>NC_141072.1:29465582-30113082 GCF_041138505.1 Cibotium barometz
TTTTACAAAGGGCTCAGGTTCCACACTTAATTGCATTGTCTACCTCTACCCCTCATTGTCAAGCACCTCTCCTATTTGCTAGTTGGCACCATAGATCTTTGTAAAATATAAGCAGTTATAAAGTTCTAGCCCCCACCGCTCCATAGTCGACAAACCTCCAAGCCTCAACTGCTCTCGTCGGTTTACCACAGCTAGTTCGACTGCAATGGCCCTCTAGTTTGGCTTGGTGAAATAAAGCAGGTTGTGCTCGACTTTGTGGTTGTTCTTCATCAAAGTGTTCACTGTGTGGCCACTTACTTGCTTCATCAGCAGCTCCTCAAATGTGAAAGCTAAGTGGGGTGGTGGCCGTATTCCTCAAAGCATCTCCCCACTGGGCGCTTCTTCCTAAGGGTAGGGTGATGGAGTACCTCCATGGAGGAATCCGAGGTGTCAGCCATGGGTGAGAGAGGATGGAAGAAGGAAAATCTTGAGAAATGTTTTTGCAAGAGTTCTACTACACACAGAGTTTAAAGTGAGGAAATGAGGGGGTGGGGCCCATATATATAGTTTTCCAGAAGGACATGGCTGTGGCAACCTAAATGGTATGGGCGTGGCAGTTTAAGTTGATGATGGAATGGCCGTGGAAACTTGAATGGAAATGGTACGACCGTGGCACTTCATGTGGGTGTTGGTACGGCCGTGGCATCTGGAGCAAACATTGGAATGGCCATGGAACATTAGAACGGCCGTGGAAATTTAATTGAATGTCGGTACGACTGTGGCATCTATGGGACAGCTGTGGCAAATTTGGTACGACCATGGAAATTTGAAGCTTGAATGGTCTAGTCGTCGAGGTTGGAACGTCTAATTCCTAGGGGGTTGTACAGGCTGATGTGACAAGGGAGTACATGAAACTTAAGAGTTGATGGTTTCTTGGGAGTATTCTCAGGGAGCCTGATAATAATGGGTGGAGGAGTTGCCGATATCGAGGGTATATCATTAGTAAGGGCTGTCGGCTGAGGGGAGGGGTCAAAGTGTCGTTGTGAAGATTTTTCTTCCCTTTCTCTTGGGTAGTCTTTGTGGCAGAGGCCACTTTGGGTTGCCATTGAAGGGTGGTTGACCGTGGAGTGACATGAGTTGGGAGTTGGAGTCGTGGTGATTTGGGGATCCAAATGTGGCAATTGCCCTCATAGAAATGTTGGGCTTGTAGTAGAGGTTTTGGGATCCACTTGAAGGTTGTTGAAGGGAGAAAATGAGGTTGGGATTGAGAGGAAAGTGGGGATTTCGAGAGCATTTGGGTCGGCGTTTGTCCTATACCCTGTGGGCTTGTGGTTGTTGAATTGGTTGCCTGCCTGCGAGGGGGACAAGGAGCTTGAGGTGCTGGTGTACGAGGATGAGAGTTGGATCGTCGGGGGATCCACAAAGTAGATGTGCCCTCATAATAGCCCTACACGGTTAGGAGATTCTTAGGCACCCAATCTGGAGAAGGCATGCCCTGTGTACGTGTGTTAGTGTGGTTAGTTTTCTGTGGTGGGTCAACAGTTTGTGTGGTTTCTGAGATGTGGGAGTGGGCTACTGTGTCGAGTGTGGTGGTGGGGAGGGTGAGTGGCCTTTTTGAGTGGGGATGGATTTGTAGGGATTTGAGGATGGAATGATGATAGGGAGGGGTGACTTCTTGGCATGGGCCAACATCGGGTACATGCTCTTCATCTGTCTCATGAGGACAGTAACTTGTTGGCCAAAGGCTAGAGGCGAGCTGTACGACGGTAGTCATCCTTGCATCCCAATAATCGATGTTGCACCTATTGTGTCCCATCCAATCCCTTCCAAGGAGTATTTCTTTGCGCATTGTTTCTGCAGAAATCACATAGAACTTCCCTTCCAAGGGGTTATTTCCAATGTGGAACAAATGTGTGATTGTGCCTAAGTATTGAACTTCCTAAGATGCCATTGTTGTGATTATGGAAGGAGTATCTTTCAGTGAAGGTTCCCTAAGGGAACACCATGTTTTGTGAGACATCAAATTTTACTTAGCCCCTATGTCGACAAGAGCTAATTTTTGGGAAAATCTCGTCGAGGTATTCATTCCTAATAACCATAACCAAGTAGGCTTCACCTCCCATTATTCCTCTTTGAGGTCTACCACTTGGGCCATATTGACCGCAATATATTTCTGTTTAAGATAGGCTTGCCTCTTGTTGGGCAGCTTGTTTCATTTCTTCATGGTCTTTTTTTCTTTTTCTTTTTTGTCATGAATGGCCCTTATGGTGGCTTCACTGAGTGGGCCATAGTAGCATTTTAATTTGCTACCGTCGAAATATCTTGCCATTTCGACATTGTCAAGTGTCTCTATGCACACAATGCCTTGTGGGGTTATCTCTGTGACTAGGAAGGGTCCTAAGCCTGTGAGCTTGAGTTTCTTTTTGTGCGCTTTGTGCTAAATAGGAAGACCATGTTGCCCCTCGTTCATTTGTTTGTCTTTTAGTAGCTGGTCGTTTAACCATTTTTTACACCTTAGCTTTTCGATAATCATGCTATATACCACTAGAAGGTGTGTTTCATCAAGCTTTTTAAGCTCGAAAAGGCGACAGCCTATGTAAGACACCTACCCTGTAGTTTAACTAAAAAACAGGCAGCGGAGTAACGACTATGCAGAGTAGAGCGACTTACTCGAGGCCTCGCCCATAATTGTCCGGGCAAGGGACTAGTCCGGCAGCTCTTCCAAAAACCGAACTCGAAAAAAACCTTCTTCGCCCAAAAAGCATAGGCGATTCCTCCCAGGAAAATCTTCTTTTCAAATCTTTCTAACATAGTCAAGAGCTTTAACTATCCTTTGTATTCCGATCAAACCCGCGGGTCACATAGCCGAATCAAAGGAGGAACTTGCACTTGGTTCATAAAGATTAACGCTTTTTTCCCCTCAAGTGAGGCACAACCCGTTGATTCTTTCCCATAGAACAAGAATTATCCCGTGATTTACTTCAACTATCGTAACTTGAACAGAATTGAACTTTATTATAGGAATCCACCAATCTAGCCTGGCCCATGGGTTAGCCAACCGCCCAACCACTATATTGGTGGGATCCCTCTTTATAAAAAATTGGTTGTGTTTTTGGGTACCAGGGAAAAGAGTTCCTAGGCCCCCTAGCCGGCACTCATGTGAAAATATTAAATAGACACACCACTTACGCACCCAATATGAAATTGCCTTTTCTCATTTCACTATTTTCAAGAAAGAATTACAACAAAACCATAGTGTTTCCATCATAATCCTCAGTATCCTAGTTCCAGGGTCCAAGTTCCAACTTTCCAATTTCTATCCATAAAATCCATATGGACTCTCTGTTGAAGATCAGCTAGATCAACCAACGAGATCCAGTTTACCAAAAAGGAGCCATGGACTCATCCGTTGAAGACCAGCAAGGTCAACCAACTAGATCCAGGTCCGCATTCAAATAACAACTCTAACTTGATGTTCCATTTCTTCCTCGACGCACACATGGGTATCCTGGGAGAGCCCAAGCACCATATGCCATCAACACCCTCTAGGATCCTTCACAGGTGACCTAGCGCTTCACTCATAGGCCGCTTCCTTGGCCCCTCATTCACTATACCAGAAGCTCACCATTTTAACCAACCGAGATTGGTCAAGACCTCGACTGACCTTGCCACGTAAGACATCCTTCTTTGACTCTTCGTCTGGCTGTTGTAACATTTTCAACCTAGGTCCACGACCTCTTTCCACATAGAAGATAGTCAAAATGCTTCCTCCAGCATTCTGGACATAAATCAATCTTTAAAAACATGTTTCACATGCAAATACACATCATTCCACATCATTCCACATTATTTCACATCATTCCACATTATCTTACATCTTATTCGGATTTCTATAAACAAGATGGTCTCTTTTCGCTTGACCGAATTAGGTTTGACCGAATTAGGTTTGATTATCAACTTTTCTTGATCTAGTTATCAAATTTTTGTCCCACAATCAACCAGGTTAAGAGTATAGTTACTCTACTTTTCATACTGACATAACTTTCTAAGTCTCGGCCATTACTTGACTTAGTTAAAGACAAACTTTTTTCTCGTCTTAATTCATTTAAGTTTGAATTTCCGTTCACTTTTGGATCCTTGATCCTTTCAAGAATTCGAGATTCCTTTCCCAAGGAATCTTGGAATAAGTCAGTCTCACAAGTATTTACATTCATCCAACTGAGCAAGTTTCTAGTCATTTTCTAGGAAATCCTTTTCCCGTTAAAAACTTAACCAAGAGACAGAATACGGTTTGGATTGCTCAGGTCATGTGAATATACAATGTGATCACAAGTTTTGATATGTTAACAACAGGTTTTGTTAACGTGATCATGAAATTGTGAAGACGTTAATGAAATCCCTGCCTGGAGTTCATGACCTCCTTCAAAAAGTGGAAGCACAAGACGAGCTTTCAAAGCAATATGTCATTGATGTGCTTAAGTCAGAGTTCCATGTTCCACGTGCGGGCCTTTGCTTCTTGGAGGAGTGGATGAAGAGAAGAATCAAGCTTTTTCTCTCTAATAGGAGAGCAAACATCAAGAGAGCGACAAAGAATAATTTGGAAAAGCCTAGTGTTTGCATGCATGAGGATTGGAGGCACGCATGTAGCTTCATAAGAAAGCACGTAGCTTCATAAGAAAGCACCCACATGGTTTTCAACAACAAGCAGCAGCAAGTGCTTCCCAGCTATGGAAGTGAGGGGCTTCGCACTTCAGCTCGGGAGGAAAGTCCTCCTTCATTGCTTGTTTCATAAGTACCTATTTTACTAATCATTTCTTCTCCTCTTTCATTTTGTTTTATACCATATTGTTTTCTTTAACTAATTGTATATTTTCTTAATTTTTATTTGTAGAGGGAGGTTATTGGGCGTGACCCAATAAAGGAGGAGTACGACTATGGCTACAAATCCCCCCCCCCTCTGTAATTGTGGGCGTGGATGTGTACGCGAGGCGTACACTTGGACAAGTCCATTTTGGGGACTTAAGCAGACGAGGTAGGTAGTGAAACAACCCTTCTCTTATCTACATCTAATTCTATTTTATTGCCCTATGCTTACCTTGTGCTTGATGGCATGTATGTAGAATGAAGGAGAAGACGAAGAGGAAGATCTAGATTATGAGAATGAAGCGGTAGAAGGAAGTGAAGAGGAGGACAAATACGATGATGATGAGCACTCGGAATCCAATGAGGATTCCGATTAGCCACCTCTTCATTGAATTTTTTTTTTTATATGGCCAAAGGCCCGACACTTCGTGAAATATAATAAATTTTGGGCTCACTTGCATTCTTCCCAATCTATGTGTTTTTCATGTTTATGTTTATGTTTATGTTTATGTTTGTGTCATAAAATTGTGACTCTGTTTTAATTTTAAAAAAAGAGTTGGGAAAGACTGGAAAGTCATGTGTAAAATCCTCGGTATGCCCCCGCTTTTTTTAACTACGTAGTACTGTCGCTACTGAATAACGAAATTTCGCTACTGTTGAGCAGCACTATTTCGTTGCTCAGCAACAGCGAACCCATTACAGCGAAAATAGCCCTACATCTCCCTACCCTTCTAGTTATAAAAGCGCTACTATTTTCACTGCCACACCCTCATTCTGTTGTAGTGAAATAGAACAAATAATGTCATATGCATAATCACTACCCATGATTAAGTTACAAAGGGATTTTGAGATATGTCTCTCATGTCATAATTTTTGTAGGATGTTAAACTTGAGCATCTACCAAACAATATATGCAAGTATCAACATAGAGTTATGGAGAATAAGCATCATAATAAGTGAACCAACTTAGAATAATATAATCAATACTAACATGGGAATTTTTACAATATTAAATCAATATCTGAGTGGTAGCAATCAAGTAAAACCTTATTATCCTAAAAGAGAGACATTTATTAGATACTTAGTATTTAAATTATATAACAAGTTGGAGATAAATAAAACAAATAATGTCATATGTATAATCACTACCTTTGATTGAGTTACAAAGGGATTTTGAGATATGATCTCATGTCACAGTTCTTGTAGGATGTTAAACTTGAGCATCTACCAAACGATAAATGCAAGTATCAACATAGAGTTGTCGAGAATAAGTATCACAATAAGTGAACCAGTGTAGATTAATATAATCAATACTAACATGGGAATTTTTACAATATTAAATCAATATCTGAGTGGTAGTAATCAAGTAAAACATCTACCTATATGGGTCCACCCCACATACCTTTTTGTACATAGACATTACACATGGACAAGAATATTGGGAAGTCTTAAGATTAAAAATTTCCTAGAATATTATTTCATAATGATCAAGTCTTGTACACAGACAAGAATATGAGAATTCTTTGATATTATAGATCACCTGGAAGATTATTTTGGCAATGCTCAAGTTTCACGTGACATAATATATTTATTGTTTTCATCTTTGGCTTAGCCAAAAAAATTTGTACCACAATTGAAACACCAAAAAACATGAAGTGTATCAATGATATCAACTAAAGATCAGAAAGAATCGTTAGCAACATGAAGATTTTCATAAAGAAGGGTGCAAGAGATCATATTTAATGCATATATACCACAATTGAAACACCAAAAAACATGAAGTGTATCAATGATATCAACTAAAGATCAGAAAGAATTGTTAGCAACATGAAGATTTTCATAAAGAAGTGCAAGAGATCATATTTAATGCATATATACTAGTCTAAATCATTTGTGATAGTAAAGAAATGAGAAAGAGAAACATGAGATGGCAAGATTTGACATTAGTGGTATGGTAGATGGTGAATAGAAAGAAACACACATGTAAGTAGATATGTAATGAGGTTAGTAGCAAAGCCATCATAGTTTTATCAACACCAATATTTTATGTTATTTGGAATGGCTACGTGAAATGATTTGTGATTCGATGTAAATGACTTTAGTTAACTTGTTAATGAATGAAGCAATGATGTGATTAATAGCATGATTAGGTTATTTGTGTCACTAAGGGAGTGTCGATTAGTGACACTGCAAATGACATTCACGTCTTGTAGATTCTTCTATCACACAGATATGAAATCACCAAATATGTCATCAACAAAAAATGCACTTATTCACTACCCTTCTAACCATGCTATGGAAATTTCTTCAAAAAGTAATTCACTATAATGAGATGTTGTCAGACAATGTACTAGATGCTGCATCACATGTCAATTTCTTTGCATTTCACAATGAACCATGTGCAAGCAAGATACCAATTGTCCTCTATGCAAGCAAGATACCGATTTCTTTTGCACCATGGGATGTGCAAGCAAGATACCAAAGGTGTCCTATGTCGCAAAAGGGATCTACCCAAGTTGTGCATGCCTGACGATGGCACGTGGGGATGTGGTTGATGGGGGTGATGAGCTTTGTGGTAGGATCTAGAGGATTTGTGAGAAGGATGATAACATGAGAGGGAGGAATGATCTGAGGGAATCTGGGGTGAAAGGGAATGGTGGTGTGTGAGAGTATAAAGGAGTGGGGGTATAAAGGAGGTTGAAAGGGAGTCTCTGGTGTAAAGAGGGTGAGGTACGTGGCAATGTGAGGTCATGGACACGCGGCAGAAAGAGGGTGGAGGAGTGCCAGCAAGGTCAGACGTTGTCAAAACGGCTTCTGTTTTCTATGATGCTTTCTCCGACCATCCAGCCAAACCATCCGGATTACGATATTTCAATGATATAAGGCTATAAGAAGCAACCGATATTGTCTCTCGTCCTCGCACGCCCCAGTACTCTTGCTGCAGTAGATCATTAAATTAATCAGCTTGCCTTTGCATTATAATTACACTGATCACCATTGTTGCTTCCTCCCCCTTGCTGCTGCAGCCTCTTGCCTCTGATCAGCAGCTCCACAGTCATGGCAGCGGCCACCCTTATCAGCCTTCTTCTCGGAATCCTTGGTCCCCTCCTCCTCTGTCCATGCATTCTATCACTCCTTTCTAGGAAATAATTAATTGACTGCACCATAGCTTCAAATTACCTCGTAATTTGATAATCCCATTACTAACCTTGACTTTACAGCTCGCAAGATTGTTTTATTCAGCCATTCTTGCTTCTTCAAAACTCTAACCGCCACCTTTCCCTTGTCTTTGTGCAGGAAACATTCTATCCATCCTCGTCTTTTCATCCCCATTGTAAGTGCCAATTAGTTGCAGTTCTAATCACAGTGGTAATTCTTTAGATTATGGTTTCACAACCTACAATAACTTGCAATTATCCGTTTTAATTAGCTACATGATTTCAACTGATTGGAATTGTATGAACATAATCACTAGACATGAGTTGCATGTACTTTCAGGTCCACTTTCTGGCGTATATTCAAGAGAAAGTCCACTGAGAACTTCAAAGGGCTGCCATATATTTGCACCCTGCTAAGCACATCATTATGGACGTATTATGGATTAATCAAACCCGGAGGAACACTAATCCTCACGATAAATGCAGCGGGCACTGTATTTCAGTCTTTCTATCTTACAGTTTTCTTGATATATGCACCCAAAGCACGCAAGGTAATTAACTTATCCGCCAACTGGGATAGCATAATCCGCTTGACTTTGCATAGGGATATGTTGTTAACACAGTCGGCGGTAGAGTTTAAAGTTTACAGGAGGCGTAATGTAAGATGGATGAGCTTGGGTTAGGAGGATAAGCAGAGATTAATGCAGGTAATTAGGTGAAGATGGGTGTGCTTAATGCAGTGAAATGTGTGCAGGCAAGGACAGGCTTACTGGCCTTCTTGCTGGATGGGGTGTGCTTTGGCGTGATGTTTATTGCAACCATGATTGCAACACATGGACCACAGAGGGTGTTTGTGGTGGGAGCCATTTGCTCTGCAATTTCTGTCTCCATGTATGCTTCCCCACTGGTTGCCATGGTACGTTAACATATCCCACTCAAAATTACAAGACTACCTTAGTAACTTTTCATTATTTTGTGTTAAAATCATAAGAAAACCAATTATTTTGTGAAAATTACAAGAAAACCAATTTTACAACTCGAATTTAAACTATTATATATATGCAGTTTGGCCCTCTACATACTTCCCTACATACATAGTAATATAAGGTATCATTTTTGTGTGCTTGTTTATGGATATTAGGGAGATGGTTATGACAACTCTCTACAAACATGTGACATAGCCACCTCTCTACAATCAACATGTGACTTAACCACCTCTCTACATATACGTGAATATAATAAAGAGGTGACATAACCACCTCTCTCCATTTATGTGATCACAATATGCATGCAGACCAACTCATTGGAGCCTGATTGGCAGATTGATTAGGAGAACACACTCATTAGCTTAGTAATTTTAAAAAAGCTCAAAGGGCTTGGAGCTTAATTATAGAGAAGGCTAGGTGTATGAGTGTGTGTACACGTGTGTGTGTGTGAGAGAGAGAGAGAGGTTGCTACAATTCTATGTACCTTTATATTTTACTCTATTGTATGAGAGAGAGAGAGAGAGACAGAGGTTGGTACAATCCTATGTACCTTTATATTTTATTTTGTGTGTGTCAGAGGTTGCTATAATTGCACGTACCTTTATATTTCACTTTTTTTGAAAAACTGAAAGGACATGGAGCCTAATTGGCAAATTGATTAGGAGTACAAACTCATTAGCTTAATAATTTTTTAAAAAACTCAAAGGACTTTGAGCTTAATTGTAGAGAAGGCTAGGTGCATGAGTGTGTGTGTGGGGGGTGGAGGGGGTGGGTTTGCTACAATTGTATGTGCCTCTATATTGTGTGTGTGTGTGTGTGTGTGTGTGTGTGTGTGTGTAGAGAGAGAGGGGGGGTGCTTGATATTCTGTGTGTGTGTGTGTAGAGAGAGAGAGAGAGAGAGAGAGAGGTTGCTACAATTGTGTGTACCTTTATATTCTACTTTGAGAGAGAGAGAGAGAGAGGGGGGGGGGGGGGGGGGGGTACAAAAATACTTTTACTTTTTGCTTTTTCTCCTGCTTTCTTTTCAAGGTATACTTTACTTTTCCCCATTCAATCTCAACCTCTCAATGCTTACTTTTCCTCTCGTGTACCAGCTTGCTTTTCTGTTTCTTTTGGAGAGAGCAACTTAAAACATGATTGTTGTGTGGTGTAGAAAACAGTGATTCGTACCAAGAGTGTGGAGTTTATGCCATTCTTCTTATCACTTTTCCTCTTTCTGAACGGTGGAGTCTGGTCTCTCTACGCCTTGCTGGTAAAGGATGTCTTCGTTGAGGTAAATTGAGACCTTACCTTACATTATTTAGAGCATTTTATTGTAAGCTAGCTAATCAAGGTCTAGTTTAAGCTAATCAAGGTCCATGTGGTTGTGTACAGGTGCCCAATGCCATTGGGTTTTTCCTAGGGGCTGTGCAGCTAGCGCTGTATGTGTACTACAAGAATTTGGCAAAGGCAAGGAAGCCAAACGAGGAGGACGATGGAGGGAAAGCTGCAGCTGGCGGCGATGTAGAGATGGGGAGGAGTCTGAGTTTGCCTAAGCAATTCAGCTTCCCCAAGCAGATTTCTTCTTCTTCCTCTTCTGCTACTGCTACTGCTACTAGCAGTATCGCCAAGCAGCACAGCCTCCCTGCTCAAATTCTCAAGACCTCCTCTGCTAAGATGGCCGAGCTCCTCAACTTCCTCCAAGATAACGACCCCATCCATGTCCCCATTAAGCATGAAGATAGTACCCTTCAAGACGAGGCCTTGCTGATGAACGAAGCTCAAAGCTCTCCTCGCTCGTTCCACCCGGACACGTGAAGAAAACCCTCTGAATTCCCATGGTGGAGACAAGAGAGAGATTGAGTGAGTGTGTGATCAGTGAGAGAGATTGGGTGAGTGTGTGATCAGTGATCAGAGTGTGTGTGTGTGTGTGTGTGTGTGTGTGTGTGTGTGTGAGAGAGAGATCAGTGATCAGAGAGAGTGTGGGGGGGGGGAGAGAGAGAGAGAGTGTGTGTGTGTGATCAGTGAGAGAGAGAGAGAGAGAGAGGATCCACATTACTATACATTTGAACATGAATGTAACATCTAGAAAGATAAATGACTTTAACATAGAACACATTCAAACATGATTGTAACATCTTGAAAAAAGAAGAAATCTATAAATAAGGGCTTATCCTAAGTTTATGAGATCTAAGAGAGAGACAGAGAGGGAGAGAGAGGTGGTTTTCGACATAAAATATATTTGAATGTGAATGTAACAACTAGAGAGAGGAGTTCTGCAAATAAACATTGTCATGACTCAGCAACTCTATTGAATTTAAAAGGTTTGAGAGAGAGAGAGAGAGAGAGAGAGAGAGAGAGAGAGAGAGAGAGAGAAGCTTTTAACATCGTAGGAACAATCCCAAGAGACTGAAACGCCCTATCCGATCAGAAGTGGGATTCGATTACAGGACGTGTTGAATATAAACTCCATGAACTAATCATTTTCGCCACATTTGGATAGCAAAGGGCTAGCCTATTTTTGTTTACTTACCCACACACCCGATGAGAGAAGATTTTAACGTCCTAGGAAAAATCCCAAGAGACTAAAATGATCTATCCGATAGGAAGTGAGATTCGAACACAGGATGTTGTGAGAGGAATTTCTATGATGCAGGCAAATGGGACATGGACAAACCCAAAGGAAGCAAAAGCATGGGAGCTTCTGATGGAGTGATTTTGATAGGGATTGGAATAAAAATGGAAAAGACATGGGATGGTGGAAAATGTGTGAATGTATGTGGGATGGTGATGGAGATGACCTATGGTTGATCATGCATATAGTGATCGTGCATTGTCATGTGCATCTATTACCCATGCATAGGATACTTGTCCATTTGGCATTAGGGGAAGGGATCATCACTCGGGGAGAGCCAAAATGAAGTATTCGTAAAGAAGAGTAGTCTTTTTAGTTGCTAATTGGGATGTGCATGCATCTCTATAGGAAAGAAAGGAAAAATGACGAGGATTAGGAGGATTTGGGGGAGAATTGGATGACACCACCCCCCCCCCTTCATGAAGGTTCAATTGGTAAGCAATTATCATCATATTGGTCAATATCATAGTTCTATTTGGGACAATTAAATCTTTTCATGTCTAAAAGATCAACATTTGGTTAGGCTGTGAATTGTTGTGGGCTCTGAATGTCAAATTTGTTTATGCATTGATCAAGACGAGTAAGCAACTGATAGATCTGGTCTCATCTCCTAATCATTTGAGTTTGATTGGAATTCATAGGGTGTGTTGTGGCTATTGATTATGCGTGGATCTTTGATTTGCTTGAACCATTGGGGGGGATCAACTATGAATAAGGAAAATTGATGTGGTTGTCCCAAGTTTGAGTCAAACATAACCACATAGGGGACCTTGGGGCATACAGGTCAACCTGTGTTTTGAATCAAAGAAGCCTCAGGGACCTTTAACCATAATCATAAACTTAATTATGATTATCTCATTAGATTAAGCTAATTCTATTATTTCTCTTTTTCCAAATTGATAGGATAATCTATTTCTCATTTAGAATCAATCAAAGTAGTTTTTAACTACTTATAAATAATTTAGAAGAAATAACCATTATTTTGTTAGCACAAAATCATAAAAATAACATTTTCTTAATCTCTAGCTTATCAAGCCTAGATTTTAGCTTTGAATTAAGAGACTATCATTGAGAAGCATCCTTTTTCAAGGGATTTAGCCATAAAGATGGCTATTCTTTTAGAGAGAGAGATTTACTTAAAGAAAGTATTACAAATAAGTATAAAGATTAACTTTCTCTTAATTAAGCATTAAGACTTTAAAGGAAAGCTTGATTTGAATTAAAAAAATCATTTAGAAAGCTTATCAAGCTTGAGAGGGGTTTAGAAGAAGAAAGTTATTGAGAAAATTGAAAAAAACCATTAAAAATCGATTTTACCTCCAAGTTTGGCTAAGGGATAATAGAAAATATGATTATTTTAATATAATACTGACATAGTATAGCTCCAATATTTTTTTACAAAAGACTAGGGGTCTATTTATAGGTGAGGGAGGCCACTAACCAAGTCCAACTGGGTTCTAGAATTTTCCAGGTTTAGTTTGACTCAATTTGGACAAGATTTGGACCAGTTTTGCTCCCTTTTTGATTTGGTTTGATCCAAGAGAGAGGAGAGATAAAAATATCACAATTTTTTTGAATTAAAAACCCTTCCACACATGTGAAAAAGGCACCTACCTCAAGAGTCCCCCTTTACTTACCAAGGCGTCAAAAATGCATCATTATTCTAAAATATCTCATTTTTTAGTAATATCTCATAATTTTTAACTAAAAAACCTTGTACTCAGTCAACTCCTCATCTTATGTGAGAATTTACTCATTTTTGGATAATTTATTTTATTCTTTTGTATTTATCTCATCCCAAAACTTGGATTAATCCAACTGGCCCATTGGAACAACCTTAATTAGACCATAAAATCCAAAAATTTCTGAAAACGTAGACCCTTAGGCTAAGGTCCCTTATACCATTTTAAATTAATTCCTAATGCACATTGGAAAGTTCATTTTGAACTTCTATTTCAGGGGAATCCATTTTAGACACTAGGAGGATTTTTAAATCCAAAGATATCTCAATTTTGGATTATCTCTCTCTAGATATTTTCTCTCTCTAGGACAAAATAGGGTAAAATAAGATCTTTCTTCTATTTTAGACTGGGAATAATTTCAAGAATATAAGGGGAGGTTCTTACACCTTTACACCTCAAAAGCTGGAGGGAGTAATCTTAGAATACTCATAGAATGTTGGGCCTAACTACTCTGCTGAGGTTACTGAGGAAACAGACACAGGTTTGGAAGGTGTTGACCACATGTATTCAAGAGTGAATTTGAAGCATGATGATATTATGGAGCAGACCCCTATAGATGTTATGGAGATGTTAGCGAATTCAGTGAATGTTGTAAATGATGGATGTGACCAAATTGAGCTGGATGATGCCCTTCCATTCTTTGTTGAACTTTTTCTTAATGACATTAATGTGACCTTCTTTGATAAGGTTGATGAGAATGTTGTTACAGTAGATGTTGATCCCTTGGAGATAGCTAATGAGGATATCCAGTCAGATGACTATGGCAATGTGGTTGAAGAATATTGTGGCCTACATGATGCAAACTGCGTGAAGCAACTCCAAGTCTTGGATGATATGAGTAATCAGGCTAAGCTAGAAGATGTTTCTCCATGCTTTGTTGGTACCTCTCTAGATGATATTGATACTATCTATTTTGAAGTGGATGATGGGGATATTGTTGTAGGTGTTGCTAAGTCCTTGGATGTAAGTTGTGTGGATATCCAGCCAGATGGCTATGTTGAGCTAAATAAGGGTTGTTGTTTGCAAGATGCAGACTGTTTAAACAGCATTCAAAGTTTGCAAGATGCAAACTTTTTAAGATCTTGAAGATGGTGTGGACAGACAGATCTCTGATGATGATAGGGATGCTACTCTACTAATGATGTTGAACCCTTGGATGTGAGTTGTGTGGGTATCTAGCTAGATGGTTGTGGTATGTTTGGTTGCGACCTACATGATGCAGAGTATTTGAAAGAGACCCAAGGCTTGGATGATGTAAAGGATAGACATGATGATGCCTTTTATACAGAATCTTGAAGAGTTTTAACAAAACTTGTAGCTATGTGCTAGAAGATGATCATTTTGCTTTTATAAGTTTTTTTAGTGATGATCTGGATGGTAAGGATGCTTTTTTAGTGTTAAGGAAATCCTACCCTAACATGTCATGTGAGAAGTTGCCTATCCCCACCGAGCTCGAGCTAGGCTCAAGAACTCCACCATAGCCGCTCGTCACCGCCATCCTCCCACACTCGTTTTCACACCAAGGTAGTTACTCTAATCCAATAGGTGATGCAAGCTCTCTCATGAAGATCACGTGGGATCTCCGTGGAAGAGGATTGTGTTGGTAGACTAATCACTCAAGCAAGAGGGAGAGAGAGGAAGAAAGAGGGAAGCAAGAGGGAACAAGTGATTAGCACTAATCACTCCCAAACCCTAACCCTAAGCACACACATGCTAGATTAGAGTTGCAAGAGAGAGAGAACAATCCACTTCTATTGCACAAATGGGAGAATGAGTTACAAACAAGAGAAATTGGCTTTTATAGTTCCAATCCTTTTCGCACTAGGCCACCCAGGAGTAAGTGATCCAGGGCATCCAAAACATAGTTATTACAAGGCTTTTGTCTATGGATTGGTCAACTGACCAAGATCCTCTTGTCTGTCCTTTGAAGCTCAATACTTGGGAGCATCTTTAGGGTGTTTCTTGCATCAAATGATGAGATTTACAATATATAGTGTCGGCGCCCATTACATAAGTGTGCAGACATAGTTGTCGTAGGAATGTGTTAACCAATATGTGGTTAACATACAACCCTTTCTAAAGTCAATCGTATCCTCGTGATTGATGAGAGGTGGTCGAGGCAAATAGGGAAGTGTCGCTCTTGGGTGGTTCTCCTGTCTCTATGGAAATGAGAGGGGTGGGGGAGTTAGGAAGATGGAAAGAAGTTAGTGGAGTACTAGTGATTAAGTATCAAGCTAGTCTAATGGGCTCTTATGAGTTTGCTTTTTTTGTATGTTCCCAATAGTACTCTTTATTTTGTTTTTGGTGTTTTCCTTTTTTATTTTTCCTTTGTGGCGGGACATCCTCATTAGAGGATTTAGAGTATTGGAATGAGTAGACTAGCATGGAATACTTAATGACCAGTATCCAAGTGGTAGGTGGTATTATTAAGGAGGGGTTAGTAAAACAATGGTGTTAGTAAGAAAGTGGCAAGGGGGGAATTCCAGAGGGACAAGGAGGCAATGCACATTGAACTACTTGTGCTTTGAGATGTGGTAGTCGATGGCGAGATACATGAAGCTCTAGCATCTTTGTCAAGACACCATAATGCGTTACTTGGCTCCCATGGAGGTATCAGTTTGCAGTGTTCTCTCTTTTTGTGGGTTATATTCTTCTCTCATTGGAGCTCTAGAATCCTTTGGTGATAGGAGTGGTAGTCGATATGGCAAGGATTCAGACATGTGGAGCTGAAGAAGAAGTTAAGGGTAGGATTGATTATACATGAGCACAGTTATTCGAGTGAAGCAGGGGTGATTAAGAAGATCCAGGTGATGGGTCACACCATGGACCAGGCTTGCTCCCACCATGGTCCCACCATCCAGAGATGTACCTAGAGGGCTACCGATGATGAAGCTTTGTACAGTGTGTGCGCATAGGACAGAGCCCAATGAGAATAGCAGGTGTTATGCATGGGCAAGGAAAAAAGGTGTGCCCGTGGTCCTGATCACCTGGAGACTTTTTTTCTTCTTCTTCTTTTTTGTAAATGTGTTTATTGATCAGCAAACCTAAAAAGCATTTTGTACTGAGTGGCCCATGTGACTAGATTTGTGAGCTTACCTTTAAGTTTATCTTTGAGTGGTTGGGAAAGCTTACCCATTTGTAGCACTGCCCCCCTTGGTTTGGTGACGAAAGCAAGGGGTGGGTGGAGCTTCATGAAGGAGGCTCTATTGGGGGAAAGGGGTGGAAAATTTGAGATTTTGAGTGCCTATGGAGTGGGTGTGGGTAAGTCCATAGGATTTTGTCGAGGAGGAGGGTATTTGCCTACCCCATGGTCGCCAAACCATCTTCGTCGATTGGACAGGTACTGACTTGAGTGTTGTGGTTTAGGTGCCTTGTTGAGGGGTGTGCCTTGGGAGCCAAATGATGGAATTGCCATTATAGAAGCCTTGGGCTTCTAAGAGACATTTGGGCACCCAACGCTGCTGATGAGTGATAAAGGTCCATGCGTGTTGAGGCTTTCTAGCTTTTTGATTGACGAGGCTTTGATCTATGATGTGGTTTGTAACACAAAGGAGATGCTTTTGATTGTGGCTTTGGGAGCCACAAGTGTGTGTTGCCTTCATGGAAGCCTTGAGCTTTGAGCACGTTGCTAGGCACCCAACATTGTTGGCTGTGTTGTGCTTGGGGTTGCCTTAACGCGTGGCTGTGGAACCGTGGCTTCCTAGGGAGTCGCTCTGGAACCTTTTGTGTGGCTTCCTAGGGAGTCGTTGTGGAGGGGAATGAACACAGGTGGCATGCTTGGGAATCCAGAGGCGATTGTTTCCTTTATAATAGCCGTGTGCTCGTTGTTAGCTTGGGATTAGGGTTGGTTTTTGTTGGCTTAGTTGGCTTTTTTCACTTGGGTGGTGGAGATGGCCATTTGGGGATTCATAGTTCTGTGTAGCCATTGTAGAATCCCTAAGCGGCAAGAAGATTCTTGGGGACCTACCATTGATTATCAGGATAAAGATATGAGGTCAGGGTGCTTGTAGTGTGGGTGGTCAAGGATGTAGAGTTGAGGGGAAATGTCGACGATGAGGCTTGATTGTCATTGTTCGATGGTGTCATTAGTGGCCAATCGACTGGTTTTGGTGAGGCATGGGGTGTGGTCACAGGGGAGATTTCCAGTGATAAGGATGGGGTGTGAGGGGGAAGGGCAGTCGGGGGTGAGGGTGTGTGTATGATTTCCTCTTGGGGACACAAGAGGACTGTGACCTTTTTGCCGTTGATTTCCATGGTGGCCGTTTCTTCGTGCCAATTGATTTGAGTGGCATCAATCCACTCTTTTCTAATGATAATTCATCCTTGGATTGCCTCTATATTAATGACATGAAATCTACACTCCAACTGGTTATTTCCTATAGAAATTTTAGGAATGAAATACCTAACACTCATTAAACTCATTTCATGTGAAATTTGAATATAATTGTTTTCTTTTGTTAGTGTGGGTTTTCCAAGAGCTTTCCATGCCTCCAAGAATGTAAGATTGGTATGAACCATATAGGATATATGTGGGCTTGCCACCGTTGTAAACCATTTTCAGTTTAGGAGTCTAATCCATATTCTTAATGGGTTGAGTTCTGGTGGTAGTACAAGGGTAGTGGAAGACTTACCAATTATTGTGGGGGGTGTGAGAATACCCTTTGTGGAAGTAGTTGGTAGGGGCATAGGATCAGATTCAATGCGCTCCCCATCCCACAGGATCATTGTTACCTTGCCCTGTGGAAGCTTGAGGGTGACTGTGTTCTCAACGGAGTTGATTGTACTTGTAGCGTTCTGGACCCAGCTTCCTCTGAGGATGACTGCTTCTTTTATCTCACCTATGGGAACCACATAGAACTTACAAGCCAATGGGTTAGATATAGTACGTATAGATTGTGTAAAGGACCCAATTCTTTGTATATGTTATCCACTTAGGCAATTGAACTTTTGCATGGGCAGTTTTAAGAGATATGGGTTAGATTGTGTAAAGGACCCAATTCTTTGTATATGTTGTCCACTTAGGCAATTGAACTTTTGCATGGGCAGTTTTAAGAGATATGGGTTAGATATAGTACGTATAGATTGTGTAAAAGACCCAATTCTTTGTATACGTTGTCCACTTAGGCAATTGAACTTTTGCATGGGCAGTTTTAAGAGATATGGGTGTGCCCATAGGTGTGAATGTGCAATGGAGGTCGGGGTGCCGCCAAATGGAATGGACTAAACATGGATTTGGGTCAAGAAAAGTGTTTGGAATGCTAATGCCACTCCAATTAGTCTAATTATAAGAAATTAGGCTCGACTTTTTGGTTTTTTGCTCTCTTTAAGTCTACTAATCACACTAACCAGTAGATTAGTGATAATTAGTGAAAATTAAGAGATAATTTATGGTTTTTTAAGGCTTTTTGATGGATTAAGGTTCTATTTAACAATGCTAACCTATCTATGCAAAGTAATTAAGAAAAAGAAACAAGATTAAGCTAAAAATTAAGAAAAGTAGTCTAGGTTTAAGCAAAAAAACCTCTTGATTAGGCTTGTTAATCACCCAAATCTCAAGTTTTTTCACTCAAACAAGTAGTAATCCTACTCTAAACACAAAGCTATACATGAATCACCCAAATCTCAAGTTTTTTCACTCAAACAAGTAGTAATCCTACTCTAAACACAAAGCTATACATGAATCACAATAAAAACATCAACAAAAACCATGAAAATCATCAAAATACATGAAAAAAATCAAAAAACCGCATGCCAAAGAGCTTACTTGGCATTGGGCTATGGAGACTCCGCCGGATTCGAATCAAAGATGGCGTAGACAAGTAGCAGATGGCGCTCCCCAATAGCGGTGCCAAATATGTTAAGGAAACCCTACGCTAATGTGTTGTGGGAAATTTCCTAACTACCGAGCTCGAGCTACTCGTCACCGCTCTACTCCCGCACTCATTGTCACACCGAGGCAGTTTCTCTAATCCAATAGGTGATGCAATCTCTCTTGCAAAAATTGTGTGGGATCTCTGCGAAAGAGGATCGTGTTGGTAACCTAATCACTCAAGAAAGAGGGAGAGAGAGGAAGAAAGAGGAAACAAGTGATTAGCACTAATCACTCCCAAACCCTAACCCTAAGCACACCACACATGCTAGATTAGAGTTTCAAGAGAGAGGGAGAGAGATAACACACCACTTCTATTGCACAAATGGGAAAATCAGTTACAAACAAGAGAAATGGGTCCTCCCATTCTTCGAGTGAAACTTTTCGAGTGAGGAAAAAATCGAGCGACACATTTTAAGTAATGCGTTAACGATTGCATCTCGAGGAGGACTCTTGAGTATCTGCATCATAAAGTCGATCAGCTCTGCCACAACTGAAGCCATCGCCTCTACATACTCTGGCAGTACACTTCGCAACAAAAAGAAAGGGGATAATAAATTTATGTCACACAAATTCAAACAAATAAAGAAACAAAAATCCACAAATCCATAATTTAGTATAGCAAAATATAGCAATCCAAAACCAAGTAGCATGCATAAGCTCAGTAGTCATAGGGGTTCTCTCCAGCTAGCAATCCAAAACCAAGTGGCATGCGAAAGCTCACTAGTCATAGGGGTTCTCTCCAACATGTACAGCTATATCATCTCCAACATCCCCTGAGGTACCTACATCTACCTGCTTCCCTAGACTCCTATGTAGCATAGGGATCACAAAGGTAGAGATGATATGATCATCCCTATCAATAGCTGCACAAACACGTCATGTGCGTAGGCATGCTTGGAAAGAGGTGTCCCACAACCGAGCTTCAAGCATATACATCTGGTGGAGAAATCACTCCATGAAGGATGCTATGAAGGGCACACTATGCTCCATCACACCATGAAAATCCTCCCCCATATGTGATTTGGCCCTCACATCAGATGCCATTCACGTCACATGGCTCATGTAAAATTGGTCGATTTATTGGATGCTTGCCTTAAACCAAAAATAGGCAAGGAAGGTTTACAAATCAAGTCCCAATTCCTTGAAAAAAATGGACAGAGTCTCCCTTGTAAACTCAACAATTTTTCAAAACCAAGACAACAACCATAAGCCTTTCAAGGCCTCATGCTCTACGTGGCATACAATAGTATTATATGAAAGCCTCACTGGCTTTGTAAAATAAAGTATGGTCATGTGCAAAAGATAACAAACATAAAAGTAACATAATCTGATCAACAATATATTATCCACACTCACCTCTGCTCTTTGGCCTCAAACAAGCTCTTTTCCTTTTCTAAAACATGTCCCTTTGCCATCTCAAGCCACCAAGGACAATTTGCTATTTCCCATCTCTTGAGGGTACATACAAGTAGCCTCCTTTGCAACATCTGTCCACTTCCTAGCCATGGTTGGGATTGATGTAATGTATCCTCTCTCAGTCAAAGTCAAAAAATACCTAAAGGAAAGAGCAAACATATAACATCGCATTCACAATAGTTCAGTGTTGAATCATTGAAGGACTAGTGTCCAAATAGCCGATGAGAATTGAAGTTACCTAAATACCAATATCTGAGCGGCCAACTACACTAATTGCTTGTTCTTCTTGGCCTTATCGGTTACTCCCTTCTCCTTTTTCACCATGCGTGTTTCTAGAGGAAACATGGCCTTTCTCCTCTCCAATTTGATTTCCTCATAGTATTCCGACAAGGATAAATCTGCAGGTACCACCAATCCCCCGGAGCATCAACGAAGTCCCTCAAGATGCCTCTTGACAAATGCAAGATATTCTCGAGCAAGATGATAATTCTTTATTTAAAAAAAACAGAGAGAGCCTGAAACACAAAACGCGATCGCAGCTGCGGACCCTCGCGTTACCCGATCGGTGGGCATGTCTGGACTGTGGCTTCTGCTACCTTGTGAACCATGGGATCAGTCCGGCCTTCATGGAGCAAGTGTTTGAACAGAGCAGGAAGTTCCCTGCGTATCCAACTAGAAGAGAACAAAAGATTAGCACATTATTCACAATGATCAATTCAAACGAGAAACAAGTTGAGGATCCTGTGTCTATACAAATGATCACCATGGGCAAGGTGATACATGGCTTAGTAGCCCTACTTGCCTCCAATAGAGACAACCATAAACCTTTGCTTCCACAAGGGCTTCACATATTGCGAGGAGATTCAATTTCTCCAATGTTGCAAATCTCTCTCAAAATCCGATTTTAATGATAATACTTTGTCATGCCATGCATCCCTAAGTCGAGGGTCAATGATATTAAGAATATTTTGTATGGTTTGATGAATACAAGAGATAGTTTCGACAAACCTATGACAACAGATACCTTACTAGCCAAATAATAGCCTTACCTTGCCTATCCAATCACCATAACGTGATGCAAGGGACTCTACCTCCTTCTTCTCCTCCTTTTGCAACTCTTCTTCGCTTAATGTTGCCCTTTTTAGATCAAGCTTCTTGTTCAAATTAGGTGTCATTTGAAACTATGCGACCATGGCCATTGATTAGGTAGTTAAAAAATCACATGAACGAGAAGCATGGACAGTCAAACAGTGATTGCAAAGTACTTACATTGTAAACATGCTTTGCTAAATATCTTTGTGTTAATGGATACCAAGGGTTAGCACCCTTGGTGTACTTCTTCCTAATATCCATGATGAGCCTCTAATCCCTTTCCGGCAAGTCATGTATGTGTGATGACTTGATCAGCCACACATATATTTATACAATTGACAATCTCATCTCGCAAGGTAGTGGGAACCAAGGCATGTGTATTAAGACTGAGACAACACTACATATCAGTTCCCATTAATTATTTACATTGAATTCATGTTAATTATAGGGAAAAAAGATACAAGTTCATGCGTTGCAAACTTGAGAGCAATGCAATCTCGTTGACCTTGCATGGATTGATGATCGTGCACAAAGGACTCGGTAGTGTTTCTCCTTTGTCATTGAGAACCTCTCATTGATTGCCACAATCCATGCCACGAAAATCAGTGATTCCTCCCCATACATAAAACATGTGATTGGAGAGAACTAAGAGGGATGGAAATCAAGTGAGCTCATCCTCAAACTCCTTGTTTATCTCTTGCCAGAGGGGATCCCAAGAAGACATTACCACACCTGTGACCATGGTTTCCTCATGGGAGTAAGTCCATAAGGACACAATGAATTCTCCTTTTTTAGGGACATATCCCTCCTTTCCAAATGCCGCTCAAATTTGACAAATCTTCCCAAAAGCCCCTCACTTTAGCATGAGGTAATAGCCTGCATGATGGAATTGGAGGACATTCATGGCAACTGAATAACCTAGTTTTTTCATGATGTCCTCCCCTTGGGCAAGGTACAAGGTTTCTTCATGCCCCTAGTAATCTCCGGACAAACTACGTAAGGCACTAATGCAAGATTTACCTCGTGCGGCATGAGCTCATTGTCTACCTCATGTTGACATTTTGTGATCAAGAACTTGACTCTCCACCTCACCCCCAACATCTTCTCCAGCTTCACTTTCCACAACACGACTGACTTGGTCCATGTCACTGGATAGAGGCACAGGTATACTTTTCATTTGTGTCCACCTTCTTTTGCTTTTATTTGTAGGACTATTACAATAAACAAAAGACAAAACATTAAATCAAATGTACAACATCAACTTCTAAATTAACTATGCCAAGCAATCTTATATACCAAATCAAGAAAAACAAATGGAAACCTCTTCTTAAGCAATCTTGGGAGTATACCAACGTGGCAAGACAATCCATTGGACATGGCAAGCTCTCCATTTCATCATCTCATTGTCCACAAAAAAGAAGGCCCTCATTTTAGGCCAAGGCCCCTTCTCCATAGACAAAAATAAACAAACGACTAAAGCCCTTATGCTCCAATAGCCTTAGCCATATTATTCTTAGCCCCAAGCTCTACATTGCCAAGCTCTTTAGCCACACGAAAATTAAAAAAATGCCATGTGGGGCAAGCTGCACCGCCGTGGCCTCTACCCACCACAGGGATTTTTTTTGTGGCTAAAAGACTTTCGAGCATTGGTGCTTCTCCATAGCAATGATGGTTAATCTCCACAAAAATAATAAAAAATACGTTGTGAATAGGATGCGCCGGCATGGCCTGCGCGCCCCACAGGGCTTTTTTATTTATTTATTTTAACAAAAAAAGAGGATAATATGCCTGCGGAGGGAGGGTAGCCACAAGGAGCCTAGAAAGAACAAAACATTTATTAAATTAATATATTAACTTCAAAAAAACTACAATAAAATTTACAAAAAAGATAGCTTGCATACTTGAGATATATTAGGATCACTATATCATTTATTTATCTATTTGTCTTTGCCAACATATATATATCTGATGGTGCTATATCAAGGTACTATGAACCATCAACAAAATCTTTCACTTGAACATTAAGCTTTCCAAGTAATTCTTTTAAATCTTGGAGGTTCTTCCTCTTAAGATCCAGCATCTCCTCTTCCATTATTCTTTCTTCTTCAATTTTCTAATCTTCCTTAGAAGATATCTTATCTTTTTTCTTTTCAGCCTTAGCATGATCTTCAGTTCTAGTATCCCTATCATGTGTTACATATTCAACCTTAATACCTGCATCCTTGGGTTTCCTAGCTAGTGGCACATTCAAGATATTGAATGCCTTATAATCACTCAGTGGTATAGGATGTAAGAGATTTTCTAATCTATATCTAATAAATTTGCATGTGTGCATGTCTTTGTCCATAAGTGTGAGTCTATGGATATGGGCAGAACAAATATAGCTATTTATTAAAAAAAATCTATGATAAAATCTTCTACAACCTCTTGAATGGCACCTATGGCATTGGAGGCCCATCTCATTCCAAGATTCTAATCATCACAAATCTGTCTAACAATTCTCATGAAAGTACGCCTAAGCATGAGAAGACCAACATGCTTTTGGGCCTTTCTTATCTCTCTGAGGGAAATGGTGGTAAATCCTCTTCTTCAACTTCTCCGTTGATACTTTTCTTTCACTTGTTGCATCTTTTGCTACCAAACCAGGACCTAGTCCCACTTTCCTTGCTATCTTCTTTGTTCTAATCATCTAGAAAAAATCAAACATAAGAAATGTCTAAGAGAGAAATATGGGAAAATAGCTAAAACGATAAAGAATCTAACAAGAAAAGTGTACATGTAAAAAATGAAGGTTTTATGTCATGGAAAAATGGCACAATATAAGAAATTCAAGAAGGGCCTTTTGCTAAAATCACGCCATCTTTCCAAAAGGCTTAATATGCAAGCATACACTCTACTAATTGCTAAAATTCCAATTTGATGTCCCAATTAGAAGTCTGTCATGGAATCAGTGAAATACAGATTCTGATGATGCAGCTTCATTGATATCATGTTGTGCTTCAATGAGAAATTTTGTTATATCGTGCCAGTGCTTAAGAGAAGAGTGTTCATAGAATCTGAAATCTAAGGGCTCTCAAAGATATTATAAAGATTCCTAGAGTTGGTTGGCAAGAATTTGAAATCTGAGGGCTCTCAAAGATATTAATTGTCCGTGTGAGAAAGAGAAATATTGTGAGCAAGAGGGTTCTCAGAGAAATACTGTGTGAGAAAGAGGGTTCTCAGAGAAATACTGTGTGAGAAAGAGAAATACTATGATCAAGAGGGTTCTAAGAAATCTAAGGGTTATGTAGGCCGGATGAAATGATGGCGTGATTTCTCGATTCCTTCGATGCCTTTTTGGTGATTATCGCATCATCCCTTTATGATCAACAAAAAAAATGTTTAAAAAATGACATCTACATGATATTTATAGGTTTTTGACCTTACATGTGTGGCTCCAAACTGTACTGCCACATGGTGGATATGTGTCATGTCACACGTGCTCAAAACATGTGATTGTACTCAAACACATGGTACCATACTGCCACGTGTCCATACTTTACGTGCTTTGCACGTGTGATTGTACATCCATGTGTGACCATATGATGGACACGTGCTCACCCACGTGTGGCCGTACAGTTGCCATGTGGTTTCGTACTACAACGGTCTTTTCTTACCGGTTTATAAAATTCATGTAGGTCATTTTAAAACATTTTGTCTTGTCCCTTCTATAAGCAAGTACCTACGCACCCTTACCCTAAATTTTGTGAAGCATCCCCCCACCCAAAAAAAATAAAGCATCCCCAAATTTTGCAAAGCATCCCCCCAAGCAGATCAACAAAGCCATCCTTGCCCTGAATTTTACAAATCGGCATAGAAAGATGGCATGATTTGAGGCATCATAGGTCATCCGATTTACCATATCGCATAGTCCTTCCAAACTATTGCATAGAGGCTCCCACCGGCCTTCCAAGATCTAGGTATCTTCCCAGCCAACTCTAGGTATCTTCATAATACGGGTTCAAGTGATGAAGGGATACCTATGTGGTAGAAGAGACACCTGCCTACAGAGAAGCCTTTTGATTTTTTGCAAGAAAGTGCACAGGATGTGTTTGTCTGTTATAAGGAAACCTTCAATGTTTCTTTTAACTTGAATTCACTAATTAAACATTTCAAGGAATACTATGAGGAAGAGAGGAAAGATTTCCTTGCTCTGACAGATGATGATGCTTTGGATGTTGAAGGCATAAGATTTGATCATCTGACTAGTTTAGCAAAGACTCCATTAGAAAAGGCTAGGTTACAACAAAAGTATGATGCTCTTCCTAATCATGTTAAAATGACTATTGACCAGTGCATGTTACATAGTAGAAAATGCACACTCCTTTAGCATAATGTAGCCTTGCTTTTCTATCTTCATGCACAAGCAAGCATTGAGGATGCTAAAAAGAGTAATCTTGACACTTTTGGTGTGCAATTAGTAGCATTTTTAGGAGATATTGAAAACCAAGAGGAACTGAATGATGTAGAAAGGGTTCTAGATAAGGAAGAGGAAGAAATATTGAGTAGGGATTTTGATGTTTCTAATTTCAAGGCAAGCTCAATTGTGCCAAGCAGCAGAGAAGGATATTATTATACAAGTGTCTGAGAAGAAGATCACTTTCCCATGCATACCATTCAAGGGTAATAAACATTTTTTACTCCTCACAAATATTTAGAAGCTCATGAATTTAAGAGAAGACTATTGCCTTGTATTGATATAGCAGATGCTTATGAAGTTGCTTTAAAATTTATAGATCCAAAAGAGATTGATGACTTTTCAATCCTTGATACATAAGCAAGGATAAATTTCATTGATGCACCAAGGGCTTTAGAAATGTGCCTAAAAAAGGTAGATTTACAAGAAAAAACTCTCCCCATAGAAGAAGAATTTGAAGCTATTCAAAAAAGCATGAGAATTGCTCAATATGGGAAGGGATCCACAAAAGACACCATGCTCAAGAGGAGAGATACCTCCACAAGGTTCAATTGACTTATAGGAGGATAGAAAACATGTTGAAGATGAAAATAAAAAGGTATTTATAGAATTAAATTGAGAATTTATTTGCTTTAAGTTTTTATTTTTTTGAGTAATTATCTTTTCTCTTTTTGTAGCTTGAGATAGTAGATGAAGATGGATTCCTTGGTTGAGGTGGAGGTAAACATATTTTTGCAAAGATTTAGCCCTCAGACACTATATTTCAAAGATACCTCTAGATGTGTTGATCATTTACCATTCAAAGTATTCAGATGATCCACATGTTCCATTAATTGCTTTAAAGGTTTTATCAACATACTTAGGATATTCTAAGACGTAGCATAATGCAGAAAAAATCCTATTGGTAGAGTAGAAAGAAGCAATACGTATATTTGGATATGGTCCAAGGTTGTGGGCATCAAGGGTAGGGTATTTTTTATGTTATGCAGCTTATGCTAAGCCAAATCCTGATTTGAAAATGCGTGCTCTTAGAGGATACCAATGTGAAAGTTACAGAGATATAAAGGTAAGCTACCCAAGGAAGACATCTTAATACAAAGTAGTTTTCGGTACATAGTGGGAGTTGCTCCACCAAGCCTTTTTTAAAAATTTTATAAGATTTACTTTACCATGATTATTTCTCCATCTTTAATCTCCATCCTACATAAACATATGCTTTATTGACCATGATGAATGTTTATAATATATTGATATTTATAATATATTAATGTTAATAATAGTGACTATATTTTTGTGAGGTATTAACTAATCTAGCTTTTAAAAATTATATTGTATCATTGCAATTTTCATTAGTAGAATTTGTTAAAGAGCTCTTAGAATGCATTTGTTTTTGTTTTCCCCACCATCGTGTCGAGTTGTAAGACAATAGTTATACGAGCGGCATAGTGCGCAATTTTTCCATGCCTTGAGTATTCCATGTAGCAAGAGTTCTTGGTTTCACAAAGCATGGGCCATGTGCAAAAAAAATATGCTTCATAGAGAACAAGAAAAAATAATATATTGATAATCAATAGATTATTAATTAATCAATGTACGAATTACATGGATCAAAATATCTTACTAAGTAGAAGGTTATGTCCTTGTTCCTCCATGCAACTACAATTATTTTCACAAGCAACTTGATTGTTGTTTCAAACTAACTTACATAATCCTTTGCTTATGTAAGAGTTTTATAAAATTATCAAACTCTATCCAGACTCTCATGCAAAGCTTTGTCATCCTTGGATCACTAGCTTGATTAGTTGTGTGCTTGCATAAAGCTTTCTAACATTCCCATACTACTGTAACATGTTTGTTCTCATAGTTTGACAAGAACCTCCTAGCTTTAGATCCTCCCATTGACACATCAACCAGAACATCACCAATTGTACCTAATTGCTTGTCATATTTTTTAAGTTACACATGTCCACCATGAAAGTCCCATGTTAGAGAGCAATATCTCACATTTCTCTAAACATGCATCTGATAGCTCTGATGGCAAAATGGAATGAGCATAGTCAAGATGAGGCTTTAATAGCTTATCTAGGATTCTAATTTCTGTATGTAACGTACAAATGTGAACTCCCTCTAGCTTTATAGAAAGTACGGGACCCCATTTGGGATCGTGAGGCACAATACATCGTTCACCCTTGACTTTGGTTTTTTTTGTTGACTTTTCCTTACTCTTGGTATCTAATTTCCCTTTAGCCTTGGTTTGGTCTTCATCTCTAGCTACTTCCTTTGTCTTGTCTTTTGATGGAGGCTTCGTACAATCCATTATAGGGTTGTACCATTTCAGACTATTCATGCTTGCCATGCAATAGAGGCATGGGTTTACTTATCTATGACCACCACACACCCCATACATGCACTTCAGTGCTTTCAAATCAACACTCACATGCCACTCTACTATAAAGTTTTCTACTCCATCCACCACAAGATTCTCACCTTTATTCTAAGCATCAATGATGCTTGGAATTTTTATGTGCTAGAAAAACCACTTAAAAGTATCATGACTCTCATCTGCTGCCCCTAGGTACCATAGCTCCATCTTTGACTATGCACTATACAATGGTTGGTGTCCCTTACCTTGAGCATAATTTAAAGCTTTGTTCATCATTCTTATACTAATTCATCATTCCTATACCATAGCTCCATCTCTAACTGTGCAGTGTGTAATGGTTGGTATCGCTTACCTTGAGCATAATTTAAAGCTTTGTTCATTATTCCTATACTAATTCTTTTCATTTTTTTTATGTTTAAGGATTTTCACCTCATCAAGTTTGATAAAAAAAATAAGATTACCCTCAAAATCCTCTATTGTGTACTAATAAAATTTCACCATGGCTGATTGGATCCTTCTAACATCTGCTGTAGATATGTTATTATACATATCATACTTGAATAATGATGTCTTCTTTTTTTGGCTTCTCTATAGTCATTCAACCTTCAATGAACCCTAGAATAGCCAAATTTTGTATTCAGCTATGAACCCTGGAATAGCCAAATTTTGTTGGTGTCATGCCATTACTACGATATATGGTCGGGGTAAGCCAAACACACATAGACGAGACGAGGCTTCATACTTTGGGTGAGTAGCTTTAATATGGCTTTGTATCGCTTCCTGCTTATTGAAACCTTGTCACATGCCTCCACCACCTCATCAGGCCTGTTGATCAAGTCACAAAAGTCATTGTGAACTTCCTTGACTACCCTCCTTTGAAGCCGTGCACACTCTAAAAGCTTGAGCATTTTCCTGGGGGGGAGGGGGGGGGGATTCAGTCACAATAAAGGGAGATATCACCTACGTGCATGAACCTCAAGATAAAACCCCCTATTTATGATGTTCATAAGATGATAACACCCCCTATTTAAGCTTATAAGGATACCTTTAAAAATGACTATGTCACCCCCCTTCCTTATATCTATATTTTTTTTCTAGCATTTACACACCCCCTATTTAAGCTTATATTATGGATACCTTTAAAAATGACTATATCACCCCCCTTCCTTATATCACCCCCCTTCCTTATATCTATGTTTTTTTTCTAGAATTTGCACAACCCCTCTCCTTAGATTAAAGTATGTTACTTTGAACCTTATTGAGCGAACATAAGTACTTCATGCATGTTACCAAGAAATAGATGTTAGGTACTAGTACATATTCACTGTAAATCACAACCTACTTAAATCATTATTGAAGCATGTTGTGATCATTTCTTAATATCATTAGATCATTACCATACATGCACCATGAAAGTAAGTACTACCCACGCCCCCTCCCCCTAAATTTAAAATTTAGTATTCACCTAAATACATGGCCTTACCCCTACCTTATAAGCTTATGCCTCATTTCAAAAAACCCCCCTCTTGTACACTCACGTGATATCATAAGTTTTCTAAGAGTGCATCCCCCTAGGAGCACTCTAATCAAGTCGTTGTTTTTTAAAGCACACTTGATTATAGATATTCTATCTATAGGATTATCGAGGTAGAAATCCATCTATAGGATTATAACAATTCTATCTATAGGATTATCCAAGTAGAACTCTCCCACATTATTCCTGTAGCTTAAAGCAAGCTTCATCCATTTCTTCTTAGCACCCCCATGTGTTTCTAGGCATGTAACTATGAAATTCTCTAGATCTTTCCCTTAACCCAAAAGGAGTGCTTTTTTAGTTAGGTTTTTTAGAGTGCATGTTTCTCCCATTTTTCCTTAATTTGTTTAAATTCTGACATCTCTTCCAGAGGTGATTGAAGTAGTCTTTCTAACTCATTTACCCGTTGCATTTGTGAGATTACAATGTCTTCTAACCCTTTAACATATTGCTTGTACACCAAGCATAGTTTCATTCATGTGTGTGTGTGTGTTGATTATGGAAAATGGTAGCTTGATTGTTCAATCTTGAGTAGTATCCAAATAAGCCTTCTCTACCATCCCCAAAATGATTCGAATATGATCATGCAAAGTGTTGAATGATAGAGGCTTACCACAGTTGATGGGTCAAGAGGGTATAGACCTCCTTGAACCCATAAATCCACATACTTCTTCCCTTCTACACGTAGTCTTTGAGCTTCAACCTCGTCATGTAGAGCTTTATGATCAATACTTCTCCATGTGTAGTAGTCTTTGTCAAGCACCAAGTTGATACGATGTCTTTCTTTGAGTTAGGTTCAACTCCTTAAGTCACCATAGCAGGAAAAGGAAAGAAATAAATATTCAACACAAAATTATTCAAAGAGAAAGCAAGAGATGGTAGGGATGGAGAAAAAGACATTAGAGATGGAAAAACTAGTGTTGTGCCGCCCTATGGAAGAGAGAACTATGACGGATTCAATTTTTTGAAATAAGCTTATTTTAGAAAACATTCAAGAGTTTACTAAAGTAGGCAAGATGGCTACTAATGCTAACAATTTGGCAGTAGTACTATGATCTACTACTATCTTAGTCTTATTTTAGAACTATTGAGTATAGCACTATGATTGTAGCCTAACTAACACTTTGGTAATGTGGCGTGAGTATTTTTTACTACTATTTAGTATATTTTTTTATCTTATTTTAGTAATATTGAGTAATTTTTTATCTTATTTTAGTATTTAGTACTACTGAGTACTATTGTTTCGTAGTATTGTGTTTGTCTTGTTTTAGTACTATTGAGTACCACTCTCATGTTCTGACCTAACTAATTGGTAGTTACACTATTTAGTACTATGTGAGTACTATTTAGTACTATTAATTAGTAGTTTAGTGTTGTAGCCTAACAAGTTAGCAGTAGTACTATCTTATTCTTATTTCAATACTATTGAGTATAGCACTCTATTGATGTACCCTAACTAATTTAGTACTATCCAGTACTATCTTAGTCTTATTTTAGTACTATTGAGAGTAAAGCACTCTATTGCTATAGCTTAACTAATTGCTAGTAGCTATTAATTAGTAGTTTGTTGTTGTAGCCTAATAATTTGGTCATATACTAAACAGTAACCTAAGAATTTTTACTATGCATCCCTTGTGTTTTCTTTCAAGAGGTAGAGATGTTTTATGTTTGTGAGGTAAATTTTACTGGTGCACCTTCTCCTACACTCTCTAAGACGAAGCCTAAAAGTATACTTGGGAAATGTGCAATAGTTCAAATCTAATGATTCTTGCGTGTGGTTTTGTGGCTATGGTTGATTTCAAGAAAGAATTTCATGAGGGAGCACTCGCATCATGTGGAAAGTCCAACAAGAACAAGGCTGATAAGAAGGAACTCAATGAGAAAAAGGAGGTCAAGGAGAAGGACACTAATGATGAGGAGGACAACATGTACAATGAGGATGAGGTGCTATGAAGAGGGTAAAGAGGCAGCAAGAGAAGGCAACAAAGATATCTCCTTTTTGTAGATCTCCCAAACTTGGGGGCCAACCTGTTGAAGGTACTGATTTTCTAAACCCCATTCTTTCTTATTTAGAAGAATTGTAATGAAGTGGTATATGGCTTGACCTATTTTTGTTTTCTTAAATAGATAAAAATCTATCAAAGAAAAAGGATTTTTTGGTTGTAATAAAGAAGAATGATGCAGATATGAAGCGATGGGTAGTGTCAAAGAAGAGCAATTCCATCCGATTGTTGTGTGCAAGAGCAAGAACATAAGGAAGAAGAAGGAGAGTGTTGAATCTTTGGCAAGTTCCAACAAGGTATTTCATTATCCGTATATGAGTGCATTACATGGTAGATCAATGGTGTACCCTTAGAAGGAAATGTGTGACACGTGTTCGGCTAAATGCACGACACATGTTTGGCTGAATGCATAGTTTCCTTTGTAGTGGACCCTTAGTCCATCCAAAGAAAGAGAAGTTTGAGGATCATACACGTGACTTTGAGTATCTTGCTAGACGGAAGGAAGATGATGGACTTGATGATTCATCTTCATTAGATACTGATGATGAGCAATTCCAACTTTTACTCGATGCTATTGTAAGCAGGGCCATCCATTATGTAGAGCGGGTACCTAAAGGTATAGTTAAAGGTGGAAGCATTGAGAGAGAGGAAACTAAGATAAACAAGGGTTCTTCAAAAATAAACAAGGATGCAGAAGTTATAGAGCTGATGGAAATAATACAAGTGCAGAAACAATCAAGGGTATTGAAGTTATGACTAAATGTATAGTTACATATGGAAGTACCAATGATGCCAAGATGATAGTTACAAGTGGAAGTACTAAATGCACAGTACAGGTGGAAGTATTGATGATGCTAAGATGACAGTTACAGGTGCTGAAGTTACAAAGGTACAGTTACATGTGAGATGGCGCAATGTGCTAAAGAGAAGAACAAGGCTTAAGAGAATAACAAGGGTGGTGAAGACACTGTAGTGGTGGTGGCTAAGGAAAAGAGGCAACAGAGGAAAAGGAAACCAGATGGCATATCGTGGCTGGAGAGGAAGCTAAGATGGCACAGGATATAATGAAGAGAAGAATAAGACTAAAAAGAAGAACAAGGGTGGTGAAGACACTGTGGATGAGGAAAAGGAGGCAATAGAGACAAAGGAAACTTGTCATACAGTGGGCTGGAGAGAAAGCTGAGACGGCACAGGATGCTAAAGAGAAGGATTAAGCACAAGAGAAGAATAAGGGTGGTGAAGACATTGTAGTGGTGGGGCTGAGGAAAAGAAGACAACAGAGGAAAAGGGAACCTATCATATAGTGGATGGAGAGGAGGCTAAGATGGTAAAAGATACTGAAGAGAATAATAAGGTTATAAAAAAAGAACAAGGGTAGTGAAGACACTATAGTGGCTCAAGAAAATTAGGCAACAGAGAAAAAGGGAACCTATCATACATTAGAAGACAATGGAGAGAAGGCTGAGATGGCACAGGATGCTAAAGAGAAGAACAAGGGTGCTGAAGAAACTGGAGAGGAGGCAATAGCAAGTGAGGGTGGTCTTCATAATGATGGTGGTTAACAAAGAGGGAGATGGAGATGACAACGACAACCTTCCCACAAGCAGTTTTCTGCCTCCAACTTCTAACTAAAGAAAAGAAAATTTGTTATCATACTCCCTCGACAAACTTTGTAATCGTAGTAAAATCCCCACCCTACTCGTAGGAATGATCCACAACAAAATAGGATAAGAATCCTTTGTATTGATTCATATGTACTTTTTAATGTCCCAAGTTAGCATCTGTTATGAACTAAGATTTTTATTTATACACATCTATGATTTAATTTTTATTTTTCTAGTGCATTATTTTAAGTCTACACATGTCTGTAGATCTTGCCCAAATGGAGAGTGTTTGAAAAAAGGTGATTATTCTAGATTTAAATGGCATTATGTTTAAGCATTGGTGGAAGGTTTTACTAGATGGTACACAAGGTGAACGGCATAGAGTGGGTGAGCACATTGTTTCATGGAGCCATGGCCTATTGCATTTTCTAAGGATACTGTGACAACACGCTTTGAGTTAGCTACGTGGACTAGCGTCACCGAGAGGAATATCTGGCCTTTGGTCCAGCTAATTAAGAAGCAAGTTGCTTGGGATGGTGGACCACGTGTGACATTCAAATATTATTTTTCTCAATCAAAGGACATAACAAGGGATGAGTACTGCCACCCACAATGACCAGAAGATCATCTGTTTTGAAGCCATTTGATTTATTGGCTCTAGGACAAGGGATCAATTTCGATCCATGGAACATGTTTCTTATTAATGACATACCATTGAAGGCAACATTGAATCTAGAGTATACTTGTATATCACCCTCCACCTATAAAGATGATATATGTGACAACGAGCTGGCAAATTTGTTGTTACCTTACCTCATAGCATTAGGGGAATTCCATGGTACTGTTTCCCAGTTCGTATCTTCAAACACCTATGAGAGACACATTTTCAAACTCTATGCTCAAGAGGTTGGTGTGTCTCCAATTAAATTTTGTGGATCTATTATCACCAGCTTACCAGCAGAGTACCAGACTGAGGATCTAAAACATGCTTTTAAACAAAATTTTGTAGATCCAATGCCATCTAGCTAGATGGAGTTAAGTGAAAGAATAGCTAGATGGAGTTAAGTGAAAGAATACAAGCACTCCCAAAATAAACAAAGGATCATTTTATCTCCTACAACCCTCTGACAAAACCCCATTCCCAATGGAATAAGCCTTGAAGAAAATCCAATCAGCTTAGTTATATGATGTAATTCAAGTTGCAATACTAAATGCTTTCCATGTATTCTCTATTACATCATACATGATTCCTTGATAATGAATAAATTCTAGTTACTTTTCTAACTCATTGACTATCTCGTCTCTCTCTCTCTCTCTCTCAATCTTTAATGTCATGCCATGCTCTTAAATATGATGTCAATCCAAGCTAGTCTTACGGGTAATTTAATGACCAATTGATCTATTAATGTGATGGTGTTGGCAACACACTTATTATTTTTAGAGTCTTGTTGTCTTACTAGTAAGTAATCACTTGTTGATTTATTAATAGAATAATTATTGATTTATTGTCTTACTGCTGACAAGTTAATTTATTAATGTTATCTTACTATTAATCACTTATTTTTAGAGTCTTATTGACTTAATGAAAAACTTACTACTAATCACTTGTGTTGATTTATTAAGTGAATAATTGTTAAGATTTTCTTGGTAATCACTTGTTATTTCTAGAGTCTTGGTTCAGGGAAAGTAACAAATAAAAATGGATATTTTTTATTGATAAAAAAAGTAACAGATACTACTCTCATTCCACCATCAATGTGTTTATAATGAATGGGACAATTAACCCCGAACCACAATACTTTAGAAGGTTATCTTATCTAGGATCATGTTGTGCCCATTCGAGGGGACACAATATAGAGTTTTGTATCCCTTCACCTTGTGCTTTTCTTGGATCATTCGGAAATTTACAACCACCACTTCATCATCATGTACTATAGTAGTTGGTGCATCCTTTAGGACGTAACCACTTTTTTTGCATAATAGATACCATAGAGTACTTCATCTCACCAATGTTGAAAACATTACCCTAACCATCCTTCACCTACAATGAGATGATTGTTCTAAGTTGCTTGCACAATACCACATAATAGTGCTCACTGTCTTCATTTGTAAGTGCACTCAATAACTAGAAAATATACACCCATCTCTACCATGTCAACCAATTTCTCATTCTTATCTGAGTACAATATATCATCTTGCTCAAGGATGTTATCATTTTGCCTATTGTTGGGTTCCAGCTTCTTCAAAGTCCATGAACATACATGAGAAAATGTGGTGCACTTGTCCCGTACTCCATCCATGTAGAATGAACAAAAATAGGAAAAGCTTCTAAACAGATTCTATGTATGATATTTGCTACTAAAATCTCTAGGACACAATGTGTGGAATGAGACCCCTTGATAGTATGTCATGCCCATGCATTTGTCTAATCAATATCGCCCTACAAAACACCACATCATCATCTCCTATTTTCTAATTCAACCACTCCACATCATCATGTGCATTCTATAGCTTTATTTCATCTACATCTAACTGCTCTGTAGTCAGTGCACACTTTATGGCTACACTTGCACCATCATGATCTCCCTTTCCATGGCCCCACCACCAAAGTAGTTCCTTATCATCTAAAAGGCCAGTAATTCAGGGAGTAGTACCTAGCAATGCCAAGAAAAAGAGATTGTTACAAATTAAAATATACCTCATATAAAAGGCCAGTAATTCAGGGAGTAGTACCTATAGCAATGCCAAGAAAAAGAGATTGTTACAAATTAAAATATACCTCATATATGGCAATGGAATCACAATGTATTTCAGTTATTGAAATATCATGTATTGGGGATGTATCGAAAGCCTTACCTCGCAATGAAGTAAAACAGGTGTGCTGCCTTGAATTGTGATGCTGCCCCATCTGACCAAACCTAATGGTGTCTAAACTTCATGCCTTAAGACTCCAACCAATTGGTTGTGGAGCAAAAAACTTTGCTACACAAATAATGTGCCATGCATCTTGTCTCATCAAATATATACATGATGGCTTGCTTCTCAGTTTCTACCATCTGCTTCCAATAACATATGTGAACTATGACGGTGCATTGGTCACTGTCCCAATGCATTGGTTGGACTTTATTCTGTACTTTGAATGTGTAGTTCTCTGCAACGTCTACAATCGATCTACCACCACAACATCAGGAAAATTTTTGATGCACTCTATGAATTGGGAGTGTTGCTAGTAACTACGAAAGTTGTAGGCGATAAAAGTATTAAGGTGCTGCCAAAATTGTGGAATGATGATGGAAGGGGCTATCTCCTTGTATACAAGTTTTATTCTCTTCTGTGTGACACCCCTCTAGGTCTGCGCCTCAGCATTGACATACTCATATTCCTTCCACATCGATGCACCATTTGCATCATTGAGTTCGTGCGAGTAGAAGAATGGCCTTAGACAATTATTGTATTTCACCAAGCAAGCACTCCATCTTGTGCCATTTGATGACCTTTTCCTTTGGACATATTTTGCAGAATTCCATAGTTCCATTACACATGGGTAGGTGCTAGTGTTGGCAATGCACTTTTCTTACCCCCTAGATGTCTGTAGACCATGCATGCATAGTCACACATGTCCCCATGTAGGGAGACCACATCTAGTCTTATGGAGTTCACAACAACAGAGAAAAATCCATTCGAGCATGGTACACACACACAACAAGTATTCCTTTCCTTTAATTTTCTAATGAAGTATGGCTTAAGGTTATAAAAGGCAGGGAAGCCGATGATGATTGAGGGATGTTGTTCTTTCAAATTCATGTAGAACTCTGCCTATATAGTCAATCAATAACAAAGGGTTATCTATATAAAAGAATAAAAGTTAATAGATAGGAATTCTCAAGTGTAGTATTATTTAGTACTAATAGTATTTAATACTAATAGTATTTAATACTAATAAGCAAAACAACAATAAGACAAGTGAGTATAATTTATACTATTAGTACTAATTATACTACTAATATTATAATTTATTACTAATAGAATAACTCGATACAAATAGTATAATTTAGTACTAAAGATAATTATTAGTACTTTTTATTGGAGAGGCATGTGATACATATTAATCTATATGATTTACTTGATGGATTTAGATTTCATATATTCACCCAAATAGACAGATCAAACTATGAAATTTACGATGTATCTAGAAAATGTGATGCACCTTCTTTTGTGTGGAAAAGATCTACATAATCTACAAATAGTATTGGACAGGTGAGAGGGAGGGAGAGAGAGCAGGTACCAGCTTGCTATTGGCTACAGATGTCAAAACAAAAAGAGGGAGAGCATAGAGACCTTTGTGTGTGTGTGTGTGTGTGTGTGTGTGTGTGTGTGTGTGTGTGTGTGTGTGTGTGTGTGTGTGTGAGAGAGAGAGAGAGAGAGAGAGAGAGAAAGAGAGAAAGAGGGTGCAATCCATGTCACACGATCCTCTGACCAAGGGAATCTGTGAGAGCAACCAAAAATGAGCTTTGCTAACTAAATTTGTGGCGCTGTGTGCATGGAATTGAATTCTCAACTCAAATTTTCTTTAGGCCACCAAAAGTTTTCACCTTACCAAACTTTTTTTAAAACATAAAAATCTATAAGAATTAGTACTTAACGTGTACTTACTAAAAATTTTCTTTTTCCAAAAAGAGTACTTTTTTGGGCACCCTTTTATGCTTTCACCCCAATATATTTCCTAGTTAGCGTATCTAGGAAAGTGTTGCACTTTCCCTATATAGCCTTCTTTGTACCCAAAAAATTATATGGTTAATACATTATATCTATATGTAGAGACTTATAAGCTTATTATCACATGATGATCCTTTTGTACACCAAGAATAGAGTAACATATCTCCAACCATGCAACTACCATTGTTTGAGCCAAGGTCCCATCATTTTTGCCCTTTTAATCTTGGCTCTTCACATATTATTCCATCTAGTACAAATCTACACCTCCCTCATCAAACCAGGAATAGGTTCCTTCCATTTAAGGCATGGTTTTCTATCTCAAATTGATGGCTACCACATGCACACAACTAGATTTTGCCGCCACCATTTTCCACTCTTGGCTGTACAGTCCCAAAATCCACGTCACTAGAAGTGTTATTAGCCAATTTAAACTGTTATGTGACTGAACTTTCTTGAGAATTTAATTATATTTATTCAATAAAAAATTATAGTTAGAGATGAGAGTACATGAATATCTCTAAACAATTAGAGAAATATAAAGAAAAAACATTTATGATAAAAATAGCATATTTATGATAAAGATCCGTAAAAAGTAGGCCAATTTTTGCATACAGTTGAATTTAGCGAAACTGCCCACGTTGAGTTATAGACCAGGCCTATTCCCGTAATTTTAAGTACCAACTCAACTATTATTATTAAATAGTTAGATTCAAGCTTTCATTTTATTAATCAAGATTGTTAGAATTATTGCTAGTCATTCATATTTATATTTGTATTTAAACTTTCAATGTATTGAAAAGTCATTTCTATCTATTTTTTATTTATAATCTCATATCCTCTCAAATAACTTTTCAACACTTGAGGTTAGTATGTATTATCTTGTATCCATAATCAATTTATCTTTCATTGTTATGATGTTAAGTTTCTCACAAATTATCTTCAAGAACTTTATATTCCCTATCCAAAGAAAGCATAACGATTCACATCTCTTGGAGTTTTAAATTATTTTGACAAATAATTTCAATCACACCACAAGAACAGTTATACTCTTGCATTCTCTTCTAGAACAGTTATACTCTATTTGTCGATTCTTAAATGGATACTTGAACGATTTTGTCCCACCTATCTCAACCTCACCCAATCTTACTTTCAAACACAGGCCAGTTGATATGATGCAATTGAGTACAGTTGCTATCCCAGACAGGAGAGATGTCATGGTTTGTTCATTCATCCTTCTCTGGTTAATTGGGGATTCCTAATTACTACTATGTTCGAAGCATGGCACTTGGGTGATTTTGAATATTCCATGTGTAGGATATATGAAATTAGGGATAGTTGAAACTAAGTGTTAGATTTAATGCTTATGTGATGTCGTGTAACTTTAGCATGTGTTGCTAATGTGAATGTGTTTGAATGGACAACCTTGTGTAGGTTGGTGAGATTGTCAGGCTTTGTGCTTGTAAGCCAGAAATGGCTAGGACGTGATGGTGGTGATATGGTGTGAGTAATTATAGGGAAGGGTTTTCTCAGCCACACACTAGTCTGGGGTCATTGGGGATGCCCATGGCGGCTTAGAGAAAAATGGATTTGAGTACGGGTTAGTACTCATGATTGCTGTCGGTGTTAGTAGTTGTGAGCTGCTGACATTGTGTGATGGTGGACAACTAGTATAGTTGGAGAGAGTGTGAGCATGTGTTGCTCATTAGCCAGGGTGAATATGGCATGAATATAAGACAATGGATCGAAATGGTTGATATCTTAACAACAATATCAAGCTTTTAGTATGATGGGTATGCTTCTTATCAACTGTTTTTTTTTTTAGAAATATATTTAACAACATGCATACTTTGTTGTTGATGATTTTGGTAGGACTTGGAAAACACACTTTGTTGGTAATGTATGATCTAATGTACCATGTGCACAACCCTATTGGTTTGTTGGACTTTTCTTTTGTCAAATTTCTAAACCAGGTTTTGCAAGCTATGCTTTCTTAAAACCGGGAGGAAGGGGACTGTTATGTGAGTGAACTTTCTTGAGAATGTAATTATATTTATTCAATAAAAAATTATAGTTAGAGATGAGAGTACATGAATATCTCTAAACAATTAGAGAAATATAAAGAAAATAAATTTATGATAAAGATCTCCAAAAAGTAGGTCAATTTTTGCATACAATTAAATTTAGTGAAACGGCCCGCGCACTGAGTTGTAGAACAAGCCTATTCCCGTAATTTTAAGTACCAACTCGACTATACATTCTAGCTAAAAACCAAAGAGCTACAGTGGCTGCAAGTTGCAGGCCTATACTTGTATATAGGGAGCCAAGACAAGCTGAGACAGGCAAATGTCTACAAGGAGTATTAGTTCTCTTATTGTTTTCCTTATATGGTTTAATTATTTCATGAGTGAGAGTGAGAGAGAGCGAGGGAGAGAGATTAAACATGGTTTGTAAGAATTGCAGGTTCCTTGGATGAAGCTCTATTTTCTTTCTATCTTCTCTTTTCTCCTTTAATGAGAAGATGTATAATTCTATCAAATTACTTCATATCTTAATAAATCATTGAAATACTCATATGTGAGACCGCGGGTCTTACATATGGGGGGGGCAGATTGGACCCAATGCTTTTATCTTGTGTTCATAAATATTTTTTTGTTTAAGTTTTCCGTTTAATTCTTCTTCTAAGGTTGATGACTAACTTGTTATTTAAAGTAATTTGTAAAATTTATTGAAATCTTGTACTTAGAGAAAGGTCCTGTAATATAAACCTTGAGGAGGTACATCATATTTATGGTGGATACCCTTGCCTTACCATGTAATGTTATGATATGATTTTATGAATGCATAGTATTACACAACAGCCAAGGTGACCAATCAAGGCTTACACACAAGCCAGCCTAGAGGAGGGCTAAGGCGACAAACCAAGGCTTGCATGCACAGATCAGGGTTTGTATGTACAACCAGGTGCACAGGCCAACCTATAATGGGGTGTGGCCAAGAAGGCCCATTTAGACCACATATAGTGCTTGGGAAAACATGCAGCATTGTATAAAAAAGTAGTGCAACCCAACAAGTAGCAGCTTGAAGAGATACACAAACCTTGGGATAGGCAGTAGGCAACATGCAGAAGTCTGGTGGATAGCGACCTGTCGGGTGGCCTAGCAAGCTGGCTAGCAAGCTCGTGCTAGTTAGACATCAAGCTCGGAGGTGGTTGGAGAAAATGAATCTACGGTTAAGTGGTGAGTTTCTAGCCATAATCGTGGTCATGTGATGTGTACGATGTCAGGTCTATGAAACCTTGTTAGAATAAGCCTTGGTCACAGTCTGTGTGGAAACCTTACATTAGTATCCAAGCCATGGATCTTATAAATGCTAGAACTCGAGCATGGAGGATGTATAAGATAATAACCTTATGTGGCTTGTTTTTAGCAAGAAATCCATAGTTTCTCTGGATGGATGTGCAGGAAAGACTTTATAAATTGTGTTTTGTTGTCTTTATAAATTGCTCGCTTAGTATGCATGCATGCTCCCTTTCTTGCTTTCTTGAAAGAGAGAAATCCCTCATACATATGCGCAAGGATTTGTGAGAGGGTGAAAAAGTACCCACCCACCCATACATATGCATGCATACTAAGAAAGAAATTAATTCATACATGCATGCATACTAAGTGAGCAATTTATAAAGACATACATGAAATTTTGCATACATGATCACTAGAAATCTTGAAACCTCTTTAGCCTCGCTAGGCATGTGGCTCGCATATGTAAACTCTGTCTAGCATATTAATTTCTTGATCCAAATGTTTTTTTAATTGAGCCTCAACCTCCACTAGTTGTTGCTAACTTACAGTTATAAACTCTATAAGAAGCTAGACCCCTTACCTGCATGTTGAAAGACAAATCAGAAACTCTCTCTCTCTCTCTCTCTCTCTCTCTCTCTCTCTCTCACACACACACACACACACACTTTTGAAAATTCTCTCTTTTTTGTAATAGAAGATATATAACCAAAAATTACTTTACAAATGGCCACATGGCCACCATATGATATACTAGCTATCCCTCAATAATTACTCCAAACCACAAGTGTAGCTCAAAGTACCCTCATCCAATATATAGCCGTGTCATTCTCCACTAAATGAGCTAACCACAAGGAAGAGACTTGCCACAATAGTAGCCCTTGTATATAACCTATGTGAGCTGTAATACCAACTTTTGCAAGGCATTCCTAGTAAACCAGATATGCAACAACCCTGTCCACCTTAAAAGATAAAGAAAAATTGAATGTTATGGGTTATCCGACCCATTTGGAATCTTGCCAAAAATCCATTCTCTCTCTCTCTCTCTCTCTCTCTCTCTCTCTCTCTCTCTCTCTCTCTCTCTCACACACACACACATCCATAAGTGCACGTGTGCACACACACAAATAGAGGTTTAGATTGGTTAAGATGTAAACTTTTCTACCTAAAATCTGGCAAGATGTACACAATAAGCTACACATACATGTTACTCATTGCAATCTTCTTTCTCCTTCTCATCTTGCAAAAAAACAAGCCAAACCCCTCTAGTAAGATAAGGAGCTTTTATATAGCAAGAGACAACAAGACTCCACCAAACATCAAAAACAAGGGAAAGAGCTATAGAAAACCAAGGACAAAGTGAAGAAATATAAGCAAAAAAGAAATGTTACTTAATATAGATTCCATGCGTGCTTTTTATAGCATGTAGCCATTAAATGACCACCAACAATTCAAACAATTGGGTGGTAGAAACCATATAGGGCATGGTATAGTAGCCCTTTGGACCAAAGGATTGATAAGCCCCCCTAGGAAACATGGAGTGTCCCTTCCATCCCCAAGCTAATTAACCCTATTGGGCGCATCTCATTATTGGTTCAATTGAGTGGCACAACAATGCCTCTTTTTTCAACTCCAAAGAAATAACCAATCGGACATGCATTTAGCCTAGCTAGTTGTGCAAGCTTTCTCTAGAATTGTCTCTAGCTATTTGGCATCACTTAACCACCATCTGGTGTTTAAATTGGGACCTACAAGGGAATCGTGCTCATAATGCATAGTTACCTGAGCATGGAGCATTGACATCCAACATACATCAATGTTATGGGTGTTGGGATATCTAGAGCCTTGTGCGTGAACCATCTCTATCTTGTGTGTGCACCTCGTGTGAAACCCCTCTTAGCATCTATTATTTATAGCCACGCATTTTATGTGAACATGGGGCTAGCTATGCCACGCCCTAAAATATTTACATCTCACTATCCACTCTCCACCACGTCTTTTCTTTCTCCATCACCTTATAAGTACGTTTTACTTCTACTATTTTCTATGTAATCTAATCATTGTATTTGAGTCCCAATCATTGTGTATACATCTCTCTCTCTCTCTCTCTCTCTCTCTCTCTCTCTCTCTCTCCATGGTTGTTATCCTACTCTAGCCACCATAGCCCATCATAGAACTCCAACCATAATCATATGTTTTCAATGTGGCCAATCATGTCACTAGAGGATGTTTTCAATGTTTGCATCATTTGTTTTCAGTGTGACCAACCATGTCACTAGAGTACTACAAAATTACAAGTGTTTCTAATTAAAGTCATTTCCACTTGAACTTCTTGATTCAACATCTTATAACCATGTGCTTAATCTCTTGTTCAAATGTGTTATCTCTTTGTAATTAATTGTGTGTATATGGTACATGTGTAAACTAGTTAGCACCACTAAATATGGATTAGCACTTTAAAGCTAATATATGGATTTAATAATATTAAACCCTAGAGTTGTCTAACGAACTCAATCAGATTGTTAGTGAGAAGCTAGAAGCTAGATAAGAACAACTTCCATGCTTGGAAGTTCGTAATGACAAATTTCCTATAACGGATAAAACTATGTCGAAAGAAAAAATAAGGAGTCTCCAGAGTTGTTTGAAGAGAATACCACTCTAACAGATATAAAGACGTTCAAGGATGAAACTAGGGTGCAAGGAAAGTCATGTATTGACTTTCAACCAATATCACATACACAATGATAGAACACATACAAGATGCTCATAGTTACATGGCAAAACCTGGTGCAAATATTCCAAACTAACAAAAAGGCAAGGAAACATCAGCTAAAACAAGAGTTGCATACTATGGAGAAGAAAACCATGTATATCAATAAGTATGTCTTAAAAGATCAAAGACATTATTGAATCCCTTACATCTATTAATATATCGATGGAAGATGATTTAATGAGCGTCTGTCTAAACGAACTTGACGTATACAAGCCATTCAAGACCTCCATTTGCAGTCAAAGAGAATGTTCCAAACTTTCGGGATTTAGTATCTATACTGATTATAGAGAAAAATTCTCTTTGTGAAGACTTTTCACAAAGCAAGAACACATCAGAACAGACTTTCTACTCCAATTTAGCTAGAGATAAAGATAGAGGTCATGGTCGAGATTAAGATGATGGTCGACATAGAAACCAAAATTATGAATAACAAGAACACGTCAAAACAAGCCTTCTACTCCAATTTAGATAGATGTAGAGATAAAGGTTATGATCGAGGTCAAGATGATAATCGACATGAAAACCAAAACGATGGACAACAACAATCCAATGATTCACAGTAGAGCAATCATATACAGATGAAAGAGACTAACAATCATATACAAGTGAAAGAGACTAAGTCTAAAGACAAGAGGAGCTGAAAGGACCAAGGTGGTTGGTAAAAAAATTAGAGTGCAAATAGCAGAGTGCTATTATTGTGGCAAACCAAGACACATGGCAAGGACTGCTAGAAAAAACACTAACATTAAAAGTAAAAATTTACAACAAGACAACTATACATCTAATAAACAGGATGGTGATGACATAAGTGAGCAATTATTTGTGATACAACACATGCTCAGTTCCACAACACGAGATATGTCAAAATCTAAAGATATATGATATGTGGATTCTAATACATCAAACCACTTGATCAGTCATGGGGTGAATGGTTTATAGATGTAGAAACAAGATGGTGATGACATAAGTGAGCAATTATTTGTGATACAACACATGCTCAGTTCCACAACACGAGATATGTTAAAATCTAAAGATATATGATATGTGGATTCTAATACATCAAACCACTTGACCAGTCATGAGATGAATGGTTTAAAGATGTAGAAAATGAAAAAACCAAGTTATGTAAAAATAGATGATGATATTACACATCTTATTGTGCATGTTAGAGTGTCATTGTCTATGCAGGATGACAAAATAAAATATTACAAATATTACTTCATGTTTCAAATATTACTTCAAATATTACAAAGAACTTGGTTTCTGCTTGAAAAAATCACTTTCCATAGAAAAAAAACATCACCTACGTACATGAGACTCATACAAACTCCCTATTTAAGTTTCTCTTTAAAAAAATAAACTATACCTCTTTCTAAGCATATGAGTTCCGATAATAAAATTCAAGTACTCCCTATTTAAGGTTTAAAAATCAAGTAGCAAATATTGATGTTATACATGTGACAAGTTGTAACCCATGTAAGTAGCATGGATATAAATGCTAGAAGCACAAAGACCTACATATACAATCCAAGAATTGCTCCATGTGTGGTTAGCTTAAAAGAGTAGTAAACCAATCAAAATTTCAAACTACACCACTAGATCAATGTTGTAAACTACAAGAAGAAACGAAACCCTTACGTTAAACTCCATTCTTTGTCAGTGAAGCTCTTGCCAACGTGGTTAATCACATCACTCCCTACCAAAACGTCATTGGATTCAAAACCCATCGACACCCACTTTTTTAAAGAAAAGGTCTATAGTCTTGACAAAGCAAAAGCCTAATAATAAGCATCATGGAAAAGGAAGACACTGTGGAAGTGCACCCTCTTTGTACTAGCATAGCATTTTTCGGAGCAACCATCTGGATTAAAAAATTTAAACCTGAAGGCTCTAAATCCTTAGATAGTTTGCCATTAAGCTTTGAAGGCCTATGCATGGCCATCCATAACTAGCCATCGTTTCCATGTTATTCTTGGAATTCACATGGAGACCAGAAATACTGATGATTGGAGAAGGGTTTTGCACCCAAAGCAATGATTAAAGCCTTTCTTTAATCTGCTCCTCTAATCAGTGCTATGGTTTGACTGCACAGCGAAAACTTTCCATCCTGATGGTCGATACAGAGTTTAGTGTCAGGTCGGTCAGTCTTGCTCTACTGTGCTTCAGTTATAATGACCGAAGGAAGGCTATGCATGTATTGGGTCAAACTTTTGATGAGGCAGAGCACAAGGAGCTGAGTGTATCATATACCCACTGTAGCATCTGCATCCACATGGACGGCGACATTTTGATTGGGTGCTGCTGACTGCATCGCATTCCCAAAGCTTTCACGCTTCCGGAAATAGGGTGTCAAAGCCTTCAAGCGTTCCTTCTTTGTACTTCTGGTTGTTTGCAGAGACAAATCCTCACTCACATTGCATGGCAACGGCTGGACCTTAGGCTTCATCTTGTTAGAAGTCGAAGAGACACTTGAGCCCATGTTAGCACGACTCTTCAGTACATTATTGCTGCCATTGCCCTTAGCTCTCTCAGCCCTTTCGGTGGTTGCTTTCGCAAGTGTTCCCTTGAGGGGCTCTTTTGCCTTAGTTCTCTCACTGCAAGTCCCTTTGCCTTCTGCATTGCGTACCATCTGCTGACTTCCCATAACCAGAGCCATACTAACCCTCTCATTTGCTTCCCCAACAGCATGAGCCCCTCCCTTATTAGAGAAAGGTGATTCAGAATCTTTGTTCTTGGCAGTAGACTTCAAAGTCAATTGCAGCTCTGCAGGGGGCTTTGACAGACAATGCATTATGGTTTTCTTTGCATTGCCAACTCTGCTTTTACCTGACCCGTCAAAGGCATTTCCCTCCACTAGCTTTTGGAGGCTGTCACTGCTGCTGTGCTCCACCTCACGCCCAGGAGATCTGCACATCTCATTTGACCCAGTTTCTGAGCCCGCACGGCTGCTCCGTGTGTTGAATTTTGGCAATTTCGGTTGTGTAGTTGGGATCTGCATCAATCAAACGGCAATGCAGGCTCTCAAACTTATCAAAAACAGAAGAGAATGAGTATATGCAAAATCTACAATGTATGATATTACAAGCATCCCTGCGATACCAACCTTCTTCAATTCGACTTTAGGTGGAGGACCCTCTTGATAAAAGCTAGGCATAGGCGACGCCTTAAATGTCAAGCTTCGACGAAGCACCTTAATTGCCTCTTCATCTTCTTGCTGGGTAAGGACACATTGTTAGATATGCAGAAAAAAAGCCAACAAAAAGAACTTTACCCTAGTTATCTGCCTTTAAGCAAAGGTTTGGGCAGCCTGCCTTATATTAGGACAGTTTTTGAAACACAGGAAAAGAGACTTGGTTATCCAAGTGTCCAGTTAACAGGCCCTTGCCAGAGTGGCTATTGTCCCATGCTGCCCAGCAGGGGGTGTGAGTTTAAACCTGGACATCACACACACACACACACACACATTGTGTGTGTCTTGTGTGTTCGCACGCATCGCTCTCTCTCTCTCTCTCTCTCTCTCTCTCTCTCTCTCTCTCTCTCTCTCTCGGGGGTGTGTGTAAAAGAGGACACTCTCACTTCCTTTCTGCCACCCATCGTGGGGTAGAAATGGCTACTGGGATTGCCCTTGGGATGACATGGACCCACCTAGGTTCAAGTCTCTCTGTTGATTGGTCTCTCTAGATCAATAAAGTCAACGTTAAGCGGGGCTCTCTATCTCTCTCTCTCTCACACATGGCATTCGCAGTGCCATTGGACAGATCCGAGGGGATGAAGCCAGAAGACCGCATTTGTCACCAAGAAGTGAGAGTCAGAGGAGCACTACATAATACATATGCCGATTAACTGTGTACTATGAGATACGGGGGAGATACCGGTGTCTCTTCCGAGAGGATTTTGGACCATTACAACATGTGATGGAGTTTGAGGATCAGAGGTGTTTGGGGCTTTTCTTATCGGAGCTCAGACGCCATCGAGAGGCTCTCCTACGAGCCAGGACAGCACACCAGGATCCACCCCGCCAACGAGCCATGACAGATTTTTTCAAGGCCAGGACCATCCCGGCAGATACAACCAGGACCTCCACTACCCCCTCAGAGAGCCAGACGTCCCAGAGACGTCCTTCAGGAGGAGTCACCCTTGACAGAGCCATAGCACTTTGTCGAGCGAGATGCCCACGCTTACCAGGACCTCGTCCACGGCCGCTTCATCACCGGCGGTGGATTAGAGCCATCATCACCCGCCACAAGAGACGAGCAGATTACACCAATGTTATGCTAGTTGTAGATATTATATACTTTTGTTGTACCTCAATAGGAGTATTTTCCTTTCATAGCTGTTTAGGACTGTTTTAGGACTTTTTTAGTCCTTTCTGTCTTACTTTTGATGAGACACCATCAGCTGTGTACTATGTTTTAGTCTCATAGGCCACTTTGGCCTTTCGCAGACGTTAATACATCTTTCTTTCTTTCTTTCTTTCTCTCTCTAGAAGAGCAAAGGGTACGATGAGAGGAACACATCTGCATAGAGATAGAGGAGCACTTCCTGTTCAGATGCCCACCATATTATGAGATACAAGGGAGGTTCTATCGCCTCTTCAGAGAGGTGAGTGATACTACTACATCGGGGGTTATTCTTGCTAGAGTTGTGTCACCACCGGGAGACTTAGCTGAATCCTGAGGCTACATGCCAGGACGCAGATACTGCATGACACGACTTAGACTGCTATAATTCATTCGTTAAGCCCTCACCCAAGGACAACTAGCATTCCAAGGGGCCAGCCCGCTCCTGGGAGCACTCACCAGCCACAGCAGCAGAGTACACCCCATGCCAGACATGTGGTGTTCACCTGCACACGTGATGTCGTCCAAGAGCACTGAGAACAGTACGGGTTTTTAATGGGTTTCTCGATCCTTGAAGGAGAGGTTTGTATGTACATACACACAGTTGTATGCATGTATACAATGTACACATGCATGCATGCATACATACATACACACACACGAGTGTATGTATGTAGTATGTACATATGTATATGTATTTCTGTCAGACCCCGACCAATACGATCCAAAATGTGGACCAGAACATCTACCAGAAGTTGATATAGGAAAGCTTTGGGCTCTAGTAGTTCAAGGTGGAATGCAAACTTTACAGAATATGCAACAAAATATGCAAGCTGACATTGATATGGCTCGCACCTCTCAAAAAAATGATCATGAAAACACGTCTCAAAAAAATGTTTTATAATGTACAAGGTTTAAGCAACTTGAATAAATAGAGTATGGCTGGGACTATGTACATAGAATGAAGCCAAACATATTATGTCTTCAGGAACATAAGCAACATACTTTGGCTGGCCGGATTGGATTCTTTGATTGTATTGTATATATTATGCTGGTTGTTCTACTTTCTCTAGTGTGTGTCTTCTTGTAAGACGAGACTGGAACCGGTAGTTGCTTACAATGCTCCAAAAGGCAGATTACTCATTGTGCAGTGTATGCTCAATGGTGAGACTTACGAGTTTGCATCTGTTTATGCTTCCACAGTTGCAAGATAAAAAGAATTTCTAGTTTACTGCAACCAAATGGGATATACTTATCCCAAGGTTCATGCACGCTCTTATTTGCATATGCAAGGTGCCGAAAACCGTGATAAGGACAAGAGTGTGATGCATCAGCCATAAAAACTTGTCTCCCATCATGGAGAATCCCAACACGTTACTTCACATATGCATAAGGATCGGGGCCCACATACAAAGAGCGATTCTCAACATGCGGAAAGAAAAAGAGAGATCTCTTGCTAAAGAACCTATTGTTTCACATATTTCATCTAAAAGGCTTCATACTTTCAAGGAAAGTGATAAGGATGTGAAATTTGACACCTACAATGGCAAGAGAGACATTAGTACGGCACTTGCATTTGTCCAACAACTTGAGGTTGCTTTTACTGATGGTGACTATATAGAGAAGTCTATGCTTCGCCATATGGGTATGCATCTCAAAGACACTGCATGTGATTGGTGGATGGCTAAATTGATGCATGGCACTCCTGCCAAATCATATATACCTAGATGAATCCAAGAACATGCCCAAATTCACCTTTTAGGAACGTGCATGTTATATACTCATGGTAGTCAACCCACAAGACTATATAACCATCAACTCCATTATGCATAGTATGGACTAGATACTACGACATCCCCACAAACGTCATCAGTGCCCAATAGTGGGTGTAGAACTCTGTATCAAGATATGCTCTCACACACGCACTCCACTGTCCACACACACACACACATAAGAGCATATATTCACACAAAGGCCTTCGTACTGAGTTTCTGTCAAACCTCTGGAGATGCAAGGCACTTCTGCCAAATCATATACCTAGATGAATCCAAGAACATGTCCAAAATCACCTTTTACGAACGTGCATGTTATATACTCAAATCACATGGCGAGATCAGTTCTTTCCTAGAAATTCAAACACCATGGGATACCTAAATCAATTGTTGGGGACAAATCCCAAGACTACAAGCTTATTTTAGCGAGCATTGTTTGATAGCATGGACATCAAGCTGAATTTTTTGTGCACATACCACCCACAAATTGATGGACAAAATGAAATTGTAAATTCAACAGTGCTAGATCTTTTGAAATTCTATGTGGCTGAATAGAAAATAGCCTAGGAAAAGAACTTGCCATTCGTTGAATTTGCTTACAATAACACAGTGCATTCATCCATTGGAAAGGCACCTTTTGAGATGATCTATGGCAAGGTAGTGCTGCCACCCATTCTACGTACAAAGGATGAGATTTTTGCAACTGATGAATATGTAAGAGATCTGGAAACTGCCTTTTCACAAGTCCGAACAGCTATACAAAGGTCTCAAGAAAAGCATAAAAAGGCAATAGATAAACATAGAAGCCATGTACAGAGAGAACAAGGTGATTGGGTATTGTTGAAGTTTGAAAAAGCACGCCTTGGAAAGAGGCCTGGACAAGAAGGGAGGTAACCTAAGTTGTCGAGTACTATGGTCCTTTCCAAGTGACCAAACAAAGAAATGATGTTGCATTTAGGCTTGATCATTGGAAGATGCACAATGCTTTCCATATGAACGCTTTCCATAAGAACGCTTTCCATATGAGCTAGTTGAAGCCATATGAAGGACCACCTCCAATAGAGCTTGTCTTGGAAGATCCACCAAAAGTGGATGAGCATGAGGAGGTGTTGCAGCCTGAACAGATAGTATTTCACAAGGAGCGAAAAAGCCGTGGAGGCAAGATCACTCGCCAATACCTTGTCATAAGAATTATTGCAAGCAATTGAATAGAAGCTGGGAGGAATGTCACAAATCCCTAATTTGCCAGGCTTAAAATTAAACCATGTGCACGTACATGGCCATGGATGGGTCACCATTTGACATGTGTGCATGTCATGCCAAGTGTTCTATTGACATGTACGAGCCTAGGAAGCCCATTGACATGGCATGACATATTTCTAGACGTCATTAGCAGATGGAGCTTTCCTTGATGAGCTCAAATTGAAAGCATAAGTGCTTGTGAATTTGATTTTGATTTGTATGTCTAGTTTTAAATGCTTGGGCAATGCCTGGTTAAAAAGCCTATGACGTGAGTACTCAAAACGACCGGCTCGTCGTGAGTGAGGTTGACGATCTGCTCCTGCGAGCTCCGCCTCTCCCCCTCCCGCTGCTTCTTGCCGTTGCGCCCCCCTCTCCCCCCCACCTGTCCCCCGCCTTCTCCTCCGTCCTCTCCCCCGCCTCCTTCCTCGCCATCTCTCCCCCGCCTTCTGCCTCGATTCCCCCCCCGCCTTCGCTCCCCCGCCTCCTTCCTCGCATCCTCCCCCACCTTCTCTCCCCCCCCCCGCCTTCTCCTCCTCCGCCTCCTTCCTCGTTTCCTCCCCCGCCATTTCTCCCGCTTCCTCGCTTCCTTCCACCGCTATCTCTTCCCCCCTCGCCTTCTCTTCCTTCCCCCGCCATCTCTTCCTTTCCCCCACGCTTCCTTCCCCCGCCATCTCTTCCTCCCCCCGCCATCTCTACCCCCCACGCCTTCTCCTCCGCCTCGCTTCTCTCCCCCGCCATCTCTTCCCCCCCCGCCATCTCTACCCCCCACGCCTTCTCCTCCGCCTCGCTTCTCTCCCCCGCCATCTCTTCCCCCCCCGCCTTCTCCTCCGTTGCGCGCCTCTTCCCCCCGCCTTCTCCCTCTCCTCCCCTTCCGTCTCGCCCCTCCCCCCACCGCTATCCCCCGCCTCAGCTCCCCCCCCCCCTCCCCCCCCACCCCGCCCCCGCTATCCTCTAACCTTCCGCCTCTCCGTTTCCTCGTAGGGCTGTGTCCCTCCCGTTGGTGACCCCGGTTTCTGGCCTTTTCCCTCTGGAGGACTCCATGGAAGCCGCTCCGACTACCCCTGCCGATTCCGATCTCCGTCTGGAGTTCACAGCTACAGATCATTAGCTGTTTGTTTCCACAGTATCCGCTCTTGAGGCCGCCTCCTTGGTCTGCAAGATAGTGGGTAGCCGTCCGATGCAGAGAGAGCTTCGCGACCTTCTACAAGGCAGCCTCGTTGGCGTGCCTGCCAAGATCGTCAGCGTCGATTTTTTGGGACGTGGCTACTACCAAGTGGATTTCGAGTCCCCCCAGGCAGCTCAGATGGTGCTGGCTCGGAGCCCCATTGCCCTCCGCTCATCCCGGGCGTTCCTGGCGCGATGGACTCACGGTTTCGACCCCGCTTCTGACCCGCTAGCAAGCACGACAGGTTTTCCCATCACTATCTGCTTTCTTGGACACCGTAAGGAGTACTTGCCCCTCTTGTCATCCATTGGCAAGGCGTTCGGGCAGGTGGTGGAGACGCCTCAGACAGCGGCTTCAGTGATAGCTCGGGCAGCAGGACTCCCGGCCATTCGTGTTGTGGTTCCGTCACCGGAGTCCCTCCCGAAGACGATCCTCCTCCCTTGTCTTTCTAGAGGACATTTGATACAGCGCGTGGAGTATTCGGGCCTCCCCGGCCAGTGCTACACCTGTCGGGAGATGGGCCATCTCGCACGCGCCTGTCCCCGCAAGGGGGCTCATCCTTCACGCTCTGCCGCCTCTGGACCCCCAACAGGAGACCCGAGGGGTGGCCATCCACCTCAGAGACCGGACATCCCTGGCTCGTCTCAGCAGGCGCCATCATCTGACGAGCAGGCCCCGACGGAGGAGGCCGCGCAGACCCAGGAGGCTGGCGGATGGCAGGAGGTTCGCCGGCGGAAACGCCCGGCCCGCAGGGACCGTCGCAGACGCCAGCAGGCAGCACAGGCTGGCGGACAGGTGACTCCGGCTGGCGCCCAGGCACCTACCCGCACTTATGCTCCAGTCAGGGATAGGCGGCCAGCAGGTCCCACCCCGATGGACGAGGATTCAGACTCAATGCCCGTTGAGGCCGCCAGTGGAGCCCCCCACGTGGAGACCCCGCTTCCGCCTCCCCCCGCGGGAGGCCCCGTCCCCTCCATGGAGCAGATTCCTGAGGATCCTGGGCCGCACTCTGCGACCCCCGGCTCCTCTTCCCCTCACCCGGAGAGCACTCCTTCCACCCCCCCCCCCCCTCTCCCCCCCAGCCCCCCCCCTCCCGCCTCCCCCGGCGGCCCCCCCTGACACCTATCCTCTGGCAGATGCCTCTCCATCCTCTCCTCGCTCTCCCCCCTCCTCTCCGCGAGCCCCCATCCCTCCCTCGGCCTCTCCAGGATACTTCGCCAGACCACCCACTGCCCCAGGGCAGCGCAGCTGGGTAGGCCAGAGTTCAGTCCAGCGGCTGTTCCACCGCCACTCCGGGCCGGTGGAGATGGCGATCCTAGCTTTGCCCGCCACAAAGTTCTCTCCAGCCTCCCCTGGGGGGCCCCCGCGTGTGATGGGGCTCCCTGTGGATTACGATTTTTTCAGGTGCCTCCAGCTGGATGCTGGCCCGTTCGAGACACTGGTCGCGCCCTTGCGAGTTTGCGTGGTGTGCCATCCCTCTCGTTCTCCTTCAGTGGTGAGCAGCATGGTGGCCTTCTCCTTTCCTCTCAGTGTTGCCCCAGACACAGCATGGGATTGCAACTCTGTAGAGGAAGTTTTGCGTGATCAGATACTGGAGTTTTCTCACCACTTCAGTGACTTGGGGCTCACGGACCTATTGCAGACCCGATTACACTCAGCCCGCATGAGCTTGTTTGGTATAGGAGATTGGCGGGCGGATCCGGTCCACACCTCAGTTGAGGCGGTGCTACTGATTCTCCTCCATGCCGCCCCGAGGGTGCAACCTACCTTTAGATACATATATGCAGAGGATTGGTCTCACGCCTATGCCCTGGACAGGGCGAAGGCGGAGTGGGGCTGGACACAGAGACAGGTCACCCTTTTTTTGGAGAGACTCCGCACCCGGACAGACAGTGACTATTCTCCCTCCAAGCCGGCGCCCAAGACTCACATAGTGGAGGGCAGATCATCCGGGCCGGCTGAGAGGGGTGAGCCAGTGGCGGCTGCTTCACTTGCCATAGCTCATCCATGAGGATCCTCTCATGGAACATCCAGGGTCTTGGTGGACATCGCTGCTACATTGGTCGGGGCAGACTTCGCCAGGAGATCCAGAGGGCTCTCGTTGGAGGACCCATAGATATCCTTTTCATCCAGGAACACCACCTTTCTGCAGGCGTATCCGCACCTGCGGGAAGATCTTGCCAGGCAGGAGTCACACTTTTTGGTCACCGACATATGGCTCCCAGGGGAACCAGGGTGGAGTATGCATCTCAGTCAGTGAGCAACTTCTATCCGAGGTTGTGGATTCTGGCACTCTGGTCCAGGGTCGAGCGCAGTGGATCACCTTTCGGGTTGGGGAAGACCGCATTGGCTTCCTCAACTTCTACGCCCCCTAATGGGGCGACCGGGAGAGCCGAGTTCTGGAGCACCATTAGGCAGTCCCTCCCCATGGCAGACCATTGGTGCCTAGGGGGGGATTGCAACATGCTAGAGGATGCAGAGGACAGGATGGGGGGCAGCCAGGAGACCATTCATGGGCCGGAGCTCGCTGCCGGGGAGGAACTAGTGCTGCAGGTGAGAGGCCAGGATCCGTGGACTCTCTCGCAATTTGGCAGGTTGCAAGGGAGTTTATCTTTCTCGCGCTCGGATAGACGGGCCACAGGAGTTAACCTTTCCCGCATCGACAGGTTTTACATTGATGAGTGGGCTTGTGATAGAGGTGGCACTGTGGGCATACTTGCAGGCTCCTCGTTTTCAGACCACTTTCCAGTGCTTCTCCAGATCGAGGACCCTACGAGAGGAGAGCGAGGCCAGAGCGTCCGGATTCCAGATTGTCTCATAGAGGAGCCCGAGATTGTGACCAGAGTTGAGCAGGTCTGGCAGGAGCTGCAGTTCAGGAGAGGATCGGCAGCCAGCGATCTTGCCAAGGGCTTGCAGGAGATCAGTAGGATGCTCAGACAGGCTGCCCTGGATCGTCTGGAGGCCTTCAGAGAGCAAGAGAGGAGCCTGCGGAGGAGTCTAGCGTCCCTTCAGAGACTCCAGGAGAGGGAGCCTACGAGCCCTTGGATCTCAGAGCAGATGCAGTCAGCTCGCACAGAGATCAGATCCATCGAGGAGAGGAGGGTGGAGTTCCGATTCCATGCTCGGGCTTCTTTTTGGACACAGGCTGGAGACAGAGTGACTCGAGATTTCTTTGAGGCGACAGGGCCTCGCTTCGGGCGAGAGGGTCTCAGGCGTCTTCGGCAGGCTGATGGCCAGGTTGTGGTGGATCCCCCCAAGGTTCGGGCGATAGCCACAGATTTTTACACGGATCCGCTCTCTGCTGAGCCAGCAGATGACAAGGTGAGAGAGGCTCGGGAGGCAGTCTGGAGCTTCACGAGACCGGTTGTGCCGGCCCATTTGCAGCACTCCCTTCTCTCCCCCTTCTCAGATACGGAACTGGAGGAGGCTCTTCAGGCACTTCCTCGGGGCAAATGCCCAGGAGAGGACGGTCTCTCAGTGGCTTTCTTCCAGAGGTACTGGGGTCTCTTACATAGGGGTTTCAGATTGGCATTCCAGGAGATTATGGAGACGGGAGACATGCCGGACAGCATGGCAGAGGGGTTGATTCACTTGATCCCCAAAGAGGGAGGAGACAGACTGGAGATTGGACAGTGGAGACCGTCCACCTTGCTAGGCACGGCCTACAAGGTCCTAGCTAAGGCGATCAACAGGCGGCTTCAGCCTCACCTTCCGGACATCATCCACTCCACACAGACAGGCTTCATCCAAGATAGGAGCATCCTGGATAACATCTTCTCTTTCTGGGAGGCTACGGCTTTGGCTAGATTTCGGCAAGAGGATCTGGCAGTGCTCCTTCTCGACTTCGAGAAGGCATATGATCGGGTGGACTGGGCCTTCTTGGAAGGCACTATGGAGAGGATGGGCTTCCCCCCTCAATGGATCCGTGGGGTCTCTGCACTCTACACATCGGCTCATAGCCAGGTGCTGATACAGGGCGTGCGCGGAGAGAGGTTCCAGCTCTCGCGCTCGGTGCGACAGAGGTGCCCCTTGGCGCCCTTTCTTTTTCTTTTTCTGGCGGAGGCCATGAGCACTTTTTTGACGGCACAGGATACAGGTTTGCGGGGCCTCCAACTCCCCATCCGCACCTCGGAGGAGCTCCTAGACTCGGAGTTTGCGGATGACACTGCTGTCTATCTTCAGGGAGGAGAGGAGAACCTCCGCCGCTTCGCCTCAGCCATGGACAGGTTTTGCAGAGCTTCGGGCGCTTTGATCAACTGGCACAAGTCGTGTGGGTTGTGGGTCAGTTCTATGCCCCCGCCGACTTGGAGGCCAATTGATGGTTTTCAGTGACTGCCCCCCGGCACTACAGTGCGCTATTTGGGATGCTATGTGGGCATCGACATATCTCCGGAACAACAGATAGCCCCCCTTCTTCTGAGCATTCGGCAGAAGCTTCTGTATTGGAGTACCGCTCGTTTATCTCTGGCTGGCCGTGTGGTTGTGGCCAACCAGGTTCTGCTTGCTACCATGTGGTACATCACTTCTTGCTGGGCCTTCTCTCGAGCATGCATTGGCCAGGTGCAGAGGCTCATCAGGAACTTTCTTTGGTTCGGTGGCGACGGGCGGCCCGCCAGGGCCAAGGTGGCATGGGCTGTGATCACTCAGCCGAGGAAGAGAGGCGGCCTGGGCATTGTTGATCCGATTTGCCAAAGCCGAGCTTTGCTTGGCAAGTTGGTGGTTCGTGGCCTCCTACCAAGCGCTGAGCCGTGGAAGGAGTTTCTTGTTTCCAAGATTCTCAGCCGCACTCCTTCTCTTAGCGGCCCCTGGACCCCCAGCATCAGGTGGATCTTTACAGAGCAGCGATCCAGAGGAGTGGGCCTTGGCTTCGAGGAGCGTTTTGCAGCTGCATTCTGAGGGCCTGGGCGCATCTGAGGCCGTCACTCTTCCAGACTCCCCCGAGCACCGATGAGGAGCGCCTGAGGCAGCCATTGATCTGGAACCCCTTGATCCGACTTCCCAGTGGTCATATGGTTGGATCGCGGTCTCACGTGTCGTGGGGCCCGTTGAGCTCCGGCCCAGCCCAGTCCCTAGACGACTGGATATGTTTTCAGCAACTGCCTCTAGAGGCTCAAGAGAGGAGACTCAACCGGATGAGGGGCAGAGAGTTGATGAGACAGGACATTGAGGCGGCCATCCCCCGGGAGTGGCGGACCCCAGTACAGGACCCTCCACCTCCACAGTGGATGGGCGTCTTTACTCGGCATGAGATCCTTCTAGCGGTCTGCGACACAGCAGAGAGAGTCGCCCCACTCACTTTCGAGGTGGGAGAGAGTGGCCAGCTTCAGAGGACACGACTAGATTTGGATGAGCTCCAGGGTTGTATTTTTCAGAGGGTGCGGGTGGTCGGCTTTCATCAGAGACAGTGGCATGTAGACCCCTCACCGGCCTCGATAGGGGAGGACTGTTCTTGGAGATTATGGGCTTGGGACAGCAAGCCTCTTATTCGCCTTCAGTGGGATCCAGGTGAGTGGTTTTGGAGAGATCCCTACTCGGCCCCTACCAGCCCAGGCATCCCCTTTTTTCAGTACACAGCGAGGCTGGGGCGGCGGATTCAGAGGCACAGGATAGCGGGCACCCCGGCGACGGCCGAGCATTGGCGGCGAGACAGGGGCTCTCCCCTGCCTTTCTTAGGGACTTCTGGCAGCGCCTCTGGGCCAGCTTCCGGCCCCGGAAGGTGACGCTTTTTCTCTGGCTTACAGCGCATAGAGGACTGGCTGTGGGGGCCTGGCTAGCTTTTGGCAGACACCCAGCGTCCTGCCCTCGGTGCGGCCATGCACAGGAGTCGCAGCGGCATTGCTTATGGGATTGCCCACAGGCACAGCAGGTCTGGCAGCGCGCTCTCAGGATGGTTTTTGCAGGCTCGCCAGGTGAGATGATGGTGACGTGGGGTGCGGTGGCTTGGGCCATGGACAGCGGCCCGGCCCTTGGATATGAGGACGTCCCTGGCAGTGCGACCATCCAGGTCTCTGACAGGGCGATGGCGGTGGTTCCGACGCCAGACTTCTCTTCGGCAGTCTCCCAAGAGTGGGACGGGCACAGATGGGAGATGATCAGCAGCATGACGGCTTGGCACATATGGAGAGCCCGATGCAGGGAGGCCATTGACCGCCAAGCGACTCCACCGGCGGAGGTCATACAGGCCCTCTGGGTGGACATCATTCACACCTTGAGAGGACACTGGGGGAAACTTCAGGGCGACTCGGATCGCATGAGAGGTCGCCGCAAGGCTTTCCTCCGCACTTGGCAGCCTGGCCCTTTCCTCATCGCGAGGGGCGAGGATGTTACTTGGCACTATAGGCCTCCAGTTTGGCTCTTCTCACCTCCCACATGTACTACTAGGTAGCCCCCCCAAGAGAGCGGCCAGCCACGGGGGTGGAGCTCAGGTGTTCACTGTGTGTTTTTATCCCTCCTTGTGAGGTGAGCTTTGTAGCCTTATGGCGTTTTCTCATTAACTAATAGAAGGATCGTTTTTCCAAAAAAAATAAAAAGCCTGTGACGTCCAACGATGGGGGGACACCCTGATGGACAAGTGTATAGCATCACTTGTTTGCCTAACAAGACATTTGATGGGTTTTGCATGTAGTAAGTATTTAGTTTAAACCTTAATTCATATTGAATGGTTGCCGCTTGGAAAGCCGCAAGGAAAGATGGCAAGCTGTTCTTTCACAACTAGACTAATACTTACCTGATTGGAAAAAAGTCTTGAAGTACTTGCATTGGTTTGGAAGACCTTCAGAGATAGGTAACTCACTGAGATTGGAGAGCATTCATTGGAGCAGAGTTTTTCTAGAACCTCTGGTAGTTCAAGAGCCAAGGAAAGACTATTTTCTTTCCACTAAAAATATACATCTAATCTAGGATGTCGTCTCTCGGAATGGTAGAATACTTACATTATCGCAGGCGCAAAGGATATGGAATTTAGGCATGCATTACATGCATGTCTGGCAAAAAATTAGAGCTTTGTTGCATCAATTTGAATTCGTTCCTCCTCTCATTCGAGAGAGCAAATTGTTAGATTGGATGTTGCAAAGAGATGAGACTGGTTTTCTCAAAGTGTTGTGCCCAAATGTACACATTGATTATTCATTAGTCGTGGTTTGTTGCTTATTCAAACAAGCTTTAGAATATGGATGAGACAGCCAAGTGGTAGAATAAAATCTCCAAATGATCTGGACCAATAAATTGCCATTAAAGCACAGAGTTTTCCTTTGGCGATGCTTGGTTGGAGTGCTACCTGTTAGTTAAACTCTAACCAAAAGAAAGATAGCTTTTGCCTCTTGCTTTAGATGCTCAAATCACAATGAGACAGTGTCTCATTTACTATGGGCTTGTTCAAATACCATAGATTTCCTGCATAGATTATCCGTTTCTTTGGCTACTACCAAGCTTCCACGATGTTGCTTCGCCAAGCATTTCGAGATCTTTGGGAGAAATTACCAAAGACTAGTTGATTATGCATGTTTCCTTGCTTGGACACGCCTTTGGGCACTTTGGACATTCTCAATTGACCACAATCATCTGATCTTTCACTCCACACAGATTGACAAGTACTCCTATAAACCACTTTTTACATCCATACATGTGGAATACAATTGTTTTTTCCTCGATGACTAAAGGCAAAGCTAGTGTTTTCCTTTCTCCCACTTATCTTCTCTAGGTACAATTCTCACAGTTGATCACAACTTTTTACATTATACATGTGAAATACAATTACTTTTTACATTATACATGTGAAATATAGTTACTTTTTACTTGATGTGAGTAAATGCCAACGAAGTGTTTTTCTTTGTTCCACATGCCTTCTATAGGTACTATTCTCACACTTGATCTTGAGTATTGACCGCTTTTTACATCATACTTTTCCTTTAATGTGACTAAATTCCAAGATAGTTTTTTTCTTTGAGCTACTCTTCTCACACTCGAACCTTGAGTATCGACTGTAGCATTATATGGTAGTGATGTGTGTGTACACACTTAGGAGCATCGAGGCACTTTTTCCCTCACTAGGAGGCTTTTTCTCCCTTGCGTCGTATGTACACCATCATCTCTACTCATTTTGGGGTATGTACTTATCTTTTGTATCTGGCACACATTTGATCTTTGCGCCAAGCTCTTTATGATTGCCATAGACTTTAAGTGATGGACCAATTGCAATTTGTCACATGTGCGGAAGCTCTATGTTTTCTTTTAACCCTAAACACCTTTCATAGAAACACCTTGATGCGAAACGCAAAGAAGAGATGGAGAGAACAAAGAAAGATAGTTGTATTTTCAGTATGTTCATAAAGTACAAAAAGGTGGATACCCTCGTTTTGTCAACCAACCGTGTGGTGCTCCCAGGTCCTGATTCAAAAGGGATCCTTTCTGGTGGCCTCCAATGCCCTACTCAAGCCCTAAAAGATATATTTATCTGCTGGCCTTCAGGGATTAGCCTTGGGATGAAAATGTCCATGTGCATCATGCACATGACACGATTAGACTTGTTCTTGAAGAAATTTTCATCACTTTTGAGGGCTTCATTCCTTGTCAGTGAAGTAATAGGACATTCCTTTTTACCCCAAAAAAAAAAGTTATGTATATGTACGTACGTACGTATGTATGTATGTATGTATGCATGTCGATATGTAACATGTATGCAGTGTGCACGCGCACACGTGTGTGTGTGTGTGTGCACGTGCACGCACGCACATGTTGCGCTTGCGAACGGCTCTATAGAATCGCCTTCTACCTGCTATCACTGCAACACCGATCTTCGCCACTATCTCCTCTACTCCTGTGCACCTGCTATACGTGCCTTCATGCATACACGTGCGTGTGTGTGTGTGTGTGTGTGTGTGTGTGTGTGTGTAACTTAGATGAACACAATGCTAATCAATACACTTAAATACACTAAGATTTGATGGACACATGCTCAATACAGGAAAAAATTTGCTAAATTGCGGCCAACACCTCCCTCAAATAAAGTATATTGATCTTGGGAGAATCAAGTACATAGTGTCATGGGCATTTCTGACCAGATTTCCATACCTGAATACAAAATTGCAAACAAGTAGTTGTCGATGTAGACTTGCAACTCATACTACCCTCTCAAGTACCCATGTTTCTTGCCATCTGCACTCTATTGTTCCACCAACACATGGTAGCAACAATCTGCAAGAGAGCATGTAGGACAAGAGAACACTACACAGGGTGTGTGATCTTGTAATCCGGTTCCTCTCTCTTGCTACTTGCTTCCATATTTAAGCATAAAAGCTTACCAATTGCAAGTAGAGTCGATGACAACGGAAGTCTTCGCGATGGAAGTCCTTGGAGTGATGAGATCTTTGATTTGTCACATTTCTTCGCGACAAAAGTCTTCAAGAGGATGAAGGGAACCCTAGGAAAGCTTCCCCTATGATTCAACTTGAGAGAAAGGAGAGGGTTTTCAGCAAAAAGACCAGAAATTATAGCAATAAAGAGAGCTGTTTTGCCGAATTTCAGTCATTCGGCATGTAAGAGACCCGAAAACACTCTTGGAAGCTCGAGAAACACCTTAGCAATCTTGGATATGGAGTTGGGAAGAAGTGCAAAAAATACAGTCCAAATGCCCTCATGAAGGAGGCGCTTATCTCTAGAGAGAGGAGTAGTGAGGTGGTGAGTTGTCCAATGTAGGTGGCAGACAGGTGCTTTGTGGAGCAAGCTAGAGAGGACACATGGCTGATTACTCCCTTTGTACAAAGGGGATAAGATCTAGGCGGTGGACATTGGGTTTTGTCCACCTCAGGAGATCAGTGTGTGTGAACACCGGGCTCGTCATAATTTATAAGTGAGTTTTAGTCGCCCAAAACTTAATGAAGTGTACACGCTCACTTATAAATTAGTGTTAACTCCTAAGGCTAAGTTTATGACCAATACTTACCACCTGTCACATGCCACAAAACCATGTCAACTGACAGTTTCACACGCACGGTTCGCGGGCGAGCGTCCCCTTACCCAGAACTACACATTGGTGAAGTAAGCATGAAAACATGGAATTTCAATTGCAAGCAAGCACATAAAGATGTTCCAGATGCATCACATTCCACACTAAAAGGCTTTTACAAATCCGGAATAATCAACACTGGACCATGAGTAGTTTCATCTTTCAATTGGAGGAATGCACCCCTCTCTACATCAGTCCATTTGAATGTGGCCTTCTTCTTTATCAAATCATGCAAAGGAGAAGCAATCCATGCAAAGTGCTGAATGAATCTGCAGTAGCAAGAGCATAATCCAAGAAAACTACAAATCTCATGCACCGAACTCAATTCCGAATTGCATCAATCTTTGCAGGATCCATCCGCACTCCATCTTTGGACACAATATGCCCAAGATAATGTATCTCTGATAAGAAGAACTCACTCTTTTTTCCATTTGTGAAGAGTTTATGCTTATGGAGTTCTTCAAAAACAATGGCCAAATGAGCTCTATGCTTTTCTTCGGTCTTCAAGAAGACTAGGATGTCATCAAAGAAGACACCTGTAAATTTTCTGTACCCACGGAATATGCGATCCATCATAATATTAAATGTAGCCGGGACATTTGTAAGACCAAAAGGCATAACAAGATACTCATAAAGCCAAAATGCTGTCCTGAAAGCAGTTTTGTGTACATCCTCAGGAACTACACGCACTTGATGATACCCACTCTTGAGATCAATTCGGCTAAAGCATGTCGATCCATCCAACTTGTCATCAAGGATATCGTCTGTGCGTGGAATCGGAAACCGATTCTTGATGGTAAGCTTATTCAAAGCTCTATAATCCACACACATACGAAAGAATCCATCCTTCTTTTGAACCAAGAGGACGAGTGAACAATATGGAGAAGAGCCTGACTGAACCAAACCCTTCTCAAGAAGCGCATTCACCTGTTTCATGATCTCTTTTTGGGATACACTTACACGATAGGTTGGCCTATTAGGTGGTGAGCTACCCGGCACAAGATCAATGCGATGATCTTCCGGTTGTACGGGTGGCAACTCATTTGGTAACTCATCAACAAAACAATCATTGTACTCTTGCAATAATTTCAACCTATCATTACTAAGAGTGTTTACATATACATTATTTTCTTCAACATGATCCCGTATAAAAATCAAGTACGCAAAAACACTCTTTTTTATTACTTTCTTAATTTATACATGAGATACAAGGAAAATGATATCACCATCTTCACCAATCAATTACATGCTCTCGGCCTTTATGCATGAAGGTGATCCTGTTAGTCTTGTAAGCCTTGCATGGATCAATACGTGTATGCCAAGGCTTTCCAAGTAATATATCACAACCATTCAAAGGCACTACAAGAAAATCCTTTGTAGAACTCTGTATCAAGATATGCTCTCTCACACACACATAAAAACACACATAAGAGCACATATTCACACAAAGCCCTTCGTACTGAGTTTCTGTCAAACCTCCGAAGATGCATGACACTCAAACATAATGAAGCCTAGCACTAAGGGAAGTAGCAAATAGAAAGAATTAGTACAGCAAATAAGTAGTTGATAGAGCAAATGCACCGCTAAAGATAGAAAGAATAAGCACAATATCAACTGGCCGTAACTTAAACGAAAACTTCACAATGTGAAATTTGCATGTCCACTAATACGACTGAATTATATACCTAGATGACTATGTTGTAGTGTAAAATCTAAAGGTTCAACCATGAATTCTCTCGATGATGCGTGAATAGTATCTACTAAAGGGTTCATCTTGAGAGTAGTAAAGTACTCATTCAATTTGTTAGAAGAATGTGTGAAATTCGAAAACATTATCCGCTTGCTTGATGTCAAACCATCTATGATTGCCATTACAAACTTCTTCGTGCTTGGAAATTAGCTTTGTCTTCTATTAAGTGGCATGGTAGAAATGCATTGACTGCGAATCCTCTTCCATGGAAAGCATTCATTGTTCTTCAGTGTTTCCTCAACCACTTGCGGTACAAGAACCACAAAAGGCCTTCTCTTCGATTGAGCATTCATTGCTCTTTAGTGTTTCCCCAACCACTTGTAATACAAGAACCACGAAAGACCGGCTTTTGGAGTTAACACTGTGACGGAAGTCGTAATAGATGAAGAATTTATGTTGACTTTCCCACAAGCATGTCTAAAACATAACTTAGGTCTCCATCACAAGCCAGTGCGGAAAACTATTACTACCTTGTTGCGGCCTTTTGAACCCACCCCACAGTTGGATATTCAAGATAAATTTCATGATTGGCAACTTGTTGGTCATACTAGACTATTTGGAAGGCTAGGAACCTTATAATGTTTCGACAACCTTCTCTAGATGCTTATGCTTTCTTTCGTGCCAATCTTCGCCAGTCTCTACATGATTGTCGACAACTGGAGACTATTGATACCTGACTGTTTGAGGTCTTTTTCCACTATTTCTAGCTTTCTTTCTTGGATGACATCTCTCTTAAGTACATCCTCTCCATGTATATTGCTCCTTGTTAATAGAACACTAGTTTTTACTTTAAAAAAAAGTGTGTGTACCCATGTATGAAAAAAATATATATAAAAGGTTTCTAAAGTATTGTATGTTATGAACAATAAGAACCATACAGAGCAGAATTAACACTATTTCTATCCAACTATGGCACTCACCAACCATAGTGGCAGGGTACGCCACAGGCCCACATGCCAAACATGTAGTGTTTACCTGCACATGTGATGTCATGAGAGAGAAGACAGATTCTATAGACAGCTGGGCACCCGTGAGCCTCGAGATATGGACCCCTTTCACCAGCTCCAGATCAGGGATGTACTACCAATGCCATAAAGCACCCCCACCATAAGAGGTTGACACAGACACCACCTATTCAGCTATTGATGATGAGGAGACTTCATGATTGGTTGGGCTGATTCCATTGTACATGCAGGAGAATCACTTAGTACGTGGGTTCTTTGTTTTGGATAGCTAGATTTTCCTGGGATCCAATTACATACAGAACACATATACTCTCTTTTACTCATAGACCCTTCAGGACTTTCGCAGAAGTACATAACCTCTCTCTCTCTCTCTCTCTCTCTCTCTCTCTCTCTCTCTCAGATCCAGCTCAAGACAAACATGATGTTTATAATATTTAATGTGTCTCGTAGAATTTTTTTTGGCCTTCTGCTGACATTACTTTAGTTTTCTTTCTTTGTCTCTCGGACTCAATAAAAAGGAGTTAAAGTGTCCACCTGTGTCTTTGCTTGCATTTGTGTCTTCTCCTCTTCCTTGGCATTGAACTTCTCTTGTAATTTTGAATAGAACTGCATTGAGGGAAAATAAACATCATCTTCTTACAAACCCAACTGGATCCCTCAGAGGGCCAAATCCTATACAACATGGTTGCAAAAAGTTATTTACATAAATGAATATTAAAAAGGGATGAAAGAATGGAAAGAAAATAAAACACCTCTTTCCGTTCCTTTGCGCGTTCATCGGACCGAAAGTTGAAACCAGTCACACTTGAGTGAACATTTGTTTTGGCCTTGGGAGCCTGTGAGCCAGATTCTCTAGCAAAATTCACATAGCCAAACCTTGAGCATATAAAACAATGAGCATGTTTGCAAGTGTGTACATGTGTTTGAGAATACAAGCACAAGCATGCATGTACGAGAGCGTGCACATTTTTACGACACTTGCTTCCATATTCTCCACACCCCCCCCCCTCCTTCCACCCTTCCCCCAAAAAAAAAGGGGATCACCAAAAAAGATTTGGAAATTACACTGAAGGCAGAGACGATATATCTTGTCTATCATGGTCCCCTCTTGCATGTAGTGTAAGCTTTCCAGAATCCTTTTCTTGCTGCCTGCCAAGATCAAGATACAGAAAGATTGGTAACAAACCAACGCACTGACCCTTGAATTACATATGGTACTTGTGACACCTCAATACGGGCTGCCTATGACAGCCATGTGGAACAGTAGGATACTTGGATACTAGTGTCTGGGCTAAACAATGGCCAATCAGCAAATGTGTGTGTGTGTGTGTGTGTGTGTGTGTGTGTGTGTGTGTGTGTACATACATAAATATACATATTTATTTACACAAATTAATTTTTAATTTTTGTGGGTTGTTTGGTCCGTTGCAATATCCAAGGAACAGTGTGTTTTTTTTAAATTATCTAAGGCCTCGTCACAAAAAGAATGGCAATACCTGTGGTGGAAAGACACCACTCTCATCATTAAGTATGGGACCTCGTGCACCGAATGTGTAGTGTCCAAATATAGTGGTGATGCTATGCTAGGTAGTAGCGAGAAGCCCTCTATTGTTCATTTTCATGTATTTGGTTGTTCGGCGTATGTACATGTGCCTAAGGAGCATCGCTCCAAGTTGGACTTGAAGTCTCAACGCATGACTTTTCTCGGATACAGCACTGTGTCCAAGGCATATCGTCTTTATGATCAACAGGCCGACAAAGTTGTTGTGAGCCGTGATGTGGTGTTCGATGAGACTCCTACATCTTCAAAGGGAGGTGCTGAGCTTCTTCTTCCTCTGCCTCCTTCTCCACCTCCTCCTCCTCCTCCTCTTGCTCTGTCTGCTTTTGTTACACCTCCAGTTGTGGATTCTCAGTCAGATGATGATGACTCTGCTCCTCCTCCAACGAGTTCGAGCAGATATGTGCCTGGATGGTACTTTCAGACAGTTCATGATTCTGGGTTACGTGAGCTTCCTTCTGCTCCTCCGCCTAGTTCTCTCAAGCGATCTTCCAAAGTTTCAGAGAAACAAATTCATGAGGGCAACATGTTTGTTAGCTATGCTCTTATGTCCTCTATCATTCATGGTCCTTCTGATCCCACTTATGTGGACAAGGCTCTTTCACATGAGCCTTGGCGTCGTGATATGCAGGCAAAGCTGGATGCTATTGAACGGAATGGCGCTTGGATTTTGGTGCCTAGGCCACTGTAGCGTAAGGTGATTGGTGTGTGCTGGATCTTCAAATCGAAGTTCCGAGCTGATGGCAGCTTGGACAAGCACAAGGCAAGGTTGGTTGCCAAGGATTATCCTCAACGCCTTGGAGTCGACTTCGATGAGACATTTGCTCCGACGGCCCGGATAACTACCATTCGCACCCTTCTTGCTCTTGTAAGACATCATAGATGGCCCGTATTCCAGATGGACGTCAAGTCGGCTTTCCTAAATGGAGAGCAAGAGGTTTATGTTGATTAACCGCCGGGATTTGTTGTTCCAGGAAAACAAGATCAACTGTACCGACTGAAGAAAGCTTTATATGGTTTGAAGCAAGCTCCGCGGGCTTGGTACCAACGGATTGATGAGTTCTTTCAGAAGCTCGGCCTACGACGTTCTCATGCAGATTCGAACCTTTATATCCTCCTTGGGAGGGGGTTGATTGTTATCATTGTGGTCTGTGTTGATGACCTCATCTTTACAAGTTCTTATTCTGTGAGGATCCGTTCAATCATGGATGCTTTGGAGAAAGGGTTTGAGATGGCGGATCTTGGCCTTCTGCATTATTTTCTTGGCTTTGAGATTTGGCACACCCTGAAGGGCATTTTCTTCTCTCAACAAAAGTACACACAGGAGATTCTTGACAGATTTCAAATGACTGGATGCAAACCAAAATCTTCTTCCTATGGATACTAGTGAGAAGCTCTCTTCTTGATGCTTCTCCACGGATTGATCAAGGACAATATCAAGTTCTCGTCGGTTACTGAGTCCCTTCGCATCCAAACCCTGTCAGTAGCATTGGCGGTGTGCTCTCATAGTTCTTCGATACTTGCGTGGCACTCTGGACTTTGGCATCTTCTATGGCCAAGGATGCACTCTTCTTGGATGGTCTGATTCAAATTGGGCTAGAGATCCAAATACTCAGCGTTCGACCACTGGTTGTGTTTTTTCACTTGGGTCTGGAGCCATTTCATGGGGTAGTAAAAAGCAACCTACTATGGCGCTTTCCTCTACAGAGGCGGAGTATCATGCGGTTTGTTGTGCTACATGTGAGGCGATTTGGTTGCGGAGATTATTGAAGGAGCTTGGTTGTCCTCCTACCGGATCTACTCTTCTTTAGTGTGTGCAACCAGAGTTGCATCGCCATCGCCAAGAACCTTGTGTTTCATGCTCGTACGTAACACGTTGAGATACAGTATCACTATGTTCGTGAATAGGTTCTTGCTAGAGATTTGCATTTGGAGTATTGTCCTTCAGTGGAGAATGCAACAGATTTGTTCACCAAGCCGGTTTCTCAAGCTTCCTTGGCTCCTCATCTTCGGCTTCTCAGAATATGTTCAGCATATGGTGCTGAGAGGGGGTGTTAGCACATTCATCCCTAGTTTCTGCCCATATTTGGTGTCCCTTTTGGTCTCTTTTCATGGCCCTTGATAGTGGGCTCGCCACCCCTTCTTTTGTATATTTTTCTGGGATTTTTCCCAAGCTAGATGTTATTTTCCCAGTCGACCAGCTGCACTGTACTCAATCGGCCAGTTCATCGTGTCCAGTCGGCCAACCTCTCTTACCTATAAATAGGTGGGCTAGCCTCTCACTTTTTCATCTTGCCTAGTCTTTCTTTTGCTCCCTCATGTATGAGACACTTTATGTCTCTTGCTTGGGACTATACCATTTCAGTATATTCAGCATAGTTGCTCCATATCTCTCTCTTTCTCTCTTGCACTCTCTACTCAACACACTCTAGTGCTTATTTGCTTCCGCTCTGGCGATGGTGAGGATGCCGTGGTCAGGATCCTGGTGGACGTGGCCGACGAGCACGACATAAGATAATTGCTCTATCAATGGTGACTCCCTGGGAGCGTGTTCGGTGCCCTGATGGCCCAATAGAGGAGGTATCAGGAGGTGTGTGGGCTGGGTTGCTGCTGCTGGTGCCAAAGAAATCTGTCAGGGTCCTCTGTCTAGGTACATCATGGCTCGGCCTCCTGTCTGCCAAGAGAGTCTCTCTGTGTCTCCTGAGCTCAAGTAGAAACAATCCCACGCATCTCCGATCCTCAAACTCCATGACCCTGCGTAACGGCCCAAAACCCTCTCGAAAGAGGCAATGATATCTCCCTCGGATCTCATAATAGACTGTACATCGGCAAATGTAGTGTTCCTCTATCTCTACCTCCTGGTAGCATAGCTGACAAATGCGGTCATCCAAGATCTGATGTACGAGAGAGAGAGAGAGAGAGAGAGAGAGAGAGAGCATTGGGTCCCAAATACCCTCTGTAGGGCCCCCACCATGAAGGGTGTATTTGCTTTATTAGAATGATATAAAATAACACAAATGTGTAGATCCAAAGATCTGTTCTTGACCTGCACCTTTCACCTTGGCTGTCCTAGCCCTTGGACTGCAACAACCCTTTATGAAATATGAGACACCATGAATGATTTCAGCATGGGGTATTTATACCCTCTACAGATGTCGGCTGGCCCAAACAAGGGTCGGCCTGTTTTGAGATTCCCATGACCATGTGTAATAGCAATAAATGCTTTTTTATGCAATCATTTTCACAGCAATTTGGCTACGCATGCTGTCCAGGCTGCACCTATCTGCTGGGCAGCCCTTCAAGCTTGGCCGCCTGGCTGGGCTCACTCTAGGGCTTGTCGGCTACCTAGCCAAGCCCCTTGGGCTGGCCGACAACCCCTCTATAGGCTGGTGGACAAGGCCTAGGGCCTTCCTAGCCCTTCTTGGGTGGCCTAGGCCCTAAGGCCTACTACCCAATGCCCGAGTCAAGAGTTGACACTCTTTCTAGGGTAGCCCTAAGGGCTAGACCCTTTTCTACATGCAATCCTACATGCTTCTACAAACGCTTGGTGTCCGGTTGCAAACCCAACACTCATATCATCTGACATCATTCCAAAGGGAGACCCACATTACGAACTGACACTGCTTCATGTGCAAGACAATGCACACCTAACCTTGGACGCATGGAGTGGAACCCTGGCTGACTCGTCCCGGGCTGGGCTCACATGGGACCAGTTTCCACTCCAGGTCCTTCACCTTCTTGTTCAGATATGAACATGTCATATGAAGACATGCACTGGCTGATCCCGAGGCTAATCCTAAAGAGGCAACAAGATAAAGAACCAGTTCAAAACCTGAGTTAAGAGCATGTGTCACTGGTTTGGGCAAGGAAGAAATAGTGGAGGAAGGACTTTCAACCAGATTTTTCAGGGATTATTCATTTATCAAGCAAATCTGATGGACTTTGTCCAAGACCTAGCTAACCAGCAATCGGCCAGTCCACTAGGACTTCCCAAGGCCTATAAAAGGCACTAGTTGCTCACTGTTTAGATTACTCAGTCCATCCGAGGGCTGAGTCATAGACTAGGAATAGATTAGGGCATCTACCTTTTCAAGAAAACAACCTATGGCTACCTATTTGTACATTAGAATATATTGAATACTCAGCTCTCTCTCTCTCTCTCTCTCTCTCTCTCTCTCTCTCTCTCTCTCTCTATGCGTTTTGCATCAACATGTTCCAAGATGGTGTTTAGGGCTGAAAGAAGCCTCCCAGAGCTACCGCATGTAACAGTCCATGTGGCATCCAAGTGCAGGATGCACGTAACTTCCAAGTAGGGTTTTCTCTACTCTCACCAAATGCATTTCATGATAGTGCAAGACAAGATTCTCTTCACCGTTTAGTTTGTGGAAAGTGTTGCATCCCGACAAGTCTAGGGTTAGGTTAACCCGAGACTAGGGATGCGTGCTAACCCAAAATTAGGTTTAGGACTCAATTGGGGCCCGAGGAGGTCGAGGGTTCACATGTGGACTAAGGACGCAAGCAAGATGAAGTCTAGATTGGCTAAGAGCTTATTATTAATAGCCTAAGACTAATAATAGCTAAAAGCTAATAAATAAAGCAAGGGCCAATAATAGTCAAATTATTGCTATATAAGTGACCTTGGTGGCACTTATGAGTTATTGAGGTATTCATGCGGTAGACAGGAGGGCTACCATGGGCATGCAAGACTTCATGGCCATGGAGCTGCAAGGTGGGTGGTTCAACCTAGTGGTATGGAACGCTAGGTTGGTGGCACTTATGAGTTATGAGGTATTCATGCGGTAGACAGGAGGGCTACCATGGGCATGCAAGACTTCATGGCCATGGAGCTGCAAGGTGGGTGGTTCAGCCTAGTGGTATGGAACGCTAGGTTGGGACCATTAGTACCAAGCAAGCCCCACGACATCAAACCTCAAGCTCGGGGGTGGTTCCAAGTACTAAACCTACAATTGGGTGGTGAGCCGCTAGCCACAATTCATCACGGTCATGCGATGCGTACGATATCGGGCCCATGAAACCTCGTAAGGGCTTTATTTTAGAGACCTTACTTTGGATCTACCTTTTTGTACATGTTGTAAACATGAAACAAGGTACCCATAGGCTTGTTATCTCATCAAAGAATTTCCAGGTGATGGGTGGTCTTGTAAGCAACAATGGACAGCCATGGTGCCCATAAAGGGGCGACAGAGTGGGCCAATCATGGTGCAACACCGAGGATGGCAGGTTAGTGCAAGGGTTAGGGTGGCTTGGGGCCAGCCCATAGCCAACCCTAGGACCAGCCATGGGTGGCCCAGCCAAGGCAGCTAAGCCAGCCCTTGTGACTAGGCCCATAGAGAGGCCAAAGCGCAGCCACAAAGCTGTTGCTGCTGCCCACACGGGCACAGTCCCATGATGGGCTTGGAGGTAGCCAGAGAAGGAGTACTCGGGCGGCATAAGCAGGCAAGGCAGCAAGTGCACAACAAACTAAGACCGGGCAACAAAACAATGCATCAGCAAGCTCAGGCAGTGCTACAGAAGTCTCGGTAACAAGCAGAAGTCTGGGCACAGGATCAGGCGGGTTGCAGAGGTTGGGCAGACAACCTGCACCAATTTGATGCACAAGGATGGGCTGGATGTGCACATAGGGATGTAAGGCTGTCATGTGCATGCACATGTACATGCTAATCTCACGGCTGATCCTTGAAGGGCAACACATAAAGAACCAGTTTTGGACCAGACAATGGAGCTTGTGCTGTTAGTATGGGCGGGAAGACCTTGTGGAGGACTCAAGAGGCTGTCGGCCAGTTCATGAAGGGAGTATGTCTCTGTCGGCTGCAGGCTGCAGCAAATGACTGAATATTTGTCCAGGACCTGGCCAACAACCGGTTGGCCAGTCCATAAGGGAGTTCATGGCCTATAAAAGGGCCCACTTGCTCATGTTTTGATCATTCACTCCTCCATGGACTGAGTCACTAGACTTAGGATTAGAGTTACAGAGTAGGTGTTTACCACCTTAAACCTTTTGATGGCAACCAAAGGCTGGCCAAGACTTGTATACTTTTTTGTACTACATGAATATACTGAAACTCAGCTCTCTCTCCATCTCTCTTGCTTGCATTTTGCATCAGGTTGTTCCAGGATAGTGTTTAGGGCTGAAAGAAGACTCCCATAGCTTCCGCATGTGACATTGGTATCAAAGCATCAGGCTCAACAACGCTAAACACTGACTCAGTTGGCAGGCCGACTTGAACCCTGATTGAGAGTAATCCGTACTTGAGCAAGGCAGAGGAAAAGGGCGGTGAAGAGGAGGGGGCGGAGGGGAAAGCAGGAAGGGGAGGAGAGGGAAGCGAAGAGGACGGGTGGCTAAACAGGGCAACAGGACAGGTGAGAGAGAGAGAAAACAGGCGAAGGAGCAAGGGCAAAGCTGGAAGGTCCAGTAACTCTGCGTCCAGGAGAAGATGGAAGGGAATGGCGGGCAGAAGGAGGTGCACAGCAGTACAGAGAAGGGGTGTGAAGCGGCGGCAAGGAAGGAAAGCGGGAAGAAAATGGTGGGCAGAGGGATGTGCGCAGCAGAACAGAGAGGGGGGGGCAAGGTGAAAGGAGGGCAGAAGGGCTGGAAGGAAGAGGCGCTCAGGTGTGCAGCAGGGCAGCGGGGGGGGGGGGGGGGGGGGGGGGGGTGGTTTGCGCAGGAGTATAGGGAGCCTGGGAGGAGCCTTGAGAACTCGCACTTTCAATCTCCTATACTAGCACTTGACTGCTAGGGATTTTGGCTTCTACACGTCTTTATTCAAGGCCAGACACTGTGCAGGGTGCCTCGGGCCCTCTTCACTCAGCTGCTCATAACCAGCCTACTTTCATTCTGAAATGCGGCAATGCCATCTCCTCAGGGTGCATCACCTTTCCCCAGTGTTCCACTCTTTGCAAACCCCACAAGGGAGATTGTTCCCACTGAAAAGACTTGTTTTCTCAAGGAAAACAAAACCATGGTTAGAACACCAACCCTTTTCTCCTCGACACAGAGGGCACACACAAAGAAACCCAATTTTGTCATGGAGAAGGCATCTTGCTGGATTGATTTGGACACATGACTCACAGCAAGCAAGCTAAGAGCCACTCCATTGCATGAAGGCTATACCATCTTGGCTTCCAGCTTTACATCTTGCATACTACACCATTACTATATTCGTGAAGACCTTGCAAGAGAAGTATGTCGCAATTATTCTTCCCGGCTTATCCATCTTTACGACAACTAGTTATCTTAGCATTGAAATGCATTTCAAGATTCAACGCAAAGCACTAAATCTCATCCAAAGGATTAATGTTTTGAACAGTAAGCTGCATGGTATGCATAAATTTATCACAAGTCTAGTAAGCATATTTTTGTTGAATAGTGTTTCCATGTTATCTCGTAACACAACCTACACCAGCATATCATATAGACCTGTAGCCCCACCAATCTAGTGCGATTGTATCAAAAAATGAGTCTATGCAATCGGCCAGTCATGGTTTTAAGTCCATTACAAGCTAGCTAAATTCAGCTTTCAATAGTTCTATAGCTGGAAGCATCAGAAATGCATATATTGTGAACTCTTGCAGCATGTATGCCTTTAAAAAAGGATAATGTTAACCAAAGCACAAGCAGGTACAACGTGAGATAGACTCACTTGATACTCTCTGAATGAATTGACTTTGCCACAAAAAAATTCTGACCAAGGTTTTTGAGGACCTGCAGTAATGCAGACCAAACACTTAAAACTCTGGAAAGAAGATCACGACACAAAAGTTGAAAACTGACGTCCCTATGCCTCTTCACAAAGATAAATAAAGAGAAAGGCATTGAACCCTTGCTTTCATGTGGTCAAAGACATAGCTAAGGTCAACATAGAAAAGACAATCTTGCACTAGTGACCAAAATCCACCTCAGATGAAGCTCACCTGAGAGTCTTTGCAAGGCAGACTTTTAGAAGGGCCAAGCCCATGAATTCTATAGGCCTTGTGGCCTGCTTCATTATCCAGAGATCCCCCTCTGGCCCTCCTTTCGGTGGCAAGCGCAAAAGGCCTCACAATAGTGAATTTTGAACGAGAAGGACCGACAGTGTTCGATCTCTGCAATGATGCATTGTTGATGTTGTTCCTGATCTCAGCAGGCCTTTTTTGTTCAGTATTTTGTGTCTTCTTGTGTAGACAACTTTCTCCTGCAATGTTTTGTTCTGCACATTTTGATGCAAATTTCAAACAAGAGGGGGATGAGGATGCAAGTATTTCTCCTTTGAATGTATCTGGTGTTGTTATTTTCTTTGGCTTTGTCAATGGAACCTCCTCATCTGCTTTTGTCTCAGCCTTGACATGACTCTCTTTCTCCTAAATGTCAATAACAAAAGTCATAACAATCCTACAGCTATGGTACCAGAAGAGAATCAAAACAAACACGTGCTCAAAAACTCAAGTTGCATCTTAAGCATAAACATTCCTTCAAGTAGATACACTTTGAGTGCCTGCTCATGAGGGCAAGTTAATGTTTGGAAGCCATTAGCAGTCTGAACATACACGAGTGAAAAGGCACATGAAAGGTTCAAATGTACACCACAATTTCAAAGAAAACGTTGACTCAATTAATGACAATCTGATCAGGATGTGTTATGTTGCCTGATATATTGTCTTTTTTTCAATTGGATATGAAGTATGCTACATTAGTAAAAAGTCAGTACAAGAAGCATAGACAAGCGAATGGGCTGATGCAGCAGCTCCAAGGAACCTCAAAATTCTTGAGGGTTCTTGGGGTTTGAAATAGAGGTGCAAGAGACAACATATGGGCATACACTCTACAACACACCACATGTAGTTTGGAACTGTAATAATACTGTGTGATCTACTGCAAGGACCCTTCAGGAGATGGCAACAGTTTTCATGTCTTCTTCACAGCTTTCCTATGCCCTTCTTTATGGCCTCCTTCAGCTTGAACCAACCACCTCACATAAACTTTACATTTATGCTTAAACTAAAATGTTTTCAAGCATATCTCTCTCTCCCCCAAAGAATGGTCCTTGCAAAGCTACAACACCGACTATGTTAAACTACTTCCACATAAAGATTAGATGATATGAGGAAAATCATGTCTTGCTGTACCAACTGCGCACTACACAGCACACAATATGCAGCTGAAAGGAGGGCTGATTGCAAGGCAAAGGACTTCTTGTATAGCCGCAGCCCTCCAACCCCTGCATACAGTCATACCTGGCACTGATCGCCTACATACTACTGGCCAGCCTACCAGCCCTCGTTAAAAAAAGGGCCCATACAAATCTCCATCTCTTCTTTTGTTGATCTCTTCATACTGCATGTGGCCTTGTCCTTGGATGTGCGTCTACTGCCTTGAAGCATTTGTCACAAATGCTGAGCTCACATGTGCACAGTAAATGCATGTAACACTTGGGCACAGCATCAATGGCCAAGACGTCAAGGACCAATGACACATAGAACAGTGAAACAGGCTTCGGAATAGGAGAGACCCACTGAAGGCACCTTGAGGCACAATGAGAGACTCTTGAGGCACAAAAATATGGGCACAGCAAGGATCCTTGCAGAGTGAGCACACAACCAAGGAGAGACGGCACGAAGGCATGACGGATGGACTGAGGGCAAGCCAGAATGCAATGCATAATGGGACTGACAAAACAATAGAACCTACAGTAGCACAGCCCATGTTTCTTTGAAAAGCCTTCTATCTTCTAATCCCCCTCATTGCTAATACACAGTCAAATCATCTCATTTGCATCACCATTATCCTAATGCAAGCATAGCCAAGCATAGATTTCAACACACATGGGACACACGACAATTCCTTCTCAGACATATAAAATGCATACTCACCTTTGCAACCGGCTCTTTAGATAGGCATACTACATGTTGTTCCAAGAGTTCTCCTGAAGAATCCTCGTCATTGCCATTACCTTGTTTTGAGCCACACATCATCTCGGCAGCCCACTCTGATGCAAATTCTCCTGAGTGCTGAGAAAGTTTTTTAAAGCCATCTGCTTATGGGCAACCAACATCATGATCAGTTCTACTGCCCATCATCCTGAAGATGGCTGCACACAATCAAAATGAATATCCTTTATGTGCAGGTTTACACGATGAGTTTCTTACTTTTGTCATCGCTGGACTCAACATGCTGCATTTCTTCATTGTCCATCCCATTGCCTACAGAGGTTTCATCCTTGGTTTTGAGATGAGAAAGTACAATATCTTCAAGCTCTCTGTTTGCATCTGTTCCCACTGGCTTGGAGCATATATTTTGCCACTCCAGATAACCCATCATTCAAAATCAGGTCAATGCTCTTTGGTGAATGTATTCACAAAGGTTCTCCACAAACCCAAAAAACCAGAAGCCTGTTGTACATAGTGAAAAAATAATTATCTAATGTTTTTTTTTTTGGAATAAATATGTAGCATGAGTAGAAAAAACAGATGTCTTCTTAAATTTTTTATTTACAAATGAAAAATAGAAATATGACTGTAAGCTTAGGATGGATACAGAACAAGGCTACCTGCCGGAATGAAAGGTAGAAACATGATTGTCAGCTTAGGCTGGATACAGAACAAGGCTACCTGCCAGAGAGAGGGGCATCGTGGCTGCCCGTCCAGGATGTACTTGTACAACTCTCCAGCTGGGAACTGTTCTGCAGTCACGGGCTGGGGTGTTGGGCAGACAAAATTGCCCATCATGGGGTCCATCCAAGGTGGATATTCAGAAGGAGGGCCATCATGGCTGCCTGTCCTAGATCAATAGGCAATCTTGCCTGTCCACCCATCATGGGGTCCATCCCAGGTGGATACAAAACAACACCAAGCGTCAGAAGGAGAGCCATCATGGCTGCCTGTCCTAGATCAATCGGCAATCTTGCATGTCCAACACCCCAGCTAGTAACTGTTCTGTATCTAGCCTTACACATAACATGAGCAGACTCCACTAAGAAGCAAAATTAGTCTACCTTAACAAAATATCTTCCATTCATGGATTATTCTGCAGTTGAAGGCGGCAATTCCTGTACTATCGGATCAGCTAATGGTGTTTCTCGAGCCAGGTTTCTAGGCTTCTTCTCAAAGTTTATGGCCTAGACAAAATCGTTAAAATTGTTTAGATCTGGGCTTGAACTCGTGGGTTCTAACCGACAAGCTAAGGGCACAAACTAAACTAAGCCTTTTTCTATATAGTGAAGGGAAAGAGAAGGAGAAATGGTGTGTCCTGTTGCAAAAAGAAAACAGCCCACGCGCGCGGGGGGAGAGAGAGAGAGAGAGAGAGAGAGAGAGAGAGAGAGCTTACCGTCTTCAGAATTCCTTCATCGAACTCTAGCTCTGTGAAGAAAGCCCTCTTTTGCAGCATGCGAAAAGGAGACTATTTTGTGTGCGCGCGCGGGGGTGTGCGAGAGAGAGTGAGAGAGAAAGAGAGAGTGTGTGTGAGGGGAAGGAAGGGGGCGCCATTTTTGAACGCGACAGGCTACACAGCCTACGCCGTGAGGAGTTTTTGATTCAAAGACAGAGACTCTTTATGGGGGGAACTTGGAAGAAGAGAAATCGGACCCACCTATTCCTCCCCACCCCACTCTAGGCTCTTTGTCTTTGCTTAGGCCCAAAACAGTTTCACACCCCACGAACATAGGGGCTGTTCTCACGCTCCACCTAAAGGGGCCCTAATTGGCCTCCACTCATATTAAGGAATTAGTGCCATCATTCCTTATGTTAGCTCTAGGTTAATTTGAGATTCAAGAAATAGATTTTGATCTCAAATTGCCTCTCAAGTTAGAAAGTTAGAAGGTTAGCTATATGTTAATTAGAGGATAGACTTGCTTGGGTATGCACGCTAATTGAAAGGAATAACATTGAAAATTGACCATGTGGATTGGCTAAAACTTTTAATCCATAAGATTGTCAGGATGGAATGATGCCTTGTATACAAAAATTCCAAGAATGTGAATTGTCACAATATTAAATTGTGTGTCTTGAGTAGTTGTTTAGATATTCACAGTAGTGAAACTTAGTTAAGAACGTAGAATGTTGTTAGGAAATTTAAGCGTAATTCTTGAGAAATGGAATACTTCTTATCATTAATTCATATTTACATTTTATAACATTAGCATGTGCAATAAAAGATTAATTCATAATCTTTTATAACATTAGCATATGTACATTTTGTGAATAAAGACTTCACTTTTCTTGTTAATGCTAGTGTCATAATCTTTTATAACATTAGTGTATGCACATTTTGCGAATAAAGACTTCTCCTCTTCTGTTTAGTGGAAAGTTTTATACTAGGGATTCCATAATTACAACATTGAAGAAAAAATTATGTATATCACAATGGAGATGTTAATAAAACAAGACAACTATAGCTTGACAAAAATTGAATGACTTAAAACCAAAGAGCGTTGCACTAAAGAGTTTAGAGATTTAGATTTTTGAGACTTTTGCATCCCATATTCAAGCTCAATTGTCTTGTTTAAGTTGGGTTGATGTGCTAATATTGAATTACGGTTGCAAACCAAGGTATGAATTGATGGCATCTGACCACTCGTGCACTCTGGCAAGGAGCTTTGATGGTATTGAATGACTTAAAACCAAAGAGCGTTGCACTAAAGAGTTTAGAGATTTAGATTTTTGAGACTTTTGCATCCCATATTCAAGCTCAATTGTCTTGTTTGAGTTGGGTTGATGTGCTAATATTGAATTACGGTTGCAAACCAAGGTATGAATTGATGGCATCTGACCACTCGTGCACTCTGGCAAGGAGCTTTGATGGTGATCCTGGTAGACTTTAGAGAAAGATTGTCATACACATATAAGGCCGCACAATGCAATGAAGAATGATCTAAACTCAATGGTCTTGATATGATATGAAGATTATCGAACTACTCTATATATAGTAGCCATGGTTAGTCGTATCATCATAGGTCAACCAATGTTGGCCATTGGTCCATATGAGCCAAACAAACCACATCAAATGACTAGAACCATATTAGACTACAATGAAGACCTGCAATCTTCACATAGCTTTAAGACCCATTCGAGGTTATCTAGGCACTCATATATACTATGACTAGGTGTCTCGGGAAGATCTCCTTGTACCCAAGAGTGTAGCCGCTTGGCCCACAATAACATGCATCATAAATTGCCACACATGGCCAAGATCCAGTGTCTAAACCGCGGGCTAGTGTGGGCACTTGATCCTCTACAAAATGGCTACTCCTTACAAAATAGAGCAACCCATCACCTGTAGTGACGAGGGTGAAGCATTGATTTCCAACAATGTGTTCTAGCTCCCCTATTTTTGCAAGGTCCCCATTACGAGGAGTATCTATGGTTGAAAATCTCAGGTACTATATTGAATAGCTAAAGAAAATTTGGATGAGAAGTTGTTCTTAATTGATATAAGGATTTGTGTGTTTCGTTATCCTCTTAAGCTAGCAAATGGAAAGCTCAAGCACTTACTCGGATTTGTTGTGCCTAGGTTGCATATTCAAGGATAGTTGAATTAAACATCATAGTGTTCTTATTATTCTTAGTGTCTGAATAATATCTTCCTGGTGGGGAAGAAAGGATGTATTAGTATGGCAATGATCCGATTATACTTTGGAGTTGAAAGTTATTTGAAAGGGTGATGTGAAAAAGGTATTCTGATTTGTATGATTGGTTATAGATGACTTGGGCTGATTTGTCTTTATTAATAGATACTTGTAGAAATTGTAGAGTTGAAAATAGGTAGCAAGACATTCAAATTTGAGAATAATGCTGATAGGTCATACATTTAGATAGGGCTTATATTACTTATGTTAGAATCTAGTGACTATTTTCTAGTCCTCAAAAATAAATCTATAAGAAATCCATAAGGAATCTTTTAACTAGCATATGGTTAAATAGAATCTAGTGACTGGTTTATAGTCCTCAAAAATAAATCTAGAAAAAAAATCCATTAGGAATCTTTGATTATTCTCTAATGACAATGTTTCAATTAGCATATGATTTTATTGAGAGGCAAGGATGTGGCGAGCTTCTATACAATTTGGATTATATAGTTTATTACTTGGAACAAACTAGAATGTCGTAGATTAGTAGTGCAATAATTCCCTTGAGTATATTGGAAGTTGGTTCCTAAGATTAAAGCTCAATATGGGTTCTCTTGAATGTATGAAATGGATGTGATCCCAAATAAAGCAAGTAACATTCAATTTATATAATGGTTAATCTTGCACTAATTTGGTTTATTAATCAAAATCCATAATATAATTCTTGGTAAACCGCTAGTCAATAGCTAAATTATCATATTTGTATGGTATATGGATTAAATATAAGGTAGAATCAAGATAACAATTGACTAATCTCAAAATGTGTAAGAATGTCAAGTATTGATGTTTGGATGAAAGGATGAACCCAAGATCTATCCTTGAAAAAAGAATGGTGCATGAAATTCGATGTTTTCCTTTTGGAGGGGATACTAAAAGGAAATGGCATATATTTCACACTAGTAAAAAGGATATATCTTATAAATATCTTGAAATCCCAATGTGAGACACACTAGGCACTATAACTAATAAACATTGTAGCTAATGTGTTGATATTATGTTGAGGCTAACATCATTTCAATGATGAACCCAACTACAAAACACACGAGTTGGTTAGCTTGTTGCCATAAGTATGGATAGGTACTAGTATTTGTATAGTCAATTACCATTCATGTAGACTATGGTGGGTTCTTAGGGCTTTGAAGGATGTCCTTGCTCCATGCTAACTCCAGAGGGTTCAATGGAGGGCTTCCACCAGCTCTCGAGTTGGGAGACGTGAGCCCATAGTCTCACAAAAGAAGGGAGTCAAACACGTGAGTCAACACATGTGAGCTTGGTATTTTAGAAGCATGCAAAATCCAGTAAAAAGAAACAAAAAACCCTTAGTTGCTTACATAACCACCATTAACTATAGGATTGGGATCCTTGATCACTCCCCATCAAGTCGGACAAAAAACCTTAAAAGACTTTAAAAAACTAGGTTATATCCACTAGCTCTTGGGTTGGGAGACTCTTAATCCCATTTTGGATTACCAAAGATGCTCCTCTAATTGAGTACATTAATAAATATCATGAAAAGGCACTGTAAAAGTTGTATTGAGATTTTGGCCACCCAAGGCCTTAGCAAGTTTTGGACGCCCAATTGTGAATAAGGGCCAGTTGTATAAAAGGAAATTCTCATAATGAAATGACACAATCCTCCTTTGTGCCACGAGAGAGAGAGAGAGAGAGAGAGAGCTCTAGTACATGTGCCTCTTTCATGCATACATATGTGTGAGAGAGTGAGAGGTTGATTGCCTTGCATTCGTGGTGTGAGCGACTTCGCGCATTGACAGCGTGGAGGTGGTGTTCGGAGGAGTGGAGCTTCCAAAGTGAGCTTGGGGGAGACTCAAGGGACACGAACTCAAAGCATTGGTAAGTACCCAATGACTGTTGTGTCTATTTGCTTCTCTCATTTGTAGTTGTGTGGAGTTCCTTCCTACTCTTAAGTAAAAGCCTCCTCTTTGCCTTGGCATTTTAGGGAAACCTAACTGTGCTTAAAAGGTGTGGTAGGCCATAACATTTTTGGTACCGCTGCTACTGGGGAAACACCTTTGTTTCTTCCAACCTCATAGAGCTTCAGCTCCCACTATGCAAGATTCGGCATTGCCTTTACATTTAGAAGGTGCAATGTGAAGAAACTGTGTAGATAAGGTTTGAATGGTAGAGAAGAAATTATAGAAAATTGCGTGTTGAATGTGTGGGTGAGTACTTGGAAGAGCTTAGAGGAAAGCTACATTGGTTTTTTCTTTCAATTTTGATACTTTTGTCACCAATCGTGCTACCGTGAGCTAGTAGGGGTGACACCTTGTTTTTTTGGTTTTTTCTAAAATCTCACAAAAAATTACAAAAATAAAGAGCCATTGGTTGTGTTAATAACTTGCATTGCATTTCCAATCCTTAGCACGACCATTCTGGATCAATTGGATAGGGAAATAACACTCCAAAACATCATTATGTTGACACAACGATAGTTAAACGTGTGAAAGTGTAAAAAACGGTTAACGGCGTGAACAATTTCTTGCTACTTCACGATGTGAAGCGCATTTCACAATCAGTGCTAGGATTTTCAAGATTACCTTGCTAAAAATAGGGCACCTTATTATGACACATCTTACACAACAAAATTGAAGAATCTTATCACGTGAGATAGCAGTGAAGCGTTTCATGAGCGACGAACTATTTTCTATTTCACGGCGTGAACCATTACTTGCTACTTCATGGCCTAACACTTCACGCCCTAGCAGTTCAGGCGTTAGCAGTTCATGAGAGTTCAGCTCTCACGGACTGCTAGTTCACGAATTAAGGGTTGTCAGACTAGTTGTAAAAGAGGTACTCTAATTGCACTATTTGGGTCTATCCGACTCAAATTGAAGCAATTTAGAGCTTAAAAAATCGCAACGTGAAACCTTAGTCATGTAGTGCGAGAAATAGTTCACGACGTGAACCATTTCCTTTACTTCACGATGTGAATTGCTCTCTGCTACGTCACGACATGAACCATTCTTTGCAGTTTCATGGATTACTACTAGTTCATGGCTTGAAGAGACTGTTTGGCAGAAAACCAGATGAAAACATTAGAGTGGTAGTTTTTCCTGTCAAAATACACTCTCATGCACTTGAGGTCTGGTAAACTCATTGGAGATGACCTTACTCTCAAACCAGATGAAAACATTGGAGTGGTAGTTTTGCCTGTCAAAATACACTCTCATGCACTTGAGGTTCGGTAAACTCATTGTACCATCGACACCGGATACACCCAATCAAGGGAAGGAGATGACCAAGTGCCGAAATAGGATGGGCACACCCAAGAAACCACAAGGGAGACACCAGCAACCCCTAAAGGGATTGGGAAATACCCAAACGCTGACGAGAGGAGATAAGGAAGCTTGAGGAAGCTAACGCTCTAGTTGAGGAGTCCCAATGAAATCACAAAGCCAGATTAAGGGCTAACAGGGCTAGGGATACAATGTATCCAAGAAATGAGCTGATAAAGGAAATTGGATGTGCCTACTCCAATTCTAGAAGAATTGCATGTGCCTTTTCCACTTCTAGAAGAATTTGAGGAAGGGACTCACAGTGACCTCATGGCAAGAATGTTTGAGGAAACAGAGGAAGAATTGTTCATCCCTTTAATCCCTAGGATTGAATATGCGACAAACACATGGAAGGAACCATCACTTGCTAGGGAGCCTAGAGACATAGGCAATCTTGCAACCATATTGTCTACCATCGTCAAAATGCCGCTGGGACCATTGTTACGCAATGCGCGGGCATTATGGGCAGATATGGGTAGAGGGAAGATTAAACCTAATGTCAATTGTTTGCAGAGGAGACTCAGTCACCTCTAGCGGAGGAAATTCTAGTACCTGAGGAAGGAACTCCCAGATTCGTCAAAATACCTGTTAATCAACTGGGCCAATATTATGAGAGTGATGATACAAATGATACGATCCCAATTCACCATAACGAATACCAAGCACTGGCTATCCTGGACGGAGGAGCAGGGGTGAGCATCATTACAAAACGATGTTGGGAAAACTGGGGTAAACCAGAATTGGAAAGAGCAGATCTAATCGTTAAAATGGCAGACATAACATCTTCAAGACCTATGGGGTTATTGAAAAATGTAAGACTTAAGGACCATCATACATTTGTTATAATGGACTTTCTGCGCCAACCGGATTCATATGACATAGCACACCTTTCATGAGGGAAGCTAAATTGGTTCATGATTAGGCATTAGATCAAGTGTATGTTTGAAAGGACTCATAGATTCTAAAGATTGAAATGATCATACAGCAAGAAATCTGCATTGACTACATGAAAGCCAATAGTGACAAGATATTCAAAAGTATTGTCAGACCATGCTCTTGGTGCTTGTTTTAAGCCATACAAGGCTTTCTTCAACCTGCAAACATGCTCGGGGTGACTCACATCCTCATAACCAGGTGGCTGCAACATATACACTTCTTCCTGCAAATCCCCATATAAGAATGCATTCTTTACATCCATTTGATGTAAAGACCATTGCTTTGACGTAGCCACTGCTATCACAACTCTCACTGTTGCCATCTTGGCAACTGGGCTGAAAGTTTCCTCATAATCAATGCCATATGTCTGCGCATATCCTTTGGCTACCAATCTAGCCTTGTACCTGCTTATGCTTCCATCACTGTTATGTTTTACTTTGTACACCCACTTGAATCTAATGGCTTTCTTGCCTTTAAGCAATTTCACTAAATCCCATGTCGCATTTCCATATAGTGCATCCATCTCCTCATCCATAGCTTTCTCCCAACACACATTTCCAACAGCCTCATCAATGCATGTGGGCTCTACAACATGTACAACTTTTGCCATGTATGCATAGTGATGTGCCACATAACCATCATAGGTAAACCTCTGCACAGGGTTCTTCACTATCCCAGATCTTCGCAGCTTTGCATTCATGGCTTCCATAGCCTTCTTTACACTAAGTGTTCTCATAGCTGGGATCCCAAGCTCCTCATGAAGGCTCATCTCTGAGCCACTAGACTCTCCATCAACATGAGAATGCCCTGTAGAAATGTCAAGCATACTAAGGGGCTCAACCACTTTCTCCTTGCCTTTATGTGATGTACTAATCACATTTGCAGGACTGGTATTATGATGCAGCCTGCCACTCCATGATCTATCAACTGAACCACTAGATGAGGACTCTCCTGGTCCACTCAAAGATTGTGATTGCTGACTTGCATTCTGTGCAACCACATTTCCACTCACATCAGCCCCAACAGCTTCTTTTTCAGCAGCATACCAGCTGCTCATCTCATTAAAAACAATATCCCTGCTTACCCTCAACTCACGTGTAGCAGGGTTATAACACGTGTATCTCTTTTGCTCAAGGGAATATCCAATAAACACACATTTTTCAGCTTTTGGATCGAGCTTAGTTCTCAGCTCATCTGGCACATGCACATATGCAATGCATCCAAAAACTTTCAGATGAGACAAATCAGGACCCCATACATTTGAATGCACAACATCTAGTGCATTTTTCCTCACATTTCTGTTACGTGGAAATACATGCTTTGTTTGCTTTCCAAATTGGCATGCTTCACATATTTTCTGCATACCTTCAACTTTAAACTTTGGCAGCCCTGTCACAATTCCTTTAGTCTGCATAGACTTCATTCTCTGCACATTCACATGTCCAATTCTTTTATGCCAAATGTCTGTGTCTGCAACAATTCTTGAACCATTTGCAAACATCGCAGCACTCACTTCAGGCATGTTTACATTCAATGTTTACATTCAACGTAAACATTCTACCCACTCTGTTGCCTTTTGCAACCAACCTGCACTTGTCTTTAAAGTCTTCAACATAACAACGTAAACATTCTGCCCACTCTGTTGCCTTTTGCAACCAACCTGCACTTGTCTTTAAAGTCTTCAACATAACAACCAACCATCAGGGTTAAACCGAACCTGCAAACCCTACTCAATCATCTAGCCAACTGAAACGAGATTCTTTGTTATGTTCGGAACATGAAGTACATCTGCAAGGTTACTTCACTTTGCCATCCTGCATAGACAATGGCACATCTCCAACATGGGCAATTGGATGAGCAGTGTCATCCCCTATTTCCACAAAACCTGGTCTTTCAGGGTTTTTCATCTCCTTGAACCACTCCCCATGACTTGTCATGTGGTTCGAAGCACCTGAATCAACGTACCATACATCATCTTTATGTGCTGCTTCTACATTTTCAGACATGGCATTAACGACATGCTGCATAACAAACAACCTTTCATTATCCTCATTGTTTCTGCTCGAGAATGCATAGTTGTTTTGCTGCAATTTCCTATTTTGCATGTCAGCCTGCTTCTTATAACAATCTGCCTGCACATGTCCAGGCTTACCACAATAAAAGCATTCACGTGTATCATTATACTGTCTTTGCCAATTTCCACGACCTCTTTGACTCCCCCTGCCTCTGAATTGGCCTCTTCCAGCTGCGTGTTGTTGTGAATTCTGGGACTGTTGTTGTTGCTGCTGTTGGCCATAATTGTGATTACTTGTTCGGCCACCTCCTTGACCGCGTCCACGGCCTCCTCTACCTCGTCCTCTTCCTAAACTTGTGTAGAAGGCCTGTTGCTCTGAACTGTTTTTGTTTTGTGAAGACTGTTGGTCTTCACCCAAGCTCTTCTCTTCTATTATCAACATAGACACCAAATCTGTAAAATTGGGAATGTTTTCCCAAGTCTCTAAATAGACATCTTAAATGCCTTGAATTGTGGCCCAAGACCACGTAGACAGACTTCCACCTTGTCATCATCATCATCTACTGAAACACCAATAGATGCAAGGGATTCCACAATACCCTTTATCTTCAATGCATAGTCATTCACAGACATACTCTTTTTCTCCACAGTACGAAGTTCATTCTTCAATTGTACCTTTCGCGCCTTGGTATTCGTTTCATAGAGTTTTACCAAGGTGTCCCACGCCTCCTTGGGAGACTTGGTGTCCTTTATGTGCCCAATCATGGTGTCTTGTATACTGATAGAGAGCCAATACATAACTTTTCTGGCTCGTTGGTTCCAATCCTTGAACTCTTTCACATCTGCAGTGGATTGATGTCCGGTATCTCCTCATGCTCACCTTCTATATAGTCCCAATAACCCTTTCCCATCAAGAAATTCGTCAACCTGAACCTCCAAGCATGGAAGTTGTTCTTATCAAGCTTCTCAGCAACTATCTGGTTTATGCCATCATTTGACATCTTGCCAGACACAAATTTACCAAAAACAGCACTCTGGTTTGTCCTGCATAAACTGTTGTATTTCCTGCACCGGTACTGTACTACACTCAAATGTCACAATCAGTGACCTCAATGTGCATACATACACCCAATGGCAATTGTTGACCTCCTTGCAACACACACAGTGTTGTCTGCACAACCAATCTGTCTTCCTATAGTTCTTAAAACAGAGTTCTGTAGAGAATCAATGACTTACCTGTAGTGCTCGAAATCTCCTGCTTTCTGAAAAACGGAGGTTGAGACGCACCCGAAACGCATTTTTGACCCAAAATTTTGGTCCAATAGGACATTATAGTTGCCCTATAGCTTTACTCCCGTGAAGAAAGCTCCTCAATCAGAGATCGTTTGCCGGTGCCTCCTGTAGAGCTCCCGACAGGGTGTAGTCGCCAACACAAATAGGGAAGAGTGGTTGAAGCTCTTACCCTTGTACCACTTCCTGTGCTTCTCTTGCTTGCAGCTCAGCCCTTAGCATGAACCAGGCTCTGATACCATGAAAAGATGCAGGGGAGAAGAGAGCTTGAGCTATTGCAAGCACACACACACACACTCACAAAACCCTAATAGAGAACACACAAGGTGAGAGGCTGAAATCTTCTTCTTCACTCAACACTCAACACACCATAAACAAAGATAAGAGTACTCACATATGAAAGGTACTCAACCAAATACATAATAGGGTTCTCTATAGTGTGAACCCAACTAAATGAGCTGGCGCTATAACTATGCCAGTCTCTAGAATGGCTGTCACACAGCCTGTCATCCCACTGGCTGCATATCACCCATGATCTCACCAACCATGCCAGTGGTGTAAGTGTGGGGCCTATCCCCCAGGCAGGTTATCAGTGTCCATCGCCTCACTAGATGAGCTTGATATCTCAACACGAAGATGCTCCTCCAATTTAGGACATTAATAAGTGTCATGAAAAGGTACTATAGAAGTTGTATTGAGATTCAGGCCACCCAAGGCCTTAGTTAGTAAGTTTTGGGCGCCCAAGTGTGAATAAGGGCCAGTTGTATAAAAGACAATTCTCATAATGAAATGACACAATCCCCCTTTGTACTATGAGAACTCTTGTGCTTTGGAGAGAGAGAGAGAGAGAGAGAGAGAGAGAGAGAGAGAGTGCTCTAGTACATGTGCCTCTTTCATGCATACGTGTATGAGAGAGTGAGAGGTTGATTTTCTTGCATTCGTGGCGTGAGCGACTTTGTGCCGACAATGTGGAGGTGGTGTTTGCAGGAGTGGAGCTTCCAAAGTGAGCTTGGGGAGCCTCAAGGGACGACGCGATCTTGAAGCTTTGGTAAGTACCCAATGGTTGTTGTGTCTATTGCTTCTCCCGTTTGTGGCTATGTGGAGTTCCTTCTTGGGAGGTGCGGTAGCCCATAACAGAGACGTGAGCCCATAGTCTTGCAAAACAAGTGAGTCAACACATTTGAGCCTAGAGTTCATTAAGGGGGTTTTATCTCATCATTCTCATGATTGAGATCTCTTTAGATAAAGAGCAAAGCACATTACGGTAGCATGCAATCACGTTCCAAAGATGATTTAGATCTCTTCAGATAAAGATCAGTGTGTTACCGTTACTGTGCAGTCGTGTTCCAAAAGTGTTGATAGTTTGACATGGTGCAATATATAGATGTGAGCCTAGAAACATGAGTCAACAACTAGATGGGAGTCTAGAGATAGGTATACCTAATATTGTACCAACCAATTATTACTATCTTAAAGAAATGTAAGGCCACACCTACTGATGTTCTTTGAGGAGGCTATAAATTCAAAGGTAAATTCCTATACTTTGTAATTATTGGACATTAAAGCATAATTATTACCTAATAATTAATTACATGCAAACCCTATCATCATAAGCTTATTAATTACATAGAATTATTACCTAATAATTATACAAATCTTGTCATAGGCCTATTTCATAAAAGTATGTGCCACATGTAGGCCTATTCCAAAAAACTAAGATACATGAGTCTAGTTCATACCAAAATGGTATGAGCCTATAGATGTGAGTTAATATAGGTAAACCTAGAGACATGAGTCAACAAACATGATTCAACATACACGAGTCAACAAACATGAGTCAACGCAAGTGAATCTAGAGGCATGAACCTAGAGACGTGAGCCTAGCAAAAAAAAAGGTTCAAAAAACCAAGAATTTTAAACTTAAAAAAAGCACCTTGAGCAGAACAGACATGTCATATATTAGTTTCAAGCTTGCTTTAAGAAGCATAAAAGACCATTTCACCACAGTGAAATCTTTGATGCAACTTTAGCTCTTCGACATCATCTCTGCTTCTGTACTGGTCTGTTTACTTAGAGTCACCTTACACTTGAGGGCTCTTGTACATATTTGCACTCACCATTATATATATATTCACTCATATATTTCATGCTGTGTGGTTTTGCTCTAATCTCTTGTATATGTGGTCCTTTTGTCCTTTTGCCCTCACACCATAGAGGCAGTGGGGGCTTTAAGTATGTGATGTAGTACATAGAATAATCCAAAATGTCTTGCATGTTGTCCCATTGACTACCAAAAACGTATTACCAGTAGTAACAATGGTAGATGTTGGTCTACACATAGAATTTGATGAACAAGAATGTTAGATATACAATCAAACTAAAATGCTTGGATACCCTTATCCTCTTAATTGCTTGCACCTATGCATTGTCAACATACTTTGAAAGAACGTGTCCTTTTGTTCACATATAAACATCTTGAAGTGCTTGAATGAAGATGGACACTCCAACCCATACCATTTCTGTAGCACATCTTCTTCATATAAACATCTTGAAGTGCTTGAATGAAGATGGACACTCCAACCCATACCATTTCTGTAGCACATCTTCTTCATATAAACATCTTGAAGTGCTTGAATGAAGATGGACACTCCAACCCATACCATTTCTGTAGCACATCTTCTTCATATACGTGTCTTTCTTATATGAACAACTTAGCTCGAACGAGCATGAACATCAAGGCTATGATTATATTCAATGTGAGGAATCGATGGACATCCAAGTCATAGGATTTTCGTGCTCGTTTGTGTGAGTGAAGTAAAAAAAAAAACCATACATAAAGTATGGCGAGGAGTTGGCACAGTCCTCCCCGAAATTCTATAAATATAGGAGAACGTGCCCTTTACCCATTTCCCAAATAGCACTTCTGATATCAAAAGTGGACCAAAACACCTTCAGTGTTGAAGGCGGCCATTATTCCTATGTATTGATTTATTGATTCATGATACAAAACTTATTTTTTAATGTGGTAAAGAATTTGTAATTTTCTAATTTGCGAGGTACTTTTGAATCCCCATTGAACATAAGAACAGGCTTGTTAAAGTTATGAAGAGAAGCAGAGCTATGGCTCCTTACCTCGAGCACCATTGTGAAGGAGAAACTAAATAAAGGTGTGGGCACCGAGTGTCTTCTACGTTACCCTAGGTGTCTCTTGTAATCACTAAGCAACCAAAGTTGAATACAATATAAATATATATTTACCTATGAATGAAAGGCATAATACAAAGGGTTAAACTAAGGGATTTTTTCTTCTTATTTTTATAAAATCCAAGATTTCTCTTTTCTCTGCTCTCCTTGTGCCTTGGTTGTCCATGGTTTTAATATATAGTATATATAGTATATATATATATATATATATATATATATATATATTCACACACATTAAACTTTAAGTTTTATATCGCCCATCTCCTTGATGCTTTGATTATCAGAACTCAAGTGCGATATATTGAGTTCTGATAATCAAAGCATCAAGGAGATGGGCGATATAAAACTTAAAGTTTAATGTGTGTGAATATATATATATATATATATATATATATATATATATATATATATATATATATAATGTTTTTGACAGTCAACTTTGAATGGAAAACGTTTGAAGATGGAGTAGCTAAAAAATATACAAATCGATGTTGGGTTGACGGAGGGTGATTATGGAGTGACCAAAAATAATAAAGTCATATATGTAAGATGGCCAACCTGGGTAACGATGGACTAATTGAAGGGGGATGAGTTGGATGTTGGCAACCATGATGGCAATGAGATGCCCCTCTCCCTCTATCTTTGAAGATGGCGATGGGACAAATGCTCCCCTTGGCGGTGAATGGAAAACATCTAAAGATGGAGAAGCTAAAAAACATTTAAAAAATATACAAATTGATGCTCGTTGACAGAGGGTGATTATGGAGTGACCAAAAATAATAAAATCGTATATGTAAGATGGTTAATGCAACGGACTAATTGAAGGGGGATGAGTTTGATGCTGGCGATGAGACATCCCTCTCCCTCTCTATTTGAAGATGGCGATAAATCTAGGTGATAGTAGGCAGGTGGTGTAGCAACTCTTCTTCCTTGTTGCCACCTTCTTGCTTTCTTGTAGTGAGGAAAAAACCTAGCTGTTTGTATGCGCTTGGAGCTTCATTCGCTCTCTGCAGAGTATAGTATTTTGCAGGTGCACAAAGACCCTTCTAAGTTCTTCAGCTTCTTTTTTATAGTTGGGTTTTCTGCTATATTCTTAGTGAGCTTTTCCTTCACGACTATAAAGCATGTGCTTTATTTATTTTACCTTGGTTACCTTGTTACTTGCCACATGGCATGCTGTACTCGCTTGTTTTTTTGCAAGCCGTTTAGGCTACCCAAGGTAAAGAAGAGAATTGTGCAAGGAACAAGAGGAGGCTTATACAAAGTTAAATTAACCACATAAAAGCACCATGCCTAAGCGATCATTGAAGCACAACCAGGGGACAAAAAAGGGATTTAGCTATGTGAAGTGACGTGTGGTAATACAGATTCAAAAAAGTATAGATAACTAGTTAGATTTTCGTTGTAGTTGCTCTTAAGTTGAAGCCAATGGGTTCCAAACTTGCACAAATGTATATGAAAGCATACATGGATTGGATTCCCATGTAAAAGAGCAATTACAATCCCAGTTAAGCAAATTGTAAACGCAACAAGATTGGCCATGCACTTGAAACCTCATATTCTTTCTTTTGAGGATTCTATAGAAGATGTGATTTTTTTGTTGAATTCCCAGGTGTATTTCCTTGGGAGCTACTCTCTAGATTATCTCCTTTTGTAGGGGAGAAATCATATTGATTTAAAAATGTAACTAAGTTGGTTGAGTCTTGTTGAAGTGAGATTGCAAAGCAAGTTGCTAGATATTTATGGAAGCAAAGTAAACATCCACGCAAATCTCTTCAAGATGTGCTAGAGATGTTGGAAATGGATCAATGATGTGAATCGCTTGGACATTTTCCTTTATGGCTGACTAGTGGGCCCGTGATTTGCACGTCTTTTGAGACCTCCAAATTCAAATTCTACTCGAACCTCCTCATTTCTCCTTCTCCTCTTCCTGAACCTCCAAATTCTTGCTGGGTGGCAGCTTTGTGAAACTCTTCCTTTATATAATATACAGAAGTAATATGGACTATTACATTTGCTATGCATTTGATGCTAACAGTTATACTATTGGTGGCACTATGCTCCTTGAGTAATGACTTGTAGCTTTTGGTACAAAGGCTAACTAATGGACATATTTATTGAAAATATTATCTTTTGTGGTGTGGATTTAGATATTTTCCTTGTATTCACTACACAGCTTCTAACCTTTAAAATCATTTGATGTGTGGATCGAAGTCTTTACATGTCTTCATTTTGAAAAAATATATATTATTGGCAAAATGCCATGAACCGGTTTGGCTCAAGTTTGAGAAAACTCGATCAAATCTTCATTATCTTCCTCCATGGCATAGGTCACATTGATTATATTTAGCTTTGGGTCTATAGGGCAACCCCAACTGGGTCATTTCACATCTTTTTTTCTCAAAGAGAGAAAGATCACTGTGCCTTTGGGCATTTGTATTTGTACACACCTAACAAGCATGGGGGAGTAGGGTTTTCCTTAATGCATTGTGACAACCCATGAGCATTATAATAAGGAGTGCAAGACATTTTGGACCAATAAGGGTTTGTTGCGACAATAGAACTCTATGGATCAAACAATGTCTCAATTATCTAATACTAGAGAGCAAGATTGGGCATCAATTGCTTACATCTGGCACAATTGATGTAACTAGTAAGATCAAGTTGCCCACGCGATGTTTAAATGGCAAGACAATCCATGGATTATCATGTGGTAGAAGTGTTCATAGAATCCAACATTTAGTTAAACATATGTTTCACAAATTATGTGAAAGAACATGTCTCTGTCTTACTCAACTAAATACCTTAACATTACACAAATTATATGAAAAACTTGTCCATATCGTACTCAATTACATACCTTAATAAATAACCTCATGTGGTATGAGACACAAGAGTAGTGAATGGAGATATAAGTTGATTTGAGATATTAATTTCCACCCTGCAAAAACTTTCTTGGGTCTTCAACCACAAGTACTTAACTACTACCTAAAAGACTCTCATACAGGCAGAGGTTGTGAGAAGTTAATTCAAAGTATAGATTAGAAATAAGCTAGGTTTCCATCCAAAATTAAGCTAGTTTATCTCTATAATCTCTGAGGGTTTGAAGGTGAAAGATTTCATAAATACTCTCCTTAGTCATATGGATAAATAGAAAAAATGTGAAGTTGATTCAAGGCATAGCTTAGTAATAAATAGGTTAACAAAGTTTTATTTCTAATCCTTCAAAAGTTAGAGGTGAGATTTTACAATTTCCTTAGTAATATGGATAAATAGAAAAAGTGACACAAGTTGATTCAAGGCATGTTTATACATTCAAAGTTATTCAATTGGTTTATCTCAAAAGTAATGGGGCAAGGTCATATGAAGAAGACACAATTTCTCCCATGCAACGAGTGATTTTCAATTGAGGTACGAATGAGGATAGAAAAATCTTGCATCCGATATAATGTCCACACAATAATCAAGCAAAAACAAAACATGATAAACTTCCAATCATCAAACCCACTTACAGTAAGCTAGAATTTAATCAAAAAGCTCAAAATCAGTCTCTGCTAATAAGAAGCAAGGGCATTACTGATTGATTATGTACAGACCAGACAGCTTACCAAAAGAGACAATTCAGATAAGGGCCAACACTAAACACATAGACACATTCTTTACATAGACAGGGGAGAGGTAGACGTGCAACAAAATTCATACCCCCCCAAGTTTTCTAGGGCTTTAGCTAAGCTTAAAAACAAGATAGTCGAAAAACATACCCAAGGAAAGGGGGTGTCAAAAAACACCATTGTTGTTTGCAAGTGTAGAGGAACTACACTCACTTTGTAGACTTTTTGGCCTTCTTGGCAGATGGAGGCTTGGCCAGAGACTTCTTACTTGCTGCAGGGGCTTTAATTTTTGCCGACTTAGCAGCAGTTTTGGTCGACTTGACCTTCTTCGGCGCAGGGGCCTTCTTCACAACTGGTTTTTTAGGTACAGGGGTCTTCTTCCCAGCAGCTACTTGCTTCTTGGCCATCTTGGAAGCCCTTTCAAGCTTGGTAGCTGGGGTCTTAGGCTTCTCTGCCTTTGCAGTCCTTGGCATACTAATTTTCTTTGGTGTCTTGGCCTTTGGCTTGCTAACACTTGCTAGCTTCTTGGGCTTAGGCTTGGCAGCAGCAGCAGCTTTCCCAGCAGGCTTCACTGGCTTCTTCAGCTTGTCCGAAAGCTTGAAGGAGTTCTTCACCTTCACCAACTGGCCAGTCTGTGAGAGCCTCTTCAACTGGATGGAGAGAATTTTCTTGAAATTGGCAGTCAGGCCAGCCTTGTGCTTTGCTTCAATGCACTTGGCTATGGCATGCTGACTAGATCCGGTCCTATCCTTAAGTGAAAGGATGGCTTCCACAATCATCTACATGAAATAATCACACAGGTAAGAGCATGGCATCATCATAAAAAAAAATCCACCCAAAAAACAATAAGCTTCAAATCCCACACATAAAGAGATAAATATTCATAGTGAAACCCCAAATTTGATAGAAATCACATGATAAAACCCCAACATTACACAGCCTACCAGACAAAACCCTAACCCAGACAAAACCCTAACCCAGACAAAACCCTAACATTCCAGTACCTGCATGATGACACCCGAGATTTCCCAAAACCCACATAATGAAACCCTAAATTTCCCAGACGCCACTCTGTAAACCCCTGAATTTTCCAGAACCCACAACAGGAAACCCTGAATTCTCAGAACGCACATGGTTTCCTCGTGATGACACCCTCAATCCACTTGATGAAACCCTAAACTCATCAGAAAACGCACACAGTGATATGCTCTGACGTTCCCCAGAATCCCCACATGAGAAACCCCTAAACGATTTTAGGGTTTCACGTGAGATCTGGGGTAAACCCTAAAAGTCCAAGGAAAACATCCTAAAATGTAAATGAACCCACACCAAAACAAATTGCCCCAACCCCTTCCTCGCTAAATTCAACTAGTAGACACCAAGCAACGCTCATTTACCAGCGAACAGGTCCCTTCAGAAAAAAGATACAGATCAAGTGAAAAAATCTACAAAACGACTACACGGAAAGCTAGATCAAAAGAAATCTTAGACACCAAGGACGTTACCTCAATGTAGGTGGGGTGCGACGCAGGCTTCGAGTGGCTTTTGGGCTTCTTCTCTTTGGGGGCCTTCTTAGGTTTAATGGGCTTCTCGGGTTTGGCATCAGATTTGACATCAGGTGCAGCATCAGAAGCAGGGGGGGCTGCAGCATCGGAGACAGGGGGAGGCGCATCGGAGGAAGCCATGGCTGCTAGAAAAGGACGAAGACCCAAAAGGGGAAAACTAGGGACTGCAGAGAGAAGCTCTGTGCTGGCTATGGAGGGCAACTATTAACTACAGAGGAGGTCAACACTCAGACTATGTAGTGAAAGATGAGTACACTTGGGAAAGCCTGGAGTGACCTCATTGGCTGACACACTCGTTCCCCGGATCACCCTATGTTTGAATTTTAAATCACTTGCCGTTAGATTCGCCCCACATCGACGTCTTAGATTCTCTCTCTTCTTTTAGAGTAAAACTCTTTTGTGAGCGTTAATGCACTACCAAAATTAGCATTGGTCACCTAAGATGTGCATACCTAAGGGTGTTTATACACTTGGGTGGAAGCCCATGAAAAAGTTTTGCCCACCACAATCACCTGCTCGTCTGACATTTCTTTATAGACTGACTACGTCCACGCACCCTTAGTGTTGATGTGTTGCTGACTGGAGCCTAACAACCACCGTTCCAGTTCCGATCGGAATAGCCTACCCACAGCTCTTAGTTGCAGGATGCTTTTTCCGTGGGCATGCCCGCAATCTGTAAAGGGTATTGTCACCCACCAATTGTTTATCAAAAAGTTACCTGTCCACAGCTCTCAACCTTTTTTGTGGGCGGGCCCATAGTTTGTAACACCCTAAGAAGAGGTAATTAATCATCTTAGAGCTCTATCCAAAAGAAAGTGCACCAAAACTACACCTTGCTCTTATGCCAATGAATCTCTTTGGCGAGAGATCGATGCAAGAAAGAATAAGCCTTTGCAACCCTAGATCACACACATGGCTAACTTAGAAGCATTAAGGCTAGATTACATGTCACTAGATTGAATCATGAAATAAAAGTGAGTGACACATCGCCACACAAACATTGCCGTTTGAATCTTCATGTGACCAAATCGTGGCGAGAAAGGTAAGGCCCACAAGAAAACTATGTGTTTTGCTCTCACAAAATTATTTGTCAAAGAACCTCATGTTTAGGAAAAAAACACTTCTACCATAAATTTTGAATTGCTTGTGCTATAGCCATCATGATCACTAAATAAAAGCACAACCTCAATGTGCTTGTTGAAAGCATCAACCATTAAATATCAATTAAAGAAAAAAAGCATGCCCCTTTCAAGCACAACCTCACTATGCTTAAAAGCATTAACCATTAAATATCAATCAAAGAAAAAAAAACATGGCCCTTTCAAGCACAATCTCACTGTGCTTTAAAGCATCAACCATTCAAATTTATCAATCAAAGGAAAAAAACATGCCCCTTTAACATGTGATTGGCACCAAACTTGATTTTTGACAAGCACCCTTACCCACATAGCAAGTTTTTTTAATTATAGTGTGTTTTTTTATAGGTATTTTTAAAAATTGCAAGTATTTTACAGCCAAAATGCTCAAAAATAGATGTGATGCTCGTCAAAAAGCAACTATGATTAGCATGCTAAGATCAAAGGGAAATTGGTTATACTTTTTCTTCGTAACTAATACATTGGGACATGATTTCCTATGTTGCAAACTTCACCCCTCATCATGGGGGGTGGTGGGTTGAGGTTACAAAGAATTGCAAATAGTTGGCTGTGTTAAAAAAAAAATCTTCACGCATAACAATTAGTCCTTTAAAGGCTTTACCCTAAATATTGGACACATTTCACTTTCTTGAGATATAAATTTCCTCTTTGAAAGTTTACACAAGGACACATATTTTATTTTGCATTAGATTGATGGAGGTTGCCAAATGTCTTCTTGGAATGCTTAGTATGATTCCTCTTGATCCTCCATGTAGGCAATGCAACCATTGATTATGGCTCAAGTTGGAGGAGTTTAGATGTACAAAATTTTAAATCCTATTAATTCCTATATGTTTGCATTGCTTTTATTCATTTTGATAGAGGAGGTATGGGCCTTTTTGTCTCCAGAACCCACTAAAAACTAGAATAATTTTAGCGATTTTTCCTTAAAAAAATTCTGGTGAAATAGTCTGACAATATCAAAGACCCCTTTAAAATAGCCCCTAATTTTTTCCTTGACTTCAACTCTAGCCTTACATTGATTATTTATCATCCTTAATATATTAAGCTTAAAAACTAAAACGAGGATATAGATATTTTTTTCCCTTTTAAATCTTTTAGTTTAAAGTGGCATGATGATACCGAGGTTAAGAATGTTTGTATTGAGTTGTTCCTATTAATTGAATGAGATTGCTTTATAGCTTTCTTTAACATACATGTTTTCAAAAGAGGTGCATGACCAGCATAAATGACACTATGTAGCATCTCGCATTAGAAATGAATGCTCCACCTCACTAATAAGTAATGTGTGGCCTCTAGCTAGCCCAATGAGTTGTTCCTATATTAAGGTCGCACTTTGGAGCCCAAGTATTGATATTGCTTTGTAGCCTTTTTTTTTTTCACATGTCTTTGATAGAAATGATTGCTCCACCCTTCGTAAATAATGTGTGGGCTCCATCTAGCCTAATGAGTAGGCTAATGGGTTGTTCCTATTAAGGTTGTACTTTGAAGCCCAAACATTGATATTGCTTTATACACTTGTATTTCTCAATATAAGGAAATAAGAAAGCAGTGCTCAAAAGCTCTTACATGAATACCAAGATGATCTCTCTTTTCCCCAAGTAATCTATCTTGATGTTAGGTTTAACTCTATGCATTTGATTAGCTTCTTTTCTATTTCTCTAGCCTAACGGCTATTAGCTTCTTCTACCAAGATTTCTTCTTCATTTGTATCTTTTGAGCTTTGGTGACTAGCCTTTTGTTGAAATATACAAGTGAATAGGGTGTGTGTGGGAACAAGCTCTTGGATAGAGGCTGTAAAAGAGGAGATGTAATTGTGAAAGAACCTGTGAAAAGGTTAGAAGAATCTATTGGGAGAGAATAATGGGTAGCATGAGGGAATTTAGGAGTGTGGAGTTATTCTGGGAGATAATCAGGGAAAAGAGAAGAGGTGGAGAGAATCAGGAAAAAGGTGGAGATATTATGGGAGTGAATTATGGAGAAATCAATGGGATTTGATGCTTGATATAAACTCTATAAATTGAGGCATAGCCCTAATGAGAATTTGCTGGTTTTTGAGTATCCATGCCTACATTAATCTATTTGCTAATTATTCACTAATTACGTCTTAATCATTTGCTAATCACTTTGTTAATGATGTTGATTCTAGTGTTTGATCCACCATAGCTCATCATTATGCTCAAATTTCAACATGGTATCAGAGCCATGCCTAGAATCAATTAGGTTTATGAGCCCATTAGTTAATTAATTAGGATTAGTAGATAATTAGCAAAAAAATCAATTTTTAGTGAGTTTTTCTTCTTCCCCTTCACCCCCAGCCAGTGGAGGATCTCTAGCACCTTGCACACATAGAATTAGGGCATAAGCTTCTAACACAAGCTAGCTAACCCATAGGAGCTAGCCTATAAAGGCCATGAGACAAAGTACCAGAAGTAACAATTGTATTGCTGTCATTATGATCATGAACAATATATCTGTCATCCACAAATTCAACCGCTAAGCCATCCTTAGTAATGGCAGAGATAGATAACAAGTTCTTCTTGATCCTTGGTATATATAATACATTCGAGAGCATGATTGTTCTACCATTTGTAGCAGTGAGAACAATTTTACCAACTCCTTTTACATGGTATGAGGAGTTGTTTGCACATATAACAATGTTTTCTTGTGGATCAGATTCACGTGATGAGAACAAAGTGCAATGAGAAGTAATGTGCTTACTAGTAGCACTATAAAAATACCAAACATGTACATATGTATAGCCACGCATACATCCTTATGCGTAGGGTCACGTTTGCACTCCATAATGAAAGCCCAATCATCATGTGTATAGTTTTGTAGATTCTTTGTTTTCTACATTAGATGCTAATGCATTAGCTACAACCATACCTGAGTCTTTTTTTTTCTCCTTATCCAACCGTTTCCTGCACTCATTAATGTAATGACCAAGTTTCCTGCAATAGTTGCATTTGCCCTTTTTCTTAACTTCCTTGTTTTAGTAGGCTTGCTTGATGACACTAAGGAAAGGATTTATCTTTACCTCCTGTTGGCTAGCAACCAACGCATGTGCCTATGCATCTCTTCTATCCCACTTTGTTTATTCCCACGTAGGAGGTATGCTATTCTGTGGTAATACACCATGTGAAACTGAGTCCGTGTCTGTAGATGTGCCTTCTGTATCATGTTCATTAGAGAAACCAGGACGTTTCTCAATCAGTACCAACCACAACATTCCATAGCCCTTTGGCTACTAATACGTGCCGCATCATATAGGACCATAACGGGTAGTTGGTCCCGTCAAGCTTATCCTCAACGGTTTTGGATAACATTTAAAATACATCACTGTTTACCATTTTTGATAATATCCAAGTAAGTAATCATGGGATAATCTTTACATTTGAATGAAAAATACATCAAGATTATGCATGGAAGAATGGCCTTAGGGCCATTATAAATCACACCATCAATAAAGTGCACAATTGAATTGGATGTAACTCTTGAATTGGCCTTGGTGGAGACGGGTGGGGTGCCGGTAACTCCTCGAGGGTGAGAGTGTCAGTGGGAAATTCTAGAGGGATAGAAGGGAGACAAGAGAAAATGCAACCCACCTTAGATTGGTTAGTAGGAGAAACACTAGGATAAGGGTGTAGTAGTTTACTGCTACAAAGGAAAACACAAGATAAGTGGTAGGAGTAGAAGTTTGTGTTTCCTCTTGACCCTCTCCAAAACTAGAGGGTGGGTGGGTAGGCTTGTTAACTTTCATAAACTCTTGGAGTTCTATGATTCCTTTAGGAGTTATATCAGGATATTCGATATGTCCTTTATCAAAATGATATATGACCGTAGTCATCATGGCTTCCAAATGTTTATGCATATATCGATAAAGCTTAAGAATGCCATAGACAAATAGGTCAAGTTTGTCGACACTGTTGTCTAAGATATATGAGTTTTGCGATACCCAACACCAACTACGTAGGTTTAACACGATGGGATGTAGGGGATAAAAGAATATATCACTAGGGTCTGTTAGTACTAAATCCCCCCCCAAAGAATACCCATTATTATAGTTGGGTCTGCATCTCATTCTATATTTTGCTTAATTAGTGTTAAATCACCTAAGATAAGGTCTTCAGATAAGTTAATTTCGTATTGAAGGAGTGAGAGGGTTAGTGTAGATAAAAACAGAGTTAGAGTTTGAGGAGGGGCCTGAGGAGTCACTGGCAACAAACCTATCTCCGAGGCTCGTTCAATCAGTAGTCTCAATTCGTTTGGTGGCTCTTATCTTGTACTTCTTTCTCTTACAGCAAGTTGGTGCTCCAATTCCTGTATTCTTGAGTGTTTGTCTGACAGAAGAGCTGATATGATCATTTCATGAACCATTCAAGCTGCATCTAATTCCTCATATCTTCGTGTGGCAGCTTCCTGTGGCCTTTGTGTTGATGCCTCTAAAGCTTGATCTTCTTATATTCGCTTGAGCCTCTCTATTGCCAATACTTGGCTGGCTTTGAGTTGTTGTGTGAGCTATTCCATTTCCTAATTGTGATGACTAGTGGACATCTGTTCCATCTCTAAGGACTTAGCAGTGGTCATTTCATTTAAGGTTTTAATTTTCTCTACATGTGCTTTGTTTGTTTGCTCCTTCTTGGTCTGAAGATGAATTACTTTCTGTTTTGCAGCTGTGAGGGCTTCCTTGGTGGTAACAATGGTCCTTGTGAATTCTTCTTCTTTGGCATGGAACTTGTCCTGAGCATCTTGAAACTACCTAGCATGTTGCCTTGCTTGTTCTTGAGTATGTTCGACTTCTTTTTGGAGTTGATTCTTTGCTTGTTCTACTTGTGCTCTCAGCTCTGTATTCTCTTGTGCTCTCAGCTCTGTATCCTTTTTGGAGTTGATTATTTGCTTGTTCTACTTGTGCTCTCAGCTCTGTATCCTCTTTTATCCTCTGCACAATGGTTGTTACCCTCTAAGACCTGGTATCATGGCTTCCTACTCTTCTGTAGCCTTTAAGCCTTTGAGGATGACATCTTTATGTGTAGCTGCCGTCGCCATTTGTTCTTGGAGCATTTGCACCTGGTCACTTGCTTCTTAGACTTGTCTCCATAATGTAGCATTTCAATCACTAGGCATGTGAGTGGTTAATAAGTGGCAACGCCATACCCTCTGCTCCTGTTCCTGTTCCCAGATGGAAGCACTTCTTGCAGCTGTGCCTTCTAGATCATAGAGTGGTAATTGTAGAAAACTATGCAGACCCTCAATAGTTTCTTTAAGGAAGCGTTCGTAATCTAGATTATGTAATAAAGAATTGACCGAGATTTTGTCTGCATATCATCCAGCCTTTGTCGCTTGCTTGGGCTTGTTGCTTCTTCTGTTCTCTTTCTTTTTTCTAATTCCTGTTGATGCATTCTGATATGATATAATAGAATTACAAAGTGGAGATAGGTTTTTGAAAATGATATGAGCAGGGTTAGGAGGAGGTGTTAGATGCGGTACTTCGGAGGCTGTGCATACTAGTATTTCTAAAAGGCAAATCCCCCATGCTTCTTGGCGTTCCACCACTTTCTAGAAAGAGGTGATGTCTTGAGCCAGCTCTGCTTCCAGGTGTTCGGACTCCTCAGTGACTCCTCCTGGAATGATTCCCCTCATCTTCTTATCATTTTTCTTTCTTCTGCTCTTCTTCAATTCCTTAATCTCCTTTGTATCTTTTAACAATGCCTGCCCTTCTTGCAGCTCTCCAGAGGTAAGTATGGGTGGCTCTAACTACGCTGCTTGTTGTTCCTGTTCTTTTGGCATGTTTTCTAGAACCCAAAGATTTGCTGCATGACTCAACACCTTAGAAAGCAAGTACGGATTGCATACTTTGGATTGGTGTACCTTCTAGTTCTCCATTTCTCTATGAATGTACCAAGCCTAGTCGTCTTCTTTCTCCTCTTGTACTTTAGCTATTCTGTTTAGAGGCACTCTGTTGTACTTGTCGATTGGCTTGACTTGCATAGTTAAGGACATTGCATAGCATGTTTTTTTCATTAGTTCATTTTTGATATTCTCATACTCTGCTCCGTTTGAATTGTATGAACTCCTTTTAAGCATCGCATCCAAGGGCATCTTTTCAAAGTTATGAGTATGGATTTTGATTGGCGGCGGTAGCTGCAAAGCTTCATGGATCAATTCTTCAGAGAGTAGAACCTTTTTAGTTGTGCCATCTGCCATTGTTACTTGTCCCCTTTTAGTGGCCTTGTCATATGATTTCAAGTACTCCGCACGTAATTTCGTGTTGATTGTGTGGGGGAGACACTCAGACATTCATCCTAGCCCAACTTTCTCTAGCTTCTCCTTGACATCTGATTCCTCCAAAATCTGTAGACATTCCGGGCTATGGTATTGTAAGGTTATCTTGCCGTGTATTTTTTGGACATCCTTGCTGATAATGGAGCCCTTGTACACCTGTGTATACTGCCCCACATAGTTGAGATTTGGGCCTCTTGTGCTGCTCTTTTTGTTCTGTCCATAGGTGAACATGTGGTACTTGTCTGGGTGATTGCCGGAGTCTCCTCGACTTCTGGTTCTGGGGTCGTAGAGGACGACATCTGTAACATTAATAAGAATGTCAGTCATAATGATTGGTCAGAGCATGTGGTCCCCCTTTCTTTTTCTTTTTCTTTTTTTTTTTGGGTGAAAAATTTGGCATGTGGGTGTGTGTTATATTGATGAGAAGGGTGTTGTGAGATCCCACTGCCCCCTCCGCGCACTCGATTCCCGGTTGCTAGCAGCGGAAGTAGCTTCTTCTTGCGCGCAGGGTAGGGTTTCCCACTCAGGGCCTTGCCCTGGAATGTCCGGACATGATGGGACTAATCTGGTGGTCATTCCGAAACCGAAACCAAAAAAATTTTCCTTGCCCGAAAAACGGGGACGATTCCACCTTTTTGATTTTCTTAACTAACGGGGTCAAGAGACTAAGCTATCCTTCACCTGATTAAACCAGATAGAAGGAAAACTATTACAGACTTAACTTGAAGAAACCAATGCTTTTTTCCAAACTGAAATCAGGCACAACCGCCGTTGAGAAGTCTTCAGGTTATTATTTAACTACTCGAATTCTAAGCGTATTCCTATTAATCAATTTCATTATTAAAACTCCACTGATTCCAGCCTAACCCCATCCGGTAGCCACCACCCAACTACTGAAATCGACAGGACCAGACAATTACTCACCCACCCATAATTGAATGCCTTTCTTAACTTTTGCTTTCGAATACAGATACGTACACACTTCTCTTTAAACTTTAACTTATAAAACAATCCATTGACAAACAGTTATTGATTACAGATGTCATAACTCAAAATTTCCATCCAATCCTTGTTTCTTAAAAAAAAACAGTATCACTCTGGACTCTCCATTCAGACCAGCTGGTCAGCAAAACAAGATCCAGTAACAGAATATAATAATCATTGGTCCATCATACAATATCTTCCACAACATACACATGGGTGTCCTAGGCACCGCGAGCCCATGCATCACCTGGTTAGAACCCTCTAGGATCCTCCTTAGGTGTCCTCGCACTTCACTCAGGGACCGCTTCGTCGGCCCTCGTCCATCGTACCACCGGAAGCGCACCATTTTAACCGTACCGAGGCCTGGGCAGGCTTTGCCGCGTGAGCTGTCCTTTGAACACTTCCCGCGCCAGCTGTTGCAATTGAACTTCCCTTAGAAAAACACATATACCAAATGCTCCCTCCAGCATTCTAGCATAAGACAGTCCTTTAAGAAAACAGGGTTTCTATGCAAGTTTTCAGTTTGATTTTCTTTTGAATACAATGAGTAAATCTTAAATGAGTATCCCCAAAACTTCATAATCGTAGGTCTGAATTCCAAAACAAAATTCCTCGAATTCTGTAACCTTGATCCTCAGATCCATTCAAAGGGTCGCAACTCAGTTTCAGATTTGGTGGGAGATTTGAGTGTATTTTCCTGAACTGGTCACATCTTCTTTCCTCGAAACTGACGAAAGAGTTTGGTCTTGGTCATAGTCTGATTCTGGGTTCGAGTCTGATAAGGTTTTTCTTGAGCTATCTTTCTCAAAGGGGGTGATATTTCAGTTACTATTTTACTGAATTTCATTCATTAAATATTCGCTTGACTCAATTTCTAAATTAATCACGAATTCTGATGAGGAATGATTTAATCATTTATATGAATATTATGACTTCGATAGATTTCTTGAATTTTCTCTTTACAATCTGAGAGAATATAAAACAATAGAAATTCCTCTCTCAGAGTATTTACTTATTCACTTATCAAATACTCGTAGAAATTAAACATAGAATTAAAGAGAAATCTAATTTTGATATAAAAATTCTTTATGCATCTATTTATGCATAAAATCCAACTTTAATGGAAATAACACTTTTATATAAAAGAAAATCCTTTTATGCATAAAATCAATTTAATAGGAATAACACTTTTATAATAAAAAAATTTCCATTATGCATCTTTCCATGCATAGAAATTAAATTCAATGAAAATAACACTTTTATAATAAAAAAATTTCCATTATGCATCTTTCCATGCATAGAAATTAAATTCAATGAAAATAACACTTTTATAATAAAAAAATTTCTATTATGCATCTTTCCATGCATAGAAATTAAATTCAATGAAAATAATACTTTTATAATAATAAAATTTCTATTATGCATCTTTCCATGCATAGAAATTAAATCTAATGAAAATAACACTTTTATAATAAAAAATTTCTATTATGCATCTTTCCATGCATAGAAATTGAATTCAATGAAAATAACACTTTTATAATAAAAAAATTTCTATTATGCATCTTTCCATGCACAGAAATTAAATCTAATGAAAGTAACACTTTTATAATAAAATTTTTTAATATTCATCTTTCTATGCATAGAATTTAAATTCAATAAAAACAACACTTTTATAATAAAAAGATTTCCAATATGCATCTTTCTATGCATAGAATTTAATTTCAATAATTAATATCAATGATATCCATGCATATTCATAGGTGAATATGTACATGGAGTAAATAAAAATATTTCTTTTAGAAGGCACAAACGGTGGGAATTACTCTTTTTAGAATAACATAAAGATAAACTTTATTTTCCATAAAATTTAAGAAAGTTTTACCATAACCTCCTTTGTATGGCTGACCATTTCTCAATTTTTACATTCTAATATCAATTTAAAATTAATCCCAATTTGAAGTAAAGTACTTTAATCTACTCAATTTTTACTTTTTAAAGAGTAAATAATAAAAAAAGTTTAAATCAATTTATTTGTTACTCATTTTAGGATAAAGAAAGGCTGAATTCTTAAGGAAGAGAAGGGGGTAGCCTTTTCATCAAGGCATAACATCAAGATCAACTAAAAAAAAGCAAAGAAATCAAAAAACCATAGAATTGAATTTAAATGCAGATTTTTTAGCCTACATGGAGTTTTGAGAGCTTTCCTTTGGTGTGAGGGATTGAGGGTTCTACTCTTGTTTGGATCAAGAGTGGCCACCAATTCTTTTGGAGAGGATTTAATAAAAAACAATTGAATTATCAAGTGAATTCAATATATTTGGTTCTAGGAAGGAGTAGAGTAACAGTGCATAAACACTATTAAGATTTTACAAAGGGGGAGGCTTCTATTTATAGGAAAAAGTGAGCCTCAAACGAAGCAAACTGATTCTAGAATTTTCCAGATCAGTTTGGTCAATTTTTGACCATTTTTGGGCCAGTTCAGCTTACTTTTTGAAACTAGACTTGAAATAGGAGAGAGGAGAGATGAAATATCTCATTTTATTGATTTAAAATGGGGAGTAATGATGAGAAAAAAGGTGCCTCCTTCATGAGGGGGAATCCCCACTCTGAGGTGTCAAAAATCAAATTTTTAACTATTTTCTTTGGTCCTTAGTCCACTCTTCATCTTATGTGAGTATTTACTCATTTTTGGGGGGTTTTTCTTTATTTCTTCAATTTATCTCCTCCCTACATTTGGATTAATCTTATTGGTCCCTCAGAACCCTAATCTAAAATTTTTAAAAAAATTTGACCCTTAGGCTAAGGTCTTTTGAGCAGATTATAATTTATTTCTAATGCACCTTGGGAAATTCTTTTTTAAACTTCTGTTTTGGGAAAATTTAATTTAATAAGAAGGGATATTTTTCCATCCAAAGATATCTAAAAACTGAGTTACCTCTCTCTAGAATATTTTCTCTCTCTCTAGACCAAAATAGGTAGAAATAAGATCTTTTATTATTTTGAAAAGGGGATTGATTATAGAGGAAAAAACTGGACATCTTGGCGGGCTGGGGAGGAATCTTACGTTCTCTCCCACTTGAAAAACGCGAGATGTCCTCATCTCGCAAACTGGGGGTGATCCCGCATTAGTTCGGCTTCCTTCTCCCAGGTGGCATCTTCAAAAGGATAGAACTTCCATTTGACTAATAATTCTCTCAGAATTTTGTTCCTGAGAACCTTTTCTCGAACATCGAGGATTTCTTCAGGTTGGAGTTCCATCAGTCCTTGGGTTGAAGAGGTTAAGAGTTCATCATTAAACACATGATTTGGGCTCGGTACATACTTCTTAAGTAGGCTGACATGAAATACATTATGTACTTTGAGATGAGGAGGCAGAAGAAGTTCATAGGCTAAGTCACCTACTTTTTTTGTAATCAGATATGGCCCACAGTATCTGGGGGATAACTTCTTGTACTTCCCAAGAGATAGAGAACTTCTTTTGGGGCGTACTCGAATGAAGACCATATCTACTTCTTCGAACTTTCTATTTGATCTCTTCTTATCTGCATACTGCTTCTGTCTATCTTGGGCATTTTTTAAATCTTTGCGGATTGACTGCATCTGTTGCTCCATGTCGTCAGCATCTGTCTAGATATCAATGGGTCGGACCAAGTTAATGGTGTTAGGCAGTCTTGTCCATACAGAGCTTTGAAAGGGCTCATCCTGATGAAAGAGTTTGGTCTTGGTCATAGTCTGATTCTGGGTTCGAGTCTGATAATGTTTTTCCTGAGCCATCTTTCTCAAAGGGGGTGATATTTCAGCTACTATTTTACTGAGCTTCATTCATTGAATATTCGCTTAACTCAATTTCTAAATTAACTATGAATTCTGATGAGGAATAAATTAATCATTTATCTGCATATTTTGACTTCGATAGATTTCTTGAATTTTCTCTTTACAATCCGAGAGAATATAAAACGATGGAAATTCCTCTCTCAGAGTATTTACTTATTCACTTATCAAATACTCGTAGAAATTAAACATAGAATTAAAGAGAAATCTAATTTTGATATAAAAATTCTTTATGCATCTATTTATGCATAAAATCCAACTTCAATGGAAATAACACATTTATATAAAGAAAATTCTTTTATGCATCTATTTATGCATAAAATCAATTTAATAGGAATAACACTTTTAAAATAAAAAGGATTTCTTTATGCATAGAAATTAAATTCAATGAAAATAACACTTTTATAATAAAAAAATTTTCATTATGCATCTTTCCATGCATAGAAATTAAATTCAATGAAAATAGCACTTTTATAATAAAAATTTTTCTATTATGCATCTTTCCATGCATAGAACTTAAATTCAATGAAAATAACACTTTTATAATAAAAAAATTTCTATTACGCATCTTTCAATGCTTGCATAGAAATTAAATCTAATGAAAATAACGCTTTTATAATAAAAAATTTTTGATTATGCGTCTTTTCATGCATAGAAATTGAATTCAATGAAAATAAAACTTTTATAATAAAAAAATTTTCTATTATGCCTCTTTCCATGCATAGAAATTAAATCTAATGAAAATAACACTTTTATAATAAAAATTTCCAATATTCATCTTTCTATGCATAGAATTTAAATTCAATAAAAACAACACTTTTATAATAAAAAGATTTTCAATATGCATCTTTCTATGCATAGAATTTAATTTCAATAATTAATATCAATGATATCCATGCATATTCATAGGTGAATATGTACATGGAGTAAATAAAAATATTTCTTTTAGAATGCACAAACGGTGGGAATTACTCTTTTTAGAATAACATAAAGATAAACTTTATTTTTTCACAAAATTTAAGAAAATTTTGCCATAACCTCCTTTGTATGGCTGACCATTTCTCAATTTTTACATTCTAATATCAATTTAAAATTAATCCCAATTTGAAGTAAAGTACTCTAATCTACTCAATTTTCACTTTCTAAAGAGTAAGCAATAAGAAAAGTTTAAATCAATTTATTTGTTACTCATTTTAGGATAAAGAAAGGCTGAATTCTTAAGGAAGAGAAGGGGGTAGCCTTTTCATCAAGGCATAACATCAAGATCAACTAAAAAAAAGCAAAGAAATCAAAAAACCATAGAATTGAATTTAAATGCAGATTTTTTAGCCTACATGGAGTTTTGAGAGCTTTCCTTTGGTGTGAGGGATTGAGGGTTCTACTCTTGTTTGGATCAAGAGTGGCCACCAATTCTTTTGGAGAGGATTTAATAAAAAACAATTGAATTATCAAGTGAATTCAATATATTTGGTTCTAGGAAGGAGTAGAGTAACAGTGCATAAACACTATTAAGATTTTACAAAGGGGGAGGCTTCTATTTATAGGAAAAAGTGAGCCTCAAATGAAGCAAACTGATTCTAGAATTTTCCAGATCAGTTTGGTCAATTTTTGACCATTTTTGGGCCAGTTCAGCTTACTTTTTGAAACTAGACTTGAAATAGGAGAGAGGAGAGATGAAATATCTCATTTTATTGATTTAAAATGGGGAGTAATGATGAGAAAAAAGGTGCCTCCTTCATGAGGGGGAATCCCCACTCTGAGGTGTCAAAAATCAAATTTTTAACTATTTTCTTTGGTCCTTAGTCCACTCTTCATCTTATGTGAGTATTTACTCATTTTTGGGGGGTTTTTCTTTATTTCTTCAATTTATCTCCTCCCTACATTTGGATTAATCTTATTGGTCCCTCAGAACCCTAATCTAAAATTTTTAAAAAAATTTGACCCTTAGGCTAAGGTCTTTTGAGCAGATTATAATTTAATCTAATGCACCTTAGGAAATTCTTTTTTAAACTTCTGTTTCGGGAATTTATTTGAATAAGAAGGGATATTTTTCCATCCAAAGATATCTAAAAATTGAGTTACCTCTCTCTAGGCCAAAACAGGTAGAAACAAGATCTTAGATTATTCTGAAAAGGGGAGGAGAACAGAAGAAACAATGGTGTTTTCCCGACAGCGACGCCAAAAATGTTATGGATTACCACACCTCCAAAGAGAGAACTCTAACATTCACCACCATTGGATGAAGCAATAGACAATAACCATCGTTTGGGAACTTACCAATGCTCTGAGCTCGTGTCCCTTGAGGTCTCCAAGCTCACTTTGAGAAGCTCCAATCCTCCAAGCTCCACCTCCATGCTGTCACCGTAGAGTCGCTCACTTTGAGAAGCTCCAATCCTCCAAGCTCACTCCTCCAAGATCCACCTCCACGCTGTCACCGTAGAGTTGCTCACACACCACACAAGGCAATCTCTCTCTCACTCCTCTACACAAGCATGCATAGAGAAGGCACATGCACTAGTGTACACTCTCTCACTCTCTCACAAGACAAGACAAGAGCTCTCCTAGCACAAAGGGGGATTGTGTCCATTCATTAATGAAAAAATACCTTATATACAATTGGCCCTTATTCACACTTGGGCACCCAAAACTTACTAACTAAGGCCTTGGGTGGCTAGTATCTCATAATGTACAACTTTTATAGTGCCTTTGCATGACACTTATTAATGTTCTCAAATGGAGGAGAATATTTATTAATCCAACACATGGGATTACCACTTTTAGAAAGGAGAGGGTTATCATTGGTGTAAGATTCCTCCCCCAGCCCCTCAAGATATCCTGTTTCTCCTCCTATAATCAATCCCCTTTTTAGAATAATAACAGATCTTGTTTCTATCTGTTTTGGCCTAGAGAGAGAAAATGTTCTACAAAGAGGTAATTTAGTTTCTAGATATCTTTGGATGGAAAAATATCCCTTCTTATTAAAATGATTTTCCCTGAAATAGAAATTCAAAAAGAACTTTTCAGTGTGCAATTGGAATAAATTGAAAATAGGTAAAAGGACCTTAGCCTGAGGGTCCATATTTTCTGAAAATTTTGGATTAAAGTTCCTATGGATCAATAAGATTAATCCAAATGTAGGGGGGAGGTAAATCGAAAAAATAAAAGAAAAATCCCCCAAAAATGAGTAAATACTCACATAAGATGAAGAGTTGACTAATGACAAGGTTTATTAGTTAAAAAAAAGAGATATTTAGAGGAAATGATGCATTTTTGACACCTCAGTGTGGGGAATTCCCCTCATGAAAGAGGCGCCTATTTCACATGTGTGGATGAGTTTTAAACTCACAAACAAATAATGAGATATTTTCATCTCTCCTCTCTCCTATTTCAACTAGATCCAAAAAGTGAGCTAAACTGACCCAAAAATGGTAAAAAATTGACCAAACTGATTTGGAAAATTCTAGAATCAGTTTGCTTGGTTAGAGGCTCATTTTTTCCTATAAATAGAAGCCTCCCCCTTTGTAAAAGGTTAATAGTGTTTATGCACTGTTACTCTACTCCTCCCCAGAGTCAAATACATTGAATTCAATTGTTTTTGACTAAATCCTCTCCAAAAGAACTGGTGGCCACTCTTGTTGTAAACAAGAGTAGAACCCTCAATCCCTCAAGCCAAAGGAAAGCTTACAAGCTCCATGTAAGCTTAATTCTTACTTATTGTGAATTTTAAATGTATGGTTTTCTTAACTTTTATGCTTTGTAAATGTTTGAATTAAAATCTGATACTATGCTTTGATGGAAAGGCTATCCCCTTCTCTTCTTTATATTTCAGCCCTTCTTAATCCTAGAAAGTTTAATTAAAAGATTGATTAAACTCTTTTCATTGTTTACTCTCTTGATTTTTAGAAAATGGAGTAGATAAAAGATATTAAAATTCAAATTGAATTAATTCAAGTCATATATTGAATGTTAAAATTGAGAAATGGTCAGCCATACAAAGGAGGTTATGGCAAAATTTTTCTTAAATTTTGTGGAACTAAAGTTTATCATTAGGTTATTCTAAAAGAGCAATTCCTTCCATTTGTGCATTCTAAAAGATTTGTTTTTATTTCAAAAGTGTCCTTCCCATTAAAATTAAATTTATGCATAGAAAGATACATAAAAGAATTATTTTTATTTCAAAAGTGTTACTCCCATTAAAATTGAATTTATGCATAGAAAGATGCATAAAAGTTTTTTTTCAAAAGAGTTATACTCATTAATTTTGATTTTATGCATAGAAAGATGCATAAAGGAATTTATTTTTATTAATAGAAAGATGCATAAAGGATTTTTTTTAAAATTTTAAAAGAGTTATTCTCATTAATTTTGATTTTATTTAATAGAAAGATGCATGAAGGAATTTATTTTTATTTCAAAAGAGTTATTCTCATTAATTTTGATTTTATGCATAGAAAGATAAATAAAGGAATTTATTTTTATTTCAAAAGAGTTATTCTCATTAATTTTGATTTTATGCATAGAAAGATGCATAAAGGAATTTATTTTTATTTCAAAAGAGTTATTCTCAATTATTATTTTGATTTTATGCATAATAGAAAGATGCATAAATGAATTTATTTTTATTTCAAAATAGGTATTCTCATTAATTTTGATTTATGCATAGAAAGATGCATAAAGGAAATTATTTATATTTCAAAAGAGTTATTCTCATTAATTTTGATTTCATGCATAGAAAGATGCATAAGGAAATTTATTTTTATTTCAAAAGAGTTATTCTCATTAATTTTGATTTTATGCATAGAAAGATGCATAAAGGAGTTTATTTTTATTTCAAAAGAGTTATTCTCAATTATTTTGATTTTATGCATAGAAAGATGCATAAAGGAATTTATTTTTATTTTAAAAGAGTCATTCTCATTAATTTTGATTTTATGCATAGAAAGGTGCGTAAAGGAAGTTATTTTTATTTCAAAAGAGTTTTTCTCGTTAATTTTGATTTTATGCACAGAAAGATGCATAACGAAATTTATTTATATTTCAAAAGAGTTATTCTCACATTAATTTTGATTTTATGCATAGAAAGATGCATAAGGGAATTTATTTTTATTTCAAAAGAGTTATTCTCATTAATTTTAATTTTATGCATAGAAAGATGCATAAGGGAATTTATTTTTATTTAGAAAGATGCATAAATGAATTTATTTTTATTTCAAATGAGTTATTCTCATTAATTTTGATTTTATACATAGAAAGATGCATAAAGGAATTTATTTTTATTTCAAAAGAGTTATTCGCATTAATTTTGATTTTATGCATAGAGAGATGCATAAAGGAATTTATTTTTATTTCAAAAGAGTTATTCTCATTAATTTTGATTTTATGCATAGAGAGATGCATAAGGGAATTTATTTTTATTTCAAAAGAGTTATTCTCATTAATTTTGATTTTATGCATAGAGAGATGCATAAGGGAATTTATTTTTATTTCAAAAGAGTTATTCTCATTAATTTTGATTTTATGCTTAGAAAGATGCATAAGGGAATTTATTTTTATTTCAAAAGAGTTATTCTCATTAATTTTGATTTTATGCATAGAAAGATGTATAAAAGATTTATTTTTATTTTAAAAGTGTTATTTTTCTTAAAATTGAATTTATGCATAAATAGATGCATAAAAAGATTTTGTTAAAAGTGTTATTCCCACTGAAGTTGATTTTATGCATAAATAGATGCGTAAAGAATCTTTATATCAAAAATGAATTCTCTTAAATTCTATGTTTAAATGAATGTGATGAGAATAGATGTGATGAGAATCAGATAGATGTGAATGAATGGATGTGATATGAATAGAAGTGATGAGAATGTGATGTGGATAGATGTGATGAGAATCAGATAGATGTGAATGAATGGATGGATGGATGTGATATGAATAGAAGTGATGAGAATGTGATGTGGATAGATGTGATGAGATGTGATGTGAATCAGATAAATGTGAATGAATTGATGAGATGTGATGTCATGTGAATCAGAATGTAAATGAATGATATGGGGTGTGAGTGAATGTATGTGATGATAATGGATGTTAATGTGTATGAGAAGAATGGATGTGAATGAGTATGTGAAAGAATAGATAAGTATGTGTATGAGAAGAATGGATGTGAATGTGTATGTGAAGAATGGATGTGAATGAGTATGTGAAAGAATGGATGTGGATGTTTGTGAAAGAATGGATATAGATGTGTATGTAAAAGAATATATTTGGATGTGAACGTGATGGATATGAATTGAATGTGATGTGATGGATGTGAATGGATGGAGGTGATGTGATGGATGTGGATGTCGGGCATGGATCTAGTTGATTGACCTTGCCGGTCCTCAACGGATGAGTCCATGGCCCATTTATATGGATCCGTTGGTTGATCTTGCTGATCTTCAACGGAGTTTCCATTTTGATATGTGAATATATTGGCGCGGTTACTATGAGCTACGAACTATTGAAAAGGCGCCTGAGTGGACAGGTGGTGAGTGTTCTGGTTGCCAATGATGCCATAGGTACACCGATGAAGGAATGATTGGAAATAAGGATTTAACTGGAGATTTTAAGGATTATGATCAGTGAGTCAATGGTTTCATTAAATGATTGTTTTTAAAGATAGCTGATTCTGTGAAAAAGGCAATTTCATATTGGGTGTGTAAGTGGTGTGACTAGTTTTAAGTTTGCATGAATATCCGGTTAAGGGGCATGGGAACTCTTTTCCTTGGTACTCGGGACAAAACCTAACCAAATTCCTAATTGGATCCCATCACTACAGTGGTTGGGCGGTTGGCTAACCCATGGGACTGGTTGGGCGGTTGGCTAACCCATGGGACTGGATGGGGTAGGCTGGACTGATGGATCCCTAAATTGAGACTCAATTCTATTATGGTATGATAGATGAAGTAAATGTTGAGATATCGAGCTCATCTAGTGAGGCGGTGACACTGATGACCCGCCTGGGGGATAGGCCCCACACTTACACCACTGGCATGGTTGATGAGATCATGGGTGATATGCGGCCAGTGGGATGAGAGGCTGTGTGATAGCCATTCTAGAGACTGGCATAGTTATAGCACCAACTCATTTAGTTGGGTTCACACTATAGAGAACCCTATTCTGTATTTGGTTGAGTACCTTTCATAAGTGAGTACTCTTATCTTGTATATGGTTGAGTACCTTTCATAAGTGAGTACTCTTATCTTGTATATGGTGTGTTGAGTGTTGAGTGAAGAAGAAGATTTTTAGCCTCTCACCTTGTGTGTTCTCTATTAGGGTTTTGTGAGTGTGTACTCTTATCTTGTATATGGTTGAGTACCTTTCATAAGTGAGTACTCTTATCTTGTATATGGTGTGTTGAGTGTTGAGTGAAGAAGAAGATTTTTAGCCTCTCACCTTGTGTGTTCTCTATTAGGGTTTTGTGAGTGTGTGTGTGCTTGCAAGAGCTCAAGCTCTCTTCTCCCCTGCATCTTTTCATGGTATCAGAGCCTGGTTCATGCTAAGGGCTGAGCTGCAAGCAAGAGAAACATAGGAAGCGGTACGAGGGTAAGAGCTTCAACCACTTTTTCCTATTTGTGTTGGTGACTACACCTTGTCGAGAGCTCTACAAGAGGCACCGGCAAACGATCTGTGATTGAGGAGCTTTCTTCACGGGAGTAAAGCTATAGGAAATTTTTGAGCCGAAAACGAGCTATAGGGAATTTTTTGCGTTTCGGGCACGTCTCGACCTCCATTTTTCAGAAAGCAGGCGATTTCGAGTACTACAAGTAAGTCATCGATTCTCTATAAAACTCTGTTTTAAGAACTGCAGGAAGAAAGATTGGCTGTGCAGACATTGTGTGTGCTGCAAGGAGGTCAACAGTTGCCATTGGGTGTATGTATGCACATTGAGGTCACTGGTTGTGACATTTGAGTGTACTAGAGTACCGCTGCAGAAAATACAGGAGTTTGTGCAGGACAAACCAGAGTGCTGTTTCTGGTAAATTTGTGTGTCTGGCAAGATGTCAAATGATGGCATAACCTAGATTGTTGCTGAGAAGCTTGATAAGAACAACTTCCATGCTTGGAGGTTCAGGCTGACAAATTTCGTGATGGGAAAGGGCTATTGGGACTATATAAAAGGTGAGCATGAAGAGGCACCGGAGATACCGGACATCAATACGACTGAAGCAGATGTGAAAGAGTTCAAGGACTAGAACCAAGGAGCCAGAAAAGTTATGTATTGTCTCTCTATCAGTATATAGGACACCATGATTGGGCACATACAGGATGCCAAGTCCCCGAAGGAAGCGTGGGACACCTTGGTAAAACTCTATGAAACGAATACCAAGGCACACAAGATACAGTTGAAGAATGAACCTCATACTATGGAGAAAAAGAGTATGTCTATGAATGACTATGCATTGAAGATAAAGGGTATTGTGGAATCCCTTGCATCTATTGGTGTTTCAGTAGATGATGATGACAAGGTGGAAGTCTATCTACGTGGTCTCAGGCCACAATACAAGGCATTCAAGACGTCTATTCAGACTCGGGAAAACATTTCTAATTTTACAGATTTGGTGTCTATGTTGATAATAGAAGAGAAGAGCTTGGGTGGAGACCAACAGTCTTCACAAAACAAAAACAGTTCAGAGCAACAGGCCTTCTACACAAGTTCAGGAAGAGGATGAGGTAGAGGAGGCCGTGGACGCGGTTAAGGAGGTGGCCGAACAGGTAATAAAAATTATGGCCAGCAGCAGCAACATCAACAGTCCCAGAATTCACAACAACAACAACAACATGCAGGTGGAAGAGGCCAATTCAGAGGCAGAGGGAGTCAAAGAGGTCGTAGAAATTGACAAAGGTAGTATAATGATACACGTGAATGCTTTTACTATGGTAAGCCTGGACATGTGCAGGCAGATTGTTATAAGAAGTAGGCTGACATTCAAAATGGGAAATTGTAGCAAAACAACTATGCATCCTCGAACAAAATCAATGAGGATAATGAAAGGTTGTTTGTTATGCAGCATGTCGTTAATGCCATGTCTGAAAATGTAGATGCAGCATATAAAGATGATGTATGGTACGTTGATTCAGGTGCTTCGAACCACATGACAAGTCATGGGGAGTGGTTCAAGGAGATGAAAAACCTTGAAAGACCAAGTTTTGTGGAAACAGGTGATGGCACTGCTCATCCAATTGCCCATGTTGGAGATGTGCCATTGTCTATGTAGGATGGCAAAGTGAAGTACCTTGCAGATGTACTTCATGTTCCGAACATAACAAAGAATCTGGTTTTAGTTGGCCAGATGATTGAGCAGGGTTTGCAGGTTCGGTTTAACCCTGATGGTTGTTATGTTGAAGACTTTAAAGACAAGTGTAGGTTGGTTGCAAAAGGCAACAGAGTGGACAGAATGTTTACGTTGAATGTAAACATGCCTGAAGTGAGTGCTGCGATGTTTGCAAATGGTTCAGGAATTGTTGCAGACAGAGACATTTGGCATAAAAGAATTGGACATGTGAATGTGCAGAGAATGAAGTCTATGCAGACTTAAGGAATTGTGACAGGGCTGCCAAAGTTTAAAGTTGAAGGTATGCAGAAAATATGTGAAGCATGCCAATTTGGAAAGCAAGCAAAGCATGTATTTCCACATAACAAAAATGTGAGCAGAAATGCACTGGATGTTGTGCATTCAAATGTATGGGGTCCTACGAAGACCATGTCTATGGGAGGCTGTAGGTATTAATGTGACATTTATTGATGACCACACAAGGAAAGTGTGGGTATACTTCATGAAGGAGAAGAGTGAGGTGTTCACTCACTTTCAGAATTTTAGAGTTATGGTTGAAAAGCAAACAGGGAAATATGTAAAGTGCCTAAGGTTAGATGGAGGGGGAGAGTACTTCTCCAATGAGTTCTTTGAATTTTTGAAGAAAAATGGTATTCGAAGACAATTTACATGCAGATACACTCTGCGACAAAATGGAGTTACTGAGCGGAAAAACAGGCACATTGCTGAGATTGCGCGAGCATTGATGGAAGAGAAGAATATGCCGCATAGCTATTGGGCTGAGGCTGTTTCTACAGCAGTTTACATCATGAACAGGACTCCAACTGTAACCATACATGATGTAACTCTAGAGGAGAGGTTTACTAGCACAAAACCTGATTTGTCTCATCTGAAAGTTTTTGGATGCATTGTATATGTGCATGTGCCAGATGAGCTGAGAACTAAGCTGGATCCAAAAGCTGAAAAATGTGTGTTTACTCGATATTCCCTTGAGCAAAGGGATACAGGTGTTATAACCCTACTACACGTGAGTTGAGAGTAAGCAAGGATGTTGTTTTTGATGAGATGAGCAGCTGGTATGCTGCTGAAAAAGAAGCTGTTGGGGTTGATGTGAGTGGAAATGTGGTTGCACAGAATGCAAGTCAACAATCATAATCTTTGAGTGGACGAGGAGAGTCCTCATCTAGTGGTTCAGTTGATAGACCATGGAGTGGCAGGCTGCATCATAATATCAGTCCTTCAAATGTGATTAGTACATCACATAAAGGCAAAGAGAAAGTGGTTGAGCCCCTTAGTATGCCTGACATTTCTGCAGGGCATTCTCATGTTGATGGAGAGTCTAGTGGCTCAGAGATGAGCCTTGATGATGAGGAGCTTGGAATCCCAGCTATGAGAACACCTAGTGTAAAGAGGGCTATGGAAGCCATGAATGCAAAGCTGCGAAGATCTGGGAGAGTGAAGAACCCTGTGCAGAGGTTTACCTCCTATGATGGTTATGTGGCACATCACTATGCATACATGGCAAAGGTTGTGCAGGTTGTAGAGCCCACATGCATTGATGAGGCTGTTGTTGGAAATGTGTGTTGGGAGAAAGCTATGGATGAGGAGATGGATGCACTATATGGAAATGAGACTTGGGATTTAGTGCAATTGCCTAAAGGCAAGAAAGCCATTGGATGCAAGTGGGTGTACAAAGTAAAACATAACAATGATGGAAGCATAAGCAGGTACAAGGCTAGATTGGTAGCCAAAGGATATGCGCAGACATATGGCATTGATTATGAGGAAACTTTCAACCCAGTTGCCAAGATGGCAACAGTGAAAGTTGTCATAGCAGTGGCTGCGTCAAAGCAATGGTCTTTACATCAAATGGATGTAAAGAATGCATTCTTGCATGGGGATTTGTAGGAAGAAGTGTATATGTTGCAGCCACCTGGTTATGAGGATGTGAGTCACCCCGAGCATGTTTGCAGGTTGAAGAAAGCCTTGTATGGCTTAAAACAAGCACCAAGAGCATGGTCTGACAAGATTTCTGAATATCTTGTCACTATTGGCTTTCATGTAGCCAATGCAGATTTCTCGCTGTATGTGAGACACAGTCATAGAGGGGCTGTGCTTGTTGTCATCTATGTAGATGACTTGATCATTACGGGGGACCATGATGCAGAGATCTTTTATGTAAAGATCTTGCTTAGATAGAAGTTTGAGATGAAAGATCTGGGGGAGCTCAGATATTTCTTGGGCATTGAGGTGATTAGGTCACCACATGGTATTGGATTACTACAGAGACAGTATGGCTTGGACATGTTGTCCAAGTATGGTATGACAGGCTGTAAGCCTATCTCAGTGCCATTGGATCAGAATGGCAAGTTGAGTGCAGGTACAGGAGAGATTTTGGAGGCCAGATTTGAGCTATGCTATTGGGTTGGTGAGTCAGTTTATGCAGGTTCCTCGGAAGCCGTATATGGATACATTGAGACGCATACTGAGATATGTGAGGTCTACTTTGCATTATGGACTATTTTATGAAACTAGGACAGAGATATGTGTACATGGATACACAGATGCTGATTGGGCTGGTAGTATCTCAGATAGAAGATCTACTAGTGGCTTCATGTTTTCTTTGGGAAGTGTTGCTCTGACTTGGAGCAGCAAGAAGCAGCCCACAGTTGCTCTATCCAGTACAGAGGCCAAGTACAGAGGTGCTGCTATGGCAGCATGTGAGGTAGCTTGGTTGAAAAAGCTACTTGCAGATTTGGGTGTATCAGTGGATAGACAAGTTGTCATTTTCTGTGACAACATTAGCAGTATACAGTTGTCCAGGAACCCAGTTTTTCATGCTCGCACGAAGCATATAGATGTCCACTACCATTTCGTCAGAGAGAAGGTCTTGGCAGGAGGCGTTGACCTTGTTTATGTCAGCACACACAGGATCAGGTAGCTGACATCTTCACCAAAGCATTGGGTACAGAGAAGCTCCGTAAATTCAGGGCTTCGCTTGGTGTACATGAGATGGAGTTGAGCTCGAGGGGGAGTGTTGAGATATCGAGCTCATCTATTGAGGCAGTTGGACACTGATGACCTGCTTGGGGGATAGGCAGTTGGACACTGATGACCTGCCTGGGGGATAGGCCCCACACTTACACCAGTGGCATGGTTGGTGAGATCATGGGCGATATGCAGCCAGTTGGATGACAGGCTGTGTGATAGCCATTCTAGAGATTGGCATAGTTATAGCGCCAGCTCATTTAGTTGGGTTCACACTATAGAGAACCCTATTATGTATTTGGTTGAGTACCTTTCATAAGTGAGTACTCTTATCTTTGTATATGGTGTGTTGAGTGTTGAGTGAAGAAGAAGAAGATTTTCAGCCTCTCACCTTGTGTGTTCTCTATTAGGGTTTTGTGAGTGTGTAAGTGCTTGCAAGAGATCAAGCTCTCTTCTCCCCTCCCTGCATCTTTTCAGTAAATCTCGGACAAAAATTGTTGTATGAAAAAGAATCAACGGCTGTGCCTCTCAATGAGGAAAAAAGCGTTGGTCTCTATGATCCAAGTGCAATCTTTTCCCTGATATGACTATGGGACTTACGGGTTTGGTAAGATCAGTTCTGTTAGATAAGGTTTTTGACTATGTTAGAGAAAAGTTATCCTAGAGGAATCGCCCGTGCTTTCCGAGCAAGGGAAGTTTTTTTGGGTTCGATTTTGGATGAACCGATGGATTAGTCTCTTGTCCGGATATCCGTGGGCAAGGCTTTGAGTGTGGGACCCTGCCCCATGCAAGAATTGCTACTTCTGATGCTAGCACCGCTAAATTCGTCGTTGCGCGGTGGGGACAGGGATCTCACAATTGGCCGAAGAGAGAGAGAGAGGAGACAAGGGAGAGAGAGATTGGGAGGAGGGGCACAAGAGAGAGGGGGGGCAAGAGAGAGGGAGTTACCCCTTACGTAGGGGCAACCGTCGCCCTTAGTAAGGTCACCCTTACTAAGGGCAACCTACTAAGGGTGATTGGTTCAGGTTGCCCTTATTAAGGGCTATGTCACCCTTAGTAAGGGCGGTTGGCTAAGGTCACCCTAAGTAAGGGTGACTGGCTAAGGGTCTCTCTCTCTCTCTTTTTCCCCCTCCCCTCCCCTCTTCTTCTCTCTCTTTTCTCCCCCTCTCACTTATCTTAAAGCAACACCCTCTCTCTTAACTAAAAGCAATTAATATTTTTTAAAGGGGGGAGAGAGAAAAGCGGGGAATTCAAAATCCAAAATGATTGAAGAATATTTTTATGACTGTCAGTAATAATATATTATTTTATATTATATATATATATTATTGATATGTTTGGATCTATTGTTTAAAACTTAAATATGTTTTTATTTCTCATTAGGCATTTGTTGTTATCTTGATTTGTGTTTTTGGGGACATAGTACTTTACAAACACAGATCTCTTTCTCTTCTTTCCTTTTTTGGTTTGTGTTCTTGTTTATTGAGATGAAGAGAATAACATTTCACATTTTTGTAGGAGGTTTGGAGTGTGATCCTATTTTATTAGAATTGTGCAAGGGTGTTTTTATATTTCTAAACTTGATGATTATGTTGAGATGTTATTCACTCAATTTGGGTTAAAGGTTTTTGCAATCAAACCAGAATATTTCTAAACTTGATGATTATGTTGAGATGTTATTCACTCGATCTGGGTTAAAGGTTTTTGCAATCAAACCAGAATATTTCTAAACTTGATGATTATGTTGAGATGTTATTCACTCAATCTGGGTTAAAGGTTTTTGCAATCAAACCAGAAGAGGATGGTGTAGATCATCTTATATGAATCTAATCAGCAGCGAGACCCATTGGAGAAGAACCCATATAATATCTTTGATAAAGACATAACAATAGAATACCTTGTGGCTCCAATAATAGGGGAGTTAAGCAAAAATACAATAAGCACACTAAAGCAACCCATTATTATTGATCTCACAATAGAAGAATCTCCTACATTCTCTAAAGCATTTATAGACACACCCTATCAGAAGAGCGTCATTAAATACTTACTAATCTAAGGAATCTCATGCACGTGTTCTTCATAGAATGATATATTAGCATGCATGCTTATTGAAAAAGTGGAAGAGATTCCACAAATTTACAATGACAATGTGGCTTTTGAGTTACGGAAGGTATGTGATCCTTCATCCTTACCAATGAAAAGAATGGAGCAAGCACATGATGGCCATTGTTGGTTGTGTAGCCATATTTGGTATTGATGTGTGTGAACACACGAGGACCAACCAGGGTACTTTTTTCCTCTTTAGGAGATTTCCTCCCTCCCTCGTGCTAGTATACATGCATCTTGGGGTATGTAAGATTCCTCCCCAGCCTCTCAAAATGTCCAGCATATTTCCTTGTAATCAATACCCTCTTCAGAAATATAAGAGATCTTGTCTCTGACTGTTTTGGCATAGAGAGAGAAAATATTCTAGAGAGAGAATATTCAGATTTTGAATAATTCTGGATAGAAAAATATCTCATATAATTAAGATGAATTCCCTTGAAACAGAAATTCAAAAAGAACTTTCCAATGTGCAATTGGAATTAATTGGAAATGGGTATAAAGGACCTTAGCCTAAGGGTCTAGAATTTTCAAAAATTTTAGATTATGGTCCAATTAAGGTTCCTATGGACCAATTGGATCAATCCATGTGTAGGGAGGAGATAAATCCAATTTTGTAAAAGAAGATACCCAAAAATGAGTAAATGCTCACATAAGATGAAGAGTTGACTATGTACAAGGTTTATTAGTAAGAAACTATGAGCAATATTAAAAATATGAGATATTTTGGGTATAATGATTCCATTTTGACACCTATGTAAGGAAGGTGAGTCCCTTCAATGCTCACATAAGATGAAGAGTTGAAAATGTACAAGGTTTAATAGTAAAAAAATATGAGTAATATAAAAATATGAGATATTTGGAGTGTAAGGATTCCATTTTTGACACATCAGTAAGGAAAAGGAGGGCCTTCAATGAGGCGCCTAATTGAGATATTTCATCTCTCCTCTCTCCTCATTCAAGTCTAGTTCCAAAAAGTTAGCTTAACTGACATAAAAATGGTGTACATTTTGGTTCATCCAGGATACCAACAAGTTTGTTTGATGGACAAGGAGGTATTATTTAGTGATGTTGTCTTTTGGTTTTAATGAAGCAATCTTCTTCACGGGAGATAAGTGTAATATCTTTGGTTTTTTTTTGGTTAAAGTGTGAGTTCATGATGCTTTTTGGTGTTGTTAAAGCACAGAACAATGCAATGGAACCTGTGCAGCAAAAGAGAAAAAAGGTGGACATCCACTTCCAAGTAGAACCCGATTATGCTCCCTGCTGTAAGAGAAATTGGTCTAGGCCAGCATGCGAAGCCCGCATTACTGAGCTTCGAAATGAAGGAAAGAAAAATATGGACCTTTGGTTGGATGGTAGTATTTACCCACCAGATCCAACCTCCTCTCAATCTCCATCATTCTTTGGGTTGACAAGTTTCTTCAAGTTTGTGTGTGAGGGTGAAAATGGATTGCTTGGGTATTGCAAAAGATTGTTTGGCCAATGTCAAAGTATCTTTGAAAGACATTTGAGTGATAGAGATGCCAGGATAAAAATGCTTGAAGGTGCGAATTTTTACTTGGCATCGATCACAACAGCTTTGCAAGCTTCAAACGAGGACAAAGCAAAAGTTTGTGCTGGGTTACAAAAAGAGTTTGATCATTTGCAGCAGACTATTTGTAAGATGCAGGACACTATTAAGGAGAAGAATGAAATTTTGGCAGTTCGAGAAATCAACAATTTCACATTGGAGAGTGAGAATGCACACCTTCGAAAACAACTTGAAAAGTTCAACAGAAAATTGCAATATTTGAAAGACACGCCATTGGGTGCTCGATTACGCAAGAGACAGATCAAACCATTGGAAGAACTCAATGTTGGAGGTGGCCAATGGAAGCGTCGTGTAAAAGTTTGCAGGTATTGGGATCTATAATTTCTTTGAGCTTAAATTTCTTTGAGCACTCACTTTCATTTTCATCTTTAGTTCCTTTTTTGGAGATGGGGGATTGGGTGTGGGGGTGGTATAGTTAGATGAATGGTGGACTGAAATAGCTATCGTTGTTGCTTCAGGATGGTCACAGATGTTGTGGGTCCAAAAGAGCAAGGTTCTGATATATTTGGCAAAGTTCTGACAAAAGACATCGTGGAGTCAGCAATACAGCATCCTAAGTTTGCAAGACTTCGATCAGACATAGCAAAGCAATCCTTGCAGGAGGTGAGTGAAGCATTCACGCCTGCAGATGCACAAGGTATATGTGACATGGCTGGTATAAGCACAAAGTCTTACAGGATGTTGTTTAATAAAGTTAAAGAGGGTTTCAATTGCAAGCTTGGAAAAAAAACAGTAATTCCCATTCCAAAACCATTTCATGTAAACAAAGCTCGAAATATTCTCAACTTGGGAATGGTCGAACTTGTTGGAGAGCCTTGTCACGTGTCTAGCACATTGACAGTGACTAAAAAGAGCGGGGAACAGAAAATTATAGAGCTTACAGAGTTCAACAATTTCATCATGGATGTTCGAAAATTACAAATGGCTATGGTGAAATTTTATGACATCAGTGTACATGAGTGCAATGGAAGGCTGAAATTTGTTTTGAAACTTGATGAGAGTGAGGTGATCAAAGGACAGAAGCTGGAAAGGGTTAGCATTACTTTAATGAATAGAGCTTTGGATGCAAGTATCAGTAATGCTGATGAGAAGCACTTTAGTGTACAATCTGAAAATGAGATTTGGTGGCTGGCTGCATTTGAGGTGACGTGCTATCCATTTTTAAATAAAGAATATTATGTTGCTATCCTCTTGTTATGATGTTGTAGACAATCTAACAGTTGTTGTTAACAGGTTCCAACAGAGACCCATGAAATTCTGAAGTGGTACTTCAACCAGACTGAGCTTCCTTCCACTATCCAGCAGCAGTTGAATGGCGAAAAGCTTTATGTAGAAGGATATGGTGAATATGAGGTTGAATGGCACCTGGCTGCAGATCTTAAAACCTTGAAATGCATGTTTGGTATTTCCCAAGGAGCAATGGCCAAGTATCCTTGCCTGTATTGTATGACCGAACGAGGTGTCTCCAAAGGAGGAAAAGAGAGAGAATGGAAATGCCTAAATGCAATCAGTAATAGGCGTGAACCCCCAAATCGTGATGCTCCAGGAGTGGATCCTAATTGGGATCCAATTCTTCCTATCCCTTTGATCAGAGTTCATATTTGTGTTTTGCATGCGCTGGTTAGAATAATTGAGAAACTAGTCTACATGTACATCGAATTTTCATGGAATATGAAACCAGCAGTAGAGAGTGAAAGAACTATTAAAAAAATAGAGCAAGTGCTTTCAGATGCAGGTTTACATTGTGGTCAAGTGAAGATTGAGAAGGACTTGAGAAGATCAGGGAAGACCGGAAATGTTCCTAGCAAACCATGTTTTGGAGGTGCAAAAGCCAGAAAGTTCTTATCTAATCATACCCAGAGAGGTCATCTGGGTACAGATTTTGAGGTGTGGAGGAAGCTTCATGCAGCTGTACCTGATCGAGGCTCTTCAGGACAAGCAAGGGTGGCAAAGGCCAAAGCGTGGTTGGCACTTGATCGCCTAGCACCTTTGTTGCAAAAAGCAAGGTTTGAAGATGGGGATGTTGAGAAATTTGAGGCAGTTGTGACAGAGTTCTACACTAGCTATGAAAAGGCATGGGGTGCGACAAACTTGACACAATACATGGTTATTACTTGAAAACCTACAGCTTTGAGTATTTTTTGTTGTTCAAAAAATATTGTACGATACTAAATGTCTTGTTGTTGTTGAGCATTTGTAGCACATTTTGCATGCACATGGAACCTTTTTTGCGGAAGAGTTTGGAAGCCTTGGGATTTGGTCTACCCAAGGCATGGAAAGATCTCATTGGCAAGCACGTTGTGCCTATCAAAGGGCCACTCAACATGGAGGAGGAATAAAGAAAAGTAATCCCATGAAGCAACTATGTCAGTGGTGGTATAGGCGGATTCAAGTGAGGGCTCGTGTGAAGATCAAACATGCTGAATCAGCTGTGTCATGTGCAATAAGAAAGGTTCAGGCTGAACGGAGACGTTCAATATATGTCTCCTCACAGGGAAAGCAGAATCATGCTGAATGGCTAAGACAACGACAAAGACAGGGCAGAGTGTGGAAGAAAATTGATCATTGAAATATATATTGTAAAACAATGATGTAACTGTGAAAGATTTTAAAAGAACAAGAGCTTTCATCTATGTCCCATATAAATGTTTCCAATATATATACATTTCATAGTTTGTAATGGTAAACAAGAAGAGTATTGAGAAATATGACGAAACTTCTTAGCAACTGGAACAATCTAAATTTGTTAATCTGGAGCAGAGACTTTCCCCAGCCGAGCCTTTTTTGTTGACGTTTCTGCATCATCTTCTTCATCCTCTATCAATGGCACAATAGGGACCTTTGGCCTTGCTGTTCTAAGAAGATGCTTCTTCCCGCAATCACTCAACAGATTAGGATCTGTGATTCCACATGCCAACCCGTAAGCAGCATATGTTAAATAATATTTACATCTTAACGAATATACTCCAGGTCCCTCTCCAAAAATTCGAACAGCTGCATGCCGCTCCAGAAGTATTGCCTTGTTTGCATTCAGCCTTAAGTGATAGCCACCTAAATACCTGGATAAAGTCTTTATCGCCATCAGAGGAAAACTGGCATTGTCCTTGGAGAAGCTAGCGTGAAATATCACAATTTGAGGGAATTTTAGGCGATGTATATATGTTCCTAGTGTCGAATCGTGGCCCAATCCCGCCATACGCTTGCCTGAAGCACGTTTGAGGAATGTGTCTTCATATATTTCCAACTGAAAAAATAAAGGAGCATTAGCCAGAAACAACATCACCAAACATTTCAGGACAAAGTTGATAAAGTCAAATCCACAACAAAAAAAAACTAACCTCTTGGTTCTCATCTGCTTCAAGCAAGGCGTCTTGCCATAAATTAGTGCTCGAACTAGGAACGGTTTCCGCTGACTTATTTGGCACATCCCTACACCCTCCCATGTTGGTGATATTCAGTCTGTCCCTTGCTTCTTGTAGCTCTTCCTTTGTGGCATCTTTTCCTTCATATCTAAGGGCATCAGCATAGATCATCTTTAGTGTTGCTGCAGCAGATAGGAACTCGGTGTCTTTCACATGGCTATCCACTAGTAAGTACTTGTCTATCCCATCATCATCTACAAAATTGTCATCGACCTCCAGATTTTGGGCTATGAAAGCTATGCAATGGTCCTCCCTTAAGTTAAATACATGTTGTATGTCTGTCAGCAATATATACTCTGAATCTCCTACTTGGTAGGAGGGGAGTAATGGCGTTGGAATGGGGGAGGAGTCATCTGATTCAATCACAAGCTGACCTACATCACTGTTTTGTTCTCTAACTGCCTCAATATCAACCACCGAACTGAGCTTCCTCTCTTCTTCAACATTGAACTCCTCAATCACATGAGGACTGTCCTCCTCTTCAGCAACATCCTCAACGGTGGGACTAGCCTGACGAGAAATCGTGTCTTCACTTTCATTTGTTGCATGCGGCTCTGTACATTCTTCATCTGTTAATTGCACGTTCATGTGCAAGAAGCATAAGAAGGCGTAAGAGTATTCCATCAAGCGGCATTTTCTTTTGTGAAAAGGGCATAGCAAAGCTCTCTTCTTATCACATGGCACCTTGTGCCAATCCCTGTTTAACCTCTGCTTCTTCTCCGGCGACACCTTGAGATTAAAATGAATGTGACTTTTCCCATCAATCATCATTGGTTCTTCATTTGTGAGCTCGTCAAACTCTTGCTTTGCCTCTTCGAAGTATCCATGATGGCTAGACAATGTATCCTCCAGAGAAAAATCGCAATTGAACATCAACGAAATTGCAGGGTGCAAATCATGATGTCGACATTTGTAGAGGAAGTCATATAATAGAGTTGCAGGTGTTTCTTTAATCTCTTCGTCCACATCAAATTCGACTTGAACTTGCGCCATGGCTGAATTCAAGTCTGTAGATAAGACATGGAAAATATTAGTTCAAGCAATGAATCAAGAGACAGTCGATCTTAAACAACAAATCTCTGTGTGGTGTAAATGGATTCAACATAACGCGAGAGGAGATGCCAGAGGAATCCAGGTATTCCTCCTCGCGTTGTAGTGAATCTATTTTCCCTAACGCAAATAAAATTGCAGCTAAGTCAAGGACCTCTTCTTGCGTTATGGTGAATCGATTCACCATAATGCGAGGAGGAATATTGTGCTTCCTATGGGACCTTCGCTCGCGTTATGGTGAATTGATTCACCGCAACATGACGACTTTATCATCCTTTGGCAACGCCTCTAACATTATGGTGAATTAAAAATAAAGATAGTTCTCCAGTACCCATACTGAGAGAGGAGGTGTCAAACGAATTAAAATACTCTTTTTCGCAGTCAATTCACCATAAGGCGAGGAGTCATAGGTTTTTAATTCACCTTAACGCGATGAAAAGACAAAGCAAGAAGTTCTCCACGACTGAAACCAAAACAACGAAATAACAAAAGAAGAAGGAAGCACAAAAGAGATAAAAATACCAGGAAAATGAATTGTATACAATCGTCGCAGGAGACGGAGATGAAGGAGGTTGGAGGTTTGTCTTTGACGTTGGATACAGGAGGATGATTGATGAAGGAGGGTTGGAGGAGATAGTCAGTCGTTGATGGAGATGAAGGCCGTTGGTGGGGAGATAAATGAGAATACGAACTCCAAGAGAGGCAATAAATGAGATGAGTATCCTAGAAAATCCGTTTTTAATGCTACGCGACACGTCAGCGCCGCGTTTTCACCCGCCATTCCATGAATGCCATGTGGCAGCCCGCCGTGTACCTAGCATGTGTACAAGCTATGAAGTTTAATCAAAGCCCTTTTTAATGCTATGCGACACGTCAGCGCCGCCTAGTCGCCCTGGCAGCCCGCCAGCACGTGTGTTCGCTCTAAAGACTAATCAAAGCCGTTAATCACGCCACCTTTTCGTCCTCTTATCGATTTTGCCTTGTCCGTCCTCCTGCTTGCCTCCAGGTGACTTCCGACTACCGCCACAGTACTGAACCGACTTTCCACCTCCTGCACGACAGTCTCATCCATTGCACGCAAGAAATGTAAGTTTTTGTATACTACTTGATTGTTTTGTAAGTTTCTTGTATATTGCTTGTTTGTTTTGTTTTTTCTTCGACTGTTTGCCCTGTGCCATTGTTTCTTCTTCGACTGTTTGCCTTCTGCCGTGGTGATTCGATTCACCTTAAAGCACACGACGGGCCATTAGAATCTCAATAAGCTCCATGTCTTATGGTGAATCGAATCACCATGGCAGAAGGCAAACGTAAGAGATTCGCGATAATCCTCCTCCCGTTGTAGAAAATCGATTCACTATAACGCGAGGAGGATTGTTTTGCTTTGACTGGCCCTTAGACTCGTGTTATGGTGAATCGATTCACCATAACGCATGACCAAGGGGCAAAGGATTCACGATAATCCACCTCTTATTGGTGTCAATTAAATCACCTCCTACACGACAGTCTCCATCCATTCCCACTCATAGAATGTGATGAAAGTGTATTACTTGATTGTTTTGTGAGTTTCTTGTATAATACTTGATTGTTTTGTTTTTCCTTCGACTGTTTGCCCTCTGCCATTGTTTTCTCTTCGACTGTTTGCCCTCTGTCATGGTGATTCGATTCACCGTAAAGCAGACGACGAGTCATTAGAATCTCAATACTGCTCTATGTGTTATGGTGAATCGAATCACCAAACTGCAAGACGGAATGGTAAGAGATTCGGGAGAACCCTCCTCCCGTTGTAGTAGATCGATTCACTTTAACGCGAGGAGGATTGTTATGCTTTGACTGGCTCTTAGTCTCGCGTTATAGTGAATCAAATCACTATAACGCAAGATCGAAGCTCAAAGAATGCACGATAATCCGCCTCTTATTGGTGTCAATGAATTCACCATAATGCAAGAAGGATTATTGTGTTTCTGTGGGCCTTCATCTCTCGTTATGGTGAATGGATTCACCATAACGCGAGGAAGTGCATATTGCTTTCTTGGCCCCCCTCTCTCGCTTTATGGTGAATTGTTAATCGTGTACTACTGAATAGCAAAGTTTTCTGCTTTTTCTTGCGTTTTCAGATGGCTCGTGTAAGGCATACAGCTAGACCCATTGACAATGCAGCTCCCTCATCTACTGGGAAGAAGATGGGCGTTCTGAAAGCCTCAAGATCAAGGAAATCAAGCAGTCCTTCCCGATTGTCCAAAACGCAGCCTAGACTAAGGCGTTTTGCAGAGCATTCGGCAGCCCTGCGAGAAATCAAAAAGTTTATGAAGCACCCGATAGCTGCTATTCCCAGATTACCTTTCCAGAGGCTTGCCAGGAGAATTTGTGAGCAGAATGGAATTTTGTTTAGGTGGAAGGCATCGGCCTTGTTTTGCTTGCAAGAGGCCACAGAAGATTGGATGATCGAATTTTTTTTGGATAGTTACGTTCTTGCTGCCCACGCACACAGGGTGACAGTAATGAACAAAGATTTTTTCAGCCTAGTAGCCCTTCGTTTCAGATACGATAAGTTACTTAGACCAGTTACGTTTACTGATGAACGAATGTTACAAATTTTGGATGTCCGTCCTGTACAAAAAGTGAGAATTGAAGAGGTGACCGAGGGAGGTCCAGATCATGAGCATCAGACTCGGGCAAATTTAATGACAAGCGCTCAAAGGGAACATCAAGCTGCAATGCTAGCATTGCAAACAAAAAGGGAAAATGTTCGCGCACTCCACGCCATGAATCGGGAGGCGCTGCAATTTTTGTTGCCGGAGTTCTATGTACCCTTTAATATTAGAGGGCATAGATGTTATTTCCCGATTCATGCTGAAGAAATCAACATTTTGTTTGATCCCAAAACTGAAGTCAACGACAAAGTGCTCAGATGTGTTTTAAGGTATACTCTTTTCTCTGTCCTCCCACAATTTTTCATTCTTGGCTCTTAAAGTTGATGCCTCACTCTTGATACGTTTCCTTGTGAAGTTTTGTTATTTCGCTATTGCCCGAGGATGTACAGCAACGAGTGTTCCAGATTGATTCACTGGTCTCAACACTGTTGCTAGTAGAGTCAGTTCCGTACCTCGATGTGCTGAACTGGTTTCGGGAGGTCCAGCTGGACGATGCCCGAGTATTTTTTTTGGCATATCATGAAAAGTGAGTTTGTCTCTCTCTCTCTCTCTCTCTCTCTCTCTCTCTCTCTCTCTCTCTCTCGCATGATGTTTATAGGAATCACCGTACACGAGTTATATAGTGCTTCCTTTGGATTGAAACTAATAGAAATCTATTGTGCAGTTCCCATTGGAGTCTTCTACTAGTCGACGTGCAAGAAAATGTCATTTACCTTGCAAATTCGACATCTGGTGTCCATGGAAATGTTTTACTGTAAGTAAAAATCATTAAGATACATATTATTGTTTGAGTTAGAAGTCCGGATTGATCAGGATAATGATTGGTCTCTGTTTACAGTGGAGTCAGGAAACTAATGGCAGCTTACGAGAGCCTCAGCATGGACATCGACACCCTGGATCGATCGACCATCCGAAGGGTTAGTGTCCCCAAACAAGAAGATGGCTACAGCTGTGGGTGGAGGGTTGCACTTAATGCAATGTTGCTGCTACGAAGCATTTTTCAGCTCCCTTCAGAGGATGTAAGCATTTTCAGCTCCCATACGCATGCGTGCTCTTGTTTATCTTCTTATATATTGTCATGTTGATCTTATTTATGCCTTGATGAATTGTGATGGCAGTTTCCATCAATGTCTCGCTACGTGGACCTAGACGTCCAAACGTTTAGGGAGGAAACGATTGCGAAATTGATCGAGGTCGCTGAAGTTATGCCTCCAGACGGGCCAGTGGACTTCATCCCGCCCAATCCACGAGGGGGGATAGGCCCCCCTGAGCCTCTTACATGGGCTCCATACTTGGGAGAAGAGCCATGGCTCCATCCTGAAGCCGATACCTATGGGTTCCAGTAATAATTAGTTTTTTCCTTCTTCCAACAAATGTACGTTTGTAAATATGCAGCTATACATGTATTGGAGAGAGAAAATCAATTGTAAATACACTTTTCATTTGAAAATCAGAGGATCAAATTTGCTACTGTGTTCCTTCACTGCTTGCTTTCTTACTTTAAGCCTTTTTTGTGTACATAAAAATTCAATTGGGGAATTCTTCCCTTCATTACATTGTTTTAAACAATAAAGCATTACAAAAGCAATGTTCTGAATAGATAAGTTTATTGCATATGGAAAATACATTGTCACCGTATACATGGTCACATCATATATCTTCTAGTGCCTCCAATTCATGTGGGGCTGCAACATCTTTACAAATGATCTGATGCTCTCTTCTTTTACTTAGCTTCCGACCATCGAGCTTGAAGCAAAATTGATCTGGAGGATTCTGAATAGCTACTTCTAATTCCTTCCTAACATATTCGAGAGTCCAATTCTCTTCCACTTCCAATGTCAAAGATGGGTGACCCTGTCGAATCATAACTATATCTATCAAGCAAGAGTGGCTGCCATCTCTTGTATCTTGGTCCATGCTTTCCCAGTTGTTGTTGATCCATCGCCACCTTCTATAAGTAAATGACATGCACAGATGTTGCCTGGCAATATAGTATCTGATTCCAAAATATCATTAGGATAATTTTCCGAGTATAATCAAATAAGTGTTGTAACTGTTTCACAAAAATACATTATAATGTTTTAACACTCACCGAAATGCAATGTCGGAGGTGTTCAATCGACATTCGATCAAATCATCTCCCTTTGATGATTTCACTCTCCAACCTTTGTCAAACAAATGATCAAGCCAGGCTTCATCTACATCTTTGCACACAAAAGTTGTTCTAGTTTTTCTCAATTGTTTACAATCAGAAAATAAATGAACAAAGCATGCTATTGGAACAAACAAACTTAAGTGCACATTTCTTGCACCAATGCTAGGCTTCATAGCACATTTAATATCATTAAACATTTTGGTCTTGTATGACTCTATCACTTCTGTGTCAAGCAATGGCCACTCAGGACTATCAAGTGCGGGCAACGGAATACGTTCCAACTTTCCATGTCGACTCGATTGAGTGGGCAAGGTATAAAATGAGTCATAGAAATATGTTCTACTTCTTGCGAGATCACTTGGTGCACGAACTTCATATTGAAGTTCCCCCACCTCACCATGTACGACATTCAAGAATCCCGTCAAGCATTGTGCAGGCTCCCACTCCTGAAGATTGGATGGGTACAAATCTGTGCAAGGCAGAAAAATGTATATCAATCACCTTATTTGCAACATTGAAATACAAAACACAAGCACTTACAATGTGGTCTTCCAATGGTCCCACGTTGATCTCTTTTTGCATGAATACATGCTGGATCAACACTTCTTTGACAGTTTTCCCTCCTGGTGCCATCTTAAAGTCAAGGATCCTTCCTTTCCAATGTTTGGCCAAGTCTTCAGATGCCTTTCCCTTCACTCGGTAGTGGCCTTGTTTTCCTGGCTGCATAGTGACCCAAGAGTACTTCCTGTATACTTGGGGAATCCATTCTTCGTTCTCGTCTTTTATGTTATACAACACAACAGATGAGATACTGCTCCTTGCTTGTTTCAGTCCACTTTCGGGTGCCATGATAGATTAACAGACGTATGAGAAAGAAGAAGTAGCAGAAAGTGGATGACTGGGCTAACCGCTTTTGTGGATCAAGGAGGGAGGATGAAATGAGGGACGGTGTGTTCTTTTGGGCGCCAAAGATGTTTCGAGATTCAAAAGTGGAACCAAGTTGAGTGAATAACCGGGAGAATGTGTATCTATCTATTCCAAGCATTCAAGCTTCATTAGTTCTAGGGGTGGTGGAAAGAATTTTTTAGTGCTCCACGTCGAACACAGGAATGTGGAAAACATTCTTTTATTGTGTTAGTTTCTGACAAAAAAACGGTTTTAAATATTTTAAGACAAGGTGATGGTTTTTTTTAATATTTCATGAAGATAAGAGTTTCTCCACGTTTTGGGTGGGTTTGTACAGAGGTCCCACCACCGGTGAATCTCGTTCGTAGATTACATGTCACTCAATCTATGTGTCTATTATTATATTATTGTTGAAACAGCCCTCTTTTGAGTCCAGAATTTTCCTAATGTTAGGAGCTCAATTTTTCCTATAAATAGAAGCCTCCCCTTGTTGAAAAAAAAATATATAGTGTTTATGCATCGTTACTCTACTCCACCTAAGCCAAGAACTGTGAATTCATTAATAATTCACTAGTTTTTGGAGCTTTCCTCTTTCTTCAATCCCCATTGGTGGATCCATCAACATACTTAACCAATTGATTGGTTGGGGGCCTCTACCATGAACAAAGAATCAAGCAATTTGTAAGGTAAATTGGTGAATTTTGATCTTTCCATAATTTCTCAATGTTTCCCTCTTCTCAACCCCTCTCAAGCTTGAGAAGCTTAATTGGAATGGTTTTTGAATGCTATTGAAGTTAATTGATGCAGCACTTTCGTAACAATGTCCACTTGGCCATGGTTATTGAAGCCTTGGGTTTGGGTCCCCGATACTACTGCGTCATGAGATCAAGACATCTTGGATTTCCTGAGCGGGTCTTCTTACTGGCGTGTTTTCTTCCTCATCAGAAGATATGCCTTTACCCTGTTTTTGGCTTGCCTCTTAGAGGTCCTTTTGTTAGACCACCTCATACCACACTGAGATAGGTGCGGCAATAACCAACAGAATTATTCCTATAGATGAGTTACCTTATTCGTGCGCAGCTTGTGAGTGCTGCTTTTGTGATCATATGATGGACGGGCTTATGGAAGTGTAAAGAGTTCTTCTATCTTTACTGTATATGTTCCAAGAATGAATAAAGTTTAAATCTTGTTCTTGTCTTGACCCTTACTCTCTTTGAGACTTTTTTTTAAATTAGTGGTTAATCTTAATTAAAATTTTCTCTAAGTCTCATGTTCGTGCATTTTGCGAAATTATCCCAAGTTTGTGAGATGAGGACATCTCGCGTTTTTCAAGTGGGAGAGAATGTAAGATTCCTCCCCAACCTCTCAAAATGTCCAGCATATTTCCTTGTAATCAATACCCTCTTCAGAAATATAAGAGATCTTGTCTCTGACTGTTTTGGCATAGAGAGAGAAAATATTCTAGAGAGAGAATATTCAGATTTTGAATAATTCTGGATAAAAAAATATCTCATATAATTAAGATGAATTCCCCTAAAACAGAAATTCAAGAAGAACTTTCCAATGTGCAATTAGAATTAATTGAAAATGGGTATAAAGGACCTTAGCCTAAGGGTCTAGAATTTTCAAAAATTTTAGATTATGGTCCAATTAAGGTTCCTATGGACCAATTGGATCAATCCATGTGTAGGGAGGAGATAAATCCAATTTTGTAAAAGAAGATACCCAAAAATGAGTAAATGCTCACATAAGATGAAGAGTTGACTATGTACAAGGTTTATTAGTAAGAAACTATGAGCAATATTAAAAATATGAGATATTTTGGGTATAATGATTCCATTTTGACACCTATGTAAGGAAGGTGAGTCCCTTCAATGCTCACATAAGATGAAGAGTTGAAAATGTACAAGGTTTAATAGTAAAAAAATATGAGTAATATAAAAATATGAGATATTTGGAGTGTAAGGATTTCATTTTTGACACATCAGTAAGGAAAAGGAGGGCCTTCAATGAGGCGCCTAAATCACATGCTTGAATGAGTTTTAAACTCATAAAAATTGAGATATTTCATCTCTCCTCTCTCCTCATTCAAGTCTAGTTCCAAAAAGTTAGCTTAACTGACCTAAAAATGGTCAAAAAGTGACCAAACTAACTTGGAAAATTCTAGAATCAGTTTGTTTGGTTAGGAGCTCAATTTTTCCTATAAATAGAAGCCACCCCTTGTTGAAAAAAAAATATATAGTGTTTATGCATCGTTACTCTACTCCACCTAAGCCAAGAACTGTGAATTCATTAATAATTCACTAGTTTTTGGAGCTTCCCTCTTTCTTCAATCCCCATTGGTGGATCCATCAACATACTTAACCAATTGATTGGTTGGGGGCCTCTACCGTGAACAAAGAATCAAGCAATTTGTAAGGTAAATTGGTGAATTTTGATCTTTCCATAATTTCTCAACGTTTCTCTCTTCTCAACCCCTCTCAAGCTTGAGAAGCTTAATTGGAATGGTTTTTGAATGCTATTGAAGTTAATTGATGAATGTTCGTGAAGAGTTACATAATTTGATGAATGCTATTGAAGTTAATTGATTAATGATAGTTAAGAATTACATAAATTTCCATTTATGCTTAATTCTAATCTCTCACTCAAGAAATGGTCATACTCATGACCCATTCTCAATCCAAATGAAGCTTTTCATAAAGCTTTTTCTTAATCCAAGATTAAGCTATGCTTGAGGCCAAATTAATGGCTTTTTTCTATGCTTTTAGTTTATGTATATTGATGATTCAATCCATTATGGATTAATGATCCAATTAGAGATCATTTTAATTATTTCCTTAATGATAAGCTTTATCCCTTAGAAAAATTGAGATTTATCAGTCATAGCAGCGGAGCTATGGCAAAATTTTTATAAAAATTATGCATAAAATAATTTCATTCAAAGCATAAAAAGAGGACTTCCTACCATATTCTAGGAATTATCATCCTAGATTAATTGAAAGAATTTTATTATAATCATGGAAAAATTAAATTTTTATATTATGCATAAAGGATAAGTTTTTATATCAAAAGTGTTATTTTTACCATTTTTATTTTCATGCATAGAAGTATGCGTAATGGATAAATTTTTATATCAAAAGTGTTACTTTTATTATTTTTATTTTTATGCATAGAAGTATGCATAATGGATAAATTTTTATATCAAAAGTGTTACTTTTATCATTTTATTTTCATGCATAGAAGTATGCATAATGGATAAATTTTTATATCAAAAGTGTTACTTTTATCATTTTTATTTTCATGCATAGAAGTATGCATAATGGATAAATTTTTATATCAAAAGTGTTACTTTTATCATTTTTATTTTCATGCATAGAAGTATGCATAATGGATAATTTTTTATATCAAAAGTGTTACTTTTATCATTTTTATTTTCATGCATAGAAGTATGCATAATGGATAAATTTTTATATCAAAAGTGTTACTTTTATCATTTTTATTTTCATGCATAGAAGTATGCATAATGATAAATTTTTATATCAAAAGTGTTACTTTCAGCATATTGAATTTCATGCATAGGGATATGAAAAAAAATGATTATTTTATTGTAAAACTGTAAAGAAAAAAAATGATTATTTTATTATAAAAATGTTATTTTTATCATATTGAATTTCGTGCATAGAGGTGAAAAAAATATTATTATTTTATTATAAAAATCTTTTTTTAAAAAAGAGTTACTTTTATCACAATTGAATTTCTTGCATAGAGGTATGCATAAAAGATGATTAGTATATTGTAAAAGTGTTACTTTTATCATAATTGGATTTCATGCATAGAGTTATGCATAAAAGATATTTTTATACTAAAAGTGTGATTTTCATCATAAATAGATTTTATGCATAAATTAGATGCATAAGAGAAATTCTTTTATTCTAAAAGTGTAATTCTTACTAAATTGAATTTCTGCATAAGAAGATGCATAAAAGATTGATTTTAATTCAAAAGTGTCATTCTCATCTAAAATAAAATTATGCATAGGAAGATGCAAAAAAAGATTGAATTTTAATACAAAGTGTCATTCTCATTTAAATGGAATTTATGCATAATTAGATGCGTAAAGAAATTTTATATCAAATATAAGAATTCCCTTGTATTCTATAAATAGATATGGGAAGTGATAGGATGTGATAAGAGATGTATGAGATATGATAAGATGTATATGAGAAGAGTTAGGATGTGATAAGATGAGTTAAGATGTGATAAGATGTGTATGGGGGATGAGGTAAGAAGTGTATGTGATGAGATAAGATGTATATGAGATGAGTTAGGATGTGATAAGATGAGTTAAGATGTGGTAAGAGACCTATGGGATGAGTTAGGATGTGATAAGATGAGTCAAGATGTGATAAGATGTATATGGGATGAGGTAAGAAGTATATGTGATGAGATAAGATGTATATGAGATGAGTTAGGATGTGATAAGATGAGTTAAGATGTGGTAAGAGACCTATGGGATGAGTTAGGATGTGATAAGATGAGTTAAGATGTGATAAGATGTGTATGGGATGAGGTAAGAAGTGTATGTGATGAGATAAGATGTATATGAGATGAGTTAGGATGTGATAAGATGAGTTAAGATGTGATAAGAGACCTATGGGATGAGTTAGGATGTGATAAGATGAGTTAAGATGTGATAAGATGTGTATGGGATGAGTTAAGATGTGATAAGATGAGTTAAGATGTGATAAGACGTATGGGATGAGGTAAGAAGTGTATGGGATGAGGTAAGAAGTGTATGTGATGAGATAAGTTGTATATGAGATGAGTTAGGATGAGATAAGATGAGTTAGGATGTGATAAGAGGTGTATGAGATGTGATAAGAGGTGTATGAGATGTGATAAGAGGCATATGAGATGAGTTAGGATGTGATAAGATGAGTTAAAATGTGATAAGATGTGTATGGGATGAGATAAGAAGTGTATGAGATGAGATAAGATGTATATGGGGTGTGATAGGGCGAGAACGGATGTGATGTAAAAGAATAGATGTGAAGGCGTATGAGGCTATATGAATGGAAATGTGGAAATGGATGAATGTATGTGGATGTAAGAATGTGAAAACGGATGTATACATGTAGACGTAGATGTATGGATGTGAATGTGATTATGGATGTGGATGTATGAATGAGGATGTGAAAATGGATGTATGCATGGATGTGTATGTAGAATAATGAACGTGAATGAGTATGGAAAATAATGTGTCGTCGATATGAGTAAATGGATGAAAATGAATACACATTGAATGGAATGTGGATTAAATAAACTGGACTGTGGAGGGATAATGTAGAAAGACGAGAGTTCAATATAGAAACTGTATTTTATGACGGTTTGTAAATGACTGTTTTATGTCAAGAATGCTGGGGAAGCATTTTGACTGTCTTGTGGATTAAGATCATGGAAACCTAACTGATAAAGTTGCAACTGCTGACGGAGAGTCAATGGAGGACGTCTCGCGTAGCAAGGTCGGCCGAGGTCTTGATCAGCCTCGGTTCGATTTAAATGGTGAGCTTCTGCCGGTACGGTGGATTAGGGACCAAGGAAGCGGCCTATGAGTGAAGCGCTAGGTCACCTGTGAAGGATCCTAGAGGGTGCTGACCATACGGTGCTCGGGCTCTGGGTCGCCGAAGATACCCACACGTGCGTTGTGGAAGATATTAGAATAAGGAGTAAGAGTTGTTTTCTGAAACCGGGCATGGATCTGGTTGATTGACCTTGCTGGTCCTCAACGGATGAGTCCATGGCTCTTTTATATGGATCTGTGGGTTGATCTTGCTGATCTTCCACGGAGATTCCATTCTATTATATGAATATATTGCCGGTTACTATGAGCTAGGAACTATGGAAAAGGCCCCTGAGCGAACAGGTGGTGAGCGTTCTGGTTGCCAATGAGGCCATAAGTATATCGATGAATGAATGACTGGAAATAAGGATTCAACCAGAGACTGAGGACTGTCATCAGTGACATAATGGTTTCATTAAAGGATTGTTTTAAAGTTAGTTGATGCTAAGAAAAAGGCAATTTCATATTGGGTGTGTAAGTGGTGTGACTAGTTTTATGTTTGCATGAACTTCCGGCTAGGGGGCCTTGGAACTCTTTTCCTTGGTACCCAGGACAAAACCTAACCAAATTCTTAATTGGATCCCATCACTACAGTGGTTGGGTGGTTGGCTAACCCATGGGACTGGATAGGGTTAGGCTGGACTGATGGATCTGTAAATCAAGATTTAAATTCTATTATTACGATAGATGAAGTAAATCCCGGATAGTAATTGTTCTATGGATAGGAATCAACGGCTGTGCCTCTTGATGGGAAAAAAAGCGTTGATCCCAATGATCCAAGTGCAAGTTTCTTCCTTGATCTGACCAAGTACCATTAGAGGTGTAGTCGGATCAGTTTGATCAGTAATGATCTTGACTACGTTAGAGTAAAGAGTTATCCTGGTGGAATCGCCCGTGCTTTCCGGGTAAAGGAAGTTTTTCCTTTACCCGTAGAGGGGGAGGAGACACACACACAGGAGCAAACCCTAATGTATATTGCAAACCCTAACCATAGAGGGAAGCCATCTCCCTTCTCACACAAAGCATAATGCATAATGCATAATACACACAACACTATGAGTTGTGTCCACACACAACTAACCCTAGCTAATGTCCACACACTATGACCAACTGGACACGCGGTCATTTATGTCTCACACATGTTCCTACCTAATTTGCCAGGACATAGCACAGCTGGCTCACACTGACATCGAGCTTGAATCTCAACAGCCCCTCCCAAGCTCATGATGTACTGCCGATGAAGATGTAGATGAGCTTGGGATATCAAGACTCTCAACACACCTTGCAAGTCTCCAGTGTCAGAGACCTTATTAGAAACCACCTTGGTTGCATCAAAGAGCACTCAACACTTTGCAGGTTGCGTGATTACTTGCTTGCTATTTTTAGAAATGGAAAACAATGATATATTTTGGATGTTATCTACTGCCGCCTCCTGAGGATAAGCTTGTCGAGACCAATTATTATGGGGTCCTATATGATGCAACATGTATTGGTAGCCAAAGAGCTATGGAATGTTGTGGTTGGTATTGAGAAATGTCTTGGTTCCTCTGACGGACATGATATAGAAGGTGCATCTGTAGACACGGACTCAGTTTCACATGGTGTATTACCACATCATAGCACACCTCCTACATAGAAACAAACAAAGTGGGATGGAAGAGATGCACAAGCACTTGCGTTGCTTGCTTTGTCAATTAAGAGGAGTATCATCCCCGACATTCGGTCATGTAGGACTGCTTAAACATGCTTGGGATGCACTTGTGTCATTGTACCAGGTAGGTTGATGACACGGAAGCGGTAAAGCTGTTTACGCCTTTATAGAGTGCCACACTTCCACACACGCATGCAAACACACCAGAACACCAGACCAAAGAGCATGAACAAGACTAATATTTCAGAGTTACAGACCTTCATCTCTACAGAGCTGGATACCCTAGACACCAGCCACCACAGCTGATCAACAAAAAACAACACTCCTGGCCTGAAACTCCAGGAGGTAGTAACCCACAAGAAGAACCACACACACACTCTCTCTCTAACTGCTCAGCCAGCTTCTTCTCTGGTTCGCTGCTCTCTTTGTCTACAGTCGTCGCCACCCACATCTCTCTCCTCCTCTCAGTGTGCCACCAGTTGCCAACACCTGGCTTCTTTCTTCAGCTATAATTAACATCCTGTCTATGCTCTCCTTTGGCGACTCCTTTGGCGGCTCCCACTATTTGTCGCTCTAGCCCCACCAGCCGCAGCAAAACCTCCCTAGGCAGCTCCCTTTTCTACAAACTTCTCTGTTTTTCCTACCAGAGGTTGCCCTCTCCACACGTCGGCCAAGTTGGCGTCCAAAACAAAGAGAACCTGCTCGTTGGCTCAGCACTATCTCTCTCAGTCGTCACCAGCCACCGCCAACACCAGCACTAAGGCGGCTCCTTCACAGTCAGAACCATCAATCACCATAGCAGCCTCCAACTTTCTCTTTCTCTGTCGCCAGCAGCTGCCTTCGCTGGCGCCAAGGCACTTTGCCCTCCAATCTCTTTGCTACCAACTTCTCTCGGCTACAAGCAAAACCAAGCTATACGTTTCTGTCATCGCCAGCCACCACCTGTTGATGCTCTCAATACGCCTACTCCTCTGCAGTGGACGTTTACTTCCTTCACTCCTTCGCTGCTCTCTTCCTTTGCTACTAGCCGAGGTGCTTCACAGCAACACCTCCTCACCTTTTTCGCCTATCAGAGGCGGCTCTTCTCTCTTACCACAACCAGAGGCGGCCCCTCCTCTCTCTTCGCTTGCGCTACCACCGGCGATCCAAAATAGTCTGAGCCAGTCGACGTTGCCCACCTGTCGCCAACACCTGCAGCCAGCCCTTCTCTTCGCTTCTTTGTAGTTGGCGTGCTAAGAGGCGCCCTCCTTTGGTGCAGTCCACACCTCTGTCTCTTGCGCACACCAGAGGCCATCCTCCACTCTGCAACAACCAGCAGCTGCGCCTTCGCCAACTACTCGTCGGCTCTCTCTCCTACACTTGCGTCGGCCACCGCCGCGGCTACCCCTTACGTCCAGCTTCTTCCAGTTGTCAACGCCAGCAATCATTTCCGGCCTTCTTCCACGTTGCTAGCACCGCAGCCCATTCACCCAGGGCTTCCTCTCTTCTCCTGCATCAGCCACTGCTAGCTACCAAAGCCAAACAAGGCAACTCCTTCTGGTCGCCAGAGGCCACTCCCTCTGCAGCTTTCCCCCCGTTTTCTTGCCACCCAAATCCCCCGTTCACACCCAGGCCACCACCTTTCGGTCGGTGCTCTCTATATTTGGAAATCATATGCTCGCCATGCTGCTGCAGCCCATTTGGTTGGTCGATATTTCCACCTTTTTATAAAATCACATAATATTTATTAGAGCCCTTGTGTACTAAGGTCTCTTTTGCTCCATGCACACCTTGCCACCTTCTCTTTCCATTTCACGCCATATCCAAGGCAACGTTGGCCCCTTCAATTTTTAATTGCCTCCATGCTTCTACATCTTCAAATACAACCTGCTAGTGCCCATTTCCATTTTTTGGGACGCGTACACAAACAAAGCGGCCGAACAGCTGATACCACCTCCAGCGGACCACGCTCCGGACAAGCTTGTGCTTCCAGGATTTCATCATTTCTCCTGCGCATACACTTCCATCAAAACCAAAAGCCTGATTGCCGCATCCACGATGTCCACACTGAGTCAATGGGTGCTCCCATGACTTTACCACAACATGAACAACACTCATGTACACATGCACAAGTTGAGTTTGAGGTTCTCCAAAAACTTCACACATATTTAGCAACCCCCTATTTTCTGCTGAGACATTTATGTCCAGCAGCTTTACAAACTGAAACCACTTATCCCCCTGGATCAAACAGAAACCTCGGTGCATCTACCTTCCAATCCTTCAAGCATTTTCCTCTATCAAACAACCATTGATACACCCTGTCATGGTCTTCCATTTTCAGCAACCCCCTGGGCTCTTTATATATGGCCTCATCACCATCTACTGTTGCACTTCCTCCTCCATCCCAGCTCACATAGTCTTGTGAGACGGAAACATCCATCCCTCACCTTTGTTCCCCTCTGACACATTTGATTCCCACTCAGAATCATATACCGAAATAACAAACATCTGATCATCAACTTCCATCTCATGGTTATCCAATTTGCAACTTGTATCATTGGCTTCCAACCCTTCCTCTGGACAAACTGCCAAACAAGGACTATAGCCAACCCACTCATCCATATGCTGAGCATCAAAATGTGGTGTGTCCACCATAAACCCATTTCCCTTCAGCCCATCAACACCAAACACAGCAACTTCATGCATTGTAGACTCATCATTGTCACTTCCCTGTAGTTTCTCTAGCTTCAAGACCATTGGTGATCCTTCAAGATTCTCCACATCTTGCACAGGCATCTCTACCAAGTCCAAGCTCCCTAAACTCCCAGGCAAAGCATCTTGGTCCCCCTGACCAACAACAATAGCCTCACATGCATCCTCACCACTGACAACTGACTCATTCTCTTGGGCATGACAAGGAACACACACCTTATGATCAGCAACCACACATCCAAAATCCATCACGTCATCATCCAAAGTAGCATCCAACTCATCATCAGTCACACCATCACTCCCTTCCTGCACAATTGGTATGCAAGTATCTGTTGTCTTCTTCAAGGAAGCCAACTCCAACAGATCATCCAATGCATTATCAAGAATACAGTTCAGCTCACCATCCACATTCTCACAAGCTGCAATATCCAACTCATCACCCGGATCATCCATACATACTCCATCCATAGTATCTTCATTAGTAACACTTTGATCATCACGGTGTCATGTATAGTGATAGAGAGCCAATACATAGCTTTTCTGGCTCCTTAGTTCCAATCCTTGAACTCTTTCACATCAGTCGGATTGATCTCTGGTATCTCCCTTGCCTCTTCATGCTCACCTTCTATGTAGTCCCACCAGTAACCCTTTTTCACATCAGGAAATTTGTCAACCTGAACCTCCAAGCATGGAAATTATTCTTGTCAAGCTTCTCAGCAACAATCTAGTTTATGTCATCATTTGACATCTTGCCAGACACACAAATTTACTAGAAATAGCACTTTGGTTTGTCCTGCACAAACTACTGTATTTTCTGCAGCAGTACTGTTCTACACTCAAATGTCACAACCAGTGACCTCAATGTGTATACATACACCCAATGGTTTGTCCTGCACAAACTACTATATTTTCTGCAACAGTACTATTCTACACTCAAATGTCACAACCAGTGACCTCAATGTGCATACATACATACACCCAATGGCAACTGTTGACCTCCTTGCAGCACACACAATGTCTACACAACCAATCTATCTTCCTGCAGTTCTTAAAACAGAGTTCTGCAGAGAATCGATGACTTACCCGCAATGCTCGAAATTGATTGCTTGCTGAAAAACGGAGGTCATAACACGCCCGAAATGCGTTTTTGGCCCAAAAAATTTTGTTTGATAGGAGTTAATGGTTGCTCAATAGCTTTACTCCTGCGAAGAAAGCTCCTCAATCAGAGATCATTTTGCCGGTGCCTCCTGTAAGGATGTAGTTGCCAACACAAATAGGAAAGAGTAGATGAAGCGCTTACCCTCGTACCGCTTCCTGTGCTTCTCTTGCTTGGAGCTCAGCCCTTAGCATGAACCAGGCTCTGATACCATGTTAAGATTCCTAAAATGGGATTGATCATGGTGATAGACAATGATTAAGAACCATAATTAAGGTGGATTAAACCACACTAAGAACTCCATGAGAGAGAGAGAGAGAGAGAGAGAGAGAGAGAGAGAGAGAGAGATTGCACACTCAACACTTGATCTCTATTGCATATCACAAATGAACCATACAATGATACAGGCTTTCTAGCCTTATCCCACTTTTCATGTCATCATCCATGTGGCACTCCCTTTTCCACTCTTTTGGTCAACACTCACACACCATACAATATTACATGTGGCATTCTTATCTTGCCACAATATCTTGCACCTCTAGGGTGCTTTCCCACATACACACGTCACCGCGATCACATCTCTCAACATGAGGGACCAAGGAAGCAGCTTATGTGTGAAGCGCTAGGTGACCTGCGAAGGATCCTAGAGGGTGCTGACCATATGGTGCTCGGGCTCTGGGTCACCGAAGATACCCACATGTGCATCGTGGAAGATATTGGAACAAGGAGTAAGAGTTGTTTTCTAAATTCGGGCATGGATCTAGTTGATTGGCCTTGCTGGTCTCCTCAACAACGGGGATGAGTCCATGGCTCTTTTATATGGATCCGTTGGTTGATCTTGCTGATCTTTAACGGATATTCCATTTTTGATATGTGAATATATTGCCGATTACTATGAGCTAGGAACTATCTAAAAGGCCCCTGAGTGGATAGGTGGTGAGCGTTCTGGTTGCCAATGATGCCATAGATATACCGATGAAGGAATGATTGAAAATAAAGATTCAACTGGAGATTTTGAGGATTATGACTAGTGATACTATGGTTTCATTAAATGATTGTTTTAAAGACAGCTGATTCTGTGAAAAAGGCAATTTCATATTGGGTGTGTAAGTGGTGTGACTAGTTTTAAGTTTGCATGAATATCTGGCTAGGGGGCCTGGGAACTCTTTTCCCTGGTACCTGGGACAAAACCTAACCAAATTCTTAATTGGATCCCATCACTACAATGGTTGGGCGGTTGGCTAACCCATGGGACTAGGCTGGACTGATGGATCCCTAAATTGAGACTCAATTCTGTTATGGTACGATATATGAAGTAAATCTCGGGCAAAAATTGTTCTATAGAAAAGAATCAACGGCTGTGCCTCTCAATGAGGAAAAAAGCATTAGTCTCTATGATTCAAGTGCAATATTTCCTTGATCTGACTATGGGACTTATGGGTTCGGTCATATCAGTTTAGTTAGTTAAGACTTTTTGAATCGCCCATGCTTTAAGGGCAATGGGAAGCTTTTTCGGGTACTAATCCATCGGTTTTGGAAGAACCGATGGATTAGTCTCTTGTCCGGATATCCATGGACGAGGCCTCGAGTGAGGGACCCTGGCCCGTGCAAGAAGTGCTACTTCCGCTGCCAGCAGCCTTGAATTCATTACGCAGTGGGGACAGGGACCTTACATGTGTACTCTACGTGTGGAGCACTTGGGGATTGCTGTGTAAGAGGCAGGGACTTGGAACTTCACATTGCGAAGGACTTTGTTCTTTGCACTTTCCGTGATACTTATATGTCATGTCAAATAATGGCTAGGAAGAGGTGAGTGAAGGAGTGGTTTTTTAAAAAATGAAGCTCAATGATTTCCCTAGCGTACTTACTAGTGTGTGCACGTAGGTTACTGTTTTGGTCATCACCATCTTTACACACCCCCTTACACACCCTAGTGAGAGTAAGTCCAGTTGTTCAAAGTATGATAGGCAGGGAGGTGAGGTTGTTGAAAGAACGGTAGAGGGGGAGGAGACACACACAGAGGAGCAAACCCTAATGTATATTGCAAACCCTAACCATAGAGGGAAGCCATGTCCACTCTCACACAAAGCATAATGCACTAATCCATAATCCACACAACACACAATGAGTTGTGTCCACACTCTACTAACCCTAGCTAATGTCCACACACTATGACCAGCTGGACACGCGGTCATTTATGTCTCACACATGTTCCTACCTAATCTGCCAGCACATAGCATAGCTGGCTCATACTGACATCGAGCTTGAATATCTCAACAGCCCCTCTCAAGCTCATGATGTACTGCCGCGATGAAGATGTAGATGAGCTTGGGATATCAAGACTCTCAACACTCCCCCTCAAGCTCATCCCATGTACTCCCAACATAGTCCGGAAGTACTCAAACTTCTCCCTGCTAAGTGGCTTCGTAAAGATGTCTGCCACCTGCTCATCAGTCTTCACATAGTGAAGATCAACTGTACCATCCAGCACCTTTTCTCTGACAAAGTGATAATGGACCTCTATGTGTTTGGTCCTCGCATGAAACACTGGATTCTTTGCCAACTGTATATTGCTCATGTTGTCACAATGAATGACAACTTTGCCATCAAGAGGCTCACATAAATCTGCCAAGAGACTCTTTAACCATATAGCCTCACAAGTAGCAATGGCTGCTCCTCTGTACTCAGCCTCTGTACTGGACAAAGCAACTGTAGGTTGCTTTTTGCTACTCCAACTCACCACGGCACTTCCAAGTGTAAAAGCATATCCACTAGTAGACCTCTTGTCATATGCGCTACCTGCCCAATCAGCATCTGTGTAGCCATGTATGTCCAAGCTTTTACCACTCTCATAAAATAGACCATAATGTGATGTGGTCTTCACATATCTCATGATGCGTCTCACTGCATCCAAATGTGGTTTCCTGGGGCTCTGCATAAACTGACTGACTAGCCCCACCGCATAACTCAAATCTGGGCGTGTGATAGTCATGTATATGAGACTACCAACCATCTTCCTGTACATAGAAGGATCATCCAATTCCTCGTAGAGGCATATAGTACCATGTCTCCAATCCTGCACAGCTCCTACTGCTCGCAACCAAGGTCTTTCAAGGATGATTGGATAGGCTCCTAAACTTGCAGGCATAACATGAAAATCTACAACCACTTTAACATCATAGACCTCCATTTCAAAGTCTTTCACTAAGCCTAAACACTTGACCTTTTGATGGTTGGCCAAATGTATACGGAAACCTGAAACACATGAGATGGTAAGACCAAGATGCTCTACACAAGAGTGGGTAATATATCTGGGCACCACCATCTACATAGGCATGCCCCATACTTTTTCCTATATGCCAACAAGCATCTACAATGGAGCAAATATCCGGAAGTTCTTCAATAGAGAGAACCTTCACCAATCCCTTCTCTGGCTTTTTCTCAATCGGATTAACAAGACTCTTCCATTGCTTCCTTATTTTTGGCACCATTTCAATCAATTATCCAAAAGTCACATTTGCCTTCCTGTCGATGATGTCAGACTTCAAGCTATAGCTTGATTGGCCATCCCCCAATGGAAAATCAAAAACTTGGAACTTTCTACGAGGCCTCCTCTTTCTTTTGGCTTTGGCGTCTTCTCCTTCATGAACCTTCCCTTTTTTCTTGTTGGGACCCTGCAACACCTCTTCGTTCCCTCTCTTTAGTGGTCCTTTTCCCTATTGGCATTACCACTATCTCTTCCTACTTCTTTGTCCTTTAAGGTCACAACATTCACCACCTTAGTTTTCCCTTTTTCTTCATTAGATAATCCACTAGGACCTGCTTCACCTTTAATCTCAATACCGTAATCATTTGATCTATTAGGCAACTACGAAGGTAGAGGATACATGTAACCTCTCATTCTTGGTGGCATGTCACAGTCAGTGCTTAGATGTCCCAGTTCTTCACAATTGTAACATGTGGGTATAAATCTACGTCCCCTGCCATATCCACGACCTCCACCATTTCCTATTTGGCCTTTACCATTGGCTTGGTAAAAGCCTCTTCCACGTCCTCGTCCACCACCTGCATTACTCATAAGATTCAGGTTAAGATTCTTCATATTAAATCAACCATTTGCCGCATGTCCTGCCTTATCCCATCATCTATGGTACTAGCTACTGATAATGCATGCATCATTTGAGGCATGGTGTGAACAATTGGTGAATCAGTAGTGTGGACTATTTCCATGGGTACCCTAGCTGGAAGCTGTTCAATTCACTTCACTTCTGGCCTTATAATAGATGAATCCATCCCCAGCTGGTTCATCCGTTGTAGCTTCCAATCCTTACTTTTTGCAACCTCCACAGCATCTTCAAAAGACTTAGGCTTTTTTAGCTCCACCCTCCAGCGTATAGTGCCCTTGAGGCCAACAATAAATCTATCCTTCTTCATCATGTCAGGGGGTGGCTGCTCAAGTCCCAAAGCTTTGCATAAACTTTCCCAAAGTAAGGAGAACTTCTTGATGTAAGCATCAATAGGTTTATTGTCACCCTGTGGTGTAAGAGCCTGCACTTCATGCCATACCTTATCTGGATCCTCAGTCTTCTTGAACCTATCAATTAAGGCTTGCTTTAAGCCAACCACAGTCATAACTTCAGGCGGTTGGGCTATCCTTATTGCATCTTCATAGGCCTTACATTCTTGCATTACCTGTGAGACAAATCTGTAGGAGATGCAGCACTTGTGCAGCAGGATCATCAATGTGGTTGCTAATACAAGCAACCTCCATGTTCTCAAGAAACTCTACAATGTCTTCATTCTGTCCTCCAAAAACCTCTGGGTGAGACATCATCTTGATTGTAATTTTCTCTGCTAAAGCTTGATTAGAGAAACCCTATTAAACACTCTTCCCAAGATCACCTTTAATGGGGCATACACCCTCAGTAGGCTAACTAAAGCTCAAGCTCACTACCAGCGCCAAACCCCCACCCTCAGATGCCCTTCACAACTTGCGCACTTCCCTTTTAAATCCCCAGATCCTTGAAAATTTCTTTGGCGTAATCAGGCAATTCCACGATTTTCTCTTCTAAATTTAGTAAACACATGCCCACCTCCTCTCGCTGATCTTCGAAATCCTCTTTGAAAATTTCTTAGTTGAAGTTGTCTACTCTACTTGTGTATCAACTCCATAATACTTGTTCCACACATTGCCATGCTGCTTCAAATCTGGACCTAATCCATAATCTCTACTCAAGGATTCAAAATACTCAATGCAATTGACAAAAAGGCCAGTATGGCTGCAAGCTGAGATAACCAACGTCAATGTTACCCCACTAGGCTTTAATCCTACCAGATGCAGATTCTCAAACATGTGCAATGTTGCTATTGAGTCTCCAAATCCTGCATAACCAACAATGCATGCAGTCCATGGCACGACATGAAGTTCACAAAGCCCATCAAGTACCGCCTGCCCATGTAGCATGCTTGCACAAGTCCCATAGGCATTGATTAGACTGGCAGCCACACAGGGTATGCACTCATATCCATTGCAGACAATGTCAAAGTGAAGATGTTTTAGTGTCTCTAAACAACCTATTTCACTGCTAGCTTGCAGAAAGCAGAGAAGTGTAACATCATTCAGAGTTATCCTCTCCCTTCTCATCTCTCTGTACAACTGTAAAGCTTCCTCTCCTTTGCCATGCTCCAGGTATGTTGAGAGCATCACATTCCATGACACAACATCATGCTCAGAAAACCCATCAAACACAGTCTCTGCTTCTACAAAACTCCCACACTTTGTAGAAGCATTCACCAGACCGCTCCCAACAAAGAGATGTGAATCGAAGCCCTTTCTACAATCAGCATATAATTCCTGGCAAAGTTCCAGAGCCGCCACTTTGATTGACCTCCGTCCTTCCACTTGGACACGCCCTCCACTTGCATTTGTCTGTAAATCCATGGTACTTTCTCTCCTTGACCCTGCTCGACATACACAGAAAGCATCACAGTCCATGATCCTACCGTATGAAGCACGGACAGCCTTTGAAACACATTATCCGCCTCCAAAAGGTGCCCACAATTCCCATACATACTCACAAGCGTGCTACCAACAAATAGACATGAACAGACAGTATTGCCCTCCATGAAAACACATTTGGTTTTGGTATTCTCTCAAAAATCTAGTTTGCTTCAAACAAACTTATGATGGCATATCAAACTAATGATGGGCATCCCTACAATCAGTATAACCATCCATAATTGAAGTCCAAGAATACTCATGACCTTCTAGGCCATATTACATAGGTGTGAATGCATATGTTGGCCATGCACAAGATTTGATATTTCTTGTACTTCTTCACGTTGTAGATGAAGTTCTATAATAAGAAGGTTAGTGCATCCTCTATACTTTGCATTTCAAGAAAAGCATCATCAAAATTCTGAGATTTTTTAAAACTCCGTCTTTAATCTCAAGTTCTATTAACACTAGAAATAACCCTACTTTTTTAAAACTTGACTGGGAGAGCCTCATCTCCCAGGATGCCTTCTGTCTATGTACAAAAGTGGTTCTTGCCATATCCTCAATGAGTGGGGTATTGGGCATTCAAGTGCTATATGAACATGCATCCATATGTACATATACCAACAAACCAAACTCAAAAAAACTCCTAACATAGTTTGCCCAACCCCCAAGTCTGCTAGATCATTTATGACTAGCAGAGAATTTAAGCAAATTGATACCCAAGTCACCACTTTCCTTACTTTGACCTGTCTCACAGTCTCAATTTCATACATGTCATCCTTAGCAATGGTCATCAATCTTGCATAATATTTCTTTAAGCGCAGACCATTTACCATGGATGTATGTGGAAATCGATCAAGGTTAGCCAATTGGTAAGTACCATTGGCAAAGCATTCCAACACCATAAAAGGACCTTCCCACTTAAATTGAAACTTTTTCTAAAAGGTGTTGTCCAATTTGCTATTATATCTTAACACCATGTCACCTTTTACAATCTCTTTACTTTTGATCTTAGCACTTGTACGTTTCAAATTCTCTTCTTGCATTTTCTTGCAATGCTCCAAAGCTAAGGATCTGTCCAGCTGAACCTGTTGTTGCACATACATAGGTCTTTCCTTGTATACATCTTTTGGATCAATCATTAGTTTTTCAAGCATCTTAACTGCTGGTAATTCCACCTCAATAGGCAATAAAGCTTCCTTGCCATAGATCAAATGAAAGGGTGTAAATCCGATGTCAGTTTTCACATATGTTCTATAAGCCCATAGAGCACTAGGCAATTCCAGATCCCAATTTTTTCCTTGATGCTAGGTTACCTTAGACAATATCTTAATAATCTCACTATTGAATCTTTCATTAAGTACATTACATTGTGGGTAGTATGAAGTGGTGTAGCTATACTTAATTTTCATTTTGGTACATAAGTAATTCATCAATTCTGCTCTAAAACAGGCCCTTGATCAGAAAGCAACTCAAGTGGCACTCCAAAATTGCAACAAATGTCCTTATACACAAATTTTGCAACATCTTTAGCACCTATCTACTTGATTGCCTTAGCTTCTGCCCACCTAGAAAGATAATCAACTGCAGTCAATACATAGCTTTTTCCCCGGATAGTAATAGATAATGGATCCACAGCATCTATTCGCCATTTTTCAAATACATCATAAGCTATTATGGTTTTTCGAAGCTCAAGTTTAAGTATCTTGTTTCCAAATGATTGACATTGTTTGCATGACTTGCACCAGTGGTGTACATCCTTTTGAACACTCGGCCATACATATCCTTCCTACAAGATTTTATGCAAAGTAATTTTTAATGCAAAATGTCCACCACAAGATCATGATTTTTCTCAAGGATCTTATACAACTCCTCCTTCCATGGTACACGTCTTAAAATCAAATCTTCTCCCCAAATATACATTATATCATCAGTAAGTGTGTACCTGCTAGCTTTACTTTTTAGAGTTCTTAACCTCCTCTGGTATCTTGCCAGTCAACAAAAACTTCTCTTCTTTCTCCAAAGACTCCCTTCCACAATACAGAGGTACATCACCTTTGAGCACAAATACCTTATTGATCATACTCTGAGCAGCCTTATGTGCTTCTTAATTTTGGTTACGATCTATATGGAGAATGCTCCATGCTTCAAACTTCTTAAGCAGGCCTTTAATTCTGAAACACATTTCTTTAAGTGAAGTATTCTTGCTCTTCCATACTCCAAGTACATGTTTATCAACAAGTAGATTTTCAAGATGTACTAGAAGAATGGCTCCAATTCACCTCCCTATTTTTGCGAGAAGAAGTGGAAAACTCATCTTCTGCATCTTCACACTTACCATTGTATGGTGATAAGCTAAAGTATGTCCAATCAAGAGGGGAAAAAAAGAGAAGTAGAATCTATAAGCAAGGATCTAGCAATGTTGGCATCCAAAGCTAGAGTACCATTACTATCTAAAGACCAGCTAAGCTTGTTAAAAGTGTGTTACAAAAGAAGGATTTTGAGTGATCAACACGCTATTGCTTATGCTACTCGCTTGGGATATGATCGTGGTCATCTCATAAGTGGAGTTGCAGCAAAAGCATACATATCAAGGCTACAAAAGGCTTACTTGAGCTTATGGGTAGGATAATGTCTAGTTTCATTAAACATTGAGTGACAGTATAATCAGATTCCAACCTAACCCATACTAGTTGTTACTGCAGGTCGAAGGAAACCATTTCTGAGGTCTAAACGTGTAGTTTGAAGTATGGGATCTGCACAAATATCAAGACTTGTTGGGTGCAGAATGTTTGGAGCCATTTTGTACCTAAAAGCCCATAAGATAGACTTAGGCTTTGGCCAAAACAATGTGCTTAGATGGGTTTAATTTTTGGATTGTACGAGCCAAATCTTTACACTATTGTATCAAGAAATCAAATGCCTCCAAACTTACTGTCATTTGATTGTCTCTTTTGTCAATATTTGCAATTCGATTGCAATAAAGATGTGTTTGTTTTTTATTGAAGATATTGCCTTGTCAAGGTGTAAGGCTATGACTATCATAATAATTTAATTTGGATAGACTCAATTATCTCAATAGTGAAAATCTTTTATACATCATATTCAATAAATTTGATGAAATTTAGCATTGACAATATACTCGCTCTTTTATTTTTTTGGTTGAACTAATGAGGTATTGGAACATTTGTCTATGAAGGTTTAAGACCATCCATATCATGGATGAATTTATGTTGTTGGCACATAATATATTTATTCAAAATTTTGAATGTCCATTAACCAAACATTTTGTTTTCAACAGTATATGTTGAAGCATATAGCTTTGATTTCAAGTGTACAGAAAACTTACTATTGAGGTGGCACCAATCATTAGTGACTTATGTACCTAGAGGCAAAAGAGTTCCAGCACCCCCAGATACAATAAGGAAACAAAGAAGAGTATTGATACTTGAACTCAATGGTGTTTTACTTAAGACCATTGAGATGCAACATGGTGATGTATGTCCAGACTGGGCCAAACATATGCATCTTGTGGAAGAGAATACAAGTGTTTGGCATTTGATTCGCAAAGATGCATTCACTTTCCTTGATTTTTGTATGCAATGGTTTGAGGTATGGATCTGGAGTACTAATAGACTACAAAGGACTCGACGCATTCTTGAGTTGTGCTTTCCTCGGCACCATCAAAAGTTTAAGGTCGTAAAGCAGGGCATGCAGCATGTCAAAAGACGGATCTTCTTATTGGATATCGATTTGTATACCACAAAAACTTGGATGTAGCATGGAGAATTTTTCATGACCTGGATGGAAATAACAAGCTAATTTTTGATGATACCCTCTACAATGTAATGTGGAATATGCCCGGAACCTACTTGATTTTTCCAAAGATGTGGAATCAAAATATAGAGGAGCTTCAAAGTTTTTTGGAGACAACAATCAGTGCATGGTTACTTGGTTGGATTTATGCAAAGAACAAACGGGAGTATACTTGCAACACTTTAGTAAATGAAGTAGCTTATGATAGAGAAACTTTGTATGTATTGGAGCAATACATGAGAAAACGCTATGTTTGAGATACAATTTGTACTCAATTATTATCTTGACGAAGGGTTTTTGTCTTCGGATGAATTGTAAACTTGAATGTAACAATCTCATTGAATGTAACAAGTGTTCTTTGGCATTATCATCCCATGTTTTTACTTCAATGTCCCTCAAATTTGAGCATATATATCATGATTCATAATCTTGATATAGTGTCTAAGATGGGTTTTTATCTGTGGATCAATCGTAAACTTAGCATATTGTTACTGTCATTGAGATTTACTTTTTGTTTTGTTGTTTCTAACACCACACCCTTTAGAGATCTCTCATTTCTAAGGTTCCTTTTTATAATGATATTTAGAATTCTTTTGGCAAATTAAATAAACCCCATGTTTTTACTTCAATGTCTCAAAGTGGAGATAGTATTTAACATTATCTTCTTCATATGAAAGGTGTTGTATAATTTCAATTAAGTTTAGTGTCATGTTTTCCTTGTCCTTCCAATATTGTTGCATTGACGTATGTATCTATACAACTACAAATAAATACGCCAAATAGTTGTGTCAAGATATAATCTATTGGCACAAAGAGTGCACCAACAAATAGATGTTAGCTCAAACTACACAAAAATACCGAGTTTCCAACCAATCCTATAAGAAATGGGACTCGAATAATTCCCAAAATTCCTAAATTTATCTTATAATTTCTATATTGAATTCTCATCTTTCCACATTGTTCCACATCAATCCATATTACTTAACCAAAATCCAAATCATATGCGTATCCATTCTTAACCAGATACATCATTTTCTATCCCCATCACATCATATTCATTCACTTCACATACATCCATACCTAACTTTCTTAAATTACATTACGTCTCATCATATCCATTTCTCATTACATCCAAATTTGAAGCAGCATGGCAGCATGTGGAACGAGTATTATATGGAGTTGATACACAAGCAGAGTAGACAACTTCAACTAAGAAATTTTCAAAGAGGAACTCGAAGATCAGCGAGGAGGTGGGCATGTGTTTACTAAATTTAGAAGAGAAAATCATGGAATTACCCGATTACGCCAAAGAAATTTTCAAGGATCTAGGGATTTAAAAGGGAAGTGCGCAGGTTGTGAAGGGCATCTGAGGGTGGGGGTTTGGCACCGCTGGTAGTAGTGAAAGATCTTCTAAGGCCCAGTGACTCTTTGTATTTTTCTTTCTTATACACTGTCAATTTCTTTGCTGTCGATCTACATGGCCTCTTGTGAGCTGGTGCTGCTTGTGATAGTCGGCTGAAGTTGAATGCGATTATGGGTGTGAAGGAGTCGTAGCTTGGCAAGAAGGTGAGATGTTGCTGAAGTCACTACCTGCTCTTGAGATCACTCTATAGATTGCAAAAAATGAAGGTATCTCAGCCATGATGGTGTAAGGTCTCTTCGTTGATTTCCAGTTTATTGTTAGTGCCATTTTCAGTGTTTATTAGAAAGTTGGGAATCACTTCCCTACAGCTGTGAGCAGGCTGAATATGAATGTAGAAGTGTTTCCAATCTCTTCCATCTTGATACGAGTATCAGAGAAAGCAAGTGTAGGTGATGTTTGAAATGGGAGATTAATTCCCATGATAGTGTGTTTACAGTTTTTAGCTCTTGAAGAATGTTTGCAGTTGAGTGTATTCTCCATCCTTTTTTTTGGTTCTAGAGTGGGTGGAATGGTATACAAGGTATCTGTGAAATTTTTGTTTCCAGCATCCTGCTAGTGTTGCCCCCTGTCTTTGTTGTATTCTCCAAGGCTGTTGGGTGGGTAGCTATAGAAGTGATTTCATTCTTTCAGCCTTCTCACAATTTTCTGGTTCTTCAACTGAGGAAGCTTGAGCTTTAGTTAGCCTACTAAGGGTGTATGCCCCGCCCCATTAAAGGTGATCTTGGGAAGAGTGTTTAATAGGGTTTCTGTAATAAGCTTTAGCATAGAAAATTACAATCAAGATGATGTCTCACCTAGAGTTTTTTGGAGGGTAGAATGAAGACATTGTAGAGTTTCTTGAGAACATGGAGGTTGCTTGTATTAGCAACCACATTGATGATCCTGCACAAGTGCTACGTCTCTTACAAATTTGTCTCAAAGGTGATGCAAGAGTGTGGTTTAAGGCCTATGAAGATGCAATAAGGATAGCCGAGCTGCCTGAAGTTATGATTGTGGTTGGCTTAAAGCAAGCCTTAATTGATAGATTTAAGAAGACTGAGGATCCAGATAAGGTATGGCATGAAGTGCAGGCTCTTACATAGGGTGACAATGAACCTATTGATGCTTACATCAAGAAGTTCTCCTTGTTTTGTGAAAGTTCATGCAAAGCTTTGGGACCTGAGCAGCCACCCCTGACATGATGAAGAAGGATAGATTTATTGTTGGCCTCAAGGGCACTATACGACGCTAGAGGGTGGAGATAAAAAAGCCTAAGTCTTTTGAAGATGCTGTGGAGGTTGCAAAAAGTAAGGATTGGAAGCTACAACGGATGAACCAGCTAGGGATGGATTCATCTATTGTAAGGCCAGAAGTGAAGCAAATTGAACAGCTTCTAGCTAGGGTACCCATGGAAATAGTCCACACTACTGATTCACCAATTGTTCACACCATGCCTCAAATGATGCATGCATTGTTAGTAGCTACTACCATAGATGATGGGATAAGGCAAAACATGTGGCAAATGGTTGATTTAATATGAATAATCTTACCCTGAATCTTATGAGTAATGCAAGTGGTGGATGAGGACGTGGAAGAGGCTTTTACCTAGCCAATGGTGAAGGCCAAACAAGAAATGGTGGAGGCCGTGGATATGGCAGGGGGGACGTAGATTTATACCCCCACGTGTTACAATTGTGGAGAACTAGGGCATCTAAGCACTGACATGCCGCCAAGAATGGGAGGTTACATGTATCCTCTACCTTCGTAGTTGCCTAATAGATTAAATGATTACAGTATTGAGATTAAAGGTGAAGCAAGTCCTAGTGGATTATCTAATGAAGAAAAAGGGAAAACTAAGGTGGTGAATGTTGTGACCTTAGAAAGGACAACGAAGCAGGAAGAGGTAGTGGTAATGCCAATACGGGGAAGAGGACTACTCAAGAGAGAGAAGGAAGAGGTGTTGCAGGGTCCAACAAGAAAATAGGGAAGGTTCATGAAGGAGAAGACGCCAAAGCCAAAAGAAGTAGAAAATTCTAGGTTTTTGATTTTCCATTGGGGGATGGCTAATCAAGCTATAGCTTGAAGTCTGACATCATCGACAGGAAGGCAAATGTGACTTTTGGACAATTGATTGAAATGGTGCCAAAACTAAGGAAGCAATGGAAGATTCTTGTTAATCCGATTGAGAAAAAGCCAGAGAAGGGATTGGTGAAGGTTCTCTCTATTGAATAACTTCTGGATATTTGCCCCATTGTAGATGCTTGGCATAAAGAAAAAAGTATGGGGCATGCCTATGTAGATGGTGGTGCTCAGATATTATCCACTCTTGTGTAGAGCATCTTGGTCTTACCATCTCAGGTGTTTTAGGTTTCCATATACATTTGGCCAACCATCAAAAGGTCAAGTGTTTAGGCTTAGTGAAAGACTTGGAAGTGGAGGTCTATGATGTTAAAGCGGTTGTAGATTTTCATGTTATGCGAGCAGGTTTAGGAGCCTATCCAATCATCCTTGGAAGACCTTGGTTGCGAGCAATAGGAGCTGTGCAGGATTGGAGACATGGTACTATATGCCTCTACAACAAAAAAAGTAAAAGGAAGCTATTTGATATGCATAGCCGCAAGTTTTTGGAAGATGCAGGATTGGAGACATGGTACTATATGCCTCTACAACAAAAAAAGTAAAAGGACATGTTATGCGAGCAGGTTTAGGAGCCTATCCAATCATCCTTGGAAGACCTTGGTTGCGAGCAATAGGAGCTGTGCAGGATTGGAGACATGGTACTATATGCCTCTACAACAAAAAAAGTAAAAGGAAGCTATTTGATATGCATAGCAGCAAGTTTTTGGAAGATGCAGGATTGGAGACATGGTACTATATGCCTCTACAACAAAAAAAGTAAAAGGAAGCTATTTGATATGCATAGCAGCAAGTTTTTGGAAGATGCAGGTGAACATGACTCTAGTGATGAGGAATCTACTAGCTCTTTTGATTATGAAACAGATACTAGTAGCTCTTCTACCAGCAGTGATAGGGAGGTGGATGTTGCCTTCATTTTAGTAGTTAAAGAGAAGGATGAAGACCAAACCTTGAGTAAAGGTTTAAACATAGCCTCAACAGTAGGCTTATCTGGCCTATACACTTTTCGAAGATTATGGATATAACATTCTTCTTGTCCCCACACCATAAAGAAATGATATTTCTTATGTGCATACTGTTCAAGAGTGTTTACATAGGCACAAACATTCTTGTGTAGCATGGTGGACCAAATACCAACATGAAAGTATTGGCAAATCTCATCCAAAAATTCAAAACACCCGGGGCGAATAACAACTGTGGTGCGACCAATATCAATTCGAATACAATTTGTTTGTGGATGCCTCTTCTCTTCCTTGTTGAGTAAAACTCCATTAAGATCAAGTATAAGTGCATGTTTCTTTATGGTGATTGCACGAGGAATATTTTCTGCATACAATACAGAAGAATGATAACACTTTAATGTGTTTACATACTTAACAATATTAAAACAAGTGATCCTATATTATCAATGAGAGCTAATTACAACAAAACATCCACAAGTTTACTTTCGTTTCATGCTCCCATACTCATCTATGACGATGGCTCCTAGACTTGATTGTATTGATTGGTGAAGATTGAAATACTAATCTATCTCCATCTCTCTCAAAAGAATATAAACTTCCTAGAGGCCTACTCTTTTGTGTATCGAAACGTAGCTCCTCAACACGTTGCTCTATTTCTTGCGTACTTAACTTGTGATTGTTAGAAGCAGCTATACCTGCAAAAACAACTCTCGCTAAGAAACATACTTTTTAACACACAAAATTGCTGAATAAATCATCTTAAATAACATCCTATTGAAAAAGATATACCTTTAGTTTTCTTGGCACCCTCTGCCACCACACAGAGTCCTTGATTTCAACTATTCTCTCTTTATTCGTAGCATATGTAGCCTCATCAATTTCTTCAACACCCTCTGCCACACAGAGTCCTTGATTTCAACTATTTTCCCTTTATTTGTAGCATATGTAGCCTCATCCATTTGTTTCAACAATCTCTTCTTGTCTCTCCTTGCTTGGTTGCAAAAGTCTCTTGAAGCTCTTCATTAACTTTATCTTTATTCTCACTAACCTCAACATTAACTTGCAAATTAGGAATGTCCTTAGTCTCTTTAGTCCTATCACTTGAAGGCCTTGAAGATGTTTGCAAAGCTGAATCATCGATGTGATCTACCTCCACCATGTTGTCTTCATTATTTCTAGCATTTAAATCATGAGAGTTGATCTCTCTAGTAGGGCTTTCATGATGATGTTCTAGTTGAGCAATGTTATCTTCGTCTTTCCCTTCTTTGTATATATCTGTAAGATTAAAATAAAATGCTATTACTTTTAGGATTTAAATAATACACCAAGGCTAATACAATACTAGTCATTTTTATATCTACACATATACTTTGTATCCAAACTTAGATTACTAAACTTTGACTGATGTACCATAATGAATTAGGAACCATAACATAAGAGTCAAACTTGAGTTTGAGCCTCACTTACAAGGGCAACGTAAAGATCGCTCAACTTGAGATTGTGCCTTGTGTTGGAAGATTGGACATAAGTGGAGGTACGGTTGAAACTTAAGTTTGAGCCTCACCGCTACACTAGGATATGGAGTAAGTGTAATTTCTTAATAGTAAGTGTGCGTCATCATTTGTATTAGGCTCAAACTTAATTTTGAGCCTCACTGCTACACTAGGATATGGAGTAATTTCTTAATAGTAAGTGTGCATCATCATTTGTACTAGACGTAGCAAGCCTTTTGCATAAAGCCTCATGATCTTAACCCAGTTCTGCCATACATCATCATCACATAGAAGCAAGTGTAAATCATTTTTGACAAAATTCTTGTGTAGTGTGTGCTCCGTGGTCTCCACAAAGGCCTGCAAAGTAAGAAGTTAGCCCCCTCACTATAGATATCACAAAATATTAGGAGGAATTATGCATTTATGGGTTTTCAATCATTTGGAGCTTATGCTCAAACTTGAGTTTGAGCCTCACTTGCAGTGCTAAACTAGTATATAATAGTGATGCTCGATCTTAGGTTTGAGCATCACCTCCGTATGCAAATCTAGCACTTGCAAGTGAGGCTCCAACTTAAGTTCGAGCCACAATTAGATATGCAAGTGCTACACCATCACAGAGAGGTGAGGCTTGAAGTTCAATTTCAAACCAAACTATTAAGTTTATGTAGTTTGAGAAGAAGCCTTACATGCATCTTTCTTATGTTACTGCTATACTTAAAACTATAGATCTATGAAGAAGTAAAGAAGAAGTAATGTAGGTCTATGATTTACCAAGATATAGCAAAGAATCAAAAGAGTACCTTCCAAGACTCATCCATCTTGGGTTGATTGACACCAGGCAAAGGTTTACTAGGACGACCGTTTGCATGCCATTGTGCTCGAGCTTGTAGAAGTTGATCGAGGAATGGCTCCTTTTGCATTGACTTTGCAACAGATAAATTCGCATCCTTGGAAATGTCACGAGAAATCTTGGGCGGGCAATTTACAATTATCTTTAATCTCCTGAACCTGAATTCCTGACGCAGTGGAGGGGTCACTTTAGCCATATTTAGAGCTTGCAAGCTTTTTGCAGCACTAATGGAGTGTTGACCAGAGATAATCCAATATTCAACTTTATGAATATCTTCTTTTGTGAGTTTATCAAGGGGTTGTTTTGTAGCACGATTACAGGGCATCAAAATTGCAAGTATCTCCTCTTGCTTTGGGTCCTCAATAAAGTCTTGGGTCAAAATATGAACCCAATCCTTATTTAACCTTCTATACACATAGTTTAAAGGAGCAGGATAACATTTCATCACATCAATGCTGAAGACCTTATTTAGACCAAAGGGATAATATCCCTTCTTTATTTCTAATGAGATAATTGCTTTGCTGCCCTTGTTTAGAGTCTCAACCTCCATTAGCTCGTCATCGGACGCATCTATCTCCTTTGAACCACTTGCTGGTTTTGTCCTTTGTCTCTTTAAAGAGATTTCTTGAACCTTTGTAGAGTGCTTTGCATCATTGAAGGGACAAATAAGAAAAGGAGCTATGTCCATAGGGTAAGGGTAATGAAAAATTACGATAAAACCCATGGAGCTGGCAAAAAATGTGATGTTGCAAACATTCACAACGTCGCAACCATTGATTGTTGCGAGAACCGATGGAGATAGATCCAAAATCATGCAAAAGCTAGGGTACACTTTTGGGGACAGAGCTATAGTACACGATACACATTTGTACTAGATTGCATGGGCATGGCCTATAGACAAGGTCAAGATGACGAGTGCTTTGAGTTCACATTTGATGGGAAGAAGGTTTGTAGTAAAGCATGGTATGTAATGCATGGCATTGGTAAGTCAACGTTCTATAGGCTCAGAAAGAAGTTCTTGAATGGTGCATGTAATGTCAGTCATGGCAACAGTGGGATAATACGGAAGGGCATGACACATGTTGAGATGGCAAAATCAATCATAGAGGACTTCATAGATAATAATGCCGATCAAATGCCACATAGGTCAAGGACAACTATGCATGGAGCCCGCGAGACCCAACGTGTTCTACCAACAATGTACAAACAGGTGGACATATTGCGTGAAGTGAATGACACACTTGTCTCGTTCGAATACCGGCCACTATCACAACCATCATTCTCAAGATTGTGGAACACAGAGTTCAAGACAGTTAGTTTATCAAAAACCAGCACCTTCTCAAAATGCGACATTTGTACGGCAATCAAGGTCAAGTTGGAATCAACAAAAAATCAAGAGGAGCGTGCCAGATACATGGCACAAAGAAGGGCACACATGTTGCAACAAATGAGTTGTAGAAATCTATACTATGCTTGGAGCTCTTCCGAAATGAACCCAAATAGGTATTTGTGTATTATACATGATAAGATGGACCAGAGCAAGACTGCCATACCACAAATTAAACCAGTTCCTAAATCTCTCAATGGGGTTGAGAGGCTTCCAGTATCCTTAACAGGAATGCTCACTCATGGACATGGACAAACAGCTTATGGTCACTTTGCCTTGGGTTATGGCCAAGTGATCCCAACTTCACAATTTCATCTCTCTCAAAATGTTTAAGAAACTTAGAAAGAGGAGAGCAACACATGTATGGTGACTTGAACTCACAAAACTCAGATGCTAAACCACGAACAGATCTTTTTGATTGTGTTTTGTCTACTATGGCCCTGTATCAGCATATGGAAGTGCTGAAGGACAGAAATGCATATTGCAAGCAGAGCATTGAGGATGCAGATGCAGAGACAGAAACAAATGTGGATACAGAGGAAAATTGTTCTTCACATATGCAGTCAGTCTTTCATATACTAACACACATGTGTAGGATAGGGGCAATGGAAATGCCTCAAGTTTAATGCCATCAAATTCAAGGACATTTTTTAAGAGATTGCCAAGGACGTTATTGTTGCAACTTGACAATTGTGGTTCTAAAAATAAGAACCGTTATTTATTTGCCTATCTATCCCTATTGGTTGCACGAGGAGTGTTTGACAAGCTTGGTTTTCTTATGGTTGGTCATACTCATGAAGATATTGATGCATTGTTTAGTCGCTTCTCTAAGAAGTTGAGGAAACAAACCATTTTCACATTTCCACATTTGATGAAGATCTTTAATGAGTGTGTTAGCATGCATCCAGCACCCTTTCTCCTACAAAAGGTGGCAGACTTCAAAGGCTTTGTCAAGGGATGCTTACATGATGGAGCCGATAGCTTGATTGGACATTCAAAGCCATTACAATTCAGGTTTTATATGAGTGATGGAATACCTTTGATGCAATACAAAGTACACCCCAAAAATGTTGATTGGTTACCAGAAAGCGGTATAGAGTTATGGAAGAGAAATGACCAACCAGGGAGGACCCAAGCTTCCTGAAGGTTTTTCAAAAGTATTGCCACCCTTTGAGTATGTTAAGGAAAATGAGAAGGTTGTGGAGGGCTTAAAAAAACATGTCAATTGGTGGAAAGAGCACTTGCAAGAGAAAGGAGACCAAAGTGATTATGCTAAGTGGATCAATCCGGTCCTTGCCTATTGGGAGAATCTTATGCTAAACATGAAAACCCCTAGTGCAAGGGAAGACATTGGATTTTATGACTTTTGGCCAAGGAGTGTATGCGAAAAAGCTGAGCCTCTTAACCTTCAAGTGGAGGAAAATGTAGATGAAGGGTTTGATGTAAATGAGGACCATTATTGTGGTAAATGAGGATAATGTAGATGAAGGGTTTGATGTAAATGAGGACCATTATTGTGGTCCAATGCGCAACAAACCTGCTGAAGAGTTCAACCCGACTCTTGATGTGTCTAAAGGAGATTTTGTGCTTGTACAGCCTTGTGATGCAAATTACCCAATATGGTTGGGAGTGACAACAAGTGATGTTGATCAAAACAACAACTCGATAAACTACCTACAAGTTCAGATACAATATTGGTCACCAATTTCAAAGAAGAAGAATGCAAGTGATGTGGAGGTTTATAAGGATTGCTGGAACAAGTATTGGCGAGAGAACAGAAATGATCCTCAGCGCTGGGAAGATACTAGCTGCATCATTTGGGCATGGAAGCCCAAGGGTGGACGACTTCTAGAGAAAATCAAGATTCCAAAGGCTATAATACTGAAGGCCAAACAGAATCAATTGAATCAACATGTCAGTGCAGTTGAGCAAGAATGATTTGTTAGCACATGGGCAACTAGCTTCGTAATCTTTTAGCAATGTTGTATGAAGCTACCAAACTCATAGTTCAATCATTATTCAGATTGTAAGGCTTTCTTAAGTTTTTAGATTTATGGTTCACCCATTGTTCAAGAATTTTGATTCAATACAGATGGTGATCTTTTTAATTCTATCACCTAGACTTTCTTACAACTTAAAGTTACATTGAATATCCTTTCTTTGTTAAAGTTTCTGTGTTTGATGGTCAACTGGAGGCTATGTGATATAAACAAGCTTAATTCTTGGTGTGCGTGTGTGTGTGCAAGCAAATTTACATCCCACCACCAACATCATATATACTTGTTACAAATGTACAATAGTATATAAATCATATCGCATTATTCAAATGCTTGTTGAGAACATCCAATAATAAATCTTGCATATCGCACAGTAAACATTGTATTGGATCTAACAAAGAATGCTTGTTGAGAACATCCAATAATAAATCTTGCATATCGCACAGTAAACATTGTATTGGATCTAACAACAAAGAATTGTCCCAAAATTGTGCATATTTTTCAAAATTCCTAAATTTGAGTTTTATATTTGTGACCTGTTTGTAAATGACTGTTTTATGTCAAGAATGCTGGGGAAGCATTTTGATTGTCTTGTGATTAAGGTCGTGGAGACCTAACCGATGAAGTTGCAACTGCTGACAGAGAGTCATTGGAGGACATCTCGCGTAGCAAGGTCGGCCGAGGTCTTGACCAGCCTCGGTTCGATTTAAATGGTGAGCTTTCGGTATGGTGGATGAGGGACCAAGAAAGCGACCTATGAGTGAAGCGCTAGGTGACCTGCGAGGTTGACCAGCCTCGGTTCGATTTAAATGGTGAGCTTTCGGTATGGTGGATGAGGGACCAAGAAAGCGACCTATGAGTGAAGCGCTAGGTGACCTGCTGCGCGAAGGATCCTAGAGGGTGCTGACCATACGGTGCTCGGGCTCTGGGTCACCGAAGATACCCACACGTGCGTCGTGAAAGATATTGGAATAAGGAGTAAGAGTTGTTTTTTGAAACCGGGCATGGATCTGGTTGATTGACCTTGCTGGTCCTCAACGGATGAGTCCATGACTCTTTTATATGGATCTATTGGTTGATCTTGCTGAAACACCGATGAATGAATGATTGGAAATATGGATTCAACCAGAGATTTTGAGGATTGTGATCAGTGACATAATGGTTTCATTAAAGGATTGTTTTAAAGTTAGCTAATGCTGAGAAAAAGGCAATTTCATATTGGGTGTGTAAGTGGTGTGACTAGTTTTATGTTTGTATGAACTTTCAGCTAGGGAGCCTGGGAACTCTTTTCCCTGGTACCCGACCGGGATAAAACCTAACCAAATTCCTAATTGGATCCTATCACTACAGTGGTTGGGTGGTTGTTGGCTAACCCATGGGACTAGATGGGGTTAGGCTGGACTGATGGATCCGTAAATCGAGACTCAATTTCTATTTAGTTCGATAGATGAAGTAAATCTCGGACAAAAATTGTTCTATGGAAAAAGAATCAACGGCTGTGCCTCTCGATGGTTGGGGAAAAAAGCGTTGGTCTCTATGATCCAAGTGTAATCTGTCCCTTGATCTGACTATGGAACTTACGAGTTTGGTCAGATCAGTTCAGTTAGTTAAGGCTTTTGACTACGTTAGAGAAAAGTTATCCTGGTGGAATCGCTCGTGCTTTCCGGGCAACAAAGGAAGTTTTTCTGGGTTCGGTTTTGGAAAAACCAACGGATTAGTCTCTTGTCCGGATATCCGTGGGCGAGGCCCTGAGTGTGGGATGCTGCCCTGTGCAAGATGTGCTACTTCCGCTGCTAGCACCCCAGAATTCGTTGCGTAGTGGGGTCAGGGATCTTACAAAAATGAAGATAATACTGGCATGTAAATACACAAAGATGAAAATACAAAGGAATGAGGGTCTGTTTATAGGTGAGGGAGGCCACTAACCAAGTCATCCAACTGGATTCTAGAGGCTTCCAGCTTTAGTTTAATCCATTTTGGACAAGTTTTGGACCAATTTGGCTCACTTTTTGATCCAGTTTGAAGGAGGAGAGATAAAATATCCCAATTTGTTTGAACTAAAAATACAAGGTAATGATGAAAAAAGGCACCTCCTTCATGAGCCCTTTCCCTCCTTACGTAGGTGTCAAAATTGGATTTTTTAAACTAATAAACCTTAATTTTTATCTAATAAACCCACTACTTGGTCAACTCTTCATCTTATGAGAACATTTACTCATTGTTGGGATATTTTCTTTTATTCTTTGTATTTTTGTCATCCCAACACTTGGATTAATCCTATTGGCCCTTTAGAACCTTATTTGGACCTTAGTCAAAAAAATTTGAAAATGTGGACCCTTAGGCTAAGTTTAATACATATATTCGAAAGGAGAGATTTACTAATAAATTTTGAAAATGTGGACCCTTAGGCTAAGGTATTTGAAAATGTGGACCCTTAGGCTAAGGTCTTTAATCTTTCAAAAGGAGAGATTTACTAATTAAAAAATATTATTATTAAGCATAAAGATTAGCATTAAACCATTAAACATTATGAATCATTGAAAAGCTTGATTTCAAGAAAAAACCATTGATTAAAAAGCTTTCCAAGCATTAGAGGGGTTGGGAAGAAGATAACCATTAAGAAAGATAGAAAAACACCATGGATTAAGGCTTACCCTTGATTTTTGTCTTGATTCTTTGACAAAGAAGTGAAGCCCACAAAGCAAGCTTGGCTACCAAGATGGGGAGGGTAATCGCTAAGAGAGGATGGAGATTTGTGAAGCTTCAAAGCTTCCCAAAGTAGAGGTAAAATAGAGGGATAATAAAATTACACTAAAATAAAGATAATACGAGCATGTAAATACACAAAGATGAAAATACAAAGGAATGAGGGTCTATTTATAGGTGAGGGAGGCCACTAACCAAGTCCAACTGGATTCTAGAGAAGGCTTCCATCTTCAGTTTGATCTATTTTGGACAAGTTTTGGACCAGGTTGGCTCACTTTTCGATCCAGTTTAAAGGAGGAGAGAGGAGAGATAAAATATCTCAATTTATTTGAATTAAAAATACAAGGTAATGATGAAAAAAGGTACCTCCTTCATGAGCCCTTTCCCTCCTTTTATTGAGGTGTCAAAATTGGATTTTTTAAACTAATAAACCTTAATTTTAACTAATAAACCTAGTACTTGGTCAACTCTTCATCTTATGTGAGCATTTACTCATTTTTGGGATATTTTCTCTTATTCTTTGTATTTTTGTTATCCCAACATTTGGATTAATCCTATTGGCCCTTTAGAACCTTATTTGGACCTTAGTCAAAAAATTGAAAATGTGGACCCTTAGGCTAAGGTCTTTAATACATATATTCAATTAATTTCTAATGCACATTGGAAAATTCTTTTTGAAATTATATTTCAAAGAAATTCATCTTAGATATTAGGAGAAACTTTGTATCCAAAAATATCTCAATTTTGTATTACCTCTCTCTAGAATATTTTCTTTCTCTAGGCCAAAAACAAGGGAAAACAATGTTTTCTTGCATTCTAAAATAGGGGATGATTACAGGGGACTGAGATGAGAGCTTATACATCTTTTAGGGCTAAGGAGAAACCTTATACACTCACTGGCAAGTAATGCATAACACATGAGTCCAATGGGGCTTCCATTTGCAATGCCTCAAATAATAGTATGCTTGCTGGAGTGAACGTGGGTGCAAACATCCCTCTTTTGCAAACAAAGTACATTATAGAAGTCCGAAACTGCATTTTCATTCAAGAAACACGTATAAACTCAACCATGCAATAGAATCTAGTTACATAACACCATAGAAACAACGACTCAACTACCACAAGGCATTAAAGAGCAAGTCATATTACCTCTATCATGCTGCCCTCTTGTTCAATATAACCGTATGCCGAGTGATGAAAGACAACAATCTGTTTCACCAAACATCCATGTCATATACTCTGGAGTAGCACTCAATCCACCCCATAGAATCTCCTACACTTACCTGTTGACCAATTTGGATCCTATAACAAGTAATTGATGAACAAAAAATTGATTTCAAGGAAAGCTCTAACCTGCCATGCAGCAGGACACCACCACTAACCAACCTATAAAGACAGACCATAACGGACATGGTCCTCTATGAACATATACCATGAGGCCTTTGTGCACTCCTGTGGTGGGAGAGTCCCTCCAAATGGGAGGTCCAACAAAACAAAGTCTTCCACCCAAGACATCAAGGTTGGGGATAAAGTCCTGATGTATGGAGTGTGTAACGAAAAGAAAAAAACTCAAATATGCTGGTAAGGGACCATATAGAGTATGTGAAATTACCTCGCAAGGTACCATCAGAGTGGAGACTCTCGACGGAGTTGAAACCATTGGATTCCTTAATGGGAGTAAATTCAAAAGATACTATGACCCCCTGAGCCAAGAGGAGTTATATGCAATCCATCAAAAGAAGGCAGCTAAAGAACAAGCTGAGCTTAAAAAGATACAAGCGAGAGTCGAAGCCAAAGAACGTCAACAGCGTGCTAGGTGACAACGAGAAGCCAACTTGAGAATTACGCAAGTATTTTTCGAGGAGGCAGAGGAGGATTCACTGGAATCCGACCCGCCTCTAAGATACCCAATTGAGTTACAGAGTCCTTACGGGGGGGTGCTGTATAATGCATTATTGGATACAGGAGCTCAACACAATTTGCTATCATATGGCGTGTGGTGTCAACTGGGAAAACCACCTTTATCCAAGAGTTCTATCCAAGTTCAAGGAATCAACAAGAAGAAAACCCCTGTCTCAGGAATTCTGCACACTCCGGTTACTTATGACAAGGGAACAATAATTCAAAGCTTTTTGGTTATGCCTGCGGGTACCATGGAAGGGACTGTAAACTTAGGGCGCAAATGGATGATGGCCACCAAGTGCAATATCGATTGGGCAACTAGACGAGTCACAATGCAAGAACCAACACTAGGTCTGACCGCTCAAAATCCCCCACCTAAGTCATCCACTCAAATATTAGATAATGAAAAATCACAAAGCCCAGTGGCAAAACCATCTTTCATTGTTTTCCACCCCTCTAACGCTTCAACGCCAAGAGTGGAAATAGGCAAAGTGGTCTCTAAAGCTCCACTTACTATGCCAAAAAACACATACAAATGGGTCCCAAAGGCTTCGTTAATAGCTACTTCCCCTGCTCAATCTCGTTCAGCCACACGAAGCCTCGTAAAAGGAAAGCAGCTACCTACCCGAGAAAGGGCAATGTAACATCGCGATGTATCCCTAAAAAATTATTAGTAGCCCAAGGGTACTATGAGGGGAATGACCAAATTTGGGTCCCTAAACATAAGCTGAATCCCTCTACATCACCTATAAAACCTTGCAAACCAATTGTTGCCACCCCAATGACAATTCAAGACTGTGGTAAGGAAAAGGTAACAGAGTGCTCCGCACCACTTCTTCCAGAGCTAGTTTGGATTCCCAAACGATATCGATCAATACCACCTAGCTTAGGAAGGGGGGAGTCACATGAAGCTTCTAGCTCTTCATGCCAAACACACATTGATATAAAAGTTTCTTCATGCTCTACACCTACTCTTGTCAACACCCAACAAAAAACCGATGAGTCTACGTCTCCCCTTGTAATAGTATCGTCGGAAACCATTTCCTCCATTCGTCAATGGGAGCGTACACTACCATCTCTGCAATTGGATGTGGCCACAAGGGTCATAAAAAGCTATCTGCCCACATCACAACCGATGACCCGCTGGACAAATTGGTTCCAAGAGGCTGCAACATCATTGCAAATAATATGATCTACCCAAGGAAAGGGGGAGCATGTACTCACGCTTGACATTCTAATGCTTCCTCCTTAACCTTCTCCCCTGACCATGTAATTGCCAAATTCAAGGGGATGTATATATATAGCTTCATACATTTTTTTCAAAAAAAAACAAAGAAAAGAAAAACAAAAAATAGTAAAAAGAGCAAGAGCACAAAAAGAGGATAAATATCCGTATACAATCAAGAACTAGATTGACCTGTCACAAAACTACTGATGCTATATCTGTGTTTGCAGATATGGCAGATGCACGATCATCATACACTTCATCCACTCCTACCTTTGGTGAGAGGTATCATCTGTACCTTTCTCAGATATTCCACATGTGCTATCCTGTAATTGAAACTGAATGGGATCATATAGATGTACTAGCCAGAGAGGAAAATGTTGAGGAATTAGAATGGCTAATTCGCCTATTGACCATGACTGACCCCTACTCCGTAGAGGACATATCCCCGATAGCCCAATGCTTTCCTTTTCCACAAGATGACTATCCTCGCATGGTTACATTCTTGATGAGTTTATGTGGATGGGAAAATGAAAAGGAAATATGTGACAATGATGAATGGACGGATGAAACTCATGGTACTACTGAGGTTGACTTTATTTATTTGGATGATGCTGATAGAGGCTTAGCCTTAGGGCTAGAGCCAGGACTCTACAACATCCTCTTACCGTATCCTCAGTAGTAGTGTGGTGACTGGTAGGTAGGTTAGTGTTTTCAAGTTTTTTCTAGTTTAGATTCCTTAAACGAGTCTTTAATTTTTCACACTGATGTGTCTCTCGAGGTATAGTGCCTGTTAGTTGATTGTACAGGTTAAAAAGTTTGAGGTGGGTTCGCTTTCAAGTCTTGAGACTACCGCAATGTTCATCAAAATATATCTACATCAAATTGCAAGTTGTCTCGTCAAATCAAGGAGATCTCCAAAATATAGGTGTAATTCTTCCATACCCACTCTCTTCCGTTTTTTCTGTTCAATTAATTGCATGAACTATAATGCATGACCACATGGAAATTGTCAATGTACTACTTAGTTTTTGAAGTTGCCTGACGTGCTAGTGTGAATCATTAATGAGTTTAACCTTGTTGGATATATTCTTGAGAATGCATGCAGTCTTTAGTTAACCTTGGAATACAATTGTCTTAGGTCTAGGGTCAAACCATCTTAATGTTTGACACCTGGCCATGTGTGTGTTGACCTCTAGGACATAGCTTTTACCCCTTTGTCGAAAGGATGCAAGACAAATTATAGTTCAGGAGCAAAAATAATTTTTTTTTTTAAAAGCCTACAATAAATGGCAATACAAGTCTATGATGTGCTTTAATGTTGGCCTATCGCCTTATTGATACTTGGTAGGCGAGGAGTATTCTACTCCAAACCGATGCCTTGGTTGGTAGGGGGTAGCCTTGCCTAAGGTGAACTAATAGATTCTTGGAGAATGCTTTGTGTTAAACATGGTACCAGGATCGATGTTAGTTTTACCTTAGGAAGGTCGCCATTGTGTTTCAAAATTGTCACGTGCATAAAGAAATAAAGGCAAAAGGCTCCTGTAACTCTGATGTTTCTTGTGTCCCTAGGCTCGTGGTATTAACTTGTTCTTAGAGTAGACAGAGTGTGGTCATCTGTTTATTTATTAAGCTTGGTTATTTTCCTTGACTTAGGCCAGTTATAAACCTTGATTAACCTTTGACACCTTGCTAACTTGATTTACTTTCAATAATTTTAAACTCCTGTTAATTTGCTACACTAGCTCATTCATGTGCACCTTAAACTAAGTTCTCATAGCAACATCCATTGTGGTCTAACATGCTTGAATTTATACACTTTATATCTTTTGAATTCCAGCATACTTTCACTCTACTTCCCTGTTTTGCAGACGGTCCACCACAACAACCCTATCGAGCTTACCATACCATAGCTTCCGAGGACGGAATCTACATCAGGAAGGGGGGCATGTTAACCTATGTGATGGACATTCAGACGTACTATGTTTTACGTCATTAATTTAAATATTCTGAGTCATGGGCCGGGCTTGTCGGCACCATATGTTAAGGATGAAGGGATTGGGTGATCGCCGATGAGAGGCGCACCTTGAATATCAGTAGGATAAGGGTTAGGATCGACCGGCCATGTATGGGTGCCCAAGTGTGAACGGCCAAGTCACCTATAAGAGCCAAATGTAACCCTAAAATCCTCATTCTCATGTGTTGTGAATACAAGAGTGCTCTTGCCTTATCTCTTTGGTTTCCTTCTCCTGCGTGTGTGTGTGAGAGAGAGAGAGAGAGAGAGAGAGAGTGAGAAAGCGATCGAGCACTGTGTAGCGGCACGGCAGCGGAGAGGCGGTAGAGCGGCGACGGCGGCTCCTTCTTCACTGCGACGCGGGAATCCTTCAAGGCGGTGGTTGAGCGGTGAGTGACACACCCTTTGCATTCTGTTTGAGCTTCCTTCCCTGGTTGTATGCTTGCAGCCATTCGTGGCTCGCATACGGTGTTCGAGCTACGACCTGTGCGGCAAAAGCGCACACCCATGAACATCCATGCACGGAGAGACACAGTCAAAGTAGCGTATAGTATGCTCCCTCAAAAAAATGAACGAAATGGGAAGCTTCAAAGTAGATGTAGATAAAGGAAGAGTCTCTGCACAAGAGCACAAAATAAGTAAAAACCATCACACAAATACCACAATCTAATGTTCATAAGAATTACAAAAGGAGAAAGCCACCCACTCATTAGTATGAGCTAACTCATCCTCGTTGGTAGGCAAGTCATCATCAATGTGGTCCACATGCAGCTCAACAACACTGGCTCCCCACTTTCTTTTTGTTTCACCCTACAAGCCCAGAAACAAACTTAGGAAGAACAAATAACATACTTCACTTTAACTATCACAAATTTCCCAACGAACCTTGTGTGTTGATAATGAGGGATCATCCGCCGATGTATGCTTTCTCATCATAGAATGCATCTTGAATGCCTCTTTCTTTTATCCTAGGATGTGGCCTTTCTCCATGTCCAACCACCATGGACAATTATCTAACTCCCAATGGCTGAGAGAATGGAAATTTTGGGGGTACATGGTGGTTCCACATTAGCCATAGAGATCCACTACCTTGCCCAAATAGGGAAACCACCCAAAAGCTGGCTCTCCTTCAAACAGATTAAATATCTATTGAAAAAATAATGCACAATCAGGCTGCTTGTTGCAAAACTTGACCAAAACACAACCAATATACAAAGCCATGCAAAGTGGGCTCCAAAGTTATAGGCTAGGTTATATGTACTTGAATACTAGACGTTGTGCAGCCATCCACACCATATCCACTTTCTTCAGAGCCTGCACCTCTTTGTCTCTTGAACGGACCTCAGTCTTTCTCACCAATGGAAAAATGTATCTCCATTCTTCTATCTTCACTTCCTCGTAGTAATCTTGGAGTGTATAATTAGATGGTAACACAATGCCCTCCGGGATGGACACATAGTCTGCCCAAATCTCTAGAGCACATTTATGGATTTTGTCCAGAACAAGTTCCCTTGGGAGCCACCTGAGGACATCACACCAAAACACATCAAACCAATATGTAGCAATAAATCATGAAAAGAAACCACCCATAGAGCCAATGAAGTTGGAAGATCACATTCTATAATCGTGGTCGCCCTTGAGAAGAGTAAACATAGCTTTTGTAGTCTTGTTTGCTTCAAAAAGTGAAAGCCATCGCAACCTCACATCCATGCTCACATCACACAAATCAAGTAAATTAAGCTTCTCCAAACAAAACAAAACTATCTTCACTCCATTTCAAAGAGAGTAATGCCTTCTTCCACTCATCACACCCAACTTTGGATCCAAAATATTCAGGATCTGCCAAAGCCAAAGCAAACTTCAACTCCAGGGTGGTAATGACTTTCAAGACATACATTGCAAGAAGGTAGAAGCCAAAGAATGCACTAATAATATACCCTACCTATTCTGTCTGAGTAATTTCGAGTGAGGTTTTCAATTTATTTCTTCTCCAATTTAGCAAACTCCTTAGTGGACACTTGACCTTTGAGAGGACCAATGCATTTTGAAATTTCACCTACATAGACCACACATGCACACTAAAAAAAAAAACACAACACTACATTAGCTATCCAACATGTGTATGGAAACCTACATTATAAACACGTTTTCAAGGTATCCTCGTGTCAAGGGGAATCGTGGCTCGACTCCCTTGGTATTTCTCCGACAGATGGCATCTATTTTCTTCACATCCGAATTGGGAAGCTCTCTCAAAAAATCTAGAGAGTTAGCCAAGCAAATATTTGCAGTGTTGACAATCTTGTCTCTGAGTGAGGGTACCACAAGGGCATGCGTCGAGAGACTACTTCTCTTACATTACTTTCTAGAATCAAGGGCTTGTTATTTAAGAACTATACTGACCAACACATGGCTTGGCAAAGGCTAATACTATTGGGAAGCAACCTGCATCAAACTATTGGGAGAAGCAGCCCTCATTGACGCGAGCTGCTTCCCAACAGTATTGGCCATGGCCAAGCCCCATATGGCCTCTAGAATATGCAACAAGAAGGTGTCCACCCAAACCAGCACATATGAAGCAAGAAGGAAATTTCTATGCATTTTAAAAGCATGTGGTAACATAGCACATAGCACATAATATATCAACTGGACAAGCATTATTGAAAAGCACATGGCTGACCAACACTATTGAGAAAAGCACGATGGGAATGTTTGGACATAGTACATTACTTGCACATCATATTGTTTTGCTGGTGCTATCAGGCTTAGTAGGTGTGCTGGTCATTTGCGGTGCAGGAATCTTGATTGCCCATACTTGGAAAGAATGATGAGCGCTAACTTGACATAGTGGAAAGGAAATAACATGCCTAGTAGGAATTCTTCATCCTGAGTATGGAAGTCTCTCTTGCAAACATTGTGGTCAAATGCTTGAGTGTATTGGGACACTTGTCCAGTTATATACTACTGCATACCTAGTGACGATTTCTCAACTACAAGATGTGCTACTATTCATTTGGGTTTTGATGAACACCCTTATGAAGAAGGTTCATCTAGGCAAAAAAAATAATAATTGGAGGACAAGATTGCAATGCATGCATAATTCAATCCTTTTGCTACTCCGAAATAATTAGGGGTTATTGTGGCCCCAGGACATTGTCATGGAAATGTTGTTAGGTGATGGGGTTACAAATACTACTGAGTTTGGAGACCGAGACCTTAAAGAGCTTCTGGATGTAATGACTCCCCTTAAAAAAGTGTAGAGAATGCAAAGAGAGAAAGTTTGGTTAGTTCAAAGGGATTCGATGCAGTGTTGGATCTAAAAACTAGATGTAGATATCCATTTATTCAGAGCATTTTGTTTCCTAATCAACTAGAGACCTCACACCAATCGCATGTATTTTAAATGTCCACTATGGGACTAGGGAGTGGCTTGGACCTTGTGAATAGAATGCGTCTCAGTGGCAATGTCCAAAAGATGCGGATTCACTTTGACCATGAGCATCGAGTTTAAGGCTGGTCTACAATGGGTGCCCATGTGTATGACACTTTCATCTGTGAGTTATTGACAATAGCCACATGTGAGTTCAAGGTGGAGGATAAAAATGCCCATATCAAGTTTTGGAATATAATGAATGCCGTGGTTAATAAGTGTGGCTTTGGAACTCCATAGTTTCGAGGGTTCATAGCCGACAAGACTAGTGCTAATAGGTTAGCTGTGCAGTCTATGTAATGGCAGTGCTAAAAATATCATGCAGGGTAAGGAGAGATCTTGCGTTTTCCACTGGGACCACAGCATGCTAAATCATACAAAGAAATGAATATGTGCATCCTCTTTAGAGGACCACAAGATCTTGTGCAGAAAATGGAAAGAAGCCCCCATAGAGGTTGCCACCAAACAGTGCAAGCAAGAATTGCAAAAAAAATAATCATGCCATGAAGGGAGAAATTCCTTGCTTAGAAACTTGGCTAGCATGGTGGGATGTTAGGGCCTTCCATTGGGGCTCATGGTTTCTTACGCAAAATGCTTATGGCTTGTTTGTCTCGACAACAAATTTGCAAGGAAAAGCACTCTAGCATGGAGCAAGTGTGGGATTCAAAACTCACATTCCTTGTATGAAGCTACAGGTGTGCAGAATTTTCCTTCAGTTTTGCAAAGCTCGAACTACCATGCATTCCTTATAGGAAGGCACTTGGGAACTAATCCGCAATTTGAGCGCATATACGAGACAAGTTCTGCTATGGGGAGGTTGCCGCATCCTTTGGTAAAAAGCTTGCTGATTTGGATAATTCAACAATGGAAGAGGTGGGCGTTAACTCTCCTAAGATGTATAAGATGTAGCGTGTTCATAGTAGGGAACTATGTAGTGTGCAATGTAAGCAACTAGTGTTAAATACTACAAGTAATGTTCTTGACAATGATAGTCACATGATGCCAGAGTATGTGACAGTAACAGTGAATCAGCAAGTGGGTCCATGTGTGCCACAAATACCATTCAGTATGGATGTTGTGGAGGCCGATGTCAACAAGACCATGTGGGCTATTTGAAGAACTAAACCACATAGCATGGTCACGTGTTTTGGATTATCTGGAGAAATTTATGAATCCTTCTGGGAAGTCCACATATGAGGGTGTTCCTGCACCTGGCTTTTGGGGTTGACGTCGATACCCTGGTGGTGTAGTTGATACTTTTATATGGTTCTACAACTCCAGTAGCACACACTCATGGGTTCTGGATACATCCAAGGTCTTGGGGCCACCTAGTCTGGCTCCCGGTGTTTGACCAGTTACCACCAGGACAAGCCTCACTATCATTGAGATTGAAGATCTTCATGCAAGTGGTTTTGTTTTGGAGAAAGAAAGCTCAACCTCGAGTTAGTTGAGAGATCACCACACCACTCCAAGGTCAGTCAATAGTGTACGTCCTAAATATAGAGATGGCAAGGTAGTTTAATAGAGGGAGAAGTTGACAAAGGAGTTTAATGAGAAAATTGAAAAGGGTAAAAATCTCTTGGGGTTGAAGTGGTTCAGGAAGCAATCGTCTTGTGCAATGAATCACACATATTTTATGTTAGCACGGAGGGGTCATGAAGCAAGGGTGTGAACTATTCCAGTCATGATTTCGGAGCTCCCTCGTTGCACTTGTGAGGACTTTCAAAAGCAAGAGAGCAAACACCTTACTTATGTACCTTGTAAAACGGGAGAGCAAACACCTTACTTATGTACCTTGTAAAACGGGAGAGTAAACACCTTACTTATGTACCTTGTAAACACATGTACTTTGTGTTCATGTAGGTGCTCAATTTAGATGCATGGACTCATTCCTTCATGCATTAGGCTTCTCTATCTAAGGTGGAGCTGTTCCAAGCGCTGTCAGGACACGTAGGTCTCATATTGCACCTTGACAATATGCCTTGATGCTAGATTTGGCTTCATAATCCCATGTGGAGAAGGTTATTAGGACAAATGAGTCAAACTTTGTGGTGTTGGATGGAAGTAAGTTTTGGTTTTTGGTTGTTTGTCCATGGATTGGTCCTTTGAAATCCTCGTAGACTATTTATGCATAGAGTGTATTGAGTTCAAATGTAAACTTATATTTTGAGGTGCTCCATAGCAGTGGATTTTTATTTCTAGTAATGAATCTCTGGCTAATATGGAGCTGTAAAAAATTTCTTCTACGAGGACTCGGGAGGAATATGAAGGCAAGTGAGAGTTATATTGTAGTGTTGGATGTAGGTTTGTTTGTTTGATGGTGTAGCATTCCATTTTTGACATGCGACTGAGATATATTTCTAGCATGCATAGGTCAAGGGTGACAATGAATCCAAGCTGATGATATTTTTTTATGATTTCTTGATGGTGAAGTTGAGCTCCGTTGGCTTCTTGTATTTAACACAAAGAATGTATGCTTTGATATCATTATTGCAAAATTGTTCGCTTGATTTTTTTGCACTCACTCCTCAGAGATAGTGCTTGCTTAGTTTCGGTCACTCAAAGTGTGTTAATCCCCTCTTAAGACTAGGTCCCCTGTTTCCTTCTATGTCTGCATCTTAGTTGCTTTCACCTTCTTATTGAGAGCCCTTGCTTTGCAGGTCCACTAGCTTTGTCTCTCTCTCTCTCTTGATGTGTTATAAATGTTCTTTGAGAGCTTCTTTGTGTGCATTTTCTTTCTTTTGATTGTAATTGGGCATTAACATTTTTAGCTCCTTCTGTATTGCCCTTGTGGTGATCTTGTGTCAATCAACCCCACGGTAATCATCAGTAGCATCCCACACCTCTTTTTCTTAAAGGATCCAATGTGATTCCTTGAAGTCCATGTGTGCACAATCTGATTCTTGTAATTCAAAGCTTCCTTGAGATAGATAAGTACTCTTTGGGTTAAGGCTCTCTCAAGTTGTGGAATCTCCTTTGGTAGATGAGATCAAAGTTTGAGCCTTTGCTTTATGGCTTTAACATGCCATCTATATCTCTTTATAGCAGTATTGTAAGGTTTGGAGACACAATTGGTGGTTTTCTTGAGTTTCTCATACTCAATGCATTTCTACTTTGGGCCTTTGGCATGACACAAGGCCATCTTATCTTTATTGGTAATCGTTTTCTTCTTAATTTTTTCATTAACCGCTAGTAAGTTTAAAACATTCTTCACCATGTCCACATTTTACTTGATCTTCATGTCCTTGCCTTGATCATCCTTTATTGTACCTTAATTTTCCTTAGGATTGTAGGTAGACACATAGTGGACTACGATTTAAAGGTCCATGCCCCATGATACATAGTGGACTACTATTTAAAGGTCCATGCCCCATGACACATAGTGGACTACTCTTTGAAAGTCCATGCTACATGGAAAGCTTGGGGTAATTGGCCCAAGACCATCGATCTTAGCCATGCTATCCCTAACATCTGGCTTTTTAAAAATTTGAAGAATTTTGTTAAATGATAGGGCACTAAAAATGATCTTCCTTTTGCTATTGTGACAATGGACTTGATGTGTAAGCCTTTTACTTCCTCCATGAGCTTGTCTTTGAGAAAGGAGTCAAACTCCCCTCTTCCCTTCTTCTACCTCTTGGACAAGGTGATGGGAGTGGTTTCTCCTCCCTCCTCATTGTCTACTTCTATTTTATTCTCATGTTTTGACTAAGTGTCAAAATAATCCAACATATTGGGAATCTTATTGTGTAGATGTGGTTGCAAGGTCTATAGTACTTAGAGAAATACTAAGTGTAGTAGTGGTGAACAAGAGTGGGCTTCACTACTACAAGAGATCTACCCATTATTGTTGTTTTCTACCAATGTTTTGAAGGAGATAGTCTCTTTCAGGCATGTACTGTTACGGGCCTCGGTAATACTTGTAATAGTTTCTTTTAGGCATGTAATCTTATGGGCCTTGATATATTTATAATATTGTTGATAAAATTTTTGTAATATGTGTCAATAATTTCATCGATACATGCATCAAAAAATTTGTCAGTATATAGACTAATAAGAAAGATGAATGTTAGTATAGGTGTTAGAGGAGGATACTGATGCGGAGAAAGATAAACTCAAAAACATTTCTCCTCTTTTTCTCCTTTTTAATATTATGTTTTTTAAATGCACACCTTCTCCCATCCACGGGCTCTCATCATTCTCTCCCTTATCCTCTCTTTTAAGAAAGTAAGGGTTTCCTATGTGTTAGGGTTAGGGTTTTTTGAGTTTTGTTTAATTTTTTTGAATTATTTTGAGTTTTGGGTTTTTTTTTAATTTTCAAGCTCCTCTTCTCCCTTGCAATGAAGGGAAGCTAGGGTTATAGTCATTATCATGGAGTACACACATGTACTGCTCATTACACACAGAGTGGCCACCTAAACGTGGGAAAATAGAAGCATGAGCTCCAAGAAATGACATCATAGTCAACATCATAGTGCATGAAGTTTGTAAATGAGGGTATAGAGGTCTAAGCCTCGAAGTACCAAATCGATCGCTCAGTGGGTTCACTTAAAAATATCTAAGTCTAATATGTGCAATTATTAGGAGGAGTTTTTTAACAAACATTTTGAGAAAAATTTATAGAAATCTACTTACATAAGGGGGTTTTAAATGGCATTTTGAAAAAAACCCATAAGTTTATAAAGAAAAATTGGTCATTTTATTAAACCAAATTCAAAAAAAGGGGGTTTTTTAAATATCCTTTAAATGCACATTGTATGTAGGTCTTCTTTTAAAAGTATAGGATCCTGAGAATTGGTGAAAGATATGTAAACCATGACACAAAATGACAACTTAAAATATTGATCATAGAGCCATGAAGTCAATACATGAGCAACACTCCTAAGATCAAGATCTAAGATGGTAATATAGTGATATCGATGGTAATGTGAACTTGAACCATGGTGATATCGATGATAATGTGAACTTGAACCATGATGATCAAATGAAGGGTAAAAGTACTAAGAATAACTCATGGTCACGTGTGAATACTACCCAAAGTGTACACCAAGAAATGGTCATGTGTGAATAATTTGCACAAAATATAAAGCATAACAACACCCAAGAAAACACATGCACAGCACGTATGAACACATAATACGTGCATGTGAACACACTCCACAAAACCCTAAGTGTGTGAATCACACGTCAATAGACAAGGTGCATGAATAGCACCCATGTGTGTGACACACCACGCTACACACCAAGCATGTGAATAGCCTCAAACCGAAGTGTGGGTATTTGAAAAGGCCACAAAATTAAGGCTAGACAAAAAGAATAGTGGAGAATATGGACAAATGGGTTAATGTAGTTAATGGATTGGAAAGGGTGTAAAAGGGGAGAGTGTGGACCATGAGTGTGAAAAAGAAACCCTAAGGTCTTAATGGAAGAGATCCCAATTTTTTCTTTTAGCTCAAACAAAGATTTTTTTAACTCATCCTCCTCCTTAACGCTGCTAGTGGGGCCATTACGGTCTTTGTTGCACTGCGTTTGGCTGAGCCTTGAACAAACAAGGTGATGATGCCACTAAACTTGTAGTGCTCGCATGAGGATATAAGAAGAGATATTAGGAGAGTCCTTGATGAGTGTGCTACAAACTTTAACATTGATATAATGATGTTACCATTATAAACCTTGCTTTGGGATAGTATTTATAGCTGCTATCAAAGCCAACAAGTGGTGATTGGAAATGCTTTCTCTAACAAACCAGCTTTGTTAATTATGCTCTGCACTGTTGGGTTAGATTAAATTAAAATGCTTAGGTCTAATCATTACACTTTCTCTCTCCTAATAATTTTAGTTTGATCTATCCGGCTAAGCTAATCAAGGCTAGAGGTCCTTACTAATGAAAAAGGCCATGTTATTAATGGCTTTGTAAGGACTTCTAGGATGGTCCCTTAAAGTACACCCCAAATTGTGTATATTAAAGCACAAGGTTGACAAGACTCTTTACAAAAATTCTTAAGTTTTGGGATCCTAAGATATTTGGAGCTTTTGCCTAGTTCACCTAGCCTCATACAAAGCTCATATGAATGCTTAAAGACGTGGATTAGGTCATGAACTTTACCTCGACCAAGTCTTGTGGGTGCTGGCACCCTATAATGTCTGCTCCGATACAAACTTGAGAGAGGAAATTGTAGCTTCCCTGATAGCTTGAGTGTTAGTAAATATCCACTTAATTAAGCTTAACTAGCACACTAATATTATTATCAATAACTTGGCAAACATATGGAGAACACAATGGGGTATGGTTTAAATATTTTCATCACTTAAATTAGCATGTATATCTCTTCTACTTAGCTCCATAATTAAAAAAGCTTTCATCTATCTTCTAGAGCCTATTTTTTCTCAAGCACACTTAACTACAAAATCCTATTGGGGTATTTGATTCTAATTTCAAAAAAGAAGGATAAGATTATACAAATTATTTAATTCAGATAAGATGCTTATCGATTCATATGTACCGCTTTGCATGAACTGAGGTGCCAAGTAATCTCACGTGATACTTTTGTCAGAATCAAGTCTAATTCGGGTGACTATTTCATTTTAAAGTTAATTAGAAAATTATACACCCCTTTCTCGTAGATTGACAACAATGACTTGTATAAGTTATATAGGAGACCAAGTAATCTCACGTGATACTTTTGTCTCAGAATCAAGTCTAATTCAGGTGACTATTTCATTTTAAAGTTAATTAGAAAATTATACACCCCTTTCTCGTAGATTGACAACAATGACTTGTATAAGTTATATCTGAACAATACCCTCATCATTCAGTAGGAGAAGGAAAAGAAAGACTATTATTTAATGGATTGACTTTTGCTTTTATAGATTTTTGAACATGAGAAATCCTTTGAAAGGTTTTCTAAAACACCACATGCTAGGTTTGTTATGTGCACATTATATGTGCATATACTAGGAGGCTAACCCACATTAGGCTTGTGAGCATGGGAGCATGGAAACAAGCTCTAGTGGAGCAAAGATTAGTCCTAACCCATGCTCCACTAGAGCTTGTTCCCATGCTCCCATGCTCACAAGCCTAATTATCTAGATAATTGCTATGCATAAACATGCATACATTAGGCATAAACTCATCCACCCGACCACCCCCGAGCCCAAGGGATGCACACATGAATTACAAATGAAGTACATCATACCTTTACCTTGATGTCCCATACCATCAAGAGGTATGACTCCAATCCAGCAGCATCATGTAGTTGTAGTGTGAAATGGTAGGTGAGTAGATATGATCCTCTACACAAGAGAACATAACATAACCTAGCCGAGCCTCAAGATAACATCCATTGAGTGTGCCCCATGCCCCTATTATATAGGAGGGCCCTTAAGCGACTCTTGACTCTCCATTTCCCATGTGTGACCCTAACCTCAACCCTTAAGGTTAGTCCTAACCCATGCTCCACTTTCCCATGTGTGATCCTAACCTCAACCCTTAAGGTTAGTCCTAACCCATGCTCACAAGACTAATGTGGGTTAGCCTCCTAGTATATGCACATATAATGTGCATATAACATACTTCCCCTCTCTCAAAACATTGCACTCTTACAATGAAAAGAAAGAAATCTACATTGAACATTCTCAACCGACTCCCAAGTCAAATCCTCTATTTCCCAATCTTTCTCCTTAATTTTAACCTCAGGTATTAGTCAACTATAAAGTTTCCTTTCCCTGAATTCAAGTACCTTTTCAGGTTCATGTGGAACATAGGATTGATCCCCATTCAACGAGTTTATCTTGGATTGTTTTGGATTAAGGAAATTTGGATTCATCCTTTGTTTGCATTTCTTTCTCTAGTTCTGTACTTTAGGTGATTTATACAGTCCGCCTGATGGTTCACGGATGTACATATGTGACTCATTGAGATGTTGATGACTCTCTATGTTAATATGGGCAACTCGGGACGCCGATAATTCCATGTGTAGATGTGGGTACGTCGGGGCACCAATGGATCCCTCGTTCCTCTGCTGTTATAATGCCATGTTTTCCTACTTTATTCCAAATGGTTTACAATAAGGAAACTACTTTAAGTAATGAGTTCCTCTGATCATCCATGAAGAAGCACATAAGGCTGCTCAGAGTATGATCAATGAGGTATTTGTGCTCAAAGCTGATGTACCTCTGTAGTGTGGAAGAGAGTGTTTAGAGAAAGAAGAGAAGTTTTTGTTGACAGGCAAGATACCAGAGGAGGTTGAGAAGTCCAAAAAGTATGGTTTTGTGAGGAAAGCTAGCAGGTACACACTTACTAATGATATAATGTATATGTGGGGAGCAGATTCAATGATTTTAAGATGTGTACCATGGAAGGAGGAGTTGTATAAGATCCTTGTATTGACTGCAGATGATTATCTTTCCAGGTGGGCAGAAGCTAAGGAGGCAGTCAAGCAGATAGGTGCTAAAGATGTTGCAAAATTTGTGTATAAGGACATTTGTTTCAAATTTGGAGTGCCTCTTGAGTTTCTTTCTGATCAAGGGCCTGGTTTTAGAGCAGAATTGATAAATTACTTATGTGCCAAAATGAAAATTAAGCATAACTACACCACTCCATACTACCCACAATGTAATGTAATTAATGAAAGATTCAATGGTGAGCTTATTAAGATATTGTCTAAGGTAACCTAGCATCAAGGAAAAAATGAGGATCTAGAATTGCCTAGTGCTCTATGGGCTTATAGAACATATGTGAAAACTGGCACCGGATTTACACCCTTTCATTTCATCTATGGCAAGGAAGCTTTGTTGCCTATTGAGGTGGCATTACCAGCAGTTAAGATGCTTGAAAAACTAATGATTGATCCAAAATATGTATACAAGAAAAAACATGTATCTGCAACAATAGGTTCAGTTGGACAAATCCTTAGCTTTGGAGCATTGTAAGAAAATGCAAGAAGAGAATGTGAAGCGTATAAATGCTAAGATCAAAAGTAAAGGGATTGTAAAAGGTGACATGGTGTTAAGATATAATAGCAAATTGGACAACACCTTTCAGAAAAAGTTTCAATTTAAGTGGGAAGGTCCTTTTATGGTGTTGGAATGCTTTGCCAATGGCACTTACCAATTGGCTAACCTTGATCGAACTCCACATACATCCATGGTAAATGGTCTGCGCTTAAAGAAATATTATGCAAGATTGATGACCATTGCTAAGGATGACATGTATGAAATTGGGGCTGACAGGTCAAAGTAAGGAAAGTGGTGACTTGGGTCTCAATTTGCTTAAATTCTCTGCTAGTCATAAATGATCTAGCAAACTTGGGGGTTGGGCAAACTATGTTAGGAGTTTTTTTGAGTTTGGTTTGCTGGTATATGTACATATGGATGCATGTTCATATAGCACTTGAATGCCCAATACCCCACTCATTGAGGATGGCAAGAATGCCCAATACCCCACTCATTGAGGATGGAAAGAACCACTTTTGTACATAAATAGAAGGCATCCTGGGAGATGAGGTTCTCCTAGCCAAGTTTTAAAAAAGTAGGGTTATTTCTAGTGTTAATAGAACTTGAGATTAAAGACGGAGTTTTAAACAATCTTAGAATTTTGATGATGCTTTTCTTGAAATGCAGAGTATAGAAGATGCACTAACCTTCTTGTTATAGACAGTCGTTGTATCCTCACCTCATTAGAGAACTTCATCTGCAACGTGAAGAAGTACAAGAAATATCAAATCTTGTGCATGGCCAACATATGCATTCACACCTATGTAATATGGCCTAGAAGGTCATGAGTATTCTTGGACTTCTCTTATGGACGGTTATACTGATTGTAGGGATGCCCATCATTAGTTTGATATGCCATCATAAGTTTGTTTGAAGCAAACCAGATTTTTGAGAGAATACCAAAACCAAATGTGTTTTCATGGAGGGCAATATTGTTTGTTCATGTCTATTTGTTGGTAGCACGCTTGTGAATATGTATGGGAATTGTGGGCATCTTTTGGAGGCAGATAATGTGTTCGTGCATACGGTAGTATCATGGACTGTGATGCTTTCTGTGTATGTCGAGCAGGGTCAAGGAGAGAAAGTACCATGGCTTTACAGAGACAGATGCAAGTGGAGGGCGTGAATGCGAATGAGCGGACAGTTGTGATTGCCCTTCAGGCATATTGCATGCTTGCTGAAATGGAACAAGCTGTCCAAGTGGAAGGACGGAGGTCAATCAAAGTGGCGGCTCTGGAACTTTGCCAGGAATTATATGCTGATTGTAGAAAGGGCTTCGATTCACATCTCTTTGTTGGGAGTGGTCTGGTGAATGCTTCTACAAAGTGTGGGAGTTTTGTAGAAGTAGAGACTGTGTTTGATGGGTTTTCTGAGCATGATGTTGTGTCAAACACCATAATAGTGAATTTGGGAATCTCCCAATTCCCATTTTTGAATACTAAAAAGGTGGAACCCGGCTAACATACCTATAAGTTTTTCAAAACCGTATCATGTGACCTATCATTGGAAAGCGCTTGAAAAATGGGGTCTAGTGAGCTATAGTGCGCTCAATTTGGAGTAGTGGTGTTCGCGTTATGGAAAATCCAAAGGTTTGACCATGTCTCCCAAACTTGTGGAAAATTCCCATATTTTCCAATATAGTGTTGTCATGGAATGTGATGCTCTCAACATACCTGGAGCATGGCAAAGGAGAGCAAGCTTTACAGTTGTACAGAGAGATGAGAAGGGAGAGGGTAACTCTGAATGATGTTACACTTCTCTGCTTTCTGCAAGCTAGTAGTGAAACAGGAAGTTTAGAGACACTTCAACATCTTCACTTTGACATTGTCTACAATGGATATGAGTGCATACCCTATGTGGCTGCCAGTCTAATCAATGCCTATGGGATTTGTTCAAGCATGCTAGATGGGTAGGCGGTATTTGATGGGCTTTGTGAACTTCATGTCGTGCCATGGACTACATGCATTGTTGGTTATGCAGGATTTGGAGACTCAATAGCAACATTGCACATGTTTGAGAATCTGCATCTGGTAGGATTAAAGCCTAATGGGGTAACATTGACGTTGGTTATCTCAGCTTATAGTCATACTGGCCTTGTTGTCAATGGCATTGAGTATTTTGAATCCTTGAGTAGAGATTATGGATTAGGTCCAGATTTAAAGCAGCATGGCAGCGTGTGGAACAAGTATTATGGAGTTGATACAAAGGCAGAGTAGACAACTTCAACTAAGGAATTTTCAAAGAGGATTTCGAAGACCAGCGAGGAGGTGGGCATGTGTTTACTACATTTAGAAGAGAAAATCGTAGAATTGCCCGATTACGCCAAAAAATTTTCAAGGATCTAGGGATTTAAAAGGGGATCAGTGCGCAAGTTGTGAAGGGCATCTGAGGGTGGGGGTTTGGCACTAGTAGTGAAAGACCTTCTTCTAAGGCCCAACGACTCTTGTATTTTTTTTTCCTTATACGCTGTCAATTTCTTTGCTGTTAATCTGCATATCCTCTTGTGTGCTGGTGATGCTTGTGATAGTCTGGCTGAAGTTGAATGTGATTATGGGTGTGAAGGAGTCGCAGCTTGGCAAGAAGGTGAGATGCTACTGAAGTCGCTACTTGCTCTTGAGATCGCTCTACAGATTGCAAAAAATGAAGGCATCTCAGCCATGATGGTGTAAGGTCTCTTCGTTGATTTTCAGTTTATTGTTAGTGCCATTTTCAGTGTTTATTAGAAAGTTGGGAATTACTTCCCTACAGCTGTGAGCAGGCTGAATATGAATGTAGAAGTGCTTCCAATCTCTTCCATCTTGATATGAGTAGTATCAGAGAAAGCAAGTGTAGGTGATGTTTGAAATGGGGGATTAATTCCCATGATAGTGTGTTTACAGTTTTTAGCTCTTGAAGAATGTTTGCAGTTGAGTGTGTTCTCCATCTTTTTTCTTGGTTCTAGAGTGGGTGGAATGGTATACAAGGTATCTGTGAAATTTTTGTTTCCAGCATCCTGTTGGTGGTGCCCCCTGTCTTTGTTGTATTCTCCAAGGCTGCTAGGTGGGTAGCTATAGAGGTGATTTCATTCTTTCAGCCTCCCCACAATGCTTGTAGCAACAAAGCACTCTATACACACCGAGAATCTAAGTTGCTTACTGCAGTTATTATAAGTTATAGTAGAGTCGCTTCATTGTTATCTATGTTCTATGGTATTGAGCACGCTCAATGCTTTACAAATGCATGCACAAAACTTTACGAATGTACACATATCTACCTTTGGAATCCTATAAGCTACCATGGGACATCATGTCTTCAGTGTTGTGTTTGGCAAGGCTAAGAGCATTGCTCAGTGATGCAATGTACTGTAGAGCTCTATGTCTGGTTGGAAAATCTTTGTGATGCTACTTTGTTGTGTCTTTAAGACTTTTTTTTTGGTTATTGGTAACCCAACACTACATCACTATTATATGCACATTATGTGCGCATATACTAGGAAGCTAACCCACATTAGGCTTGTGAGCATGGGAGTATGGGAACAAGCTCTAGTAGAGCATGGATTAAGACTAACCTTAAGGGTTAAGGTTAAAGTGAGGCATTAAGGTTAAGGTTAGGGTGAGACATCCAAGGGTCACACATGGGAAATAGAGTTATCCATAGTTAATATGTAATAGATAATAAGCAAGTACATAAGCATGGTTATGGTCATGGTTATGGAAGGTGAGAACTGAGGGGCGTGTACATAAGTCTGTGTATTGTGGTAGTGCAAGGTGATCATGGCTATGGGTACTGCAGCGAGCATCGATCCGAGGGGAGCTACTGTCTGTGACAGCAAGCGAGTGTGATCAGAGCTTAGAAGGAACGGCATGGAGCTTAACGGTCATGCGCTGAAGCTGCATTTGGAGCCTGCAGGTACCAAGTCAATCATGCGCTGTGCTTGTTAGCGCCCACTTTCAACCACCTTCACGTGGTGGTAAGCTTTTCTAAGCTGCGCTCAAAGCTCTGCAAGTTTCGTGCATTGATTGGCCTTCTGAAAATGTGCTGCCACTTGTCGTCAGCACATGATAATTTACACCTTTTTTGACTCACGAGGGTTTTTTTCTTTTTTTCTTTTCATCCTCAATAATATTTCTAGATTTCCTTACTTCAACAGACTTAGAGATAAACAATCTTAATTTTCCTTACTTCAACAGCCTTAGAGATAAACAATCTTAATTAGATAAAGTGACTCACTTATTATCATAATCGATTCTCGCATGACCCCGTCTCTAGTGACTTATTATCACAATCAATGCTCACATGACCCCGTCTCCAGTCTGATTTTCTTGATTGAAATTCAAAAACCCACGTTAGAATTCGACGTTGCCTTTAATTTTAAGAGATGACATTTGTACATTTTAATTGTATTTGTATGATTTCTAGTGATTTTCAAGTCTAAATCCCCAGTTAAGCCTAAACATTGCCCTTAAGTTTAAAGGTTGAAAAATTTAATTTTCCTGAGCACTCATCATAATGCTTGGAAGTTGGCCCTTCGAAAAAATGAAAGTACCCTACTCGAGGCCTCTTACGTAATCCATCTCCTTTCCGTTTTTGTTCTTTATACTTTTCAGTACAATATACATTAGATAACAGTTCTTTTGCTAGTAAAATTTCCATACAAAGGACACAATAAAATTCAAACATTATCATTTTCTTCCCTCATTGCCCTTAAGTTTAAGGGTTGAAAAAAACAATTTTCCTGAGCACTCATCATAATGCTTGGAAGTTGGCCCTTCGAAAAAAATGGAAGTACCCTACTCGAGGCCTCTTACGTAATCTATCTCCTTCCGTTTTTGCTCTTTATACTTTTCAGTACAATATACATTAGATAACTCTTTTGCTAGTAAAATTTCCATACAAAGGACACAATAAACTTCAAACATTATCATTTTCTTCTCTTGAGCATGACTAGCTTAAGCTGCTTTAAGTATAAAAACATAAGTACTTTATGAGAAGAACTAAAGGTTTCCAATGTACATCTTTCACACATCAAGCTCAAATAGCATTTCTTTTTAACCCTTTGAGGTTAAAGTAAGTGAAATATAAGGGGCTCAAGGCTAAACCCATGCGGGTCAAGATTTTGTGTGTATAGGCGAGCCACTAAGTGTAAGAGTGTGTATGTACATGGTTGCATCAGAGAGGGATTCGACATGTGACCTTGGTTCTATAACAATGGTCGCCCTCTATCTTCCTGGATGGAAGGGGCTTCAAGCTCTCAACAAAATTAAACAATGCTTGATTTTGGTCCTCTTCAGAGACAAGAAGTAGCTCCTAATGAGGAGGAATAGGTTACTCCCACATAGTGGTTACAAGCTCTAGTGGCACTCTACCTTGCTTGATGGAAGGTGCTTCAAGCTGTTGTGTGTCTAGCCGAGCCATTGGGTGTAAGAGTGTGTATGTACATGGTTGCATCCCATATGGATTTTACCTGTGACCTTGGTTCTATAATAATGGCTAGCCTCTATCTTCCTAGATGGAAGGCACTTCAAGCTCTCACCCAAATTAAACAATGCTTGATTTTGGTCCTCTTCTAAGACAAGAAGTAGCTCCTAATGAGGATTGATAGGTTCCTCCCATGTAGTGGTGACAAGCTCTAGTGGCACTCTACCTTGCTTGATGGAAGGTGATTTTGGCTTTCACTCAAATCGAGCAAGGTTTGATTTTGATCCACTCCTCACATACCTCAACCAATGGTGGCAAGCTCAAGTGTCCTTGTATCTTGCTTAATGTTGGAAAGGGCTTCTAGCTTTTCCCTAAACCCAGTGGGGCAAGCACTGGTGCTGCACTAAAACCACAACACGTGCTTGATGCCTAGTATTTCAAAAATATTCAAAAAGTGAACTCGTTTTGTCATTCACCCCCATCAGCCCTAAAAAGTGGCCACCGTGGATGGGCCTAGGCCCTTCACTACATGACAACCCTCTCCACCATCAACAAATGAGGGGGCTTGCGATCTATCCACAATACCAAATTGATAGAGTCAACGAATTGGGAAACTAGAGGTCACGAGTTACTATCCATTTAGGGGGAAATTGCTTTCCTCTACACAAGATTCTCATTCTTGCGCACATATAGGCTACACCGAGGATAGATCCCAAGCTCCTGGGTTTGTCTTATTTGACATCTAGTGCGGCCTATGATAGGCATGTAAGCATTTTGGGGTGGCAGGATTTTTCTTATTTGACACCTAGTGGGGCCCACAATAGCCATGCAAGTTTTTTGGGGTGGTCAAATTTTTTTTCTCATACACCCACATTTTGACACTCATCTTGGGCTCTTAGGTGCACATCTTACACACCAACGCCTAGAATACACACACACATTCTTACACTCATCTTGGCCCCTTATGTGCACATCTTACACACTAATGCTTAGAAATATTTTTAAGTGTGAGGGCTTAGCTTGCAAGTACAATTGGTGAGACTTGAACCCATCACCTCTCGAAATTCACTGTCTCATTAGCCAATCCAACAAACCAACTTGTTGCTCCTCAAAATGGTTAAATGTGGAGTCCTTGCTAAACGACAAAACACCCCTAATTTTAGAAATATCACGAGCTCAAAGTGTAAGAGACTCCTCCCAAGGATCACATGCATAAACATGATTAGTACAAACAAAGACTGGTGCAAGCTCACCACCCAACCATAGTTTCACGTTCGCCCGAGCTAAGGGCTAAGGTTCGATTCCACTCCCATAGTCATCCCCATACCACCACTGCCTGCCCACATGGGCCCTCAGTAAGAGTACCCGTGATCCACCATTGCAAAAGTAAGACTCTTGGTCTAAGTCCAGACCACACTCAATCAATTAATAACTCAATACTCACTTATATAATGCTTATTGCTGCTATAAATTAACGTCCCATCATCTAACATTGTGATTTATTAAATCTAAACCTTAGCCGCCTAAATTCTCCTACTTTTCCTTATCCTAGGGCTTCCTTGGCCTTGTTGGATTAGTCCCTAATCCCAAGGGTTAGTGCTAGGTACGTAACGTTCCTTCCCACTTTGGACATTTCCACTTTTGAAAATAAATGAATGAGAACCTAGCTACTTGCATCAAACTATCTCCGAAATCAAGTTTATACTTGTCTATGAAACCACATAGGCATGTATCAACAAGGAAACACCTCTAATATTCCTCCACAATATGACCATGGGAGAAAAACAAAAAAATAGAATCTTCTCAATTCCTTGAAGAACATAAACCATCCTTAAATCCTCCAACTCCTCATGGAATTGGAAAGCCTAAAACTATCACACGCACCGTAACTTTCTCCTTCAAGCTATCAAAGTCTCATGGAATATGGGTTTTACCCACGCTCCTACCAAACATAATCTACCTATTACTAGAACTATGTGCTCAATAGTATCATAGGCAAACTTGATCATCGTCATGTACCTCTCCCAATAAATAGTCGCTGGAGCCGTATGCACAAAGCTCCAAAACTTGATTCCACCATGTACGTCTACCCTTTGGAGACTGAGGATGATCAGAAAACATAATTCACGTAAAATCTCTAGATGACCTACTGAAGGAGAGTTGTAACAATCATATAAGATCTCTCCCCTAATCTCAGCACAATTTGACACACAGAGTCTGTATCCTTATCAAACAACAATCAGTTCCGAAAAAAGGTACTTACTACTTTCCACCCTAATAGGTGGAATGATCCTTGAGTCCTGGTCTAAATCAATGGAGCTCCTCGTCTGGACCTACTGTGCTAATACCAAATGAAATACCCACCAAATCAACATAGCCCTCTTAAGGAATCATATAAGTCATCACTAAACTAGGAATCATACAAGTCATCGCTAAACTAGGTGAAAGATTCACCCTCCCAATCCTAGCAACCCCATCCAAATTACCTTTTCAATTTTCTTGGCAAGTCTTGCCATTGTAGGGTAACTATCCCCCATAAAGGATAGGGCATAACAAGGTTAGAAAATATTTTTATACCCAGAAACTCTTCATGTTATACATCCTAACATCCCATACCACTAGGATATACACCATATAAAATTTCCTTGGGACTCTTAAAGCCAAATTAGGGTGATCAATAGAATAGTGCACCTGTTTGCAACTCCATGAAATCTATACATGATTGCCTCTACTATGTACACCTGGCTACAACCTATCCATAGGTGTTTGCCCATGCTACATCCCATGCTAGTTGAGCACATACAAGCCATGGGAAAAACTAGACATACAACTACTGAAGTGCTGATATACCAGAGAGAACTAAGGTTTTCCTTATTTCAAAACAGGGATTCCTTAGACAATTATCACCTGCACACATGCATACAAATCCCTCCTTTCTCTCCCTTCTCTCAGAATCCACATGAATCCTATCCTACCAACAAAACCCTCCTTTCTCCCCCTTCTCTCAAAGTCCACATGAATCCTATTGTGCCAATAAAACCTAAAAGAAAGCATCCACTTCTTGGCAAGATCAAAACACAGATAGGGTGACCAAGTGATACCTGGCTTAGGTGCCCTTGAAAAAACACAAACAACATGCAAACCTTGCCTTTTCCCGCCTCTGCATTAGCTTTGATACCAACTGTAAGAGACTCTCACCTACTACACATGCATAAACAAGATTAGTACAAACTGTAGGTTCGCGTCCACAAACCTCCCCCGAGCTAGGGGTTAAGGTTCCACTATGCCAGTCAACCCTGGCGTCCCATACCACCAGTGCCTGTCCACACAAGGGCCCTCGGCACAAGACTACCTGTGATCCACCATGTCCACAATGAATAAATAATAGCCCAAGACTCATTTATATAGTGCTTATTGCTGGCAGAAATAACAGTCGAGTCATAAATAGCCAATAACCTTGGATTTATTAAATCTGAACCTTAGCCACCTAAATCCCCACCAGTGCTCTCCTAACCACTACTAGATTAATCGCTAACCCCAAGGGTTAGTGCGTCACACAAAGATTAGTAAACAAGGGAGATTATCTTTAAATTGTAATCCCCTCATATTATCTAGTCATTGTAATGCCTTAGGTGCAAAGCGTGGCTTTTTCTTCTTGTTATCCGTAGTAAGAGGCTAACAGCTGTGGGAGGCGTGTAGCAACGTAAAATTTTTATTATGCGCTGTCGTCGGCGTATTTTTCTTATGAGCTCCTGAGACCCGCTTTCATGATTGCGGCGTCAGTGCGTGCATGTTCGCCGGCCGCCAAAGCCGAGGCCTTGGTTGCGGAAAGCTGCGCGATGTTATCATTTTTATGTCCACGGCGTCCACGTCACAATCGATAGCTTGAATGCACTGCCATCGACCGTCCACGTAGCTCGTCAATCGACGGTCAACGTCAGCCGTTGTCCCCTGTCCTTCGTAGACAATAGTTTATTCGGAATCATATCCACGTTCGCAGTCGTCACCACACCCACGTCAGCATTTGTTTCCTTGATGTCGGATGTGCCACGCCGGCAGACAATCGCACGTCCCTGTTGCTTTCAACATCCACGTTGCAAAATGGAAACCTGGTGCACGGCCACGTAGGCAAAGGTGGGCATGTCCTCGACAGACGTGGCATGCCCAGGTGGCAGTCCACGTCAGGCGCCTTTGCATTTTGCGGGGAAGTTTGCCACGTAGGCGCGAAGCGGATCGCCCTCAACTGCAAGCAAGGGCATGTCCAGTGTCCACGCAGGGATGGTGTCCACGTTGGAGATTGGAATCACACCCACGTCAGCGTTTGCCTCCAGGTTCGAGTGTGGCAGAGAAACGTTGTTTTTTCACGTATGCTGGCAAAGTGCAATCGCATCATACGGGACGGCCACGTTGGCATGGAGCAAGCAGGCGTGGCACGGCCACGTGAGAGTTGAGATCACGTAAGCCAGTGGTGGCCACGTGAGAGTTGAGATCACGTAAGCCAGTGGTTGGACGGACGTTGTAAACCACGTCAGCAATCTAGAACGTGAATCGTTGGGTCTGCCGACACAAGCACTGTGTATAAAATGTGTATACATGGGGCCACGATATATACATATGCATGGGCCACCTCCCCTTTCTCTCAGTCCACCAGAGCTCTGCTACTGTTTGAGCCCCTCCCTCTGAAGCAAGACTGGCCCTCCAACACACAGAAAATTATGATGATCGATTATCCTAAGCAACGCATCTTAGGTTATAGTTCCCCTCCCACTTACTAACAAATTATAAGTCCTAATGGAAGGCTTAGGTCTAGCTGCCTTTGGTTGAGGCGAGTGGTTGCCTGGCTCGACGCCACCCAAACTATTGCCTGACGTCGGACCAGGCTTCATTCCCCTCAGCTGCACCGCTTCCTGAGAACGCATTAAACAACAAATTAATGCAAACGTTACAGGTGAGCATCTACTAGCTATTATTGATTAATCATCACATTTGCTGTTAGCAAAGGTTTATTAACGGTGCAATTTACAGAAGTTCCACATGCAGGCTTTCCTTTTATTTTAAGCTTTACCCCTGCAACCACCCATGTGCAAGGCGTATCGGCTACCAGTGAACTCAATTGGTCCCGTGCAACAATGGCGCCTTTCAATTGCAAACGCATCAACTTGTAATTTGGCCAACCGATGATTTTAGCTTCATGAAATGAACTTAATACTCTTTCATGCATTGGATTTCAGGACGTGCTAAGGTTCCAGCTTGATTAAGGTGTTGAGCAGCTACATGGAACCACCTGTGACGTACAGTCAGTTCAGCGATAATATCAGTATTCATCAAATTTTGTGTAAATTCTTGCGTAGATGATTGATATTCTTTATTCACGCTCACGCCCCTACGGATACCTCACGATACCATACAAGCACCCCTAACGTATGCACAGCAACAAGGGTATAATCGACGACCATACTTGATCATAATTAAGCGCTTGGAAAACTGTTATATGTGGTTGCAGGCAGGAAACGATCAAACATATGAGGATCAGTCTCATTATGGCTCCCAGCTTTCCTTGGAGCATTTTGAAATACTGCAAAGCTCAAATGATCTTTAGGACCTTGCCTCATGTACAGAACGCTCTTGAAGGCATCTGTTTGACCCTCACAATGGCTCTTGATTATCTATCAAAGAAAACATGGACCCTTTCTTTCACAGTATCATAGTTAGCTTACCTGAATTATCACCTCAACCCCCACCCTCTCTCTCTCTCTCTCTCTCTCTCCTACGGTGCTCTCCATTGCTACACAGGTTCAAATCTAGCAGTGACTGATAACCATTTATGCCCTATCTATGCTCTATGCACGCGTACATTGAGCATGCATATATAGTTCTATGTATGCATACATGGAGCTATGTATGCTCTATTTATTCATACATAGAGCTATATATGTTCTATTTATGCATCCATATAGCATACATAGTTCTATGTATGCACACATAGAACTATGTATGCACACATAGTTCTATGTATGCACACATAGAGCTATGTATTGTCTATTTATGGATAGATGGGTAGATTGCAGAAAAGTGTCAATAAGTTCTTATTTTTCTACATGGCCTATATGTTTATGCATGGGTAAGAAAGACAACTTGCAGAGCGAGATGTCACACCAAAAGGAGGAGTAGATGTCCATGCAGTCTTTGTTAGAATATTACCTCAAACTACATTTTATCTTTTAAGAAAAAAAAATAACTTATAACAACTTAAAATTCATTTTCATTTGAATGTATGCATGTAGTTTGAAGCAATGGACCGGCCCCTATGCAGGATAAATATGAGTTTACATTACAACGAGATTTGGAAGCTCTCTTCGAAAGGTTGCATGAAAAAGGATGGATTATTATTTATGGAGACCCTGCTTGACAAGCATGGCTAGTAAGTCCTAAACTTGTAACCTCTTTGTTTTTCTAAAAAGTGTTTCACTTGTGTTACTTTTTGTTATGTTTTAGGATCATGTTACTACAAACCATGGCCATATGCAGCCGAAAAGTAATGGAAATGTCTAGCCTAAAAATAATAGAAATGTTCAACCTCAAAGAAATAGAAATGTCCAACGTCAAAACAATAGACATGTGAGGGCTCAGGATGAAACTGCAAGGGGTCACAATGATCAAAATGTGTGAGAGGAGAAAAAAATAGAAGACAGTGATCAATAGAAGCGTCCAGCCTTAAAACAATAGAAATATGAGGGCCGAGGATCAAACTGCAAGGGGTGACTGATCAAAATGTGTGAGAGCAGAAAAAATTAGAAGATAGTGATCAATAGTGTCCTTTCGTAATTTTGGATAATATTATCTTTTTGTTACAATTTTAAATATTTAAATAGTTTTTTGGGTCGTAATTGATGTCATGTCATGATTGATTGGCATCGCGCTTATATTTATGCTTATACTAACGTTGTAATTATTTTTTTAAGTATTTTTCTTATCCAACGATGCATCATACTCAAGGCCAACCCTTATCAGTACATCAAGTTAGACACTCACAGTTATTTCTGTGAATCACAATCAAGGCTAACCCCTAGATAATTCCTCAAGGTTGCCACATACACTTGTTTCCATGAAGAGATATGGTTTGGCGTACTTTGGATATTGAATGTAATGCCTTTCTATGCTCTTAAATGTTATGAGATCTTTATCTTCTTAATATGCTCTTAATGATGTGTAGTTAAATTTAATTTAAAAAATTAGGACATAATAATGGAAGAGATTAATCTCTCCCATTTTGTCCTAATATTTTTGTGTGAGTTTTTTTTGTTTCGCGATTGCTAACGCATGTTTATAAACGTAGTTACAAACTTGATTATGAATGTGATTTATAAATATAATTGAAATACAATTATAAACATTGTTGGAATGCAACTTAGTCACAAACGTGTAGCCACGTTACTAATCATGTTTATAATCACGAAACGTGATTTTTTCAATCTCTAGATCCTTTGATTTCTATGCGGTTGCTATACCCCCTCATTACTTATAATGAAGAATGTATATCTTGGGATGGAGAGATTACTTACCTTTTTGGTGGAGATGGCTTCTAATTAGCTTGCAAAGAGAGGATTCTCTGGAGAGAGTTGATTTAGCAGTGGGAAGAGTGGGTGTTTAAGTTAAGAGCTTATCTTTAAAGACTTACCAAAGCATGTGTCATTTTAGGCCTTACCGAAGCATGTGTTATTTTAGGCCAAGATCATTTTACAAAAGATAAGTGCATGTTCGAGTGAGTAAGTTGGCAAAGTGCATTATGGTAGATTGGGTAGGAGAAATCATGTTAACCTATAGAGTGGTAAACATGTCCCTCTTCCCTTCCTAATGGTGACTGTGTCCTCGTGTGGGTGACGCAAGTCCGTGATAAAGTTGTTGACAGGGTAGAAAAGTTCTTCATTTAAAGCCTCCTTTTATTATGGATCAAATGGCCCAAACCCTTCAGCATTAGGCAATTGGTAGAAGTGGTCCGCACTCTATGATTGGTATGTAACTTTTATTATGGATCAAGTGGCTCAAACCCATTAGGAATTTTTTGGACCCAAAGAGGGTTGATTAACTTTTGATTAGGAATGGACCAATAGGAAGAGGGTTGGGTGCACATTTTTGACTTCTTTGACCCTAGGGGGCCTAGGCTTTGGTTTGCTAAAACTTTCAATTTTTTTCCCAAAAGTGTGCTTTCCCTCTCAAACTTCCCCCCAACATACTCTAGGTTTGGAAAGCTCATTTTGAACCTAGGGAGCCTAGGCTTTGGTTTGCTAAAACTTTTAATTTTTTTCCCAAAAGTGTGCTTTCCCTCTCAAACTTCCCCCCAACATACTCTAGGTTTGGAAAGCTCATTTTGAACCTCTTTCTTCCTCTTCTAAGCTCTCCATTGTTGCAGAAACTCCATAATACCTCTCAAGCTCTCCCTCCTTGTCAAGCTCCCTCAGTTTCACGCTCCCTCTCCCTCTTTCTTCCTTTTCTAAGCTCTCCATTGTTGCAGAAACTCCATCCCTCTCAAGCTCTCCCTCCTTCTCAAGCTCCCTCCCTCTCAATCTCAATCTCCCTCTCTCTCTCTCTCTCTCTCTGTCTCAAGCTCCCTCCCTCTCCCTCTCCCCTCCCTCTCCCCTCCCTCTCCATTGCTGCAGAAACTCTATCCCTCTTTAGTCTACTCTAGACTGAGGAAGCCTATTCTCAAACTCTAACCCTCTTTTAAGCTTTCCATTGCTGCACTAAAAACCCTGAACTTTCTCTCCTCTCCACTCTTCTGTTTTGTAAAACAAGCTTTTCTTTTCTCTTCTTCTCTTTTCTTACCACCATGGCTAGTAATGTGAGAAGACCTAGGGAGAAGGTGGAAGAGCTTGTGCTGCATAACACAAGAGATGAGAATGGAGTTTGGGCTCCAACGAGACCTGTACATTCAAGGCCAACGACCAAGGTTTCCTTCAAATTGTCAGTGTAACATAAACACAGCTTTAACAACATGCTAATATTGGATTGTTTGTTTCAAATTTTTTTATGATTCTCCATTTTCTTATGTCTCTCTGCAGATATTTTTCCCTCTAATTATGTTGAGGAACAACCACTCCAAAGCCTTACTGGAGTTTTCTATGCTATACATGCATCCATTGGAGAGGCAAGTTTGTATCTCAAAGCCCAAGTGATCTTGTACAGAATAATATCTTTTTCTTTTCTCACTCATATTTTGTAGATAAAAAACCAAGTTTATTTGGCAAGCTAGAAGAGATCCCCAACCCCCCTCTTAACAATCCCGAATGGCCCAATCCCTCAAGTTTTCAAAGGCATCTAGGTCAGTAGGGCTAAATTGGTTTTGTCCTTTACATGTTTTTGTGCACATGTTCAATTCCATGCCAATGCACCAAACAAAAATAATGTATATTTGTAAGGAGGGACGGTCAGACCTCATTCAAGGATTACTAGGAGAGGGTTGGGAGGTTTTAATGAGGGGTCACATCAAGGTGATGTGTACAAGTGCAATGTAGTAGATTCTACAGTGTCTTTCAGGTTCTTGAAGGCACGCTCTATTTTGTACATGCGTCTGCACTACCAAAGATGGATGCAAAAGCACGGGACATGGATCCCACTTCAAGCCTCAAAAGAAGAAATTATGCCTATTGAGGTAGCTGTGATGATACAAAATGGATGAATTGAGCAAGTGGCAGCAAGCAAGCATTGGAGCCTAATAGACTTGCGTCAACACTTTAGCATCATGGGCTTTGACAATGTGGAAGAGTCAAGTTTCAAGTTGATGAGAAGAAAGGTATATCTGATTTCACTGCATGTCTAGAGTTATCCCTTACACTTTCTGGTTATTGTGCCACTTTCTATATTTTTATAGGGAAGCGTAAGGAGGGGACAACCATGGTCTCAGAATCATGGCAAATGGGGGACCTTGAATTTTCAGCAACAAGCAGCAAGGTGCATAGCCCTACCAACACATAGTAGGCATGTGGAAGAGCTTGAAGGTGAAAAAACTGAGTATATGGGAAAATAGCCTCTGTTTTGATGCACGTGAGGGGCAAGAGTTTTAGGATCGAGGTGAAGGCAATGACAAGCTTTCAAGTCAACAAGGAGATGGAGATCAACATGAAGTAAATGTCACAAGAGGGGTAAAAAATGAAGACATTATAACAATTTTAAGATTAGATGACATGCTTGTAATTTTGTAGCAGGCTCTTTTTTAACCAATCTTTATTTAATTGAAATCTTAATATTTTTATAAACTGTAATTTTTTTGTCTAGTGGTCTAGTGTGAAAAGTCCAAACTTTAAATTTTAACTATATAAATAGCCAAAGGTGCCTTCTTGCTTGTAATTTTGTAAGCAGGCTCTTTTTTAACCAATCTTTATTTAATTGAAATCTTAATATTTTTACAAACTGTAAATTTTTTGTCTAGCGGTCTAGAGAGTGAAAAGGCCAAACTTTAAATTTTAACTATAAATAGCCAAAGGTGCATTCTTTCTCATTTTCACGCGATAGAAACCAAGCACGAGCTCACACTATCTCTTTGCATTCACATGGCTACCCACTTTGACAACTTCTATGAGTTCCTCTCCACCACCCCCCGTGGGCGGGCAAGAGCGAGCTCTTTGTCATGTTCTCTCGTGAAGTCGACTTTGAAAAGTCGCTCGCCCTTGCGTCCCAACATTATGAGATGCAGATTGCATACATGGAGAGCAATACTTGGCTCCCCACTCCATCTCCTTTCCCCATTGCCCCAATGATTGATGGGTGCCTGTTGAGCTGCGTAAGTACATTCAACAATATGCCCGCCCCTACATCCAGCACCTTGAACGCTTCATCGACATCTGCATCCCCGCAGGAGCTTCATCGACATCTGCATCCCCGCACGAGCTTACTGTACCTTCAATAAGCAGGAGGTGAAGAGGTTGGGGAAGGGCAATTTAGGAACTAGGTTCCTCTCGTGGCTCGCCACTTTTGCGTTCCTCATCCGATGAGGATTCGAATAGGAGGTAGAGATGCCTGCATTGCAGTTGGCAGGGTATTTGAGGGATGACAAGGAAGTGAAGGCAGTAGGAACGAGTGCTGGCATAGAAGAGCAACTTGCATCAGAGCACTTTCCATAGGGTGCACAATCTGCAGCTAAACAACCCACTGTAGTAGAAGATGTAGGGCCATCTTTCCCACACGAGGAGAGTAAGGTGCTACCAGAGCTTGAGATCAATCTCTTGAGCACCATTGTGGTGGAAGGTGAAGAATACTTATTTCTTCATGACCTTGAAAAGACAGCTAGCTTGAGAATGGATGAATGCTTGGGCATTATATGCACACGATGTGAGGTGGACCTTGATACGTCCAACCTCGGTCCTCACCTAGATAGTGCTATATTACCCCTTGGAGAATCTATCGCACAGAGACAGTTGCTTTGGTCAAGGAAACTGTGGTTGAGACCGCGGAGCAAGCCCTAGTTCCAGAGGAGGAATTCACAACCTTACAAGACAAGCTAGAGGCTAAAAAGGATACCCTTGCTGCTGGAGTAATGGAGGAGACCAAAGCACCAAAAAAGGATGAGGCTAAGTCCTTGAATGACCTCACCGCCCCCACCAGCACTTTGGCAAAAGAAGACATTGAGCAAGAGGTAATAATCGACCTTTTACAACCTAGAAACATTTGTAATTATGTATAGGAAAATATTTTAATTTTTCCTTTAATTGCAGAGGGTGGTTGAAATTGACGCAGTTGCTGTTGGGAGAGGCGGTGGTAGCAGAGACCAGGCCAAGGTCCATGGACATGATGTTGCGTTGGCGCACTATCTTGGTCGACTTCCTGTGGGATGGCATCGCCATTATCCACAAGGACTACACCCCTTAATCTGTCTTCACTCTCTTCTTTTTGAAAGCCCTCTCTAAGGTGCTCTGTGTAGCCTCTATGGCACAGAGCACCAAATGTATAGTTCTGATTAAAAAATCCCTTGCCTTCGATGTTTTTGGTTCTGGATTTAGGGGTAAGCTTCTTGCTCGTATAGGTATAGCCAAAAGCATAGGCATAGAGGATCCTCAAGAAATAGCCCAATCACTCCTTGAGCACACTCTACCCAATAACAAGAGAAGGAAGCTCAATATTGTAAGAAAGCTTTTGTAAAGATGATGTATCATTTCTTATTATGAATACAATACAATTTTTTCAAACTTGTTTTCATCAAGTATATCATTGTTTTTTCTAGTTTGTACCATCAATGTTTTTGTGAATGCATCAGAAAAGACCCTGGGAGCCTGGGGGAGTAGTGCGAGAACAGTGCGAATTTTGAGCCTGCACCACTGCTATAGAGCCCAAATTCGCACTATTTTGGCACAGCTTTCCCAGCCCTTCAGGAGCAATTATGATGCATTGGATGATAAATAATATATTTTTACATATGATTAAAGGTATTTTTATCTTGTAAATTACTATTTCTCATAATCAATGTACTCAACTTGATTATAAATGCATCAAAAATGATTCTGAGTGGCTGGGGGAGCAGTGCCACAGCAGTGCTAATTTTGAGCCTGCACCGTTGCTGTAGAGTCCAAATTCGCACTGTTCTGGCATAGCTTCCCCAGCCCTCCAAGAGCAATTCTGATGCATTGGATGACAAATAATGTATTTTTATACATGATTAAAGGTATTTTTATTTTATAAATTTTTATTTTTATAATTAATGTACTCAACTTCATTATAAATGCATCAGAAATGATCCTGAGTGGCTGGGGGAGCAGTGCCGAAACAGTGCAAATTTTGAGCCTACACCGCCGCGCATAGCCTAAAATTCGCACTGTTCTGGCATAGCTTCCTCAGTCCTCCAGGAGCAATTCTGATGCATTGGATGACAAACAATATAATTTTACACATGATTAAAGCTGTTTTTATCTTATAAACTATAGTTTCTCACAATTAGTGTACTCAACTTTATTATAAATCTGGGGGAGCAGTGCCAGAACAGTACAAATTTTGAGCCTGCACCACCGCGCATAGCCTAAATTCGCACTGTTCTGGCATAGCTTCCTCAATTCTCCAGGAGCAATCTGATGCATTGGATGACAAACAATATAATTTTACACATGATTAAAGCTGTTTTTATCTTATAAACTATTGTTTCTCACAATTAGTGAACTCAACTTTATTATAAATGCATCAGAAATGATCCTGAGTGGTTGGGGGAGCAGTGCCAGAATAGTACAAATTTTGAGCCTGCACTGCAAAGCCTAAATTCGCACTGTTCTGGCATAGCTTCTCCAGTCCTCCAGGAGCAATTCTGATACATTGGATGACAAACAATGTAATTTTACACATGCTTAAAGTTGTTTTTATCTTATAAACTATTAATTCTCACAATTAGTGTACTCAACTTCATTATAAATGCATCAGAAATGATCCTGAGTGGCTGGGGGAGCAGTGCTAGAACAGTGCAAATTTTGAGCCTGCAAACGCTCAGAGCCTAAATTCGCATTGTTCTGGCATAGCTTCCCCAGTCCTCCAGGAGAAATTCTGATGCATTGGATGATAAACACTATATTTTTACACATGATTAAATGTGTTTTTATCTTATAAACTAATATTTCTCACAATTAGTGTGCTTAACTTCATTATAAATACATCAGAAATGATCCTGAGTGGCTGGGGGAGCATTGCCAGAACAGTGCGAATTTTGAGCCTTCATCGCCGCTGCAGAGCCTAAATTCACACTGTTCTGACATAGCTTCCCCAATCCTCGAGAGCAATTCTGATGCAGTGGGGATGACAAGCAATGTAATTTTGCACATGATTAAAGCTGTTTTTATCTTACAAACTATTGTTTCTCACAATTAGTGTACTCAACTTCATTATAAATGCATCAGAAATGATCCTGAGTGGCTGGGGGAGCAGTGCTAGAACAGTGTGAATTTTAAGCCTGCACTGCCCCGCTGGCAGAGCCTAAATTCGCACTGTTCTGGCATAGCTTCCCCAGTTCTCCAAGAGCGATTCTGGCATAGCTTCCCCAGTTCTCCATGAGCAATTCTGATGCATTAGATGATAAACACTATATTATTACACATGATTAAAGGTGTTTTTATCTTATAAACTACTATTTCTCATAATTACTGTGCTCAACTTCATTATAAATGCGTAAACAATGATCTTGAGTGGCTAGGGGAGCAGTGCCAGAACAGTGCAAATTTTGAGCCTACACTGCCGATGCAGAGCCTAAATTCACACTGTTCTGGCATAGCTTCCCCAGTCCTCCGGAGCAATTCTGATGCATTGGATGATAAACACTATCTTTTTACACATGATTAAAGGTGTTTTTATCTTATAAACTACTGTTTCTCACAATTAGTGTGCTCAACTTCATTATAAATGCATCAGAAATGATCTTGAGTGGCTAGGGGAGAAGTGCCAGAACAGTGGGAATTTTGAGCCTACATCGCCGTTACAGAGGCCAAATTCGCACTGTTCTGGCACAGCTTCCTCAGTCCTCCACTAGGAGTATTTCTGATGCCTTGGGTGACAAACTGACACATGATAGACACTCCATGTTAAACAAACATGGACACTCCATGTTAAACAAACATGATGACACCGAGACATTGTAAGAGAAACTTAAAATTTTAATTATCAAAAGGTTACAAAGGAAAGCCAGATAGGCTTGTTACAAAGGGGGGTTTGAAACAAAAGAGTTGTTTCAAAAAAGAGGTTAACATCTAAGATCTCTAGATCGTGTCTCGCTCGCCTCGAGCGAACGCGCCGAGCTAGTTGCATGTCCTTGGTAGATATGGTAATCCTCTTTGCATGTATTGCAAGGAGGTTGGTGTCTTCAAAAAGCCCAACAATGTAAGCCTCGGAGGCTTCTTGCAATGCTTCAAGGACAATCCCCTGCACACGGAACTCTGTTCTATATCGTTGGAGAATCTCCTTCACTGTGCGAGCAAAAGGGGCTCTTCTTATATCAGCAACTCAGTGTTCCTCTGATAAAACTTGATTTCTTGTAGAGCCCTATGCCCTTGGCGCATCCTTCTCCTTGGAGCTCTCTGTGTTGTGTTAGTGCGTTGGCGAGGTTGGGACTTCCTTGGCTTGAAGAGCTTGACATTTCTACGCTTGCGCGCACTTGCAGGAACCTCCTCTTGGTCTCTCTCATAGTCTGAATCCTCCTCCTCCTGTTGCGTGGTACCTGTGTATCAAGTTCCTCCCGGGTAGGTAGGGCACCCTGTCCTGGTAGTAGGGTCTTGCCACACCTATGGTGCTGCGCAATGTAGGAATGTTTTCACCAACCCAGTCGAACTGCTCATCATTGGCCTCACTGTCTTGATCTCTGGGGTGGCTGCATTGTGGGGTCTTCTTCACACGCTTGCTCCCACTAGAAGGGCCTGCATGTGTGTGCTGGTGTTGTTGTGGGAGGAGGGTTGGACTCTGGTGATCCCATTGGGCGTGTCCTAGAATCCAAGGGGTCACTCTCTTCCGTGGTGTCACCATCAGTACATTGTGGTCGTTGGGTGCCTTGCACTGTGTTTTGTGAAGGCATGGTAACACGTGCGGTGTTCTTGGTGCGTGCTGTTGCCATATATATATGCAGTGATGTGTGTGAACACACTTAGGACCGTCGGGGCACTTTTTCCTTCCTTAGGAGGTTTTTTCCCCCGGCTTGTATATACGCTCATCATTCTAGGGCTAACTTATCTTCGTACATTGACACAATCTAATACACTGTGTGTTGTGTGCATTCTTGCTTCTTCTTCTCCAAGCTTTGTGTGCTTTCCTGCAACCCTAATTCCAACAATTGGTATCAGAGCAGGCATCGGCTCGCAGGGCTACGCCGCTAGCACCCTCCGACTCACGTTCTCTGATTAAGGTGAGCTTTCACGAGTGCTTGCAGGTCCCTATACTCTGCAGACACACCCGTAGGGCTTTGCGTTCTCAGAAATTGCATCTGAGGTCGTTTCGGGCTCCGTTTTTGCATGAGTTTTGTGTAGGTGTTTTCGTCATTTTGTACAGAAATTTTGACAGTGTAGTTTTCTGCAAAATAGACATACGTATTCTATTGTGAACCATGCTACATAGCACGAGTTGTTTTCTATTCATTCTTTGCTTCATTACAAGTAGCTTTTGCATCAATTTCAGTCAATGGTGGCCATGGCTGATAACAACAATGATGAATTTCGCATGTTATCTGTGCTGATGACAAATTGGATGGAAACAGCAACTACCCACTTTGGGCATACATGATGCAGCATGTTTTGGTTGCAAAAGCAGTGTGGAACATTGTGCAGGGTATGGATGTACGTCGAGGTTCTGTGGATGTAGGATCTGTTGAGGATGTTGCAGGTTCTAGCAGCTCTAATGTTGCTATTGTTTTACCCACTCCTGAACAAGCTCGTTGGGATGGTAAAGATGCACAGGCTCATGCCTTGATTGCACTTTCTGTCAAACGTAACATCACTCCACATATTCATATATTCTAGCTGGTTTGTATGCAGGTTGTAACGAGGTAAAAATCTCTTACCTGCGTAAAGAGATAGAATCGAAAATTATGCAAGAAGATGATGACATGAATGTTTTTCTTGTTGAGATTAAAGATCTCAAGGAACAGTTGATTTCTGCACGTGAGATTATTTCTGATAATTCTCTTGTGCAGACTGTTCTTGATGCTTTACCTGAGTCATATCAGACTTTTGCTTCCACGTGGAGACTTGTTACCGAGGATAGACCTGATGTTGTCAAGTATGATACTTTAGTCAACAAGATCTTGCAAGAAGCGCAGTCCAGGAAAAACAGGGCTAGGCAGCGTGCAATTGATCAGGCATTTGTTGGTGCTGCCCAACAGAGAAGAAGTGGTAAGGCAGCCCCTTCCACTGTTTCTTCTCCTATTAGTAGGTCTGCAGCTTCTTCTCCTTCCACAGGTAGCAACAATAGGTCTAAGAAGGCTCTTGATAAAGGCAAGAAACAAATCAGGTGCAACTATTGTAAGGCAACTGATCATGTCATTAAGAATTGCCCTAAGCTAAAGGCTAAAGAGGCAAAGAAGAAAGAGTCAAATGCAGCCACAATAGCGGATGCTTCTACAAATGCAGATTCTGCAAATGTTGTGCAGGATACAGAATGGGCATTTAGCGTGTATTGCCAGTATGACCCATCTGTACATGATGCAGTTTCTATTGACTCTGATGTATGGTATTTTGATAGTGGTGCTACAAAGCACATTACCTCGCATCATGATATGTTCACTTGTCTTGAGGCTGTCCCTAATGGGAATACTGTCACATGTGCCAATAATGCTTCTTACCCAATGAAGGACATTGGTAAAATTATGCTTACTGCTGCAAATGGTAGCGCTTTCACACTTTCAGATGCTTTGTATGTGCCAAGGATAAAGAAGAATCTATTGTCTGTCTCTGCGCGCTTACTAGACTTGGACTTGTAGTCAAATTTGTGGATGACAGATGTACTGTTCATGATTTGACTTCTGGTGATACGATTATTGCATCTGGCACCTTGTTTCGTGGGCTGTATAGGCTCAATTCTTATGACAAGTGTGTGGAAGATTCTGCAAATGCAGTTTCTGATGAAAAGGTAGTTTCAGATGCAAAATTATAGCATGCTCGTTTTGTTCATCTGAACTTTGCTAGTTTGCTGCGTTTGTAGAAATTTGATATGGTTGCTTCATTGCCCCCTCTTGAGGCACCATTAAAACATGTTTGTGAAGGCTATATTTTGGGCAAAATGCAATGTTCTGCATTTCCAAAGGATGGTTCTGTGCAAGCCACTTGCAAATTGCAACTTGTACATAGTGATGTATGTGGGCCTATGCAAACTCCGTCATTTGGTAAACACTTGTACTTCATGACTTTCATTGATGATTACTCAAGGCATGCATGGGTATATCCACTGAATGCAAAGTCCGAAGTGTTTTTGTGCTTCAAGCAGTTTTTGCTTATGGTTGAAAGTGTATCCAATTGTACTGTGGGCACCCTCCATTCTGATCGAGGGGGGGAGTACATGTCTAAAGAGCTTGATGCATTTCTGGCTAGTCGTGGGATAAAACACCAATGTACAGTGCCGAATACCCCTCAGCAAAATGGTATTGCTAAGAGGAAAAACAAGTCACTTATGGAAATGGCACAATGTATGGTCAAGAGCCAAGCTTTGCCACATGCGTTTTGGCTTGAGGCTGTCATGTGTGCTGCATATGTACTCAACAGGTGTCCCACTAAGGCCTTGCAGTCTGTTACTCCATACAAAGCTTGGCATGGCATTTGCTCATAATGGTTGGAATGTACCTATATCATTCATTTACATCCTAATTCACATGACATCACATCTTATTTATTCATTCACATCTATCTGATTCACATCACATCTTATCACACCTACTCACCTCACATCTCATCACCTCTATTCACATAACAACCACCCATCCATTCATTCACACTTATCTGATTCTCATCACATCTCGTTACATCTATTCACCTTACATCTCATCACCTCTATTCACATCACATCCATTCACATCTATCTGATTCACATCACATCTCATCACATCTATTCACCTCACATCTCATCACCTCTATTCACATCATATCCATCCATTCACATCTATCTGATTCTCATCACATCTATTCACCTCACATCTCATCACTTCTATTCACATCACATCCATCCATCCATTCACTTCTATCTGATAATTAAGGTTTTGAGGGGCCAATCAGATTCATCCTCGGGGAGTCCACTAATAAGAAATCATATGTATCACGTGCGTTCAAGGGGTGATAAAAAACCCCCTCTACCTACATACTACAAGCTAATAAAATCACCCCTCTTTCTTAAGGAACCTGTAGGTTTTTTTCAAAAGTGTAATTAAAAACCCCCTCCTGTAGATGTAATCCTGTAAGTTTTTTTAATTATAAAACCCCTCTTGATGAACTCACGTGCTACACTTACATTTTTTTAGGTGCACCCCCCGGGGATTCATCCAAATGTGTGGAGGAGATAAATAGGAGAAATAAAGAAAATCCTCCCAAAAATAAGTAAATACTCACATAAGATGAAGAGTGGACTAAGGACCAAAGGAAATACTAAAAAAATGAATTTTTGACACCTCAAATTTGGGGATTCCTCCTCATGAAGGAGGCGCCTATTTCACATAAGTGATGGAGTTTTAAATTCTCAAATATTGAGATATTTCATCTCTCCACTCTCTTAATTCAAGTCTAGTTCCAAAAAGTAAGCTAAACTGACCCAAAAATGGTAAAAATTGACCAAACTGATCTGGAAAATTCTAGAATCAGTTTGCTTGGTTAGAAGCTCACTTTTTTCTATAAATAGAAGCCTCCCCCTTTGTTGAAGCTTAATAGTGTTTTATGCACTGTTACTCTACTCCTCCCTAGAGCCAAAAACTGTGAATTTCTTAATAATTCATTAGTTTTTTACCTTTTCCTCTTCTAAAGAATCAGTGGCCACTCTTGTTGCAAACAAGAGTAGATCCCTCAAACCATCAAGCCAAAGGAAAGCTCCCATAATTTTATGTAAGTTAGAAATCCTCTTTTTTCTTATTCTTTTAATGGTTTTCTAATTTTTGTTATCTTTAAAATGATAATCTAATGCTATGCCTTGCTAGAAAGACTTTCCCCCTCTCTCATTCTTAAATTCAGCCCTTCTTTTTCCTAGTTAAGTAATCAAACTGTTTGAATTAAACTTTTCAGATTGTTTCTCTTTTAAAAGTGGAATTTGATTAGTTTAGAATGCTTTAAACGAATTCAGGATAATTTTTAAGTAAATTAAGAATAGGAAAAATTAAAAAATAGTCAGCCATACAAAGGAGGTTATGGCAAAATTTTCTTAAATTTTGTGAAATAAGTATTACCTTTTATTATTCAAAAAGAGTAATCCCTATCGTTTGTGTATTCTAAAAGTGTTATTTTCATTCTATGCATAGAAAAATGCATAGTAGAAATATTTTTATTACAAAAGTGTTATTTCTATTAGATTTAAATTCTATGCATAGAAAGATGCATAATAATTATTTTTTATTAAAAAGAGTGATTTTCATTAGATTTAAATTCTATGCATAGAAAGATGCACATTGGATAATTTTTTTATTATAAAAGTGTTACTTTCATCAATATTGATTTTTATGCATAAAATGATGCATAAAAGATTTTTTTATTATAAAAGTATTACTTTTATCATTATTGATTTTTATGCATAAAAGAATTTTTTTATTATAAAAGTGTTGCTTTCATCAATATTGATTTTTATGCATAGATAGATGCATAAAAGAAATTTTTTTTATAAAAGTGTTACTTTCATCAATATTGATTTTTATGCATAAATAGATGCACAAAAGAAAAAAAAATTCTCTTTCATCAATATTGATTTTTATGCATAAATAGATGCATAAAAGATTTTTTTAAAATTATAATAGTGTTACTTTCATCAAAATAGATTTTTATGCATAAATAGATGCATAAAAGAATTTTTTATATATAAAAGTGTTAGTTTCATCAAAATTGATTTTTATGCATAAATAGATACATAAAAGGATTTTCTTTTATATAAAAATGTTATTTCCATAGAAGTTGGATTTTATGCATAAATAGATGCATACAAATTTTTTTTATCAAAATAAGAGTTCTCTTTAATCCTATGTTTAAATCCCATGAATATTGGAAAATGAATAAGTAATTACTCAGTGAAGGAAAATTATACCGTTTCATATTCTCTAGGATGGCAACATGAGAAAATTCAGAAAAGCTATCGAAGTCAGAATTTTAGATAAATGATTAATTTATTCCTCATAGGAATTCGTGTGACTAGTTTTGAATTCAGTTAAGCAAAACACTCAATGAATGAAATTTGGTAAAGTAGTAATTGAAATATTACCCTTCGAGAAAGATAGTTCAGGGAGAACCTTTCCAAACTCAAACCTTGAATCAGACTATGACCAAGACGTAACTCCTTCGTCAGTTTCAAGAAAAGACGATGTGACCAGTTCAGTAATCTACACTCAAATCACCCACCACTAAATCTGAAACTAAGTTGAGACCTTTGATTTTGATCTAAGGATCAAGAATTCAGAATTCGAGGAATTTTGCTTGGGAATCCAAACCTGTGATCTAGAAGTCTTGGGATACGGAACTAAGATATACTCATTATTGTATTCAAAAGAAAATCAAAACTGAAAACTTGCATAGAAACCCTATTTTCTTAAAGGACTGTCTTACGGAGGGAGCATTTGGTATATGTGTTTTTCTAAGGGAAGTTTGGCTGCAGAGCTGGCGGGGAGTGTTCAAAGGACGGCTCACGCGGCAAAAACCTGCCCAGGTCTGGGTATGGTGTAAAATGGTGTGCTTCCGGTACGATGGGCGAGGGCCAACGAAGCGATCCTCCCTGAGTGAAGTGCCAGACACCTAAGGAGGATCCTGGAGGGTGCTGACCAGGCGATGCACGGGCTCGCCATGCTTAGGATACCCATGCGTATGTCGTGGAAGATATATATATATGTATGATGACGAGAAAATTATTGTAATCTGTTACTGGATCTCATTGTTGACCTACTGGTCTCAACGAAGAGTCCAGAGTGATACTGTTTTGTGATGAGAAACAAGGATTGAATGGAAATTTTGAGTTATGACATCTGTAACCAATAATTTTTTGTCAATGGATTGTTTTATAAATTAAATTTTAAAGAGGAGTGTGTGTGTATCTGTATTCTAAAGAAAAAGTTAAGAAAGGCATTCAATTATGGGTGGGTGAGTACTTGTCTGGTTCTACCAATTCCAGTTGTTGGGCGCGGTGGCTAACCCATGGGCTGTAGGCTGGAATCAGTAGAGTTTTAATAATAAAATTGATCAATAGGAATATGCTTAGAACTCGAATAGTTAAATAATAACCTGAAGACTTCTCTAATGAATAGATCAATGGCTGTGCCTAATTCAATTAGGAAAAAAGCGTTGATCCCTTCAAGTTAAGTCTATAATAGTTTCCCTTCTATCTGGTTTATTAAGATGAAGGTTAATTCAGTATCTTGACCTCCTTAGAAAAATTCGTTAAGAAATTCAAAATGGTGGAATCGTCCCCGTTTTCCACGCATGGGAAATTTTCCCGGTTTCGGTTTTCGAAATGACCACCAGCTTAGTCTCGTGCCGCCCGGACATTCGAGGGCAAGGCCCCGAGTGGGAAACCCTGCCCCGCGCAAGAGGGAACTGCTTCCGCTGCCAGCAATCGGGAACCGAGTGCGCGGAGGGGGAAGTGGGATCCCACAAATCATCATATGCATAGTTTGTAGATTATATGTTTTTTGCATTGGATGCTAATGCATCAGCATACCTGATTCTTTCTTTTTCTCCTTCTCCACTGCACTCATTTATGTAGACCAGGTTTCCTCCAATAGTTGCATTTGTCGTTTTTCTTTGGCTTGTCGTCTTTCTTGTCTATAGGCTTGCCCCCAATGACTCTGATTTTGGCTTAACTACCCTAAGGAAAGGATTTACCTTTGTCTCTTTGTTGACTGGAAGCAAAAGCCTGATCTCCTGTGTGCATGACACATCTATTTTGCTTGGATTTCTCTTCTTCCAAGAGCACAGAAACCAACTCCTCAAACTTCAAGGCATTTGAATTGCCTTTCATCATGAGTCTGATGGTAGAAGCAAAACCTTGATACGAGTCTAGCAACGCATTCAAGACAGTGGGAACCAATGAGCTGTCAGGATATATTTCATCAACACTGGCCAACTGCTCCTTAAAATCCTTGATTTTTGTAAGAAGATTGTCCATGGAGTCTCCCTCATCCAGGGTGTTATTTTTGTGGGCATTTTTTAGCTAGCGCTTTTTGGTGTTGAGGCGAGTGGTTCCTGTCTCTACTCTTCTTGTCTCTATCTACTCCTCTCTCTATTGTCACACCTATGAGATGTTGAGCACACTAGACACCATGGGCCCCTATCATCGTAACTCATTTACAAAGACACCATATTATGATCTAAAATTTCCATTACCTCTGGTACCTTCCACTGTGCGTGGCTAAGGGCGGAAAACTGATTCCCATCTATAACCCCGTACGTTAGGAAGCCTCTTGTTTGTGCATTGATGGGTTTCCGTATACATAGCAATATCACTGTGTCTGAAAGTATCCTGCATCTGTTCTAAGGGCTCCGTTGCAATTCCACACCGTGAATCGCAAGGTCTCATAGGCCGTGCACCGTCAAGCGGGCCTCCTCTACGTAATGATGACTCGGCCATCTCTGTATACCGCCCATTTCCCCTCTTTCTTGCCTCAAGCACACGCGGCATGTGTTTCTTCCGATGTGCTATCTGTAAGGTCCTCATGCAAATAAAGCTTTTCCCCCTTAAGGGCCATCCTTTTGGAGAGGAAGGCCTTCTTCTTCTCCAAGTCACCAAACCTGATGATCAATATCTTTGCCTTGGTTTCATCTCTGCCTACTCACCATGCTCTGGTAATGGATACATCAGTGGCTCCAATTTTTGTTGCAAGAGCTTTTGCATCCTCTTAGGTGGTAAAAATGTTATAAAAACTCATATGAAAAAGTCTTGTAAATAAAAGTGAGTATATACATATACATACCTCCATCGTTGTGGTGTCATTGAAATTATCTGTCAAAAGAATTTTGACACTCAAAGAGACGTGAGTTGTTATTACTTTTATGGATATGGTGTATTAAGTTATTAAACAAAATCTCATGAAAAGCTTAACATCATAAGAATGAAAGTTAAATTGGTTATGGATATAAGGATAGGGAATACTAACCTTGAGTTGAAAAGTTGTTTGAGAGGATGTGAGATTATAAATGAATAATGGATAAATTTGATAAAACACGAATGACTAGTAATGATTCTAGCCATCTTGATTAAGTGAACAAGTCTAGATAATGAAAGATTAATTTACATTTGTAGTTGAAATAGACTTAAATAATAAACATGAAACTGAAGCGTAAGAGAGAGTCGTGCCTTTTATATATCCGATTGCAATGATGTTCTACATTGAGAAAAATGAGAAACAATGTGAACGGATTGACATATAAATATTCTTCCAAACGGTACTAGGGTTATATTAAATTAGGACTTTATAAGAAATAGTGTCAACAACCTTTCTTCCCACCCTTCCTAGATGAACTTATAGTATGAATTAAAATTCTATGCATAATTATTTAAGCAGGTTGCGAGGGAATAGGCAATGGCTGAAGCAAACCTGGAGGTTTTTGCCTATCAAATTTCACCTTTTGGCAACAAGTAATACATGCACGCACATAAGCCTCAATGTCTTTACGCATGCTCGGCCAAAAGAAATATCTCTGAATCATGCGTGTAGTAGGCATGATACCTCTATGACCAGCATAAGGTGGAGCGTGACATTCGTCCATAACCTTTGGACGCAAATCCTTCACCACACATAGGCAATTATCCTTCATAAGATAACCTTCGTTGATAACATAAGAGGCATGTGAATGACCAGCCATCAAATCAGTCCATATATGGCAAAAATCAGCATCCAAATGATACAAATCTCTCATAGCAGATAAGTCCCCATGAGAGGCCACTGAGACTGCAGATACATAGGGCCTCCTGGATAGTGCATCGGCCACCACATTTTTCTTTCCTGGAGTATGCACAATCTGAAAATGATACATGGAAAGAAAGTTTGCCATTCTCATCTGCTTCTCCGAAAGCTTTGTTTGAGATAGAAAATATCTCAAGCTTTGATGATCTGTCTTGACTACAAATTCAGCCCCCAAGAAGATAATGTTTCCATATCTTTAAGGCGTGAATTACAGCCAAGAGCTCTTTCTGAAGGTGGCAACTTCTCCTCAAAGAGGAGCCTCTTTTGCCTCTTCAATGATGCCAAAAGCTCTTCATATCCCAGTGGCTATTGGCTGCTTTCACCTCTAGCATGTTCTTGTCTAAGGTCTACCACTTTCTATGTTGTAAGCTTCTTGTAGAGCTCCTACACTCCAGATGTTGTTGTCCATGCTTCCATAAGGGCATTTGATCTAGGTTCCTTTTCTTTGAGTTGCATGAAAGATTTGTGAGATCCCGGTCTCCACCGCGCAACGGATTCGGGGTACCAGTAGCAAAAGTAGCACATCGTGCGCGGGGCAGGGTCCCACACTCGGGGCCTCGCCCACCACGGATATCCGGACAAGAGACTAATCCATTGGTTTATCCAAAACCAAACCCGAAAAAACTTCCTTTACCCGGAAAGCACGGGCGATTCCACCAGGATAACTCTTTACTCTAACGTAGTCAAGACTATTACTGAACAAACTGATTCGACAAACTGATCCGACTGCACCTATAAAGGTACTCGGTCAGATCAAGGAAGAAACTTGCACTTGGATCATTTGGATCAATGCTTTTTTCCCCATCAAGAGGCACAACCGTTGATTCCTATCCATAGAACAATTACTATCCGAAATTTACTTCATCTATCGTAATTATAGAATTTGAGTCTCGATTTACGGATCCATCAGTCCAGCCTAACCCCATCCAATCCCATGGGTTAGCCAACCGCCCAACCACTGTAGTGATGGGATTCAATTAAGAATTTGGTTAGGTTTTGTCCCGGGTACCAAGGAAAAGAGTTCCAAGGCCCCCTAGCCGGAAGTTCATGCAAACATAAAACTAGTCACACCACTTACACAATATGAAATTGCCTTTTTCTTAGCATCAGCTAACTTTAAAACAATCCTTTAATGAAACCATTATGTCACTGATGACAGTCCTCAGTCTCTGGTTGAATCCTTATTTCCAGTCATTCATTCATCGGTATACTTATGGCCTCATTGGCAACCAGAACGCTCACCACCTGTTCGCTCAGGGGCCTTTTCCATAGTTCCTAGCTCATAGTAACCGGCAATATATTCATATAATAGAATGGAATCTCCGTGGAAGATCAGCAAGATCAACCCACAGATCCATATAAAAGAGCCATGGACTCATCCGTTGAGGACCAGCAAGGTCAATCAACCAGATCCATGCCCGGTTTCAGAAAACAACTCTTACTCCTTATTCTAATATCTTCCACGACGCACGTGTGGGTATCTTTGGCGACCCAGAGCCCGAGCACCGTATGGTCAGCACCCTCTAGGATCCTTCGCAGGTGACCTAGCGCTTCACTCATAGACCGCTTCCTTGGTCCCTAATCCACCGTACCGGAAGCTCACCATTTAAATCGAACCGAGGCTGGTCAAGACCTCGGCCGACCTTGCTACGCGAGACGTCCTCCATTGACTCTCCGTCAGCAGTTGCAACTTTATCAGTTAGGTTTCCATGATCTTAATCCACAAGACAGTCAAAATGCTTCCCCAGCATTCTTGACATAAAACAGTCATTTACAAACAGTCATAAAATACAGTTTCTATATTGAACTCTCGTCTTTCTACATTATCCACTCTTGGACCACATTACTTATTCCACATTCCATTCAGTGTGTACTCATTCTCATCCATTCACTCATATAGACTACACATTATTTCACATACACCTTCACATTCATTATTCTACATACATATCCATGTTCGTACGTCCACATCATACTTCCAATTTCACATTCATACATACGCATCTACATGCATACATCCACATCCACATTCATACATCCATACTTTCATTTCCACTTCCACTTCCACACATCCACATTCACATTCATACATCCACATTCACATGCATACATCCATTTTCACATCCTCATTCATACATCCACATTCACATACATACATCCACATCCATACATCCACATCCACATCTTCATTCACATTCACATCCATACATCCACGTCTACATACATACATCCATTTTCACATCCTCATTCATACATCCACATCCACATACATACATACACATCCGTATCTACATCCACATCCACATCCACATTCACATTCATACATACACATCTACATGCATACATCCACATCCACATTCATACATCCACACTTCCATTTCCACATCCACACATCCATATTCACATTCATACATCCATATCTACATTCATACATCCATATTACATCCATTCTCGCCCTAACACATCCCATATACATCTTATCCCATTAGATACACTCTCTACCTCATCCCATACACATCTTAACACATCCTAACTCATCTTAACACATTCTATCACATCTCATACACCTCTTATCATATCCTATCACATCTCATACACATCTTATCACATCTTTTCACATCTCATACACCTCTTATCACATCCTATCACTTCCCATACGCATCTTATCACATCTCATACACCTCTTATCACATCTTATCACATTTCATATCTTTTTATAGAATACAAGAGAATTCTTATATTTGATATAAGATTTCTCTACACATTTATTTATGCATAAATTCCATTTAAGGAGACTAACATTTTCGAAATAAAAATCAATCTTTTATGCATCTTCCTATGCATAAATTCATTTTAAACGAAAATGACACTTTTGAATTAAAATTCCATCTCTTATGCATCTTCCTATGCATAAACTCAATTTAGATGAGAATTGACACTTTTGAATTAAAAATCCATCTTTTATGCATCTTCCTATGCATAAATTCAATTTGGATGAGAATAACACTTTTGAATTGAAATTCCATTCTTTTATGCATCTTCCTATGCATAAATTCAATTTAGATGAGAATGACACTTTGAATTTAAAAATCAATCTTTTATGCATCTTCTTATGCATAAATTCAATTTGGTAGGAATTACACTTTTAGAATAAAAGAATTTCTTATGCATCTAAGTTATGCATAAAATCCATTTATGATGAAAATCACACTTTTAGTATAAAAAGAATATCTTTTATGCATACCTCTATACATGAAATCCAATATGATAAAAGTAACACTTTTACAATAAAATAATCAACTTTTATGCATACCTCTATGCATGAAATTCAAATATGATAAAAGTCACACTTTTATAATAAAATAATCAACTTTTATGCATACCTCTATGCATGAAATCCAAATATGATAAAAGTCACACTTTTATAATAAAATAATCAATTTTTATGCATACCTCTATGCATGAAATCCAAATATGATAAAAGTAACACTTTTATAATAAAATAATCAACTTTTATGCATACCTCTATGCATGAAATCCAAATATGATAAAAGTAACACTTTTATAATAAAATAATCAACTTTTATGCATACCTCTATGCATGAAATCCAAATATGATAAAAGTAACACTTTTATAATAAAATAATCAACTTTTATGCATACCTCTATGCATGAAATCCAAATATGATAAAAGTAACACTTCTATATTAAAATAATCAACTTTTATGCATACCTCTATGCATGAAATCCAATTATGATAAGAGAAACACTTTTATATTAAAATAATCAACTTTTATGCATACCTCTATGCATGAAATATTCTCTGAAAATATTGATGGTATACCAAGTTTGGATGGCATATGGGGGATAACATTTGAAACTCCACTGACACTGAATGTATGGTATTTATCCCCTTAGAAAATCATCGAGGTTTGTTTAAAAACCTCCTTTTATGTAAAACAATGGACTGGTAAGGCCTAGTTTCAACCTATGTCTTCAATGAAACCCCTAATCTCTCTCCCCATCAATTTAAGGATGAGGTGGACCTTATGTTCCAGCACCTACCTCGTATAGTAAGATAACAAATCCTCCAGGGGTTAGAGAGCATTATCATTGGGATAGGGAGATAGACTTAATTCTTGATGTGGCATGACATATGATCTTGTGGCAAGATGTTTTGTATATGATGTTCATATAAATAAGTAATAAAGCTAAAAAAATTCTTCTATGAGTGAACTAATGGAAATTAGTTGTTTCGTTTACTAGGGTGATGCTATGGCTCACCAAACCTAGATGCTCATAATCTTATTTTCTCTTAGGATCTGCTTTACTTCAAAGTACATATGAGATGAGAGGAAAGTGGAATGATATGAGCGACATTATTTTAGAGGGTGACAAGATGCCATATGGCGGAGATCATGGCTCCATGATGCATCATCTTGCCTTGTTTATGCTCCTTTTGGATCTACACCTTATTGGGCCACTAATCTAGCATTGTTTCATAAACTTGAGTATGTTGATATCATAGTTACCTATCATCATATAGTCAATGACCATACTTTAATTAATGAGGAGTTTCATCAGAAACTTGAGAGCCTTCTATCTCATGTTAATTGATGTCATGTACTTATTCCTATGTCTACTCAGATCCAACAAGGCTGTCATGTGGGGATCGAGTGTAGTTGAGTGAAAGTGAGCTCACTTATTTTTTTCAGCTTAACTTTTTAACATCTTCAAGGATGATCTGAGCTAAATAGGTCAAAAGATGGTTTTCAACTTCCAAAGATATGGCACCCTGTCCAAGGTGTCGTGCTCCCATAAACCAGTGCATTGTGGCTATGGATGATTATTTAAGAGATCTCCTTTGAAAACCCCAATCTGGACCGTTCTCAAGAGATCAACATAATGTAAGAGAAAATTTAGAAGATTGGGTGACTTCTATGGAAGAACACTTTGAACTTTCCAACTACTCTAAAGCCAACAAATTTGTCGTGGCCTAACTTAAGTTCAACGGCCCTGCTAAGAATTGGTGGAAATTAGACTCAAGGTCTAAATGAAGGTGATTCCACTTAGACTTAGATTAAAGATATGTTAAAGAGTATTCCCACTCATAGTCATATGAAGATGAATGAGTTCTTTTCTTGTGTACCATGAGGAATTTATCTAACTTTCCAAATATGCCCTTGATATATCCGAAAATCAACATCTGAGCAAATTTGTTAATGGTTTAGAACCTCCCTTGTCTAGCGAATCGGAATCCTTAAGGCCAATAACAATTACGGATGTTGTTATCAAAGCCAAAGCTAAACTTGAGAATCTTCGACCTAGCTGTCCTTCTTTGGCTCCTTTTAAGGAGAAGAAGAGACCTTTCTGTTGAAATATGCAAGTGAATGGGTGTGTGCGGGAACAAGCCCCTTAGCAAGAGACTGTAAAAGGGAGTCTATAATTAAGTGGGTAGCAGTGAAAAGGTGAGAGGAATCTACTAATGAGAGAATCAAGGGTAGCATGAGTGAATATAGGGGTGTGGAAAGATTCTACGAAACGGTGCCCCCCCAAATGTAGGGGAGGTGACACAAATCAAGGAGAAATCAATGGGATTAGATGCTTGGCATCTTGTGGATGTACAACGTATAAATTGAGGCATTGGCCTAATGAGAATTTGCCAGTTTTTGAGTATCCATGCCTACATTAAGCCATTAGATTAATTGCTCACTAATCTCATCTTAATCATAATAATCACTTGCTAATTATGTTGATTCTTGCATTTGATCCACCATAGCTCATCACAATGCTACAAATTTAAACATGGTATCAGAGCCAAGCTTAGAATTCATCTGATTTTTGATCTTGATTCTCCTACTAATTACTCTACTAATCATAATTAGGAGTTAATCCATTTTTAACTCTATTTTCAACTAACCTCTGCACCCTCAGCTGGTGGAGGAGCTCCCTCTCCCTCTAGGCTCAACATTAGCTTAAAAGCTTTCAGCCATAGCTAGCCACAATCCCCTTGCTCCAACCCATCACCTGAGCTCATCAAACCGCCGTGCAGATCTGGAGAAATTCGCAATTTCGCTTGCACCAAGTTTCTGAAGGGATTTGTAGATCTACACTTACACAAAAGGAATTGGTCTAATTCCTCTTAGCCCCAAGGGTTTTCAAGGGTGATCTAAGAGCCTATGACCTCAGAATCTTGAAATTCTTCAAGGAGAAGTGGAATCAAGCTCTGCATCAAATCTGCAAGTGACTTTGGTAAAACAGAGATTAAGCATTCAATGTTTGATCAAATCCTTTGTTTCTTGGCTTGATCTTCTACTGGACTAACTACTATTGATGCCTTTGAAAGGATCTGAGCTCATTTGAACTCTAAGGCACTAGATCTGGCCTCCTCGTACACTCTATTTTTTGTACACAAAACAGGGGATTATTTCATTAATCAATGATTAATTAGCACTAATCACTATTTTTTGGTGTGCAATTTAGGGTTCAAATTTACCATTGGGTATCTGATATAGATCCCTATCACTTCAGATTGCAATTCAGAGATGGTTTGATATTACAACCATTCAATAGTACAAATAGTTACCCTTGGCCTTATGTAATTTTTGGTGAATTCATGCTGATAAACTTATTGTAATCATCATTAAACATCAGATTGGAGTTGCAAAAGGGTAGACACTGCCCTTGAATCTTGAATTGGATCAAGAGGTAAGACCCCCTTCACATCATCATGAGAGAAATGCACAAGAAATAGCTAAATTTAACGGCGGAGAGCAATTCCATACATGGCAAACAAAGACCATGTATCTGCTCATGAGGAAGAATCTGTTTGGACTAGTTGAGGGAAGAGATGAATGTCCAGAGGAGCATGGGGAGAACGAGTGGAAGAGTAGGAATGAGAAAGCATTAGGACTCATTGCACTCAGCGTAAATGATAAAATCATTCAGCACATTGCAAGGATACAACGGGCTAAAGATGGATGGGATGAACTTAACAAATTATTTGGCACTCAAGCAAAAAAATTCAAAGATAAATCTGCTAATGCAATTCTACAAACTTGATCTGAAGGAAAGTGAACCTCTAACCACACACTTGAAGAAATACAAAAGCATTAAGCAACAATTGGCAGCCACCATTGAGAAGAAGATAGAGGATGATGAGGCACTAGTAGTGCTTCTGAAGAGTTTGGACAAAGAAGAATATGAGAACATTGTGGCAACCTTAAAGAATGTACCAGAATTGAAGCTGCATGAGATAGAAGGAGCTCTACTAGAGCAGAAAGGGTTGGACCCAACAGCTGGAGAGAGCATTCTACACCCAAGGAGGACTCTCATGAGGACGAGGACGAGGAAGAGGTAGGGGAGGAGGAAGGACCTTCACTTGCCACAACTGTGAGAAGCCAGGACATATGGCTAGAGACTGCTACAGCAAACCAAATGAAGAAGGATCGACATCGGCAAACTTCATGGAGACTCCTAAGGAAGAGGAGTTAGGACATCCTTTCTGAGAGAGAAAGAGAGAGAAACCCCAGAACCCAATGTAACCTACCCCAACAGAGTAAAACCACCTCTAAGCCACCGATGATGTAGGCCATGTGGTAGATGTATATGTGAGCACTTTAGTCAAGGTCATGGGCACTTGTAGTAGTAGCCTTGGACACATAGAGAGAGAGTGTCAAGGACTATGAGTTAGGGACTTGAGGCACTGGTCGTGCAGGCTACCAAGTAAGAGGAAAACTTGGTATAGTGTCTAGGTTTGCTAGAATTATTCACTTGAGGGGAGGTGTGCTAGAATTATTCACTCGAGAGGGGAGGTGTTGAAATATGCAAGTGAATGGGTGTGTGCGGAAACAAGTCCTTAGCAAGAGATTGTAAAAGGGAGCTTGTAAAATTAAGTGGGTAGTAGTGAAGAGGTGAGAGGAATCTATTGATGAGGGAATCAAGGGTAGCATGAGTGAATATAGGGGTGTGGAAAGATTCTAGGAAAAGGTGCCCCCCAGATGTAGGGGAGGTGGCACAAATCAAGGAGAAATCAGTGGGATGATTAGATGCTTGGCATCTTGTGGATGTACAACCTATAAATCGAGGCATTGGCCTAATGAGAATTTGCTAGTTTTTGAGTATCCATGCCTACATTAAGCTATTAGATTAATTGCTCACTAATCTCATCTTAATCATCATCTAATCACTTGCTAATTATGTTGATTCTTGCATTTGATCCACCATAGCTCATCACAATGCTGCAAATTTAACACTTTCAAAGCCATAAATTTTTGATCCACCAAGAACGACTTAAAAAATCAATGCCACTTGGTTGCAAAGAGTAACAGAAACGACAGTGCATTGCAATGGGATCCCATGTATCATCATCATCATTATCATTAGCAACATTATCATCTCACCATCTATAAAATTGGGTTGAAGAACTAAGGTCAAGTGAGAGGGGTCTCCTCCTCATTCAACTTCTTCTCAAGTGTGCAAACTCTATTGTAAGTTGCTAGATGGAGTACACTAATCTCTACAAGAGTAGCTCTGCCTCCTTGCTTCTCTCCCCTCACAGGAGACCCTATGCAAAGAGTGGCCACCAACTTCATGGATGGCAAAAATTATCAAATTTTAGCATAGCCTCTACAAATCCCTCGGCTGAACCCACTTCCCCATGCTCTCTAACCTTCCTCTCAACTGCACCCAGATCCCTACATCCTCTGACCACCTCTTTGCCAATCTTTTTTAGCCTTTGCCCTCACGTCAATTTTTTTTTTCACCATTATCAACACTCCATCTTGGATGCCATGGGGGGGGAGAATTTGGCACACATCATCATAGACTTGGGGGCATCAGAGGAGGCCATATAATGGTGAGTGGCTCTCTTGCACAGATGTTGGACCACAAGAGTAGGGGGGCCACCTCACTTGAGGATCACCATCATCAATCAAAGAAAGGATGTGCTAGCCAAAGAGGTTGAGACCTTGGACATACCCTTTCAGCTCCACCACCCTCTAGTGCCTAGGCTAGAGAATGCGGGTGAGAAGACAGGTGAGGTAGTGGTAGTGAGATTTATGCTACAAATACACTACCTCATATTAAAGGGTGAAAGCATACCATCTAGAGGAAATTTTGATGGTGGCTCATCTCAGCTCGAGGATAGAAACCCTGACCCACAGCTTACTCACAAAACTATTAGATGGTGTTGGGAATCAAACCCTAAGTGAATCCATTTTTGAATGGAAGGGCTCTACATATCAAATCCAATTGAATGGAGCAGCCTTAAACAAGAACAAATATGGGCACAAAGGTGGACAAGGCATTGTGCATGCTGAGGATCTTAGGACTGTAGATCAAGGTGGTGATGGAGCAAGAGTCTATTTTCATGGAGAGGTTTGTGGAGGCACTTCACTACTATGGTGCGATGTTTGATAGCTTGGAATGCAGTTTTCCACCCAAGCATGTGGAGAGAGGCTGGTCTTAGAGAAGAACCTATTTGGGTGAGAGATCCACACCATAACATTGTGGTGTGTGAAGGGCTCGAAAGAGTGGAGAGACAAAAAAAGCTAGAGAAATCCATCCTATTATTCACACTAATCTATCCATAATGCCACATGGCTGCCTCGCTTAGCCACATGGCACTCCCCAATCTCCCCCCTTAAGCATGAGGGGGAGTGTAAGGGGGAGCGATGAGCGATGACAAATCCCTAGCATCAAGAGCTTCATCTTGCCACTTTAAGCCTAATTAATCCCTCCAAGATTTGTCTCACCATAGCCACTCTCTGAAACTTGCAAAGTTTCCCCAAGCCATAGCAGGTAAATAAAACTTGCATAGCTTTGCTTTGCCATAGCAATAGCACAACAAAGCAACAATGTTTCCATTATAATAGCATCCCTCCTAACATCTTCCTTTTGCACCTCTCCCTACCTATATGCAATCTTTATTCTAGCACCGAAACCCTACTTTGCATTGTCTTTGAACCCTTTGTGGAGGTTTTCAACCCAATTGATAAAGTCCCCTTGATTTCTTCTCAGTCTTTGTCTCACTAGAGCTTCTCTGTAACCTATGAGGTTGTCATCACACTGAGCAAATCAAAGCATTCTTCTCAGTCTTTATCTCACCAAAGCTTCTCAGTCTTTATCACCTATGAGGCTATCCATCACTGAGCAAAACAAAACGTTCTTCTCAGTATTTGGCTCTCCAGAGCTTCTTTGTCTCTTGTGAGGCTGTCATCAAAGCATCCCTCCCAACATCTTCCGTCTACACACCTCTCCCTCCCAACATCTTCCTTTTGCAGAGCCCTACTTGCATGCACTCTTTATTCTAGCAACAAACCCCACCTTGCATTGTCTTTGAACCCTTTGTGGAGGTCTTCAACCCAATTGATAAAGTCCTCTTGACTTCTTCTCAATCTTTGTCTCACTAGAGTTTCTCTGTAGCCTATGAGCTTGTCATCATTGATGAGTAAATCAAAGCATTCTTCTCAGTCTTTGTCTCATCAAAGCTTCTCTGTCACCTATGAGGCTATTGCCATTACTGAACAAAACAAAGAGTTCTTCTGCGTCTTTGGCTCACCAGAGCTTCTCTTTCTCTTGTAAGGCTGTCATCAAAGCATCCCTCCCAACATCTTCCTTCTACACACCTCTCCCTCCCTGCATGTAATCTTCATTCTAGCGTTGAAACCCTAACTAGCATTATCTTTAAATCCTTTATAGAGGTCTATAACCAGATCAACAAAGTCCCCTTGAGTTCTTCTCAATATTTGGCTCACTAGAGCTTCTTTGTTGCCTGTGTAAGGTTGACCCATCAATGAGCAAATCAAGTAAGTGCTCCTTCTTTTGCCTTCTACTACTAAGCTATGGCTCAAAGCACTACTCCTTTCTATGGTTTCTCTAATGAGGAATGAAATGCTATTACAACTTAGGGTTCATACAAGCTTCTATGATGCATTATATGCAAGTAAGCATTATGCCAGCATTTACAATATAAAATGCCATAATGTATACATCTATTATTGTCACATTGATGCCATTCAGTTACATACCATCAAAGATTAGATTGGTTACCAAGGGTTATGCACATACCTATGGCATTGAATACTATGAGGAGATATTCAGCACTGTTACGACAAGAATGACAACAATGAGAGCTGTCATTGCTATGGCGAAGGGTTGATTTTTACATCTGATGTAAAGAATGCTTTCTTGTATTGTGATTTGCAAGAAGAAGCATACATGATGTAGCAACCAGGTTATGAGAGTGATGCACACCCAAATTTTGTGTGCAGGCTAGGTAAAGCCGTGTATGGCTTGAAGCAGGCACATATAGTATGGTCAAACAGGATCGGGGATTATCTTGTTACCACGGCAGGGTTGGTATTTACATCAAATGGATGTAAAGAATGCTTTCTTGTATAGTAATTTGCAAGAAGAAGTATGCATGATGTAGCCACCAGGTTAGGAGAGTGATGCACACCTAGGTTTTGTGTGCAAGCTACGTAAAGCCTTGTATGGCTTGAAGCAAGCACCTAAAGCATGATCAAACAAGATCAGGGAGTAGGAGTATCTTATTACCATTGGATTTTAGATATCTAATGCAGATTTTTCACTTTATTTTATTTGAGATCATGCTCTTAGTCATTTATGTGGATGACTTGATTATCACTAGTGATAGTGCTAAACTGATATACATGATGTCATGATGCTTTTGAAGTAGAAGTTTGAGATGAAGGATTTGGGTGAGTTGTGATATCACCTAGTTACAAAGGCAATATGGCTTGGACATGTTGTCCAAGTATGGTATGATAGGCTGTAAGTGTGTCATACCATACTTGGATTGAAATGGCTCCAATGGCACTGAAATAGGTTGTAAGCCTATTTCAGTGCCATTGGAGCAAAACACAAAGCTTCTTGTAGATACAAATGAGCCTTTGGAGAACCCCACTGTGTACACCTGTATAGTGGATAGTGATGGGGGTAGCTTGATCTGTACATGACCATTTTTAGGCTAGACTTGAGCTATGTTTTTGGATTTGTGAGTTAGCTTATGTAGGCTCCCAAGAAGCCACACTTGGACGTGGCTAGACGGATTCTCAGGTACATAAAGTCCATAGTTGACTATGGACTTTTTTAAGAGGTTGGCATAGAGATATAGCTACATGGGTACACAGATGCTGATTGGACTGGTAGTGTCACAGACAGGAGATCTACTAGTGGATTTATGTTTTCTTTTAGAAGTGTTGGTATGAGTTTTAGGAGCAGCAAGACAGTTGTCTTGTTAAGTATAGAGATAGATATAGGGTGTTGCTATGTGAGGTAGCTAGGTTTCAAAAGCTACTAGTGATATGGGTGAGCCCGTGGATAGGGCCATTATCATTTATTGTGACAACATGAGTAGCGTACAATTGGCAAGTAACCCATGCACATTGAGGTGCATTATCACTTTGTGAGGGAGAAGGTTCTAACAAGTGATGTAGGTCTATTGTATATTAGCACCATAGAGGAATAGGTGGGCTGACATCTTCACGAAGGCATTAGGTCAAAGAATCTCCACAAGTTTAGGAGCTTACTTGGAGAACAATGTGTAGAGTTGAGCTCGAGGGGGAGTGTTGAGATATTGAGATCAACTAGTGCTGCGGACATTGATGATCTGCCTAAGTGATAGCTTCCACACTTATGCTATTGGCATGGTTGGTAAGATTATGGTTGATATGTTGCCAGTGGATGACAAGTTGTATAATAGCCATATTTGGATTATTAAAGTAAGGCATAGTTATAGCACCAGCTCATATTGTCAGGTTCATACTATGGATCGACAATTATATGTTATATTAGGAGAGTACTCTCCCTTATAGATCTTTTTAGTTTATGGTTGTAGAGAAGAGAAGATAATAGAAGAAAATTCAACCATACATCTCTTGCTTGTGTCTTGCTCTCTCTTATGTGTGTCTTGCTTGTGTCTTGCTCTCTCTTATGTGTGTGTGTGTTTGCTTGCAAGGAACTCAATCTCTCCCTCTCCCCCACATTCTCTTTAATCCTCACCAAGAAAAGTTGAAGAAAGTAACTTCAAATGCCACCACCACCTCCTCTCTCATGAAAAAGAAATACTAAAGGAAACAAGAGTAGAAGTTGATTTAGTGTTTTGACACTTGGTTCTTTGCTATTCAAAACAAAACACCCTTATGAGTGGATTGGTCCCATGTTTTTGGGCTCTTTGATTCTCAACAACAAAAACTTGTCTTTTTCCCACATATATAGACTTTAACCTTAGGCTTGGGCTGAGGTTCAAAGAAAACAATCTCACACAACTTCTAGCACATTAGGCTTGGTCCCATGTTTTTGGGCTCTTTAATTCTCAACAAGAAAAACTTGCCTTTTTTCCACATATATAGACTTTAACCTTAGGCTTGGCCTGAGGTTCACAAAAGCAAATACTCTGACACAACTTCTAGCACATTAGGCTTGGTCCCACGTTTTTGGGCTCTTTGATTCTCAACAAGAAAAACTTGGCTTTTTCCTAATATATAGACTTTAACCTTCGGCTTGGCCTGAGGTTCACAAAAGCAAACAATATCACACAACTTCTAGCACATTAGACTTGGTCCCATGTTTTTTGGGCTCTTTGATTCTCAACAAGAAAAACATGGCTTTTTCCCACATATAACCTTAGGCTTGGCTTGAGGTTCACGAAAGTAAATAATCTCATACAACTCCCATCACGTTATAAGTTTAGTTTTACAAATCTATCTTGGAAGGTAGGCAAGAATTACCAGTGATTCACATTCTAGCTCTGGCACTTCTCATGCTCCCCAATTATATGGGCAATCCCACCAACAAGAGAAGAGAGGATTGATGAACCAACAACATGGTGGGTGAGTTTCACATAAAAGAGTGGATCTACTAGTTTTCTCCCTCCCTAGGCTATATCCTAGAGGGGAGATGGAGTGACACCCTTATCAAGAGTCCAAAACCGTATGTTTTTCTCATAGAGAGCGATTAGTAGTAGTTGAGATGGAACTTGAACATGGCAACAAGTATGTTTTTTCAAAAGAGAGACTAGTACTCAACCCGCGCATTGCTGCGGTATGTAAAAGACATTAAGAAGCAAAACACAAGAATGGAAGCCGGAATACAAAGGGTTAAATCGATGAGATTTTTCTCTCTTTTTCTTTAGAAATCCATAATTTCTTTTTTCTCTCCTCTCCTTGTGCCTTGGTTGTCCATGGTTAATATGTAATAGATGAGTCTTTTTACGTCCAAAACATTGCCAATGGAGACAAAGCCTAGTGGTTAGGTGTTGAAGTCCCATGCATGAGGTGTTGGGTTCAGATGAAAAGCACACACGCACATGAGCACAAAGATCCCAAAAAGAAAAAAAAAGAAACAAAACATTATTAAAATAATCGTTTATTTGATTTTAAATATAGATGCTAATTTATTTATTTATTTATTTACCAACAAGCTCAAGAATTAATTAAGAGAGACAAAAATTACAATATCTGACTGGGATACAGCACTGGGATCCAAAGATCACAAACATAGCAAGGAGATTATAATTCAGTGTTCAACGAATGAGTTTGAAGCGTCGATGCAGACGCTGTGCTTCACAGTGAAGCTTAAACCCGGCAACCCTTTCTGCACATGTAACACTGCCCTTGACATACATAATCTTTTAGGGTTTCAAGCTCGCACTGCTGCTACAGCACTACGCAAGGAAGGCTATGGCTATGACGCAGAAGCTCCACCTATACATAATAAGCTCTCCTCTGCACTGAAACCCTTTCTGCAAAATAATGTAAAATTGAAGGAAACCCTTCACATGCTGGACCAGAAAGAACTGCAACCAGATTTCTCAGTATTTGCCTCTCTCCTTGGCGAATGCAGCCGTGGAAAAACCCTCACTGATGGAAGAAGAATCCATAGCCATATTATTTGCAGTGCACTTGACAGAAAAATGTTTCTAGGCAACCTTCTCATCAAAATGTATGGTAACTGTGGTGACCCCATGGATGCCCAGTCGGTCTTCGATCGCATGCAGGTGCGGAATGTCATCACATGGACCCTTATCATGGATGCCCACATCCAGCATGGTTATCACTCGGAAGCCATCCATCTGTATCAAGAAATGCATAAGGCAGGAGTCAAACCGAATAACATCACTCTCGTCAGCATCCTAACTGCAAGTTCTCTCCATCAAGGTGAGATGATCCACGCCTCTGTTGTTGAATATGGCTTTGAAGCAGATGTTATTTTAGGAACTGCACTCATCAACATGTATCGGAAATGTGGTTGCCTGGAAAGTGCGAGGCGGCTTTTCGACAGAATGGGAACGAGAGATATCATCGCATGGAACACCCTCATCGCGACATACGTTCATCTTGGCAAATTCCATGAATCTATTCAGCTGTATCTGCAAATGCAGCAGAATGATGTGGAGCCCAACCATGTCTCTTTCGTAACTGTTCTTGGTGCATGTTGCAGTCCTGCTGCGGTCGTACAGGGTTTGAGCTTCCATGCTAGCATTGTTGAGAGTGGAGTTGAATTGGATATCGCGATTGGTGCTGCCCTTGTCACGATGTATGGCAAGTGCGAAACTGCTGAAGATGCACAGAGCGTGTTTGAGAAAATACATCCCCGAAGTGTCATCTTGTGGAATGCCATGATAACAGCATATGCAGAGAGTGGGCATGACAGTGAGGCCCTCGGTCTTTATGGACAAATGAAGTGTCAAGAAGTGAAGCCAAATCATGTCACCTTCATAAATGCTCTCAGTGCAAGTGCTGCCTTGGCATCTCTATTGCATGGCATGGATATCCATGCGAGCATTATTTCTCATAGTTTGGAATCCCAAATTCTAGTTGGAACCGCACTATTCAATATGTATGGAAAGTGTGGGAGCATCAAGAACGCACGGAGGGTATTCGACAAGTTACCCTTCCGGGATCTGGTCACGTGGAATGCAATGCTTTCAGTGTATGTCCTGAACGGGCATGCCAAGGAGGCTTTCCAACTTTATCAACAAATGCTGGGGGGCAATTTGGTACCAGACAGATTCACCTTCAATACTCTTCTTAGTGCATGTTGTAGGCCAGCAGCCCTTGGGCAAGGTCAGGGAATTCATAGTAGTATTATTATATATGGCATAGAGGGACAAGCTGGTGTAGGTGCTGGCCTTGTTGGTATGTACAACAAGTGTGGCAGTGTGGAGGCGGCAAGGAGTGCATTTGAAAGACAGCACAGGAAAGATTTGGCTTTATGGAACACCATGCTCACAGGGTATGTGCAATGTAACTTGGGTAAGGAGGCTCTTCTTCTTTATCATCAGATGAGGGAAAACATGGTAAAACCTGATGGGTTCACTTTTAGTGCTGTCCTTGGTGCATGTTCCAGTCTAGCAGCATTTGCACAAGGTAAGGAGATTCATGCGGCTGTGGTGGATGGTGGATATGATTCAGAGTGCGCAGTTGAAAATGCTCTAGTCCACATGTACAGCAAGTGTGGGAACATGGCGGATGCTTGGAGTGTTTTTGAAAAACACCATGATCAGGATCTCATCTCATGGAATGCAATGATTGCAGGATATGCCCAGCATGGCTATGGGAAGGAGGCCCTACAGGTCTATCGAAAGATGCAAACACGAGAGATAAAGGCCAACAGTGTCACCTTTGTGGGCGTTTTCTCTGCATGCGCCCATGTTGGACTTGTTGAGGAGGGCTTGGAGTATTTTGATTCTATGAAAAAGTTTTATGGCATCACACCAGGTCTTGATCATTACGCGTGTATTGTCGACCTTTTTGGTCGAGTGGGAAGGATAGAAGAAGCTGAGGAATTTGTTAATGAAATCCCAATCCAACCTGATGTGGTGGTTTGGAAAGTTCTGCTTGGTTCTTGCAAAGTTCATAATGATGTAAGGCGAGGAAGGGATGCTGCAGAGCATGCTGTTGAGTTGGATTCAGAAAACACGCTAGCATATGTATTGCTTTCAAACATTTATGCAGCCTATGAGGATTTGTCATATACAGGGTTGGAATTAGAGGAAGGGTTAGCTACAATACACCTTGATTACACTTAAGATTGAGGTAAATCATAAGTGCCTCTTCCATGTGTGAATTTTTGGGAGTTGATATAGGCCAGGGCATCATGAAGATACTGCCAGAAATGCAGGTGTATGTGCTCTCTTCAGCATGTTGATTATGTAAACAACACTCATGAAAGCTTGGTTTAAAGCAGTAGGGATTGTTTTTTTCATACCCATGCCTTGAGATTAAAGAGGGCAAATCATGCTGGAGGGCAGAGACACAGCCATCAAATGACTTCTGGTGATTGGATGACAAGTGTACAAGAAGCTTCTCCCATTACGAAGTCAACAAGTCGGGCAGTCCCTCAGCTGGGTCATAAATGCAACGGGCTCTCAAGGGCTGAGCATCGAGGATCATTCAGATGTAGGGCAGCTGAAAAGGTTATGATGTCAACATGAGAGATTAAGGTGGTCAGCATGAGCAACAAGTGATTGCAGTCCTTTCAAAAGGACTTTGGAGCAACATTTTGTGGCATTTTGCCCTGCCACATCTTTAAAATTGGATCCAAACAAGTCCAAGGCTTCATAGACAAATTGAGTTGGTAAGTATTTTAACTCTTGGGTCTCGAGTTCAAATCCCACTCACCTCAGCCGATGGACACCAAGGTCATTCCTTGCCTGTGGGCGAACCATGGCCTCTCCCTGCCCCCAGTGGGTTGAGCTTGGAGAGGAGCAACATTGTCGACTGCTTTTAATGATGATTCAGGAGTGCTTTAATTTGATGATTTGGCTAGAGAGAATGGAAGAGAGAGAGAGAGAGAAGAGATTAGGGATTATGCACAGAACACAGTATTGGGCCAATCACCATTTAAGGCCCCCATCTTTGTAGGTGTATTGTAGAACACTTGTGCCGATGTGCTAGGGTTATCCAGAGATAGAAAGAAGAGTACGGCGGAATCACACCTTTAACTCCCACAAGAGTCCTAAACTGTTTCTCTATAATATGTATAAGAAAGAAGAGTACGGCGGAATCACACCTTTAACTCCCACGTCCTAAACTGTTTCTCTATAATGTGTATAAGAAAGAAGTAATACAACTCAAATTCTAGTACAAGATGTGGTTGAGAATGAAAACGTCATATCATAGCCCTGCGACCTATTGTACACTCTTGGCTAGCACTTCGCTTACAGAGAAATGCTTTGTGAAGCAACACTCAAGAGACATGAATATGATGATTTGGCTACCCACGTATACATATATATATGCCAATGCTCCTAGTCGGCCAGTAGTAATGCTATCGACCACTTGTACTCGATTGCCATGTCATCACCATCGCCACCATCATTTCCACTGTCACCTGCATTGTTCGACTTTTCTTGTTGGTTGCTATTTGATGTCCGGTTGTGCCTTGCATACTCATAGGTGTGTCACATTCGCCCCTACTTGCATTGCAGTTGTCCTGAGTTGCACAGTGTCCATATAAATGGCTCTCGATCAAGGAAAAGATGCAAACAAAGCTCATCCAAGATATACCCAAGTTCTCGAATACTATGAGACCACTTTGCGCCCACGACAAAGGCTCACATTCCGGTCTCATCACGTCAGTTCGATTTTCAAAAAATCTATCGAAGTTGAAATATTCAGATAAATGATTAATTTATTTCTCATCGAAATTTGTAATTAATTTAGAAATTAGTTAAGTGAATATTCAATGAATGAAATTCAGTAAAATAGTAATTGAAATATCATCCTTTTTCGAGAAAGATTGTTCAGGAAAAATTTTATCAAACTCGAATCCTGAATCAGATTATGACCAAGACCAAACTCTTCGTCAGTTTTGAGGAAAGAAGATGTGACCAGTTCAGGAAAATACACTCAAAACTCTTGCCAAACCTAAAACTAAGTTTGAGACCAATCAAATTGATTTGCCGATCAAGGTTACAGAATTTAAGAAAATCTATTATGGAATTAAGAATTATGATCAAGAAGTTTTGGGGATACTGATTTAAGATATACTCATTGTATTCAAAAGAAAATCAAACTGAAAACTTGCATAGAAACCCTGTTTTCTTAAAGGACTGTCTTACGCCAGAATGCTGTGGAGGGAGCATTTGGTATGTGTTTTTGTAAGGGAAATTTGGTTGCAATAGCTGGCGGGGAGTGTTCAAAGGACAGCTCACGTGCGGCAAAGCCTGCCCAGGTCTTGACTAGCCTTGGTACGGTTAAAATGGTACGCTTCCGGTATGATGGACAAGGACCGACGAAGCGGTCCCTGAGTGAAGTGCCAGGACACCGAAGGAGGATCCCCGCGGGTTCTGACCAGGCGATGCACGGGCTCGCGGTGCTTAGGACACCTATGCGTATGGCGTGGAAGATTGTATGATGGACAAATGATTATTGTAATTTCTTACTGGATCTCGTTGGCTGACCAGCTGGTCTCAACGGAGAGTCCAGAGTGATACTGTTTTTTTTAAGAAACAAGGGACTGGATGAAAATTTTGAGTTATGACATTTGTAAACAATAACTATTTGTTAATGGATTGTTTTATAAGTTAAAGTTTTAAAGAGGAGTGTGTGTGTATCTGTATTTGAAAGCAAAAGTTAAGAAAGGCATTCAATTATGGGTGGGTGAGTAATTGTCTGGTTCTACCGATTCCAGTGGTTGGGTGGTGGCTAATCCATGGATGGAGTTTTAATAATGAAATTGAATAATAGGAATACGCTTGGACCTCGAGTAGTTTAATAATAACCTGAAGACTTTCTCAAATGAATAGATTAACGGCTGTGCTTGATTTCAGTTAGGAAAAAAGCATTGATTTATTCAAGTTAAGTCTGTAATAGTTTTCCTTCTATCTGGTTTAGTCAGGTGAAGGATAGTTTAGTCTCTTGACCCCGTTAGAAAATTCGTTAAGAAAATCAAAAAGACGGAATCGTTTTCGTTTTTTGGACAAGGAAAATTTTCTCGATTTCGGTTTCGGAATGACCACCAGATTAGTCTCGTGTCTAGACATTCGAGGGCGTGGCCCTAAGTAGGAAACCCTGCCTCGCGCAAGAGGAAGCTACTACCGCTGCTAGCAATCGGGAATCCGGTGCGCGGAGGGGGCAGAGGTGTCTCACAGCTGGTATCAGAGCAAAAGTTTATTTTTATGTTTGCGTGTGTATCTGTATTCGAAAGCAAAAGTTAAGAAAGGCATTCAATTATGGGTGGGTGAGTAATTGTCTGGTTCTATCGATTCCAGTGGTTGGGTGGTGGCTAACCGAATAGGCTGGAATCAGTGGAGTTTTAATAATGAAATTAAATAATAGGAATATACTTAGAACTCGAGTAGTTAGATAATAACTTGAAGACTTTCTCAAATGAATAGATCAATGGCTGTGCTTGATTTCAATTAGGAAAAAAGCGTTGATTTCTTCAAGTTAAGTCTGTAATAGTTTTTCTTCTATCTGGTTTAGTCACGTGAAGGATAGTTTAGTCTCTTGTCCTCGTTAGAAAATCCGTTCAGAAAATCAAAAAGGTAAAATCGTCCCCGTTTTTCGGGCAAGGTAATTTTTACCGGTTTCGGTTTCGGAATGACCACTAGATTAGTCTCGTGTCCGGACATTCGAGGGCAAGGCCTCGAGTGGGAAACCCTGCCCCGCGCAAGAGGAAGCTACTTCCGCTTGCGCGAAAGTAGCTTCCAGTGCACGGAGGGGACAGAGGGGTCTCACAACAGCTGGTATCAGAGCGGTGTTGTAAACTTATGAAACAGCAGCAGAAATTGCCTAAAATTTTAAAGTAAATCTGGGAAATAATGTTTTCACTTGCTAAGATTATGTTTGAAATGAATTCATAAATTAAAAACTCATAAATTGAACTGGATTATTAGATGGATATTCCAAATCTGTCTAGCATTCCTGGACTCTCCCAGAGTCAAGATATGATCGCCTTTGCCTTTGAAAATCTCATCAACTATGCTACAACCCGAGAAAATAGAGTGATGCTCGCTCGTCACTTTGAGGATCTATACTTTTCCGATCCAGTAGAGCGACGTCAGCACATGTGGTTCTCTGGAGGGCGATGTATTAACGTCAATACCAATCAGCGTCAAAGACTCAGGCAGAATATCTCGCTAGCCATGATCTTGATAAGTCTAGGAGTTATTCATTATGTCCAACTCTATAATCATTCACCCCGAAATTTTAGAATTTCTTACCGAATTTTCAGACTTTTGAGCCGCTTTATTTCTAGGAGCACAATTACAACATCATTATCAGTGATGAATCGTGTATATCATAGCATGTCCCCATCGCAGTATCGCCTTTTTATGCGTACGCGATTTGAGGCAGTGACTTTTGGAGCCGAGACGCTCTACGTATATATCAGAAACTTTTGATAATAAATGATGTTTTGCAAAAGATTCTAAATTGATTTTGTGGTTGAGAATATTGGTTAATAAAATTATCAGAGTGAATCTTGTTTTTAAGAATTATGATGGAATAATTATTGTTTAAGAAATAAATCTCAAAAATTAAATAGTCATAAATCTGATGACAAAGTTAAGTTGACAAAAATCTCGTTTTGTTAGAATCATGAGGCGCGCGGCCCATGCTAGGCAGCCGGATCCTCTTACTGATGATGAAGAGTTGGATCCGGACGTTCGTAAAGCAGCCCAACACCGATCCCAACCTGGTCCATTCAAGGGAGAAGAGGAACAGTTAGAAGAAACAATGGAAAAATGGATCGAGGCAATGGAAGAGTACTTTGCCAAACCAGTCTCAATGGCAGAAGCTGTCAGAATGGCAAAGGACTTTGCCAAGGCATTTGTTGTTAAGGTCCCGCCAAAGCCTGCCCCCTCAAACTTTAAAAGCTTCCAAACCCTGGGAAGTGCTTCAAACTTTCCACCCCCAAAGAGGCAGCAAGGCTCTATTCACAATCAAGATACTGGGAGATTCAGAAGTGAAGGAAGACCCTTCCCTTAGAACACTTTCTCAAGAGCCCCACCTTTTTCAAGGACTCAGAGGGATGAGATTAGAAGTGAGAATGGGTGTTTTGGATGTCAGGGTTTCGGTCACCAGCTTAAAGACTGCCCGACTCCTGCCATGTCAAGAGGACATGGAAGTCAAGGACCCAGAGTGCAGAGACCAGCCCCTTCGTATTAGTCAAAATCAAGGTCCGTCTCGTCAAAATCAGGGCAATCCTAGGAGGAATCCAGCTCAGCCATCTGCCTTTGCTCAGAGTAATCTCAGAACTCCCTCCCAGAACTAGGGTAGCCAAAGAGATAGAGTTCCGCCCCAATCTACAGCACCCAAAGCATTTACGATAGCAGAAGTAGTGGAAGAGGAAAGAGGTCAGATTTATGCCACAATTGAGAACCAAGGGCCAAATCGTCAATTCTTTGTCATCCATACTCCAGCTGAGTATAAGGGTAAGCCATTTAAGCTTTTGATTCAGGCAGTACTCAATTCATTTATTTCCCCTGGATGCTTGCGTAAGCTAGTCTTAGAACAAAAATCAAGGAAACCTATGCAAATTGAATTGGCCAGTGGGAAGATTCTTTTCACTCACCATGAGACAGATCGTATTCAGTTTAATCTAGATGGGAATGTAACTGACTGCCAATTCAGAGTCTTATCTTTGGGAGTTTTCGACGGAATCCTTGGAATGGATTGGCTCCACTCAAATCAAGCTGACATTCACTGTCACAATGGAACCATTTCCTTTCGTGACCTTCATGGGAACAAAGTTCAAGGAACGGGAGTTTCTGGATCCCCAGATCTGCAATTAGTAAAAGCTTCTAAGTTACTAAAAGGACTTAGAAAGAGGCAACTCATTTATGTTGTCAAAATGAATCCGGTAGACACAAAGTTAAAGGCTAAAGAACCAGAATGGTTAAGTGAGTATGATGATTTATTCCCAGCAGAGCTAACAGAGATGCCTCCGATTCGGGAAGTAGATCATGTGATAGAATTGACCCCCGAAGCTCAGCCAGTAGCCCAACGCACGTACAAAATGCCAATCCCTAAAGCCATTGAACTCAAGGAATAGCTTAGGCAGCTGTTAGAACAAGGGTTTGTAAGACCCAGTGTTTCACCTTGGGGAGCGTTAGTTCTCTTTCAAAAAAAGAAGGATGGAACACTAAGACTCTGTGTGGATTACAGAGGTCTCAATCAGATACACAGTTAAGAATAAGTATCCTATCCCCTGAATTGATGAGTTTCCTATCCCCTGAATGGAGCCCAGATCTTCACAAAGGTAGATCTCAAATCAGGGTATTACCAGATCAGGATTAATGAGCAAGATATCCCGAAGACAACCATCAATACTCGCTATGGGCATTATGAATTTACAGTCATGCCATTTGGATTGACAAATGCCCCAGTTACATTCAATCGCCTAATGCAAGACATTCTCAGAGAATACTTGGATGATTTTGTTCTTGTTTTCTTTGATGATATTCTGATTTACTCAAAGAATGTAGCTGACCATGAAGCTCACGTCCGAAAAGTTCTTGAGATTCTAAGGAAGCACCAACTCTTTACAAAAAAGAGCAAATGCACTTTCTCTGCCGAAAATTTGAATACTTGGGCTTTATGGTATCCAAAGATGGAATTTCTCCAGATTCTGCAAAAGTCCAACCAGTCATAGATTGGCCTGAACCAAAGACAGTGAAAGACGTCATAGGAATTTCTCCAGATTTCGCAAAAGTCCAACCAGTCATAGATTGGCCTGAACCAAAGACAGTGAAAGAAGTCAGAGGATTCTTGGGATTAACTGGTTGGTATAGAATTTTCATACCTAAGGATGGTCTCATAGCTTCCCCCCTAACTAATCTTCTCAAAAAGAATATCCCGTTTCAATGGTCTGCCAGGTGTCAGAGCGCTTTTGATAAGCTGAAGACCGCCTTGGTAACCAATCCCATTCTGAAGTTACCAGATTTCTCTCTACCCTTTGAGGTAGTAACTGATGCCAGTGGTTTTGCCCTGGGAGGTGCGCTCAGGCAGGATGGTCATGCAGTGGCCTATGAATCCCGAAAACTCAGAACGCATGAGAGAAATTATGCTCTCCACGACTTGCAGCTACTTTCAGTAGTCTATGCCCTGAAGTTGTGGAGACATTACCTACTGGGTCAAAGATTCACTTTGATGACAGATCATCAGAGCTTAAAGTGGATTTTCACTCAGAAGGATCTCAACATGCGCCAAAGAAGGTGGATGCAGACCCTGCAGGAATTTGATTTTAAAATCAAGTACCGCCCAGGCAAAGAAAATGTGGTAGCAGATGCCCTCCAGCAGAAAAGCCTCCTTGCTTGCAATCACAGTGGTGTCAAATCCATTGATTAATGAAGCAAGAGAGAAGATCATGCAGGATAGATTCTTTGGCCCTATTGCTACCCTACTTATATAGGAAAGCAAAACTCCTCAGGAGTTGAACCGAGTTCAAGGGTAGAGCATGGATGATGGAATTATGTATTACAATAGCAGGATATGCATTCCCAATGATGAGGGAACTAAGGGTCAAATTCTGAATGAAGCCCATGATAGCCTTATAGCAGGACATCCAGGTTTCATCAAGACCTACATGTCTATAAAGAAAAGCTTCTTTTGGCTTGGACTAAAAAAGGATGTACTTAATCATGTACGTCAATGCCTGATATGTCAGAAAGTCAAAGCCGAGAGAGTAAAAATGCCTGGGAAGTTACATCCACCATTAGTCATCCCCCAAATGAAGTGGGAATGTATCAGTATGGATTTTATTATTGGACTACCTTCAGTGCAATCAGGTTACAACTCCATCTTCATGGTAGTTGACAGACTAACCAAAGTTGCCTATCTGATTCCAGTAAAAGAAACCTACAATGCAGTGGATGTGGCCAGAGTGTTCCTCAAGGAAATCTTCAGATTGTATGGCCTACCCAGGAGAATAGTAAGTGATCGAGATCCCAAGTTCACATCAAGATTCTGGACTGCATTCTTTGAAGCAGTAGGAACTTTGTTGGATCTCAGCACAGCATACCACTCCGAGACCGATGGTCAAATAGAAAGGGTGAACCAAGTAATCGAAGATATACTTCGGTCATGCTGTGGTGGCAGGGAACCCAAGAAGTGGCTAAGCTATCTGCACCTAGTCGAGTTCGCCTACAATGCTTCTTCACCGAAGTATTGGGATGAGTCCTTTCAAAGCTTTGTATGGACAAGACTGCCTAACGCTATTAACTTGGTATGACCCATTGATTAGGGTCGAGATGACCAGACAGATGCTTGACGACATGGAGCAGCAGATGGAGTCAATCCGCAAAGATATAAAAGCTGCCCAAGATAGACACAAGCAATATGCAAATAAGAAGAGGTCAGACAGAAAATTGATATGGTCTTCATTCGAGTACGCTCCAAAAGAAGTTCTCATCTCTTGGGAAGTACAAGAAGTTATCCCCCAGATATTGTGGGCCATATCTGATTACAAAGAAAGTAGGTGACTTAGCCTATGAACTTATTCTGCCTTCTCATCTCACTGAGGAAGCAATAAGATTAATCCAAATGTAGGGAGGAGATAAATTGAAGAAATAAAGAAAAACCTCCCAAAAATGAGAAAATTCTCACATAAGATAAAGAGTGGACTAAGAACCAAGGAAACATTAAAAAACTGAATTTTTGACACCTCAGAGTGGGGATTCCCCCTCATGAAGGAGGTGCCTTTTTTCTCATCATTACTCTCCAATTTTAAATCAATTAAATGAGATATTTCATCTCTCCTCTCTCCTCCTATTTTAAGTCTAGTTTCAAAAAGTAAGCTGAACTGACCCAAAAATGGTCAAAAATTGACCAAACTGATCTGAAAAATTCTAGAATCAGTTTGCTTGGTTTGAGGCTCACTTTTTCCTATAAATAGAAGCCTTCCCCTTTGTAAAAGCTTAATAGTGTTTATGCATTGTTACTCTACTCCTACCCAGAGCCATTTACATTGAATTCTCTTGATAATTCAATTGTTTTTGCTTAATCCTCTCCAAAGTAATTGGTGGCCACTCTTGCTTCAAACAAGAGTAGAACCCTCAATCCCTCAAGCCAAAGAAAAGCTTACAACTCCATGAAAGCTAAAATTTCTTACTTTTTAATTTTAAATCTATGGTTTTGTTGATTTTCTTATTTTTTTTAAGTTGCTTGAAGTAACTTCTAATGCTATGTCTTGATGAAAAGACCACCCCTTCTCTTCTTTACAATTCAGCCTTTCTTTATCCTAGAATGTTTAACAAAAAGATTGATTAAACTTTTCTTATTGTTTACTCTCTTGGAAATTAAAAATTGTGTAGATTAGAGTCCTTTATATCTAATTGGGGTTAATTTAAATTGAAAATAGAATGTTAAAAATGAGAAATAGTCAGCCATACAAAAGGAGGTTATGGTAAAATTTTCTTGAATTTTGTGAAAAAGAAAGTTTATTTTTATGTTATTCTAAAAGAAATTCCCACCGTTTGTGCATTCTAAAAGAAATATTCTAATTTATTCCATGTACATATTCACCTATGAATATGCATGGATATCACTGATATTAATTATTAAAATTAATTTCTATGCATAGAAAGATGCATAATGAAAATTTTTTAATTATAAAAGTGTTATTTTCATTGAATTTAATTTCTATGCATAGAAAGATGCATAATGAAAATTTTATTATTATAAAAGTGTTGTTTTCATTGAATTTAATTTCTATGCATAGAAAGATACATAATGGAATTTATTTTTATTATAAAAGTGTTGTTTTCATTGAATTTAAATTCTATGCATAGAAAGATGCATAATGGATTTTTTAATTATAAAAGTCTTATTTTCATTGAATTTAATTTCTATGCATAGAAAGATGCATAATGAAATTTTTTTAATTATAAAAGTGTTGTTTTCATTGAATTTAATTTCTATGCATAGAAAGATACATAATGGAAATTTTTTATTATAAAAGTGTTATTTTCATTGAATTTAATTTCTATGCATAGAAAGATGCATAATGAAATTTTTTTTATTATAAAAGTGTTATTTTCAATGAATTTAATTTCTATGCATAGAAAGATGCATAATGGAAATTTTTTTATTATAAAAGTGTTATTTTCATTGAATTTAATTTCTATGCATATAGAAAGATGCATAGTGATTTTTTTTAAATTATAAAAGTGTTATTTTCATTGAATTTAATTTTTATGCATAGAAAGATGCATAAAGATTTTTTTTTATTATAAAAGTGTTATTCCTATAAAAATTAATTTTTATGCATAATTAGATGCATAAAGAAATTCTTTTTATTTTAAAAGTGTTACTCCTATTAGATTTGATTTTATGCATAAAAGCATTTTCTTTTATATAAAAGTGTTATTCCCATTGACGTTGATTTTTATGCATAAATAGATGCATAAAGAATTTTTACATCAAAATTAGAATTCTCTTTGATTCTATGTTTAATTTCTATGAGTATTTGATAAATGAATAAGTAAATACTCTGAGAGAGAAATTTCTATCATTTTATATTCACTCGGATTGTAAAGAGAAAATTTAAAAAATCTATCAAAGTTGAAATATTCAGATAAATGATTAATTTATTCCTCATCGAAATTCGTAATTAATTTAGAAATTAGTTGAGTGAATATTCATATCAATGAATGAAATTCAGTAAAATAGTTACTGAAATATCACCCCTTTTTGAGAAAGATAGTTCAAGAAAAGTCTTATCAGACTCGAACCTTGAATCAGACTATGACCAAGACCAAACTCTTCGTCAGTTTCGAGGAAAGAAGATGTGACCAGTTCAGGAAAATACACTCAAAACTCCTGCCAAACCTAAAACTAAGTTTGAGACCAATCAATTTGATCTGTGGATCAAGGTTACAGAATTCGAGAAATTCTGTTATGGAATTCAGAATTACAATCAAGAAGTTTTGGGGATACTGATTTAAGATATACTCATTGTATTCAAAAGAAAATCAAACTGAAAACTTGCATAGAGACCTTGTTTTCTTAAAGGACTATCTTACACCAGAATGCTGGAGGGAGCATTTGGTATGTGTTTTTCTAAGGAAAGTTCGGTTGCAACAGCTAGCGGGGAGTGTTCAAAGGACAACTCACGCGAAAAAGCCTGCCCAGGTCTTGATCAGCCTCGATACGATTAAAATGGTGCGCTTCCGGTACGATGGACGAGGGGCCAACAAAGCGGGCCCTGAGTGAAGTGCCAGGACACCTAAGGAGGATCCTCGAGGGTTCTAACCAGGCGATGCACGGGCTTGCGGTGCCTAGAACACCATATTGGGGAATATGGGAATTTCCCATAAGTTTGGGACATGTGGTCAAATCTTTGGATTAATCATAACTTGAACACCGTTACTCCAAATTGAGCGCTCTATAGCTCACTAGATTCCATTTTCCAAGCGCTTTCCAACAATAGGTCACATGATATGGTTTTGAAAAACTTATAGGCATGTTATCCAGGTCCCACCTTTTTAGTATTCAAAAAATGGGAGTTGGAAAATTCCCAAACTCACGAATATAGTGTTCTAGGACACCCATGCATATGTCGTGGAAGATTGTATGATGGACAAATGATTATTGTAATTTCTAGATCTTGTTACTGACCAGCTGGTCTCAACGGAGAGTCCAGAGTGATACTTTTTTTTTTGAAAAACAAGGGACTGGATGGAAATTTTGAGTTATGACATCTGTAACCAATTACTGTGTTTTAAAGAGGAGTGTGTGTGTATTTGTATTCGAAAGCAAAAGTTAAGAAAGGCATTCAATTATGGGTGGGTGAGTAATTGTCTGGTTCTACCAATAACCCATGGGCCGGATGGGCTGGAATCAGTGGAGTTTTAATAATGAAATTGAATAATAGGAATATGCTTAGAACTCGAGTAGTTAAATAATAACCTGAAGACTTTCTCAAATGAATAGATCAACGGTTATGCCCGATTTCAGCTAGGAAAAAAGCATTGTTTTCTTCAAGTTAAGTGTGCAATAGTTTTCCTTCTATCTGGTTTAGTTAGGTGAAGGATAGTTTAGTCTCTTGACCACGTTAGAAAATTCGTTAAGAAAATCAAAAAGGCGGAATCGTCCCCGTTTTTCGGGCAGGGTAATTTTTTCGGGTTTGGGTTTCGAAATGACCACCAGATTAGTCTCATGTCCGGACATTCGAGGGCGAGGCCCTGAGTGGGAAACCCTGCCCCGCACAAGAGGAAACTACTTTCGCTACTAGCAACCGGGAATCCGGTGCACGGAGGGGGCAAAGGGGTCTCACATGAGCACACATGCATCTTCTTCACACTCATTCTTCAATTCTCAAGAAGCTGCTTCATTGATTGCTCCTCCAAGGTCCTCAGACAATCCTTTGCGATATGCTCAGTGGAGTCACAATAAAAGCACTGTCCAACAACCATATTGACATGACGCTCTTCAGGAGTGAGGTGCGTCATCGAGGCTCCCCGAGTTGCCTTATCGTTATCATTCTTGGCCTTGGAATGGCTACCCTTGTCTTTTCGTTTTTGATACCCGTGTTGTTGAGTATTAGACTTGGAACTCTTGCATGTCTCAAGGGTTGTAGCAAGATGAACTGTTTCTGCATAAAACACTATCACTATTTCTTCATGTACAAGATAAACAGCCTTAAGATCGCCTTGCCGTAGTCATAGAGAGTGGTGCCTAAGGTGATCTTCCTACCACAAGAGAGTGGCACGTGTCAAAGCTGTGCGCACCAAATGGAGTTGAAAAATATTTGAACCACTTGCTATTGCCAATATGGCAACCATCTTGCGGGTCTGATTTGTAACGACTTCTTCGTCCATCTTCCCATTGAACTTGGGAGGCTTCAAAGGCTTCAACAGCTTCTTCCTCATGAGGTATGGAGAAAGAACTTAGTAAACTAGTAGCCCCCTAACGTCAAGTCGTTGAAGGCAATTGAGAACTGTCATGAGAATCCGATGGAGAGGAACTCTGGGAACAACGTCTCTCCTATCGACTACATGTAAGTGTAGAATGGATGACTATCGGATTGGGAGTGAAGCTCATCCAGTACATCCTTCCATGCATCCAAAAGAATAGCCTAAAACTTACTCTGAAGCACGCGTTCTAGTAAATTATAGATCCAAGAGTACTAGGTGCTTCAGGTGTTGACACCATCCATTCAAGACATCCATTCAAGACGGGCAGATATAGCCTCCATTTTAGTTGCCTACATATCTGTGAATCCATGACAAATATCAAGTGATCAAGGACCAAGTGAGGGATTTCAGTCTTGCATGATGAGGTAAAGGTTTTGTGGGGCAAGGAAGCACAATATACCCCACAATATACCCCAATGGATGCATGGAAACACAATATATACCAATTAACTTAGATGCAATAAAGGAAACCCAAATATGCACTTTTTCTAAACCCAAACTTGTGCATTCTTGGAATCTAAGAATTCACAAATTTTCCTAGGCTTTGATACCAACTGAAGAACACTTGTGCCCATAACACCATATTAGAGAATTTGGGAATCTCCCAATTCCCATTTTTGAATACTAAAAAAGGGGGACATGGATAACATGTTTGTAAGTTTCTCAAAGCCCTATCATGTGACCTATCATTGGAAAGCGCTTGAAAAATGGGATCTAAAGAGCCATAAACCACTCATTTTGGATTAATGGTGTTCAAGTTATGGAAAATCCAAAGTTTTGACCACATGTCCCAAACTTGTGGGAAATTCCCATATTCCCCAATATGGTGTTCCATGTTCTAGGGGTTTCCAAAGATAGAAAGAAGAGTGCGGCGGAATCACACATACAACACATACATGAGTCCTAAACTAGTGCTTTGCATTATATCAAGAAAGAAGTAATACAACTGTGAAAGTACAAGATGTGGTTGAGAATGAAGACGTCAAGTCATAGCCTTGTGACCTAATGTACACTCCTGGCTAGCATTTCGCCTATAGTGCAACGCTCTGTGACGTCCAACACTGCCCACATATATATGTGTACCAATGCTCCTAGTCAACCAGTAGTATTGCTATCGGCCACCCATACCGATTGCCACATCATCAATGCCACATCACCACCACCATGTCATCATGGCCATGTGGCAGTGCCTTGTGTCACTTGCTCTGTCAGGTGACTCATAGGTGTGTCACATGAATTTGCTTGTATTGCTGCAATTGTAAAAGGTACAGGTATGGGCTGAATCTTCCCTTTAAACCGATTGGCCCAAATTGAGGGAATTCCCACAAAGAATTACCTACTTAATTATTGCCCAATTTTTGTGTTTTAGGGCTGGAAACTGGACTGCATAGTAGAAGTCATGTCGTTGTATGAAACCAAAACACAGTGGTGGGCAGCTTGGGATTTTTGGCTCATTTGCATTCCCATCTCATGTGTGGTTTACATTGGGCATAAGCACTAGGGCGTGTGAACATAATTATAACCTCTTTCTTAAGGTTTTAAGGGACATACAAAAAATTACTGCCTCTAGAAAAATTGCTAGTTGTTGTCCACATCACTTGAGGCTTTCACCACTCTTTTCTTCTCTCATCTTCTTATATAAGAAGATGGAGCCCTTGTTGCACTTTGTATGAGGGCTGACTGTCATTTTTCAAAAGCCATAATTTAACCTAGAATAGGATCATAAATGTTTGTATCATGTGAGGGAATTTAAAGAAGAATAGGATCATAAAATATTTGTATTATGTGAGGAAATTTAAAGAAGAACATGTTCATAAAATATGAGGCAACTTCTCTATTCCTACTATTCTTGGCGTTGCAAAGCGATAAACGACTTGTATGAAAGGGATCAGTAACATGAAAAGATAAATTACATCAATAGAGATAGCCATCATTGTAGTCACTATAGTATGATCATTGTTTTGCAAAATATATATACACTCTAATTGAAAGGTATTTAAAAGACTGAAGCACACAAATCTTGAGAGATGTTTAATTCATGAAAACTTATCCAACTCTACTAGATTTCAAGCTAGTCTACTTAATGCATAGTAATATTAGGCTCATTACTAGGACTCAATAACCAATTTAAATAAAAAATTAATATCCTTTAGCTTTAAAAACACTATTGTTGATGTGCACTCACTTAAGAAAGATTATCTTAGCATCTTGTTGACAATATAACTTCTTTACACTCATGGCTTTTTTACACTCACCTAGAATAGTTGTTATTGTTTTATTGGCTAAATATGTTTTTACAAATTTTTTCTTTCACAAGGTAGCACTTTTGCTATGGTGAAGCTTAGAAAGAAGAATACATGGATACATGTAGCACTTTTGCTATATTGAAGCTTAGAAAGAAGCATACATGATGTAGTGGATATAGTTGGCATCTTGTGTGGATTCTATGAACTCATCATCATTATAGATCATCTTGGCCACTTGGCCATGCCCTTCATTATAAAGCTAGCTTTTACAAGGTAAAGAATATTCCCATGCTAGAGCTTATAGAGAAGCATATATAGATTCAAAGGTAGATACCCACCTTCTAAATGATTTATGGTTGAAATTATTGATGCCTTGTCACAATCCAAAAGAGCTTTCACACAAGTTGAAGGAGAGGGAATATTTAATGACACATGATTACTTGGAGAGTCTAACTTTGGAGGTTAGATAACCTCTATGGTTTTAAGTTATCATTAGACTTGAGGTTTCTCCTCAGCCCTAAAAGATGTATAAGCTCTCCTCTCATTCCCCTGTAATTATCCCCTATTTTTCAGAATGTAAGAAAACATTGTTTTCCTTTGTTTTTGGTCTAGAGAGAGATAATATAGTTTTGAGATATTTTTGGATATAAAGTTATCCCTTTTATTGAAGATGAATTCCCTTGAAACAGAAGTTCAAAAAGAGTTTTCTAATATGCATTAGAAATTAATTGAATATGTGTATTAGAGACCTTAGCCTAAGAGTCCACATTTTCAGAAATTTTTTATTAAGGTCCAAAGAGTATTCTAAAGGGCCAATAGGGTTAATCCAAGTGTTTCGACAAGAAAAATGCAAAGAATAAAAGAAAATCCTCCAAAAATGAGTAAATTCTCACATAAGATGAAGAGTTGGCTAAGTACTGGGTTTATTAGTAAAAAAATAAGGTTTATTAGTAAAAAAATAAAATTTTGACACCTTAGTAAGAAGGGAGGGGGCTCATGAAGGAGGCGCCTATTTCACATCATTACTCCACATTTTTAATTCAAAAAAATTGAGATATTTTATCTCTCCTCTCTCCTCTTTCACTGAAGCTGGAAGCCTCTAGATCCCAGTTGGACTTGGTTGGTAGCCTCCCTCACCTATAATTAGACCCTCATTCCTTTGTATTTTCATCTTTGTGTATTTACATGATGCCAATATACTCTTCAAATTAGTGTAATTTTATTATCCCTCTATTTTGCCTCTTCTTTGGGAAGCTTTGGAGCTTCACTTATCTTCATCCTCTCTTGGAGATTACCCTCTTCCTCTTGGTAGCCAAGCTTTCTCTTGTGGGCTTCACTTTTCTCTAAAAGAATTAAGCCAAAAACCAAGGGTAAGCCTAAATCAATGGTGTTTTTCTATCTTTTTCAATGGTAATCTTCTTCCCAATCTCTCTAATGCTTGGGAAGCATTTTAATCAATGGTTTTTTCTTAAAACCAAGCTTTTAATGATTCATAATGTTTAAATGGTTTAATGCTAATCTTTTATGATTAAATATAATATTTATGATTAGTAAATCTCTCTTTCAGAAAGATTACTCATATAGGAATGATAATGGGATATTTTTGTAATTATTTTCATATAGGAATGATAATGGGATATTTTTAAAAATAAACAAGAGGTTTAAATGTAATTATGCTTAGGTGTGCATAATGAATTTTTAGATTAAAAGAGAAAATCCCACCATATTTTATGATAATTAGGAGTAAACATTAAAAGTAGAATTTTTGAGTATTCAAAATACAGCGAAGCTATGGCAAATTTTTTTTAAATGAATTTAATTCTATGCTTAAAACTAATAATGCAAAAAGAGGAATTCTCATCATATTCTATGCATAATAATTTTAATGCTAAAAGAATGATTTTTGTTATATTTTTTTAAAATACTTTTATAGTATTTATGCATAAATGTTTAAATGGAGAAAAGATGAATTTTTATTATAATTATTTTTGTATGTGCATGCATAAAAATTTAGATGCAAAAAAGAGGAATTCTCATCATATTCTATGCATAAGCATTTTAATACTAAAAGAAGGATTTTGTTAAATTTTTTGAAAATACTTTTATAGTATTTATGCATAAATGTTTAAATGGAGAAAAGAGGAATTTTTGTTATAATTATTTTTATATGTGCATGCATAAAAATTTAGATGCAAAAAGAGGAATTCTCATCATATTCTATGCATAAGAATTTTAATTTTAAAATAAGGATTTTGTTACAATTTTTGAAAATACTTTTATAGTATTTATGCATAAATGTTTAAATGGAGAAAAGAGGAATTTTTGTTATAATTATTTTCATATGTGTATTCATAAAAATTTAGATACAAAAAGAGGAATTCTCATCATATTCTATGCATAAGCATTTTAATGCTAAAAGAAGGATTTTGTTACATTTTTTGAAAATACTTTTATAGTATTTATACATAAATGTTTAAATGGAGAAAAGAGGAATTTTTGTTATAATTATTTTTATATGTGCATGCATAAACATTTAGATGAAAAAAGAGAAATTCTCATCATATTCTATGCATAAGAATTTTAATGCTAAAAGAAGGATTTTGTTACATTTTTTGAAAATACTTTTATAGTATTTATGCATAAATGTTTGAATAGAGAAAAGAGGATTTTTTGTTATAATTAATTTTATATGTGCATGCATAAAAATTTAGATACAAAAAGAGGAATTCTCATCATATTCTATGCATAAGCATTTTAATCCTAAAAGAAGGATTTTGTTACATTTTTTGAAAATACTTTTATACTATTTATGCATAAATGTTTAAATGGAGAAAATAGGAATTTTTGTTATAATCATTTTTATATGTGCATGCATAAAAATTTAGATGCAAAAAGAGGAATTCTCATCATATTCTATACATAAGCATTTTAATGCTAAAAGAAGGATTTTGTTACATTTTTAAAAAATACTTTTATAGTATTTATGCATAAATGTTTAAATGGAGAAAAGAGGAATTTTTATTATAATTATTTTTATATGTGCATGCATAAAAATTTAAGTGCAAAAAGAGGAATTTTCACGATATTTATGTACAAACATTTTAAATATCAAAAGAGGAATAATTTTCATATTTCAAAATAAGTATATTCATGGTATATATATACATGGATATTTTTATTTATTTATTAAAAAGAGAAATTTTTATCATACTTTTGATTAGAAAATGCATAAATTAAAACTGGTAATAAAAGAGAAGGTTTCACCATATTTTACGTAGATAATTTAGGGCATGTCAATGCCGACGTTGAAATAGAGAAAAGAAAATTTTAGTATAATTCTATGTGAACATTTTAAATAAATGATGTATACATATTCACAAAAAGGATCATTGGAAAAAGAAATATTCTTGTTAAATTCCAGTATTTACAAATAGAATTATTTGTAATTCTATTATGTCCAAGACAGAATGAATTTTCATAATTTAGATTTTTACCATTACGATTGGAAATCACATTTATTTTATTAGGTAAATAGGAGAAAAATCTTTAGGAAACAAATCTAGGATTAAATCCGAGTAATTCAGGGTAGACCATGACCGTGTGAGAAAGGTGGGTCAGTAAGATGCTTGCCCATCTCTTCTTGAATCAAGACTTATGACCAATCCCAATTCTTCAGTATGAAGGATGGATAGCCGGCTGATCTACAGAAGTTTTTCCTCTAAGACCCGAAATCGTCTAGAAAAAGTTAGAAACTCATTGTAATCGAGGGATGGATCACCGAGATACATGATTCGTGATTTTCATTGAGAAAGCCTGGGTTGAGAATAAGGGAGTCTCGTGAAACCAAACTCAATGGGAGATTCTTACTTGCATAGAAACTCTGTTTTTTTTAAAGGACTATCTTACGCCAGAATGCTGGAGGAAGCATTTGGCTTATGGTTTAATCTAAGGACAGTTATGTTGCAAGCTGACGGGGAGTCATCGAAGGACGTCTCCCGGCAAAGCCTGCCAAGATCTTGATTAGCCTCGGTATGGTTGAAAATGGTGCGCTTCCGGTACGATGGACAAGGGCCGACGAAGCGGTCCCTGAGTGAAGTACTAGGACACCTAAGGAGGATCCTAGAGGGTTCTAACCAGGCAATGCACGGGCTCGCAGGCTGCTAGGATACCCATGCGTATATTGAGGAACGTATTCATGGATTGACGAGAAATTATCTAAGTGAACTAGAAACTTGAAATTGGATCTCGTTGGTTGACTCACGGAGAGTCCGGATGACAAATTGATTGTAAAACAATGGAACTGAAATTTTGAGGATTATGATGGAAACACTGTGGTTTCATTCTAATTCTATTTGAAGATAGTTGAATCTGAGAAAAGGCAATTTCATATTGGGTGTGTAAGTGGTGTGTCTATTTCATATTTTGTATGAGTGTGGCTAGGCGGCCTGGGAACTCTTTTCCATGGTACCCGGGACAAAACACAACCAAATTTTTATAAAAAGGAATCCCACCAATACAATGGTTGGGCGGTTGGCTAACCCATGGGCCTAGGCTAGATCGGTGGACTGCTACAACTAAGTTCAGTTAAGATTAAGTTACGGTAGTTAAAGTAAGTCCCAAGAAGATTCTTGTTCTATGGGAAAGAATCAACAGTTGTGCCTCGCTTAAGGGAAAAAAAGCGAGATGATTTCTATGAACCAAATATAAGTTCCTTCTTAATTCGGCCATGTGACCCGCAGGTTTGGTTGGAATACAAAGGATAGATAAGGCATTTGACTACGTTAGAATATTTTCCTTGAGGAATCGCTTATGCTTTCTGGGTGAGGGAAGTTTTTTCCGGGTTTGGTTTTGGAATGCTTTCTGGGCGAGGGAAGTTTTTTTCGGGTTTGGTTTTGGAAGAACCGCCGGATTAGTCTCTTGTCTGGACATTTGTGGGCGAGGCCCTGAGTGGGAAGCTCTGCCCTCCTGGGCGCAAGGTTGCTACTTCCGTTTTGCTAGCAGTTCAGAGTTTGGTGCGCAGACGGGGCAGGGCTCTCACATGATATAATGCATTTTCTCTCATTCAATGTTTTTAGTAAGTATGTATCTTCACTCATGAGAGCATTAGGAATTATATATGATTGTATGTGATTTAATGCATGTTCTCTCATTAAATGATTTTGGTATATGATGTAATGCATGTTCTCTCATTGAATGTTTTTAGTAAGTATATATCTTCACTCACATGAGAGCATTAATAAACAAAAACAAAAGGATAATAGATTCTTATGTTAAGATAGTTTTTAAGATTTCTCTAGCATCCATAATTTTGGTATGGACTTTGGCCACGTGCTCCAAGAAAATATTCTGATACTGAGGAGAATCAAAACTTCATACAATGGTGCTTACCATATACCTTGAGAATGATAGAAGATATACTAAAACATCTACATGACTTTGGTATTTTGCTAATTGACATTGCACATAGTTTCTACAATTAGAGTGGTGACATAGGCCAGTCAAGGAAAAGTATGGTGATAGTATGAATCTTATTACTTTCTTGGAGATTACAAAAGGAGGAATTCCAAGGTGCAAACTCATCCCCATTGGAGAATGTGGCAAGAAATGGAGAGATATTAGATGATGTTTGTAGACGTGGAATGCATGACACTTATTGGTGCTATGGGTTTGAATGCATGGTTTCATCTTATTGAGAGTCAATAGCAATAACCAAAATAATGAGTTATCTTATGTACACTTTTATAAGAGAACTAATTTTACTAAGGTTTTTCACATATTGCAAAATGAAAAAGATGGTCTCATGCAACATGAAAGAAAGCTACTAGATGTGCATCACTCTATTACTCTCCTTGATGGTTATGTAATAACCAATTGTGAGAGTCCAGTTTGTCATTTGGTACATGAGTATAGACTTTTAGAGATTTATTCAATCATGTGAAGGCAAAGGAGATATGAAAATACTTTCTATGTACATTATGGGCCTTTCATGTTGCAAAATGTTAAAACAAAAAGGTATTGCAATAACAAGGAAGAAAAGAGTACGTCGACCTCTCCTACCTAAAGAACAACAATATATTGAAGATTTTTGGCATATAGAAGAGGGTGGTCTTCAAGCAAAACATCCAATCACAGTGTATGAAATAGTGTTTTATAATGGCAAAGGTTATAAGTTTGGAGATGATGTGGTGGTTAGAGTGGATGGACATGATACATCTATACAAAGTGTAGGTAATTGGAAAGAACACATCACATCTTTCTTCTCCATACAATGGAATGGAGAGTATATGATATGTTTAAGTGCAAAGTGTTATAGGCAATGCATAATGGTGAAAGACGGACACTGAGCGCTTATTAGTGGATCCAATCAATGGAATGACTGTGTTACATGCTCAACATGTTCTATACAATTGGGATTGCATAAGACCATCAAGCTCTTTGTTGCATAAGTTGATGGCTATTCCAATAGATAATACTTATAGCATATGAGACTAAGGATATATTTTATATATGTTTATACTCAATGGTGCAAATTTGATGGCTGGTATGCATGCAAAGACGTCCAAACCGATATGATACCACTGAGTGTTTGCTGATGAAATCTCATGCATGATGGTGGTAGAGACATATCCATGAGAATAAATTGGTGCAAGATTATACGACTTAACAGTGGAATACAGGTCTATATGCATGAGTGAATGAACATTAACATCATACCTTGGTTAAAAGATAAACATGCTAGCCTTTATAGGCATGTGTAGATACCCAACGTAGGCAAGCTTGAGCAATAGCAATGACATAAGTGTACGGGAAGAGTGCATTACATAGAATGCAAGGGAGAGGGAGAGCTTGAGTTCCTTGCAAGCAAACACACACACACAAGAGAGAGCATGACACAAGAGAGAGATTGATGGTTGAATTTTCTTCTATCTTCTCTTCTCTATAACCATATAACTAAAAATATAAGAGTACATACTATAAGGCAAAGTAATCTCCCATAATGACATGCAATGGTCGGTCCATAGTGTGAACTTGACTATATGAGCTGGCGCTATAACTATGCCATAACTCTAGTACTCCAAAGTGGCTATCACATAGCCTGTCATCCACTGGCCACATGTCAACCATAATCTCACCAACCATGCTAGTGGCATAAGTGCGAAAGCTATCACCCATGCAGGTCATCAATGTCCGCTAGCAGCACAAGTTGAGCTTGATATCTCAACACTCCCTCTCGAGCTCAACTCCACACACTACACTCCAAGCAAGCTCCTAAACCTATGGAGCTTCTCTGTGCCTAATGCCTTTGTGAAGATGCTAGCCACCTAAACCTCTGTGCTGACACAAACCAGATCTACATCACTTTCTATAGAACCTTCTCCCTCATAAAGAGATAATTCCCCTCAATGTGCTTCATTCTAGCATGGTATACTGGGTTACTGGACAATTGTATGCTACTCATGTTGTCACAACAATAAATGATAACTGCCCTATCCATGGGCTCACCCATATCACCAAAAGTAGCTTCTAAAGCCAAGCTACCTATCAAGTAGCACCCCTATACTCTGCCTCTGTACTTGACAAAGCAACTATTGATTGTTTCTTATAGAAGCACTCCCACAAACGAAAACATAAAGCCACTGCTACATCTCATGTCTACAACACTACTAGCCCAATCAGCATCTAAGTACCCATGTAGTTGTATCCAACCTCATAGAAAAGTCCATAATCCACTATGGAATTTAAGTACCTAAGAATCCGTCTAGCCACATCCAAGTGTGGCTTCCTAGGGGCTTACATAAACTAACTCACAAGTCCAACAACATAGCTCAAGTCTCGCATAGTAATGGTCATGTAGATCAAGCTACCCACTATGCACCTGTACATAGTGGGATCCTCCAAAAGCTCACTTATATCTGTGGTGGAAAGCTTTGTGTTCTGCTCCAATGGCACTGAAATAGGCGTAGAGCCTGTCATACCATACTTGGATAACATGTCCAAGCAATACTGCCTCTGTAATAACAAAATGCCATGAGGTGATCTCACTACCTATATGCCCAAGAAATACCACAGCTTACCCAAATCCTTCATCTCAAACTTCTACTTCAAAAGCCTTTTGATATTATGTATTGCAGCATCACTATCATTAGTGATGGTCAAGTCATCCACAGAAATGACTAATATTATGATCCCTCTATCTGTCTTTTTCACATAAAGTGAAAAATCTACATTGGATATCTTAAATACAATGGTAGCAAGATACTCCCTGATCTTCTTTGACCATGCTTTGGGTGCCTGCTTCAAGCCATAGGGCTTTGCGTAACCTGCACACAAAATCTGGGTGTGCATCACTCTCAAAACCTGGTGGCTACATCATGTATACTTCTTCTTGCAAATCACAATGAAAGAAGGCATTCTTTACATCCATTTGATGTAAAGACCAACCCTTTGCTATAGCCATAGCAATGTCACATCTATGGTTGCCATTATCACAACCGGACTGACATAGTCAATGCCATAGGTCTGCGCATAGCCCTTGGCAACCTATCTCACCTTATACCTACTCACACTAAACCATTTGCGTTATGCTTGACCTTATACGCACACTTACATCCAATTAACTTCTTTTCCTTAGGCAAAGGAACTAATACCCATGTTGCATTTGCATCCAATGCTATCATCTCCTCATTCATGGCATCTTTCCATTTTTCATTTCCAAGTGTCTTCTCAAAATAAGTGGGCTCCAACTCTTGTATTTCTTTAAGCATGTAATCATAATGATGGGTTGTATATCCATCATATCTCAACCTATCAATAGGGTAACTAACCCTTGTAGTCCTGCATACACCTTGCCAAGTGTCCTCAAAATAGCTTTGGTTCTCCTTACACCAGGAGTAACCACAGACGGAATGCCAAGATCCTCATCAAGGCCTAGCTCAGAACCACTAGAGTCACCATCCACATATGAGTGACTTGCTAATAGATCATGCACAAAAGTTTGATCTACCTTTTCCTTTCCTTTGTGTGATACATGTGTACCTACATCTGTCCTCAACTTGCCTAACCACCATGGACTAACATTGGATCCACTACTAGAGGACTCTCTAGGTCCACTAAGCACCTATGATTACTGCTCTACATGTGGTGTAACATCAATACTTCTTACATCGGCATCTTATGTTTCCATCAAAGACAACATCTCTGCTTACTCGCATCTCACGAGTGGTAGGGTTATAACATCTATAACCTTTCTGCTCTAAGGCATAACCAATGAAGATGCATTTCTCTACCTTTGGATCTAGATTTGTTCTCGCTTCATCCGGGAACATACACATATGAAATACACCCAAACACTTTCAAGTGAGACACATCTAGTTTTTTGCATGTAAACTTCTATTCAGGCGTCATATCATGAACAACTACACTGGGGGTCATGTTCATAATGTACACAATAGTTGCTACTACTTCTGTGTGAATATAATGTAGCATATTTTTTTAGACATCAAGGCACGTGCCACTTCTGCAATGTGCCTATTTTTTCTTTCTACAACACCATTCTATTGCTGGCGCTACTTGTAAAGTATCTTTTGATTCCTTACTTTCTTAAGAAATCACTGAAATCATTAGAGAAATACTCTCCCCCACCATTTGATCTCAGAAATTTTATTTGTATGCCTTTTTCCTTCTCGACCAAGACTTTAAATCTCTGAAAGTGAGAAAACACCTCACTTTTCTCCTTCATGAAATAAACCCACACTTTCCTAGTGTGGTCATCAAAATGACTGTAACATAATACCTACAACCTGCAATTGTTGTTGTTGCAGTCTTGGTCAAGAAATAAACCCACACTTTCATGAAATAAACCTACACTTTCCTAGTGTGATCGTCAAAATGAGTGTAACATATATAATACCTGCAACCTGCAATTGTTGTTGTAGTCTTAGTCGGTCCCCATACATCTTAATGTATAGCATCTAATAGCCTTGCACACTGATGTGATTTTCATGTGGGAAAGCATTTTTGGCCTGCTTACCAAACTGGCATGCTTCACCATCAACCTTAAACTTTAGCAAGCCTACAACAATATTTTAGGGCTGCATAGGCCTTAACTGTATATTCACATGACCAATGTGCTCATGCCATATGTAATTTTTAAAATCTTTCACAAAACATCCTTGAGGATTAAGCCTCACTTGCAGATCCTACTCAACCACTTGACCAATAGAAACCCTTGGGGGATTCATAAGCCATATCTTATGGTATCACGTGAGTGTAAGGCAGGGGGTTTTGGAAGGGGGGCTTAAGCTTATAAGTTAGGGGGTGAGGGGGATTTTGGGGGGAGGGGGGGGCAAGGGAGCACAGAAGAATGAAAGTAAGTAAATCTATGAACTTCTTTGGAGTTGTCTTCAACAAGATGTTTTGTTTTCTTATGCAATTTTGGTAGGGAGTGATGTGAGCTAACCACTCTGGCGAGAGCTCCACTGACAAACAATGGAGTTCAATGTGAGTAAATCTATGAACTTCTTTGGAAAGCATGTGTACAAGATGGAGACACATTTTGCCCTTTAGTTTGTTTTCATAGCAAAGAGGTTTGAGGTTGTGGAATCCCTATGCTCTTTGGCTTCATTAAAGTATAAGTGCCTTTACACAGCTATGCACAGCTTTGTGGGCCATCCCAATTAGTTGAGGATGGGTGAACAATCTTGCCTATCCAAGTGCCTGTTAGGTGATAAGCCTAAAATAGGGTTGCATCATATCCAATCTGGGTAAACACCAGTTTATGGGGTGGGTGAATAAACATGACCCATTTGTGGGGTGAAAACATAGGACAAAATGTGTTAGTTTTTTTTCCAAGTAGTATGCATGTTTGTACCATCACAAAAGCCTAAAGCATTTCGTATCATTTTTTCTAGGCCTTTCACTTTACTTTTCCTTTTTCTTTAAGGATAATTCTTGATATTGTCACTGCCATGTCAAGGACATTATTCTTCATGGTCTTGCACTTCTTGGGATTTCAATTCTGGCAAAACAATGCACCCTAAATGTAAAGGCTTGCTAAGAGTGATTTGAAGTCCCATTGTGCTGATCTTTTCTAATTTATTTAATTAATCCTTTTGTACTTGTAATGTGTACCTTATGCTCAAGTATTATTTTTGCAAAAGCATTGACTTTCTCCATGGGTGCTCTTTTCAAAGGAAATGTTATTCTCAAGAATTTGTAATGGACATTAGTGCAGTATGGGAATAAAATACAAACACAAAGATGTATACAGATAGAGGTAAGTGATTGTTCCAAGCATGTATGCCATGTGCTGCACTGGTTTTCTTTCCATTGTACTTATGCTTGGTTAGTGTCTGAGGTTGTTGGAAGGTATTAAAAAGTATGGATTTTTTCTTGATGGGTTTTGGGGCTACAAATTTTTGTGCTACACTATTTATACCAATGCTCTAATGATCTAAATGTAATTTTTGATGGCATATTATTCATCACATTGAGTAGAGTCATCAATATTTCAAATTTAGAATATAGCCAAGTGGGATTTTAGAACAAACCATATTTAAACCTTGACCATTTTTAAAATCAAATTTCTCACACATGCTGTTGACTATTCACTCTTGTGTAGATGAACGTGAAAAACATTTTCTCTTAAAATTAAACAAAATTTGCACACAAATAGGCTACTAAATCTTGAAGCCTCACATTTGACACTCAACTAAAAGTAAAAGTTAAGAGCAGAGTAATTTCAAAATTGCTAGTGCACTTTGCAATGTGTAATGCCAATAACAGGACAAGACATCAAGAGGAACAAATTGATCTATAGACAGATGCAAGGTATATTGATGAGAAGCTTTGTAGCAAGATGCAGAGCATATTGATGAGAATCTTTGGGAATAATAATAATGTTGATTAAGCTCAAACCAACACTCTCAATTGAATTGTGAAGCTCAAATATAGTAACAATGTAGATAAAGCTCAAACTAGCACTCTACTTAGATTGACCCTTAAAAGCTCTACATTTTCAAAATGAAGTGCTCACATTGAAGCGCCAAAACAACATGATAAGAATGTTTAGAGACAAGATATTGAGAGTATTAACTTGCACAAGAGGCCTCAGTTGAGGAAGAAAGACAATTAAGCTATTTGTATTTGTTGTAATCTCAACATAGAGCATTCATGGATAGCACTCTAACAAATTTAGAGTAGAGTATTGTGTAGGCTTTCTAGCTTAAGCCTTTTGATATTTTTGGAGCACCTTCACTCTACAGAGAAGTAAAATAATATAGTATTACCTTGCCTTGTCCTCCACTTCACATCACTTTACAAAGAAGCAAAGTAATATAATAGCCTTGCCATCTTCATCATTGTGTCTTTTCTCTCTCCATCTCTCTCTTTTCTTTTTTTTACATCATCATGTTATATATGCAGAAAACAATATTCACATGGCTAGTTCCTTTAGGCCTCAAAAATCATGGCTTGTTACTTTAGGCCTCTCGAGGATGGTCTTGGTCGAGTTTTAGACTTATAACAAATCGATAGTCAAGGAATCATCTCATCAAAATATCTCCCTCATAATCATGCTTAGATTTATAGGATTATCCACCACTACTTCTGTGGGATCCCATTGCCCCCTCTGCGCATCGGATTCCCGATTGTTGGCAGTGGAAGCAGCTCCCTCTTGCGCGAGGCAGGGTTTCCCACTCGGGGCCTCGCCCTTGAATGTCCGGGCATGAGACTAAGCTGGTGGTCATTCCGAAAATCGAAACCGAGAAAATTTCCCATGCCCAAAAAATGGGGACGATTCACCATTTTGAATTTCTTAACGAATTTTTCTAACGAGGTCAAGATACTGAACTAACCTTCATCTGAATAAACCAGATAGAAGGGAAACTATTACAGACTTAACTTGAAGGAATCAACGCTTTTTTCCTAATTGAATCAGGCACAGCCGTTGATCTATTCATTTGAGAAGTCTCAAGTTATTGTTTAACTATTCGAGCTCTAAGCGTATTCCTATTGATCAATTTTATTATTAAAACTCTACTGATTCCAGCCTCCGGCCCATGGGTTAGCCACCGCCCAACCACTGGAATTGGTAGAACCAGACAAGTACTCACCCACCCATAATTGAATGCCTTTCTTAACTTTTGCTTTAGAATACAGATACGCACACACTCCTCTTTAAACTTTAATTTATAAAACAATCCATTGACAAACAATTATTGGTTACAGATGTCATAACTCAAAATTTCCATTCAATCCTTGTTTCTCACAAAACAGTATCACTCTGGACTCTTCGTTGAGACCAGCAGGTTAGCAACGAGATCCAGTAATAACAGATTACAATAAGTTTCTCATCATCATAGATATATACATCTTCACGACATACGCATGGGTGTCCTAAGCACCGCGAGCCTGTGCATCGCCTGGTCAGAACCCTCCAGGATCCTCCTCAGGTGTCCTGGCACTTCACTACTGAGGGAGCGAGGACCACTTCATCGGCCCTCGCCCATCGTACCGGAAGCACACCATTTTACACCATACCCAGGCTGGTCAAGACCTAGGCAGGTTTTTGCCGCATGAGCCATCCTTTGAACACTCCCCGCCAGCTATTGCAACCGAACTTTCCTTAGAGAACACGTATACCAAATGCTCCCTCCAGCATTCTGGCGTAAGACAGTCCTTTAAGAAAACAGGGTTTCTATGCAAGTTTTTAGTTTTGATTTTCTTTTAAATATAATGAGTATATCTTAATTCCGTATCCCAAGACTTCTAGATCACAGGTCTGGATTCCCAAGCAAAATTCCTCGAATTCTGAATTCTTGATCCTCGGATCAAAATCAAAGGTCTCAACTTAGTTTCAGATTCGGTGGGTGATTTGAGTGTAGATTACTGAACTGGTCACATCGTCTTTTCTTGAAACTGACGAAGTAGTTACGTCCTGGTTATCATTAGGAAAAAAGGGAGCTCATTTTGGGGCCTTTTACGGTTTGGAAAAATAAGCTCTCAACCAATCAACAGAGGGCCAACATAACGTTGAAAATTCACAAAAATAAGAGAAAATAGATAAAAGAAACAATACTTTATGTAGGTACAAGCGTGCTACATTAATGTGGAGATTGGTTTTTTATTCTCACAAGATCTTTGGACATGAAGATAGAATCTAGTCTGACATTTTCTCTGACAAGGGCCTTCCCGCTTCCACCTTCCTTTGAACTTTGAAATGTTGTGCTGCCTTTCCTTCGAAAGGTCTACCATTCTACACCACTGCCTCATTGTGCAACTGCCTCTTCTTTTCCAAAACTGCTCCCTTGATCCTGTTTGGCTTAGAGTAAGATGTTTCTTGTCAACTGTCTGTCTGCCCACTTTCTCTTTCTTGAAACTTCACTTTGTTATCTTGTTTACATTACTTTGCTGTTGTTACAGATTCACAAGGTCTCCATGGTGAATAAAAACTATGGTCGTTCTTGTGGAAGACGGCGGTTTGTGGATGATAATGCTATGAAGGCAGAATTATACCACACATCCTTACCCCGTTGACCTGCTTCTTCTATTTCTTCGGTAGAGAATTCAAGTACAATCAAAATGGAAGGAACTTGGGAAAGGTTTAGTGTTTCGAAAGGAGCATGGGTGCTCATGCAACCTAGCAAAAGAAAGAGACCCCAGACAAAAAACATTTTCTTGGTGTCATGGAAGGGAAGAGTACGAGATTTTAAAATCACCAGAGGGAAGATATCGGTGAAAGAAGTTTTGATTCAGCATGTGTACATGCATAAAGAACTTGTCTTGCGAGACTATCCAAATGATCTTCCGTAACACAGGCCTAATTGTATATTTTTCTATTGTGGTTTTGTTCTTTATGAGGTGTATGGATTCTTAAGATGAAGCTTTCTTTCTTTGCTTACTGACATTCTTGTGTTATTTTATTTCAGATTTATACCCTTCATCGCATGAGACATGGCAAAACATCGATTGTATTCTAGGATTTATAGATGTTTTGCATGGATCGATAGGAGAACAACAATACCAAGGTCGATGTGCAACAGAGCTAGCTCAATCGGGTATATTTTTTACTGATCATTTTTATCAGTTGCTGGACAATGCTAACACACATGGTGTGTTAAGAAAACAAGACCTTCCGGCATGGAATTCAGTGGATTGGCCTCTCCCACATTTTAGTGTTACAGAGGCATATAGGGCCAAGCTTTTCAAAGAAGTACAAAAAGCTCTGAGGCCCAATATTGCCACAAGGATAATAAAAATTTCTTTATGCATGCCTCTCACAGTTTTTGTAGACTTGTTTCCAGTGAAGGTTTCAAAAACAATGTTCACAGTTAAAGCAACAAGTCTGGCATGCATGCCACAATTTTTGGATAAAGGTTGGGATAAGAAGACATGTAGTTCAGTGTTTTGTGAGGTTGTCCAACCTTCTATGCAACTGAAGTACATGGTTGCATCACAAAATTTTATTTTTTTCTTTTTATTATAAGCGCATTCTAATGCTAGGCACAAAACTAGTCCCAATGGATCAAGATGAAGATTCTTTTGGTGCAGAAAATAAACTTCTTGATATTGATGTTGTTGAGAATGGTGATGTGCTAGTTAATATCTCATTAAGACAATGTTGCTCCCTAGCTCAATTGCGCAATGACATTCTGTTTGAGACAGAAGGTTCTATTTCAAAGGACTTTTTATTTATCTACAACAATAAGAAGGTACACCATTTGACTTATCCTAGTCTCATTAAGCACTGCTATTAGTTTACTTTACCCTATTGTTTCATATTGCTTTTTTGCAGGTGCTCAAAAGAAGAGAGAGTTCAATAAAATGCAAAGACATTAAAAATTTGAAAATTGAGATAACACATACTCCATAAACAAAGGTATTATATTCAATAAAGTAAAATTTTATACAGAAGTGTTTAATTGTATATGTAGAACATTTTCTTGACAACCATTTTCTATTTATCTACAGCCTGATCCAAAGGCTACTCTACATGGTCCAAGCTCACCGTATCATCTTTTTTTGGAGAATCTGTTTTCTGCTGCTCCATCCTGTCGTGTACAATCTCTTGGTGCTGCTCCATTGTCTCCTCTACTGCCCCTGGAGCATCTATTTGCTGCTGCTCCATCTTCTCCTCAATAACATCAGCACAGCAGCAGGTCCTTGTTCCTGTGGCTTCTCCTCATCAGCACTAGGTCCTTGTTCCTGTGGCTTCTCCTCATCAGCACTAGGTCCTTGTTCCTGTGGCACCACATCAGCATCATCTGTGTCATCAAGGTGTATGACACCTTCTCGGACTTTAGAGCTCTCACCCAACTCGATAGTAGCTGGTACAATAGGTTTGGGGGAGGCATACTTCAAAAACTTCCAAATTGTATCAGCTCTGAAACTATATACATAGTTCGAGCTGAAGCTATCTTCTCTCATCTGCAATGGCATATGATGATTTAGAACACTTTGTACCAATATCAATTATTTTGAAGCTAAATGAAAATTATTTTTTCTTACAAGGTCTGGCTGTCCTATCTCAAAATAGCTTGAAAGTATATATTTGGCACTGATCAGCACTCTCCAGCTCCACAGCTACTTGAATCATCTTGTTGTGGTGTCTGTACAGTTGGAAAGATATGTTAGAAACTGTTAATATCTGAACAAAACAAAATTATTCAATAAGTTCAAAGGCATAGCATGAAATAGACATCAGTAGAGGGAACGACTTTCTACCTCTAAATCTATTGGCTCTATTGAATCCAAAAGATTGACATTAGGAGGACAGTGATCCAATGCATCTAGAAGCCTTCTAATACAACTGCAATACATATAATTCAGTTAGTGTGCATTAAATCAAAATAATGAAGTTTAAAGTTCAAAATAGCACACACACCACTTACAATTTCAGCTCTCTGTGTGTGTTCTTAAGAGAGTTGAATAAAAAGCATTGCTTCTGCTGGATGTCAATAGAAGCAAAGCTCCAGTGGTCACTGCGTAAGGAAAAAAGCATTAAGAAATCAAAGGCTACAAGAGTTCTCAATCTTAAGAAGAATCCCAAAAGAAGCAGTCACCCACATACTTGTTATGGTATGGAAGTAGCAAAACATTGACAACATCAAAATCGCAGTGTCTGAACCAATTGGAAATATCCATGGGAGTTTCCTTTGCATCTCTTAACTTGAAGGAAATGGCAGGATCAATAATATGAACTATATGCTGTACATCGTGGTTAAGCCAGCTTTGCATCATGCTGCATTGGACCAAACAATAATTAGGGTAGGGTGTAAAGGAGGTACAAGAAGGATTGTTTTGCAAACAAATGTAAAATAAAAGACACTTACTACAACATTGCAAGAATGATAGTCTAAGCAATACTCATTCTTATGAGCCAATGCTGCCAAGCATGGTTTTGTCAAGTCAAAATTATTCACTGAAGTTTCATCCTCAATATGGACAACTATGTTAGGGCCGAGCTCCTGCAACCTTCTCTATATCTGCAACTCCATCTGTACAGTCTCCACATCTATAACAGATTTGGATTCTTTTATTTGCTACTTCAGTGACTCCTCATAAGCAGCTTTCCCTCTGGGTGTTCTTTGAGTGGGTTACTTCAACAATCTTAACCTCATCTACCTTCAACTTTCTTGTAGGTGGAATTAATAATATGTCTCTCATTTTGATGTCCTGCCATTCCACAGGATGGACAAGCTTGTCATACCTCCATCTCACTCTGGACAAAGTGTTGAAGTCTTTGGCCATCAGAGTTACCCTGTGAGCATGGGCTGCTACCAGCATTGCATCTTCAAAATATTTCTCCAAGTAATCCTCTGCCATTTCCTGTAAGGAAAGAATGGTAGTCCTGTTCCATCTGAAACCAAGGTGCCAACTATCACATATGTCTTTCACTAGTCTCTGAAAAGGTGCCTTGGGGATTGCAAAGCCTATAGCTTTCTGTTGCTTCGTGATCTCCTTTAGCACACCTGCACCATGTTTCAATCTCTTGGCCTTTTGCTGGAGCAGGCTCATTGGCTTCCCCTTCCTGCCATATGCAACTCTTCCCTTTGGAGGCACACTAAATTCCTTGATACCTGCCCCAGCTGCTTGCTGCTACTGTGCAAGCCCTGGCCCCTTGCCAGCACTCCTTGCAGTTGACTTGGTTCTTGCCATCACTCTGACAAGCTGCATACAAAGCAATGGAAAGAGATTACAGCCATGGAGAACATGGAATGATACAAGAAGGCAATGACAGGGGTGGATGAAGCAACATTTATAAATTTGCAACAAAACGCGATTTCGACAGTTTGAAATTCCTAACAGCTCACTCTCGCATTTTCCTGCAAATACCTGAAGTAACATGCTATTACATTCCTACAGTGATTTCTCTGTCTTTACAACTAAATACAATATGGATTGAGTTTATGCAAGGAGTGTACAGCCATGGATAACTTGGAAAGACACAAAACAACAATGATAGGGGTGGATGAAGCAACAGTTTTATATTTGCAACAAAATGCGATTTCGGCTGTTTAAAATTCCTAAAGCCTTCTCCTCGTGTTTTCCTGCAAATTCATGAGGCAGCATACTGGAACATGCCTTCAGTCATTTCACTATGTTTGCAACTTGGTGCAGGATGGATTGAGTCTATGGAAGGCAAGAAGTTATCAATCTCTCACTCAACCAGCCCAATTCAAAAGTCTTCCTGCTTGTGGTTGCAGTGGAGAAAGCTAAGGAATGCATATAATATTTATCCTAATATCTAAGCTACATCACATCCCAAAAGTATGTGTGTTATACTATTAAACAAGAAGATAAGGATATAGAGAGTCTTACTGACCTGGAAGCTACCTGTGGGTGTGTTGTGCTGGTGAGTACGCTGTGCTGGGGATGAACTTGTGCTGCTGGTCAGGATACTGATGGTGCAGAGTAGGGAGGTAGAGAGGCAAGAGAGCTAAGAGGGGAGGGCTAAGACAGGAGAGATTAAACAGGAGGAAAAAGATTAGTGAAAAATACAAACAAAGCAGCTACTAAATACCACACGTGTGGAATGGAGTCGTTTTTTCACACGTGTGGATGGGACCCAGATCTCTTGGAGTTTGAAACATGGCACGTGTGAATGGGACACTTTTTGCCTTGGAACTTGTGCCAATCATGATTTCATAATCAAATCCATAACCACTCTTCCCTCCCCGTCCTTCATCCCTACCAGCACCCTCCCATCATCCTTTTCCTTCCCCCTTTGATCCCTTCCTACCCAACACACTCCATCCAGACTGCAACCTGCCTGAAGACTACTACCACTGCCAGATCTCCAGGTTACCTAGGCTGCAGCTCAAGTTTGGAAGAGAGCAGAAGATTCACCAGTGCAACTCCAACAGCATGGAAAAGGAAAAGAAAGGTCAGAGATCTATATTCTTTTCAATGTTTTTTGATATATATTTCTTCCATCCATAGAATTCTTGAATCTTACTGCCCAAGAATCTGGTACATCACCCTAGGATTTGATTGGAGATGGATATCAATAGAACCTAGAAGTTTGCAACAAAATGCGAGGAGAGTGCTTAACATTTTCCAAATGGCCCTATATCGCGTTTTCTTGCAAATTCTTATATTCCTTTTGGTTTTCATTTCTTCCTCATTGTTTTGCTTTCTTTGGCCCTGGGGAATTCTTCCTAGTATCATCTACTGTCCAGGAATCTATGAGATGATCCTAGCATTTGATTGGAGATGGATATCAATAGAAATGGAAAATTTGCAACAAAATGCGAGGAGAGTACTTGACATTTTCCAAATGGCCCTACATCGCGTTTTCTTGCAAATTCCTTTGTCCCTTTTGGTTTTCACTTCTTCCTTATTGTTTTGCTTTCTTTGGCCCCTCCTTTCAAGAGGAAGCTGGACTTTTCTGCTGCTATACTTAAACCACAGCAATCACTAGGTGAGTCATGTGTGCTCATGAAGGGAGTTGTTTGGTGATATCCTATACATTCCTTGATTGCATATGTCAGCATATAGAATTCATGATATATAAATTTTTGTTCAGGCAAAAGGAAGAGACTGGAGCAGAAAGTTGAGTCTTCCCTTTCAAAACAAAAGGAACCAGAAGAGGACAAATCTCCAGATTTTCTCCTATTTGACTTTCTTCACAAATGCAAGGCTCAGATGAACTTCCACATATACCACAGTATTTTCAACAGGGAGTTCACCTATGAGCTCTGTAGTACTGGAGCATCACAAAGATTTTCTTTCAGACCATTGGGATACCTTCAAACAGCTGACAGAGGCAGGAAGAATTGTGGAAGGTGAAAAGGTTTTTGTGCATATAAATCATATTGTCTCCATTGACAAGCTGAGGTACCATGTGAATAGAAGATTTGATAGCCTGCCTGAGGAATATAAATTCAATAATAACTTGCACACCAGAAAGTGTAGAGTGCTTGAGGAAACCATGGCATTCCTTATGTACATTTCCTTATGTACATTGTCTTCCATCAGCACTCTCTAGAAGAGCAAGGGCAGGAGGCTGAAGAAGAAGACACATGTTCCTGTGGCAACAGAAATGGCAGAGCAGGAAGAAGATATCAACCTCCAGGATGAGGGGCTGCAAGTGGCTGCTCTTGACCTTGTTCAATTGAGGACTGAAACTCTTAGGGCAGCACAGCCAGTTGAAGATTTTGATGTTCAGAGCAGCAACTATGCAGTGCCCATGCTTCTAGGTTTTTGATTGGTGGTAAAGATTATGTTTTCCTCCATGATATAGAGTGTATGTTCAATTTGAGGGAGGACTATGCCATTTCCCTTATTGCCCAGGCTTCAAGGCTTGACAAGGAGGTTGGCATAGAGGATGACCATTCACTACTGGCTTTGGAAACAACTTTTGATCCTGCAGAGGCCCTTACTATTTGTTTCAAAGAGGCTGAAAAGTTCCAAGAGCTAGATGAAGCTGCCTTCCAGGTCACACAGGAAGCTATGAATCTCTCAGCACTATACAAGGGAAAGCTTAAAGAAGAGGCTGGACTGGAGGGGAGAGGAATAAATCTTTAGAAAGATGAACTTCTTGTTGTGCTGATGAAAATGAGAAGGTATGATCTTGTTACTTTAAATCAAATACTTTATCTTGTGTTTAAATGTTTTGTAGTTGTGTATTGTCTCACTCCAATCTTTTAATATGTGGCAGCTACAAATTGAGGATGACACATTCCTCTAGAGAACAAGTGGAAGCAGGCCGGCTGGGTTTGGCAAAATGTCAAGCCTAGCTCATTATTTATATTCATGATCTAGGCAGTGCTAAGATCTTGATTTACCATAGGCAGTTGAGCAACAATGGAGAAGCCATTGTTTACTTCTTTAAATGTTTGTCTAGGGTTTTAGGTGGACATGATCTTTCATGGAAAAAGGAAAAGATCATTTTGATAGAGAGGTTGTCTGCCATAGATATATTTGGGGATTATGTGAATAAGCAGGCCTCTAGGGCCTCTTACTTTTTGTCTTACACTTCTTATGCATTAGCATGTGGTGTTAAGGAGCCCAAATGTCTGGAGGGCTATGGAAAACACAAGCTCATAAGGTTTCAAGAGCCACCCATGATTGCATCAGGCGACACAATCCAAGAAGAAGAACACGTGGAGATAGCTGAAGACAAGGATACCCCTCCTAGACAAGGATACCCCTCCCAGACAAGGATACCCCTCCCAGACAAGGATACCCCTCCCAGACAAGCAACAGAGGCAAGCATTGATAAACAGACAGTCGACAGCAAGCCAACAAGGAAGAAAAAGAGTCCAATCAAGATCAAAAAGAGAGTTCCAATTGGCAGGCCCTGGGAGTAATAGGATTTAGTCATCAAATATAGCACAAACATTATGTTGAAGTTGAACTGATTTGTACAAAGTCTTTGATCCTCATTAGTTCCTTGACCGTACGGACGATCAGTACCCTTTTGCATTTGTCCCATCACCGTACGACACTTCAGTACTCTTCCCACACTCAGTAGCTTCTAAAAGCGTTTGACACTCAGTACCTTATTGGTAAGGATCAATAGTGTGTCTAGCATAATTAAGTAGTATTGATTGAATTTTTTGTGTGTAGCTCATGGATGTATTGATGCTTGTTAATATAGATCACATGTTTCACAAAAGAAATACTTTTGATGGAGTCTCAAAACATATAGGCATAACACCAAGAGTCACTTGTTCCACAAAATAAAAATCTATTGATTGAGTTTGAAAACATGTGGACATAACACCAATAAGTTACAAACTACTATTCATGTTTACTTGTCCATTTATGGTTTCTAAATATCTTCGAATCCCTCCATTGTCTATGTCTCTCTACTGCCATTGAATTGTCCAAAGTTTGTCTTCGTCTTTGCTTTTGGGCTAGAATAAAAGCAAGCTTGACTTTGGAACTAGCAACTTTTCTTTTAGCATGCAATACCTCGGTAAAACCATTAGAAGACTTCCTTCAGACTATTTGCCTTTTGACTCCCTCCGTAGTATTGTGTGTGTTTGAAAAATGCATTATGTGCCATGTAGTGAGACTTCTCCATGCCTTGGGTAGACCAAATTGCTAGGCATCCATACTTTTTGACAAAATAGGGAAGGTGGTTGTAGATGATATGCTATTTTCACAGAGACATAAGAATGCATAGTAAGTTATAAAAAAAAAGAGGATCACACTTAAGTAAAAGAAGAAGACAGAACTTTACCATGTAGTGAGTTATATTGCAGGCTGTCCACGCGTCTTTCATTGACTTCCAAAATGTTTAATTGCCTCTTCAAAGTTCTTGTAATCACTCTTTGTCCATGTTACATTGTCACAGAACATGAGACCTCCACACCTCTGCCTTCACATTTCGTGCTTCCCCATCTGCCTCATGATCTTTCACGACATTATGGACTTGCTTCCACAATCCATAATTAATCCTTGAAACTGTTCTACCTTGCCTTACTTTCTTACTACTGTGTTTGGGTCGAGACAAGAATCTTCTTGCCTTAACACCACCAATAGAGGGCTTGATTGGTACCTCCTTGCAATTGGTAGACTTTTTAAAATCCTTTGTGATATGAACATCACCTCCATGCAGACCTATATCGGATAACACTTTTTCCAATGCTTGAAGAGCATCCTTTCTATTTTTTTCGGGACGGAGTTTCCAAGCAAATCCAATATAAAAAAATACCAATTTCTCAATAATTCGACATAGACCATGCAATGTGCATATGTGAACATTACATAGTGGAATGTCAAGAATGGCCTTGAAGTCAGGGTCAACTTTATCTCTATTAGGTGCTCTCTTCCACCATTTGGAATCCATTACTTGAGCTGATTCTTTGTTGCAGTAAAGACAAGGAGACTTTGAGTTGCCTCCTTTACTAACGTTATACATGCACTTAAGTGTTTTAAGATCCCCCGCCATGTGCCACTCTACTTGAAAATCACCTTTTCCTACAACATGGAGATTCTCTCCTTGCACTTGTCTTTTAATTATTCTTGGAATTTCCGTGTGGTGAAACACCAAATCTAGTGTTTCATGGTCTTCTGTCTTCACCTGTGATTATAGAAAACAAAAGTCTTACTATAAAAGATTTGAAAACAATGACTGAAATCAAACGAAACAAAATGATCATACCTGGAACGAGCCTAACCACCATATGTGTTTCTCCGACTGCACACTAAAATACTTCGAACTTGCTTCAGTCAATGATGTATCAAGTGCTCCATTCATCAATGTAATATTTAACCTTTTCCATTTTCTTTTCCTTTACAACCTCACACTCATCCAGTTTGATAACAAATTTCAAAATGCCTTTGCACTCCTCAAATGTTATTCCATAAAACTCGACCATTCTTCTTTGAAGTTGTTGTAGATCTACAAATATATTGTTCCAAGGGTCATACACAGTGGTTCCTTTACCACCATGAAATATTTCTTCAATATGGATATATTGCCCAATAAACTCATCTATACTTTCATTCAAATGACCTCTTATCCTCCACACGGTTGCTGGATTTGGCAGTAAAACTCGTTTAATCCTTTGATCTCTCAAAGTTGAGGATATCGCATGGAAAATCGAACTATATCCCTTCTTGCTAACTCCACTAACATCAAGAGCCTCTTGGATTGTAGTGCCATCAACTTGATTATTGAATATAAAGTCCTCTACAACATTGCGTTTGATTGTTTTGTATCTTTTTTCTTCAATCAAACCTTTTGCTATACCACAAGAAAGCAATCCTTTCATTTGTTTAACAGGAAGAAGGTTGGGATCCATATTTTGCAGGCTCCAATAGTTTCCTTTAGTAACAAATGAAAGCAATCCTTTCATTTGTTTAACAGGAAGAAGGTTGGGATCCATATTTTCTTTTGCAGGCTCCAATAGTTTCCTATAGTAACAACACAATATGCCTATATCATTCAACACCTCCATTCTTGTTTTGCGTTAATGGACAAAATAGATATAGTCATTTGAGAGCCTTTTTGAGTATAAAAAATGAAAAATTTCAAACTAGCCTTGCTTCCTGAATTCTTCGCTTGCATCCACCAGTCCCAGCCTTCAAATTTGCAATGTTTTTAATCTTTCTGCTTCGTAGTCTATCTCCAAGCACAGTTCTCTTCCTTCTTGCTCTTGTCAACTCTTTTTTACTCTTTGAATGCTTCTCAATTTCATTCTGCAACTGCTGCTCCAATTTTGCACGAATGGCTATCTCTTGCATCCTGGCCCCCTTTTCTTGTAGGTACATCATTTTATATGTTTCTGCAAATGCAGTTTGCGCTGAAATATAACCAAGAAGTCCATTTTGTCCATCGCCCACAAACCTCAGTAGTGTGGTTGGATTGACAAATGGAGGTGTAGAGTTTTTTACTAGACATTTTGGATATATCCTTCCATCGCACCATAAGTCAATATGTTGAAGCTCTTCTCTTCTCATATTTTCCCATGATGAGCATTCAGCACCGTATCCTTTCGTCTTTTTTGTGCTGGAGCATATTGTTCTTCTAAGTCGATGTGAAGATGGTGTAATCGCTTCTTCTGAGATTGTGACTCACTAGTATCGGCCATTTTTTGTGCTTCTGAGGTTGCAAAGTTTGCTTGTCAATCTCATAGTCTTTTTGTAACATGAATCATGGAAGTGTGGCGGTATCCATGCAATCATCAACTTCAGTGAGATGGATTCTTCATGAGAGGCCTGCACACGTCGTCAAAAGAGATGCGGAATCTTTGGGAAACAAAAAAAAAACTAAGGAGATATTTAATGCAAAATCGTGTTAGTTAGACAAAAGATTATCTTATTCCTTTCTGAACTGACAGTTCTGTAGTCCTTACTGATAGTTCTGAGCCACGTTTTCGTATTTTACTATTTTTGAGGTCTTTTAGGAGAGAAATAAATCAAAAAATAGTGAATTTCTTACAGGGCCCCAAAATGAGCTCCCTTTTTCCCTAATGAGTCTGATTCAGGGTTTGAGTCTGGAAAGGTTCTCCCTGAACTATCTTTCTCGAAGGGTAATATTTTAATTACTACTTTACTGAATTTCATTCATTGAGTATTTTGCTTAATTAAATTCAGAACTAGTCACACGAATTCCTATGAGGAATAAATTAATCATTTATCTAAAATTTTGACTTTGATAGTTTTTCTAAATTTTCTCATTACCATCCTAGAGAATATGAAACGGTATAATCTACTTATTCATTTTCCAATATTCATGGGATTTAAACATAGGATTAAAGAGAACTCTTATTTTGATATAAAAATTCTGTATGCATCTATTTATGCATAAAATCCAACTTCTATGGAAATAACACTTTTATATAAAAGAAATTTTCTTTTATGCATCTATTTATGCATTAAAAAAATTAATTTTGATGAAAGTAACACTTTTAATTTAAAAAAAATCTTTTATGCATCATTTTATATATGTATAAAAATCAATATTGGTGAAAGTAACACTTTTATAATTAGAAAAAATTCTTTTATGCATAAAAATCAATATTGATGAAAGTAACACTTTTATTTAAAAAAAATTCTTTTATGCATCATTTTATGCATAAAAATCAATATTGATGAAAGTAACACTTTTATAATTAAAAAAATTCTTTTATGCATCATTTTATGCATAAAAATCAATATTGATGAAAGTAACACTTTTATAATTAAAAATTTTCTTTTATGCATCCTTTTATGCATAAAAATCAATATTGATGAAAGTAACACTTTTATAATTAAAAAATTTATCCAATATACATCTTTCTATGTATAGAATTTAAATCTAATGAAAATCACTCTTTTATAATTAAAAAAATAATCAATATGCATCTTTCTATGCATAGAATTCAAATCTAATGAAAATCACTCTTTTATAATAAAAAATAATCAATATGAATAGAATTTAAATCTAATAAAAATCACTCTTTTATAATTAAAAAAAATTAATCAATATGCATCTTTCTATGCATAGAATTTTAATCTAATGAAAATCACTCTTTTATAATAAAAATAATAATCAATATGCATCTTTCTATGCATAGAATTTAAATCTAATGAAAATCACTCTTTTATAATAAAAAAATTAATCAATATGCATCTTTCTATGCATAGACTTTAATTCTAATGGAAATAACACTTTTATACTAAAAATATTTCTACTATGCATTTATCTATGCCTAGAATGAAAATAACACTTTTAGAATACACAAACAATGGGGTTACTCTTTTTGAACAATAAAAGATAAAACTTATTTCACAAAATTTTAAAAAAATTTACCATAACCTCCTTTGTATGGCTGACCATTTTTTAAATTTTTCTAACCTTAAATTACTTAAAAATTATCCCCAAATGGTTTAAAGCATTCTAAACTAATCAAAATTCACTTTTAAAAGAGAAACAATACGAAAGTTTAATTCGAACAATTAGATTACTTATCTAGGATAAAGAAAGGCTGATTTTAAGAATGAGAGAGGGGGAAAGCCTTTCGAACAAGGCATAGCATCAATTTATCATTTTAAAGATAACAAAAATTAGAAAACCATTAAAAGAATAAAGAAAAAGTAGGATTTCTAACTTACATGAATTTTTGGGAGCTTTCCTTTGACTTGATGGTTTGAGGGATCTACTCTTGTTTGCAACAAGAGTGGCCACCAATTCTTTAGAAGAGGGAATGGTAAAAAACTAATGAATTATTAATAAATTCACAGTTTTTGGCTCTGGGGAGGAGTAGAGTAACAGTGCATGAAACAATATTAAGCTTCAACAAAGGGGGAGGCTTCTATTTATAGGAAAAGGTGAGCTTCTAACCAAGCAAACTGATTCTAGAATTTTCCAGATCAGTTTGGTCAGTTTTTGACCATTTTTGGGGGTCAGTTTAGCTTACTTTTTGGAACTAGACTTGAATTAGGAGAGAGGAGAGATGAAATATCTCAATATTTGGGAATTTAAAACTCCACCACACATGTGAAATAGGCGCCTCCTTCATGAGGGGGAATCCCCACTCTAAGGTGTCAAAAATTCATTCTTTTAGTATTTCCTTTGGTCCTTAGTCCACTCTTCATCTTATGTGAGTATTTACTCATTTTTGGGGGGGCATTTTCTTTATTTCTTCTATTTATCTCCTCCACACATTTGGATGAATTTGATTGGCCCCTCAAAACCTTAATTTAAAATTTTCAAAAAATCTGGACCCCAAGGCCTTTTGAACAGATTATAATTGATTTCTAATGCACCTTCTGAAAATCTTTTTGAACTTCTATTTCGGGGAAATTTATTTTAATAAGAAGAGATATTTTTCCATCCAAAAATATCTAAAATTTGAATAATCTCTCTCTAGAATATTTTCTCTCTCTAAGCCAAAATAGGTAGAAACAAGATCTTTTATATATCTGAAGAGGGATTTGATCACAGGGAAAGATACTGGACATCTTGAGAGACTGGGGAGGAATCTTATATTCTCTCCCACTTGAAAAATGCGAGATGTCCTCATCTCGCAAACTGGGGGTATTCTCGTAATAGTTCAGCTTCTTTCTCCCAGGTGGCATCTTCAAAAGGATAGAACTTCCATTTGATCAATAATTCTCTCAGAATTCTGTTCTTGAGAACCTTTTCTTGAACATCAAGGATTTCTTTAGGTTGGAGTTCCATCTGCCCTTGGGTTTTAGAAGTTAAGATTTCATCATCAAGCACATGATTTGGGCTTGGTATATACTTTTTAAGAAGGCTGACATGAAATACATTATGTACTTTGAGATGAGGAGGCAGAAGAAGCTCGTAGGCTAAGTCACCTACTTTCTTTGTAATCAGATATGGTCCACAATATCTTGGGGATAACTTCTTGTACTTCCCAAGAGATAGAGAACTTCTTTTGGGGTGTACTCGAATGAAGATCATATCTGCTTCTTCAAATTTTCTGTCTGACCTCTTCTTATCTGCATACTGCTTCTGTCTATCCTGGGAAGCTTTTATATCTTTGTGAATTGACTGCATCTGTTGCTCCATGTCATCAAGCATCTGTCTGGATATCTTGACCCTAATCAATGGGTTGGACCAAGTTAATGGAGTTAAGCAATCTTGTCCATACAAAGCTTTGAAAGGGCTTATCCCAATACTTCTGTGATAAGAAGCATTGTAGGCGAACTCAGATAGCTTAGCCACTTCTTGGGTTCCCTGCCCACAGCATGACTGAGGTATATCTTCGATTACTTGGTTCACCCTTTCAGTTTGACCATCGGTCTCGGGGTGGTAAGCTGTGCTGAGATCCAAGAAAGTTCCTTCTGCTTCAAAAAATGCAGTCTAGAATCTCGACATGAATTTGGGATCTTGATCACTTACTATTCTTCTGGGTAGGCCATGCAATTTGAAGATTTCTTTGAGGAACACTCTGGCCACATCCACTGCAGTGTAGGTTTCTTTTATTGGAATCAGATGGGCAACTTTGGTTAGTCTATCAACTACCACGAAGATGGAGTTGTAACCTGATTGCACTGAAGGTAATCCAGTAATAAAATCCATACTACTGATACATTCCCACTTCATCTAGGGGATGTCTAATGGATGTAACTTCCCAGGCATTTTTACTCTCTCGGCCTTGACTTTCTGATAGGTCAGACATTGACGTACATGATTAAGCACATCCTTTTTTAGACCAGGCCAAAAGAAGCTTTTCTTCACAGACATGCAAGTTTTGATGAAACCTAGATGTCCTGCAATAAGGCTGTCATGGGCTTCATTCAGAATTTGACCCTTAGTTCCCTCATCATTGGGAATGCATAGTCTGCGATTATAATACATAATTCCATCATCCAGGCTATACCCTTGAACTCGATTCAACTCCCGTGTACTTTTACTTTCTTACATAAGTAGGGTAGCAATAGGGCCAAAGAATCTATCATGCATGATCTTCTCACTTGCTTCAATAATCAAAGGATTTGACACTACAGTAATTGCAAGCAAGGAGGCTTTTCTGCTGAGGGCATCTGCTACCACATTTTCTTTGCCTGGGCGGTACTTGATTTCAAAATCAAATTCCTATAGGGTCTGCATCCATTGTCTTTGGTGCATGTTGAGATCCTTCTGAGTGAAGATCCACTTTAAGCTCTGATGATCTGTCATCAAAGTGAATCTTTGACCCAGTAGGTAATGTCTCCACAACTTCAGGGAATATACTACTGCAAGTAGTTCCAGGTCATGGACATCATAATTCCTCTCATGCGTACTAAGTTTTCTAGATTCATAGGCCACTGCATGACCTTCCTACATGAGTGCACCTCCCAGGGCAAAACCACTGGCATCAGCTACTACTACCTCAAAGGGTAGAGAGAAATCTCGCAGCTTTAGAATGAGATTGGTTACCAAGGCAATTCAGCTTATCAAAAGCACTCTGGCACCTGGCAGACCATTGAAACGGGATATTCTTCTTGAGAAGATTAGTCAGGGGGGAAGCTATGAGAGCATACTTTGGTATAAAAATTCTATACCAACCAGTCAATCCCAAGAATCCTCTAACTTCTTTCATTGTCTTTGGTTTAGGCCAATCTATGAATGCTTGGACTTTAGCGAAATCTGGAGAAATTCTATCTTTGGATACCAAAAAGCCCAAGCATTCAACATGGTTGGCAAAGAAAGTGCATTTGCTCTTTTTTGCAAAGAGTTGGTGCTTCCTTAGGATCTCAAGAACTTTTCTGACATGAGCTTCATGGTCAGCTGCATTCTTTGAGTAAATCAAAATATCATCAAAGAAAACAAGAACAAAATCATCCAAGTATTCTCTGAGAATGTCCTGCATTAATCGATTGAATGTAGCTGGGGTATTTGTCAATCCAAACGGTATGACAGTGAATTCATAATGCCCATACTGAGTATTGATGGTTGTCTTCGGGATATCTTGCTCATTAATCCTAATCTGATAATACCCTGATTTGAGATCTATCTTTATGAAGATCTGGGCTCCACTTAGCCTGTCCAGAAGCTCATCAATTCTGGGAATAGGATACTTATTCTTAACTGTTAGCTGATTGAGACCTCTGAAGTCCACACAGAGTCTTAGCGTTCCATCTTTCTTTTTCTGAAAGAGAACTGTGCACCCCAAGGTGAAACACTGGGTCTTACAAACCCTTGTTCTAACAGCTGTCTAAGCTATTCCTTGAGTTCGATGGCTTCAAGAACTGGCATTTTGTACATGCGCAAGGCTACTGGCTGAGCTCTGGGGGTCGATTCTATCACATGATCTACTTCCCGAATTGGAGGCATCTCTATTAATTCTACTGGGAATAAATCATCATAATCACTTAACCATTCATGTTCTTTAGCTTTTAACTTTGAGTCTACTGGATTCATTTTGACAACATAAATGAGCTGCTTCTTTCTAAGTCCTTTTAAGTAACTTAGAAGCCTTTACTAACTGCAAACTTGGGGATCCTGAAATTTTGGTTCCTTGAACTTTATTTCCGTGGAGGTCACGGAAGGAAACGGTTCCATTATGACAGTTAATGTCAGCTTGATTTTTATGGAGCCAATCCATTCCAAGGATCCCATCAAAAACTCCCAAAGGTATAACTCTGAACTGATAGTCAGTTAAATTCTCATCTAGATTCAACTGAATACGATCTGTCTCAAGGTGAGTGAAAAGAATCTTCCCACTTGCCAATTCAACTTGCATAGGTTTCCATGATTTCTGATCTAAGACTAGCTTGCGCAAGCATCCAGGGGGGAAATGAAAGAATGAGTACTGCCTAAATCAATCAAAAGCTTAAAAGGCTTACCCTAATACTCAGCTGGAGTATGAATGACGGAGAATTGATGGTTTGGCCCTTGGTTTCAATTGCTACATAAATCTGTCCTCTTTCTTCTTCCACTACTTCTACTATTGTGACTGCGGCAAAACTCTTTCTCTTTGGTTGCCCCAGTTCTGGGAAGGAGTTCTAAGGCTACTCTGGACAGAGATAGATGGCTGAGCTGGAGCTCTCTTGGGATTGCCTGACGAGATGGACCCTGATTTGACTGATAGAAAGGGGCTGGTCTCTGCACTCTCGGTCCTTGACTTCCCTGTCCCCTTGATATGGCAGGAGTCGGCCAGTCTTTCAGCTGGTGACCAAAACCCTAGCATCCAAAACACCAGTTCTCACTTCTTGAGCTCATCCCTCTGAATTCTTCAAAGAGGTGGGACTCCTGAGAAAGTGTCTGTGGGGGAAGGGTCTTCCTTCACTTCTGAATCTCCCAGTATCCTGATTCTGAATTGGGCCTTGCTGCCTCTTTGGGGGAGGAAAGTTTGAAGTACTTCCCCGGGTTTGGAATCTTTTAAAGTTAGAGGGTGTAGGCTTTGGCGGGACCTTAACAACAAAGGCTTTGGCAAAGTCTTTTGCCATTTTTACTATTTCGGCCTTGAGACAGGTTTGGCATTCTTTACTAAGGTGTCTAATGGCTCGTTCATTCCTCGAATGAATCTGGCCAACCATCAGCTGCTCTTCATCCAATTGTGGGGAATATTTGAGGAGAAGGGCAAAAGCTTGATGGTACTCTTCAATTGTCCGGCTATCCTGCTTTAGTTCCAAGAACTCATTCATTTTAGTTTCAAGGAAGCCTGGAGGACAAAACCTCTTTCTGAGTTAAGCTTTAAGATCAGTCTAGGTCTGGGTATTCCGGTCGAGACAGTTAGTCTCGCAGTGATTCCTCCAAGTGACCCTGGCCGTTTCCACAATCTTTAACCTGCCGAGAGCCATCTTGCTTCTCTCATTGTAGCCAGTTACATCAAAGTAATCCTCCATTGCCTCAATCCACTTTTCCACTACTTCACACCTAACTGCTCCCCTTCACCCTTGAAGGGACCAGGTTGGGATCTGTGCAGGGCTTTTCGAACATCCGGATCTAACTCTTCGTCATCGGTTAGAGGATCCGGTTGCCTTGCATGGGCCGCACGCCTCATGACTCTGACAAAACGAGATTTTTGTCAACTTAACTTTGACAACAGATTTATGATTATTAAAATTTTTTTGATTTATTCTTTAAACAGATAATTATTTCATCATACATCACGAAACAAGATTTACTCTGATAATTTTATTAACCATATTCACAATCATGAAAATAATTTGGAATTTTTTTACAAAACATCGTTTATTATCAAAAGTTTTTGATATATACATAGAGCATCACGGCTCCCAAAATCACTGTCTCAATCATATACGCATAAAGAAGCAAAACTGCGAAGGAGACATGCCATGGTACACACGATTCATTACAGAAAGAGATGCCGTAATTCTACTTCTAGGGATAAAGCAGCTAAGAAGCCTAAAAACTCGGCATGAAATTCTGAAGCTCCAGGGTGAATGATCAAAGAGTTGTACATGCTGAACAACAAGCCCTAGCCTTATCAAAATCATGGCTAAGGAAATATTTTGCCTGAGCCTCTGACGTTGACTGGTACTGACATTAATACATTGTCCTCCAAAGAACCACATATACCGACGTCGCTCAAGAGGATCAGGAAAGTAAAGACTCTCAAAATGACGTGCAAGTCTCATTCTGCTTACTCGGGTCGTAGCAGAGTTGATGAGGTGCTCGAATGCAAAGGCTATCATATCCTGGCTCTGGGAGAGTTCAGGAATGCCTGTATCCATCTATAAATTTCCAATTCAATTTATGAGTTTTTAATTTTTAAAGTTCAACATAAATTTAACAAGCGAAAACATTATTTCCCAGATTTACTTTAAAATTTTAAGCAATTTCTAATGCTGTTACGTAAATTTACAACAACGCTCTGATACACTGTGGGATCTGTTGAGATATTGAGCTCATCTAGTGAGGCGGTGGACACTAATGACTCGCCTGGGGGATAGGCCCCACACTTACACCACTGGCATGGTTGGTGAGATCATGGGTGATATGCAGCTAATGGGATGACAGGCTATGTGACAGCCATTCTAGAGACTGGCATAGTTATAGCACCAGCTCATTTAGTTGGGTTCACACTATAGAGAACCCTAGTACGTATTTGGGTGAGTACCTTTCTTCCATATTGGGTGCACTCTTATTTTTGTATATGGTGTGTTAAGTGTTGTGTGAAGAAGAAGAAGATTTTCAGCGTCTCACCTTGTGTGTTCTCTTTTAGGGTTTTGTGAGTGTGTGTGTGCTTGCAAGAGCTCAAGCTCTCTTCTCCCATGCATCTTTTCATGGTATCAGAGCCTGGTTCATGCTAAGGGCTGAGCTGTAAGCAAGAGAAGCACATGAAGCGGTACGAGGGTAAGAGCTTCATCTACTCTTCCCTATTTGTGTTGGCGACTACACCCTTGTTGGGAGCTCTACAGGAGGCACCGGCAAACGATCTCTGATTGAGGAGCTTTCTTTGTGGGAGTAAAGCTATAGGGCAACTATAAAGTCCTAATGGACAAAAATTTTTAGACCGAAAACACGTTTCGGGTGCGTTATTACGAACTCCGTTTTTCAGAAAGCAGGCGATTTCAAGCACTATGGGTAAGTCATCGATTCTCTGTAGAGAACTCCGTTTTAAGAACTGTAGGAAGACAGATTGGTTGTACAGACATTGTGTGTGCTGCAAGGAGGTCAACAGTTGCCATTGGGTGTATGTATGCACATTGAGGTCACTGGTTTGTGACATTTGAGTGTAGTACAGTACCGCTGCAGAAAATACAACAGTTTGTGCAGGACAAACCAGAGTGCTGTTTCTCGTAAATTTGTGTGTCTGGCAAGATGTCAAATGATGGCATAAACCAGATTGTTGCTGAGAAGCTTGATAAGAACAACTTCCATGCTTGGAGGTTCAGGCTGACAAATTTGCTGATGGGAAAGGGTTACTGGGACTGTATAGAAGGTGAGCATGAAGAGGCACTGGAGATACCGGAGATTAATCCGACTGTTGCAGATGTGAAAGAGTTCAAGGATTGGAACCAAGGAGCCAGAAAAGTTATGTATTGGCTCTCTATCAGTATACAAGACACCATGATTGGGCATATACAGGATGCTAAGTCCCCCAAGGAGGTGTGGGACACCTTGGTAAAAACACTATGAAACAAACACCAAGGCACGAAAGATACAGTTGAAGAATGAACTTCATACTGTGGAGAAAAAGAGTATGTCTGTGAATGACTATGCATTGAAAATCAAGGGTATTGTCGAATCCCTTGCATCTATTAGTGTTTCAGTAGATGATGATGATAAGGTGGAAGTCTGTCTACGTGGTCTTGGGCCACAATACAAGGCATTCAAGACATCTATTCAGACTCGAAAAAACATTCCCAATTTCACAGATTTGGTGTCTATGTTGATTATAGAAGAGGAGCTTGGGTGAAGACCAATAGCCTTTGTAACACAAAAACAGTTCAGAGCAACAGGCCTTCTACACAAGTTCAGGAAGAAGGACGAGGTAGAGGAGGCCGTGGACGTGACCAAGGAGGTGGCCAAACAGGTAATCAAAATTATGGCTAGCAGCAATAATAACAATAGTCCCAGAATTCACAACAACAACACGCAGGTGGAAGAGGTCAATTCAGAGGCAGGGGGAGTCAAAGAGGTCATGGAAATTGGCAAAGGTAGTATAATGATACACGTGGATGCTTTTATCGCGGTAAGCCTGGACATGTGCAGGCAGATTGTTATAAGAAGCAAGCTGACATGCAAAATGGGAAATTACAGCAAAACAACTATGCATTCTCGAGCAGAAACAATGAGGATAATAGAAGGTTGTTTGTTATGCAGCATGTCGTTAATGCCATATCTGATGGTACATTGATTTAGGTGCTTCGAACCACATGACAAGTCATGGGGAGTGGTTCAAGGAGATGAAAAACCTTGAAAGACCAGGTTTTGTGGAAACAAGGGATGACACTGCTCATCCAATTGCCCATGTTGGAGATGTGCCATTGTCTATGCAGGATGGCAAAGTGAAGTACCTTGCAGATGTACTTCATGTTCCAAACATAACAAAGAATCTGGTTTTTGTTGACTAGATGATTACGCAGGGTTTGCAGGTTTGGTTTAACCCTGATGGTTGTTATGTTGAAGACTTTAAAGACAAGTGCAGGTTGGTTGCAAAAGGCAACAGAGTGGGCAGAATGTTTACATTGAATGTAAACATGCGTGAAGTGAGTGCTGCGATGTTTGCAAATGGTTCAGGAATTGTTGCAGACATAGACATTTGGCATAAAAGAATTGGACATGTGAATGTGCAGAGAATGAAGTCTATGCAGACTAAAGGAATTGTGACAGGGCTGCCAAAGTTTAAAGTTGAAGGTATGCATAAAATATGTGAAGCATGCCAATTTGGAAAGCAAATAAAGCATGTATTTCCATGTAACAAAAATGTGAGCAGAAATGCACTAGATGTTGTGCATTCAGATGTATGGGGTCCTACGAAGACCATGTCTATGGGAGGCTGCTGCAGGTATTATGTGACATTTATTGATGACCACACAAGGAAAGTGTGGGTATACTTCATGAAGGAGAAGAGTGAGGTGTTCACTCATTTTCAAAATTTCAGAGTTATGGTTGAAAAGCAAACAGGGAAATATGTAAAGTGCCTAAGGTCAGATGGAGGGGGAGAGTACTTCTCCAATGAGTTCTCTGAATTTTTTAAGAAGAATGGTATTTGGAGACAATTTACATGCAGATACACTGCGCATATATACTTGCACAGCAAAATGGAGTTGCTAAGCAAAAAAATAGGCACATTGTTGAGATTGCGGAGCATTGATGGGAGAGAAGAATATGCCGCATAGCTATTAGGTGCTGAGGCTGTTTCTACAGCAGTTTACATCATGAACAGGACTCCAATTGTAGCCATACATGATATAACTCCAGAGGAGAGGTTTACTGGCAAAAAACCTGATTTGTCTCATCTGAAAGTCTTTGGATGCATTGCATATGTGCATGTGCCAGATGAGCTGAGAACTAAGCTGGATCCAAAAGCTGAAAAATGTGGGTTTATTGGGTATTCACTTGAGCAAAAGGGATACAGGTGTTATAACCCTGCTACACGTGAGTTGAGGGTAAGCAGGGATGTTGTTTTTTATGAGATGAGCAGCTGGTATGCTGCTGAAAAAGAAGCTATAGGGGCTGATGTGAGTGAAAATGTGGTTGCATAGAATGCAAGTCAGCAAAACAATCATAGTCTTTGAGTGGAGCAAGAGAGTCCTCATCTAGTGGTTCAGTTGATAGACCATGGAGTGGCAGGCTGCATCATAATACCAGTCCTGCAAATGTGATTAATACATCACATAAAGGCAAAGAGAAAGTGATTGAGCCCCTTAGTATGCCTGACATTTCTGTAGGGCATTCTCATGTTGATAGAGAGTCTAGTGGCTCAGAGATGAGCCTTGATGAGGATCTTGGGATACCAACTATGAGAACACCTAGTGTAAAGAAGGCTATGGAAGCCATGAATGCAAAGCTGTGAAGATCTAGGAGAGTGAAGAATCCTATGCAGAGGTTTATCTATGATGGTTATGTGGCACATCACTATGCATACATGGCAAAAGTTGTACAGGTTGTAGAGTCCACATGCATTGATGAGGCTGCTGGAAATGTGTGATGGGAGAAAGCTATGGATGAGGAGATGGATGCACTATATGGAAATGAGACTTGGGATTTAGTGCAATTGCTTGAAGGCAAGAAAGCCATTGGATGCAAGTGGGTGTACAAAGTAAAACATAACAGTGATGGAAGCATAAGCAGGTACAAGGCTAGATTGGTAGCCAAAGGATATGCGCAGACATATGGCATTGATTATGAGGAAACTTTTAGCCTAGTTGCCAAGATGGCAACAGTGAGAGTTGTGATAGCAGTGGCTGCATCAAAGTAATGGTCTTTACATTAGATAGATATAAAGAATGCATTCTTGCATGGGGATTTGCAGCAGGAAGAGGTGTATATGTTGCAGCGCCACTTGGTTATAAGGATGTGAGTCACCCCGAGCATGTTTGCAGGTTTGAGAAAGCCTTGTATGGCTTAAAACAAGCACCAAGAGCATGGTCTGACAAGATTTTTGAATATCTTGTCACTATTGGCTTTCATGTAGCCAATGCAGATTTCTCGCTGTATGTGAGACACAGTGATAGAGGGGTTGTGCTTGCTGTCATCTATGTAGATGACCTGATCATTACGGGGGACCATGATGCAAAGATCTTTGATGTAAAGATCTTTGCATCATGATAGAGGGGTTGTGCTTGCTGTCATCTATGTAGATGACCTGATCATTACGGGGGACCATGATGCAAAGATCTTTGATGTAAAGATCTTGCTTAGACAAAAGTTTGAGATGAAGGATCTGGGAGCTCAAATATTTCTTGGGCATTGAGGTGATTAAGTCACCACATATGGTATTGGATTACTGCAGAGACAGTATGGCTTGGACATGTTGTCCAAGTATGGTATGACAGGCTGTAAGCCTATCTCAGTGCCATTGGGTCAGAATGGCAAGTTGAGTGCAGATTCAAGAGAGATTTTGGAGGATCCTACTATGTATAGGTGCATAGTAGTGATAGCCATTTTTTCGGCTATCCACATTACCACAAGGAGCTACATCGGTCAAGGAAAATCACATAAACTCTTTGTCATAAATACCTTTTCACTATAAATAGGCGTGTGTGCGTTAGGGATTTTACACATATCTTCTATATATTTTTTTTATTACTAAAAAAACATCAAAAATAAATAAATTATTACGACCCATTTTGTGTAAATATTTCATTTCATATAAGGGCCTAAATATGGGGGTCTCTATTTTCTCAAATATGTAAATACTTCATTAGGTGTGTGTATTACAAAACCTAAACATAATTTTATTTATTTATTACTATTATTATTATTCTTCATAATACTTTTGGACCATCATTGTACATATGCTTCAACTTCACCATACATAAGTAAATCCTATGCCCTCACATTTCTACCCACACCATGTAGAAAGCCTACTACCCAAATCACTTTTTCCCTTAGACTATTTCATCTTTTATTCTCTCATCTACCCTAAAATAATGAGGGTCTCCCTCCCTTTTGACTTCCATAGTTTAGTATTTTTGTATATATTTTTTACTATTAAATATTTTATATATTTTTATTAAATAATTTTTCATATATCAATTATTTTTCTATATTTTATTCACAATTAGATCTCTTTATTTATTTTCCTATCATAATAACCATATTGTCATGATATGTTGACTAGTTAAATACTAGTTTGTTTTTTCTTATTATGTAAATCCTTTATAAAATGGAAAAAATCTCCTCCATGCAAGTGTCCACATACACTTGAGTCTCTAAGGTCAGGGTATGATGTATTGGGGGGCTCACTCTTGGAGCTATCAAGAAATTCCACCAATGGGGACCCACACAAAGATTTTAAAAATTCAGGAAATACATGATTCTATTGAATTTTTTGCGCCCGCCTCCACTCCGAATTTGGACTAGTCATCAAAAGACAAAAGTTAGCTCGGGAGCTCAGGAATATGCTCAATTTTTTTGAGAATTTTTGAAGCTAATGGCGGTGAGATATGAATTTTTTATTGGACCCCAGTCTGCCCACTTTTTGGCAAGGTACACCTAGTCTCTTCTCACCTCCCTTACACATTCATCACCTACATACTTACTCATTCCTTTCTCACTCCATCAAACCTGCAAACTTCATGTCCTCTCTCACCCTCTCCACCTTTTCCCTCTCCTTCCATCTCCATTTGCTCTCATTTCTACTCTACACCCATACCTCATCTCCATTTCTCTCCCTACTACTCCCATATTACTAAATTATTTTCCCAATCTCAAAAAATACATAAAAATTCAGCATGAATGTATCATATTAGCCTCTGCAAATATGGGGTTTCCATCTACAAAAATCCCCATGTTCTTCACCTCAATCAACCTTTGTGGCGTCAAATGCAAGAAGGAGACCGGCGGTCAACTTAAAGATCTACACATGGGAGAATCCAAGCTTCTTCGAGCTTTCAACCACACAAAGGATCTTTCCAAATCTTTACTCCTCTCACTCATTTTGTACATTGTATTACTAACCTTTTATAGTGATTACTAACTACTAACCACTAACATTTGTAAATAAGCACCCACTCTACTACTTTTGGAGTAGGAATTATTACAAGTTATTTGCTCAAACCTCTACATCACACTCTCCTCTCATCTTCAATAATTCTCTCACCTTGAGCCCACATCCATGTGACTCAAGGGATAAGAAGAGGCCCACTCTCAATTCAAAATAAAAAATCCATAATCTATGATTTTCCATAATAAGATTGATTAGGCTTAATCCTAATTGGGGCTTCTCAAACCTATAAATAGAGCCCCCTCCATTCCTTGTAAAGGAGGAGATTACACACATTGTACACCACTCCCAACTCTAGTGTGTAAGGAGATAGTGAAGCTTGAAGCTTGAAGCTAGTTATGTCATTGTGAGGGCTTGAGTGATGCCATACTCCCTATCATAATTGTATCTTGCCTTTGTGCATAAATAAGATTAGTAGTTTGGGTGCAATTGCATACAAATCTTGGACTCCTACATCTCCAAAGTTGATTTAGCGAAGCGGTCCAATTTTTGATTTAAGGTATTTGATCCTTGTATTTTGTGGTGTGATTTTATGCTTTGAGGCTTGATGGCTTGTTTTTGATTTGTTGCTTTTCAATTCATGGTAAGAGGGTTGTATGGTGAGAGGGATCCCATAACCTTAAGACCAAGTGCATTAGCGACAACAAAATCAAGCTTATATTATCTCTCTAAGTTCTTCTCCAAGTTTGGTATGCATCTATTTGTGTTATGCTAGTCTCCTCCACACATAATACCATATGTTATGAGTGTTTGTTGAGAGTGTGTGTATCTTTTGATTGATGTATATGGTTAGCTTGTATTGATTGGCTGCAAGGAAAGATCTTTGGTGTCCTAGTTCACACACATAACTAGGTGGTGCCCCTTTTCTTGTTGGGTGTGTGGTTTTGGGGTTCTTATGTTTGTGTTGCGTTATGCCCCAAGCCCATTGAGCAACACGGGAGCCTTGAGGAGTGCTTAGAGGCCGCTCTTCTTGTTGCCCGCCCCGGACTGCCTCAATTTTGGTGCCCCCACTGAGGAACGAGCAGTTTTTAAATGGGTATTTAAGGTACATCGATCTCTCTAACACATAAATTTCTTTGTTTGCTTGTTGGGTATCATATTTTAAGAAGAAAAGTGGTACTTTTGTGTGATCTTTCATGAACAATCCACCTCCTCCTAATCCTCTTGGGATTCAATTCAACCAGTTTCATTGGGTGCACTCCATTAGAGTGAATGTTTGCATTGATAGAAAGATTTTTTACCAACAACGCATGGTTCTTCTTTTTGGTCCAGAAAGACTAAGTGAGATTTTAGCATCACCTAATCATGTCATACTTCCCATTGTAGATTACACCATTTCCTTTGATGTGCATATTTTCATCTTGTTTTAGCTTAGTTTTATGAATCAAGAAGACTTATACCGTAGACCAATCTCTTATGCTAGTCAAGAAATACACTTAGTTGTTGGTAGTAAGTTACAATTTCAGCGTGTCATTCGTCGTATATTTGGACCTAGGCAAGTAGCAGCCATTAATGCCTCAGTTAATCCATTTATTTTGCCTTTGATTCGTTATGACATAAGCTTTGACGTCTACATTTTCATTCTACTTTGAAAAAGAAAAAAAAGAAAGAAAAAAAAGAAAAAAGAAAAAAGGAGTGAGAGAGAAAGAGAGTGAAGGAAGACCTTTGTGCAATCATATTTTTGCTTCCTTCTTCTCAAGCATGGATACCACTAGGCAAATGAGTGGCTATCCCTTATTCTTTGGAGAGCCCGGTGAGGATGCCGAGTTATTCTTATCAAACTTTAGAATGGCACTCCACATAAAGAGAGTGGTAGGAGACCAAGAATGCTTAGACATGTTTGAGTTGGTCCTACGAAGAGATGCTTCCACTTGGTTTCAATCTCCACGTGCACTTGCACGAGTAGATTACAAGGGGGTCATGCAACTTTTTAGAGACAATTACTTCACTCCTTTGAACACACAAAAGCTATGGCAAGAAATAGTTGCTCATAAGCAAAAGGATCTAGAGGACTACTTGAGTTATAAGCAAGAATTCTTACGTCTTTGGACTCTTTGGTTGCGTAGTCTTCCTAACCCTGGAGATGGTGCTAAATTCTTGAAGAAGGAGAGATTTATTGCAGGGATGTACCCATCACTAAAATTGCAAGTAGAGTCAGGAGAGCCCACAACATTTGATGCTGCTGAGGCTAGGGCTACCAAGAAACTCCGAAAGATGAGGTGTATGCTTGGAGGGGGCTTTATCTTTGATGACTCAAAGCCTAGGGAAGAGGTACAATCTTGTACTCATAGAGAATTACCTGAGGTCACAGTCGAGGTGATAGAAAAGTTAAATGAGTCTTTAAATAACTTGTCTATCCACTTTGCACAAGCTGTGGAACAGAAGGGCCAAGCTAAAAGGGTTGAAGAACGAGAGCAACAACCTAGGCGACTCTTGCAATGTTGGAATTGCGGAGAGTCAGGGCATGGGATGTATAATTGTTCTTGGCCTCGTGGGGAGCCAGGGAAGCCTAACATGAATTATCCAGTGAGATGAATGCAGGTGAAGGCACTAGTCAACAACAACCGATGATTTTGCAGAGGCCCAATGCAACAAGACCACCTCCACGAGGAGTGGAAGGAATGCCACCCTTGCCGGACCCAAATGTACATGTGGTAGAGGTAACAAAGGCCAAGGAGGTAGACATTGAAGCAAATGGTGTCAAATGAGGGCGTGGAAAAGAGAAGGAAAAGGAGGGTGTGGCATCACAAAGTGACCATGGACGAGGAAAGAAAGTGAAGGAAAACAAGGAAGTCAAGAGGAGACGACGTCGTATAAACCTCCAAGATTTCCCCCTTGGACATGGTATGGCTCCATACAACCTTTTGGAAGACATGAGAGGTAAGGGTCCTGATATCTCGTGGCCTCAATTTCTAGCCTTATGTCCACAAGTTAGGAGGGAATTAACAAAGGCCGTGAGCACTAGGAGAAAAACAAAAGAGAATGTGCCTGTTGTAAAAATTTCACAAGCCGAGATGGATGAGGACATTACACCTATATTAGATTGCTACATCAAGGGAAGGCTAGTTAAGAAGGGTCTAGTAGATGGGGGTGCACAAATTTGCATCATGACAGAGGACCTTATGCAAAAACTAGGCATGCATATTCATGAAACACCTGAAATTAAGGTGAAAATGGCAAACAATAGCAAAGCAAAGTGTCTTGGGATTTGTAAGAATGTTTCTGTGGAAGTTTTTGGCATTAAGAAGGTTGTTGATTTTTATGTTATGTCTACCAAGGGAAGTGGTTATCCATTTATCCTAGGTAGACCATGGCTAATGAGAATGCAAGCTTTGCAGGATTGGGAAAATGGAAAGTTAATTGCAGGAATGAAAATCGTAAGAAGATTATCTTTGACATGAAGGAGCAACGACAAGAGGAGATGAATGAAGAATCTTCTCAAGGCGAAACAGAGGAGGATTGGACTGATGACGCCTCAAAGGAAGAAAGCAGCAGTAGCACTATGGACGAGGAGTCTTCCATTGAAGTCATGGGGGTAAGATTCAGAGCAAAAGACAAAGAGACACCCTGCCAAGGTTTGGAGGAGGTAGGCTCTCAAGAAGACCAAATTGTGCATGATGAAGAAATGTTTGATGCTATGCTCTCAAAAACGCTTACATCGGAGGAAGGAGAGGAGTTTAAATGTGTACTAAGGAAATTTCCCAGGTTTTTTGCTAAAGATTACACAGATGTGCGTGGCGTAGAGGCCATTCAACACAAGATCGAGCTAAAGCCAGAAGCCAAACCTAAGGCACAAAAACTACGAAGACTAGGAGTCATCAAGGAGCAAGCACTACTCAAAGAGGTGAGGAAGCTTCTAGCAGCGGGATTCATATATCCTGTAGAAAATTCAGAGTGGGTCTCTCCCGTCGTGGTCACTCCCAAGAAGAACGGCAAATGGAGGGTTTGTGTGGACTATCGTCCACTCAACGAGGCAACAAAAAGGGACCACTTTCCTCTCCCATTTCAAGATGAGATCCTAAATGAGGTAGCAGGTCATGAGAAGTATACAATATGTGATGGCTACTCGGGTTACTTTCAAATTGGGATTGCATTGGAGGATCAATTGAAAACAACCTTCATCACTCCTTGGGGTTGTTATGCTTTCAGAGTCATGCCGTTTGGTTTAACCAATGCTCCAGCGACATTTCAACGTTTTATGAACATGGTGTTTCAAGCATTCTTTGGGAAATCCATTAGAGTGTTCATAGATGATTTTTGCATCTATAGCTCTAAGTCATTGCATGTGCAGAGGGTGGAAGAAGGCTTGAAGAAACTCTACGACATGGGGGGCCAACTCAATCCTGACAAATGTCATATTGGTGAGGATGAAGTAATCTTGCTTGGTCATAAGGTTTCTTCCAAAGGCATTGAGGTGGATCCTACAAAGGCAAAGGCTCTTATCGACCTACCATCTCCAAAGAGTCTCAAGGAGGCCATCTCATTCATTCAAAAGGTGAAGTACATGTCACGCTTCATTCACTTAGCCTCAGAGTTACTTCACCCCTTGCAAAAATTGACTCAACAAGTAGAGTTTGCATGGTCTAATGAGCTTGAGGAGTACTTTTGTAACATTAAAGTCATTTTGTCAGAGCTACCAACACTCATGCCTCCTTGTTGGGAGTACACTTTCTTTGTTAGCTCTAGTGTTGGAAAGGAAACAGTGGGTGCAGTTTTGTTACAGCAAGATCCCCACAGTACTAGGATGCGGCCCATCTACTTTGTTAGTAGGGTCATGAATGTCTTGGAGAAAGGCTACACGGAAGCGGAACTCATGATGCTTGCTCTCATCTTTGCGGTGAGAAAATTTAGATCCTACTTGTTACCAAAACCTTTTGTAATTCTCACTACAGAAAATTTGTTTCCTTGGGTGTCTTCTCAAATGACTATCAGTGCTAGAATCACAAAGTGGGTTATGGAATTGCAAGAATTCCAATACTCTTTCAAGGTAGAAGATAGTGTGCGTGCACAATTGGCAGGGATTCTCACTTATAGAGTGCATGAAAAGGAGATTAAGGTGCCTGAAGTAAAGACCCTACCATTGCCACCACCTAAAACTATACCTAATGCATTCACCTTGTTCTTTGATGGAGCTTTTAGAAAAGCCACAGGTAAAGCAGGGGGAGGGCTGGTGCTGCTCAACCCAAATGGAGAGGTGGTTATGAAGGAGAAGGTCAACTTGCCAAGTTCTACCAGCAACAATGAAGCAGAGTACGACATACTACTTCATGGTTTGAAGGTGTGCATCAATCAAGGGATACAACGTCTCCTGGTAAAAGGGGATGCACTTCTTATTGTAAGGCAAATTTTAGGCATTTGGGCATGCAAGAATGAAAGATTAAGGCAAAAGGTTCATGCTATCCGTAGGCTGTTTAATCAATTTGAGGAGGTGCAATTGTATCATATTCCTAGGAAACAAAATGAGGATGCTGATCTACTTGCATAACAAGCTGTTGCATGTGTTAAGAAGGAAATGCAAGTAGTAGTCTTGGCTGCAGCGGCTATTAAGCAACCACAGTACCAAGGAATGGAGGCACTGGCTCCCATAGTGAGCTACATCTTGGAAGGTGAATTCCCACAAGACTTCACAAGGGCACAAAAGAGGAGACTCATGAAGAGGGCAAGTTCTTTCTTGTTCTTAGAAGGTGCCCTCTACCAAAAAGGAAAAGATCAAGTGTGCAGAAGAGTACCAACAACCAAGGAGATTCCAGCCATTTTAGAAGGTTTGCATGAAGAAGCATGTGGTGGCCATTTTGCTCAAGAACTAACTGTGAAAAAGATTTTGCTTGCTGGGTATGTTTGGCCAAGCTTACATGTGGATGTCCAACATTGGTGTGGGAGCTGTCATAACTGCCAAGTCAATGGTAATAAGAGGTTGCTACATGGTCCACGTCATTGCAAGTGGTCCATTTGAAAAATGGGGCATTGATGCTATGGGTCCACTACCTAGAACTAAAAATGGAAAATTGTACATCTTAGTGGCCATAGACTACATGACTAGGTGGGTGGAGGCTCAAAGTGTGGCAAGGGTGAATGGAAAGACTGTAAGCAAATTTGTTTACACTCATATATGTTGCAGATTTGGCACCCCCTTGGAGATTGTTTCTGATAATGGTCCAGGTTTTAGAAAAGGTTTGCTCACCGAAGTTTGTGAAGAGCTTCATATTTCACATTGTCATAGCACACCCTACTATCCCCAATCAAATGGGTTAGTAGAGAAGGCTAATGGTGTCATTGCAGGAATCATAAGGAAGATGGTGGAGAACAAGACGAAGCTTTGGGATGAGTTCCTTGATGGAGCACTATGGGCATACCGGACTACCTACCGAGAAGCAACGGGGTTTACGCCCTTTCACTTGGTTTATGGTCAAGAAGCATTGCAGCCTATTGAGCTCAACATTCCAACAATGCGGCTACATGGAAAAGGTGGACTAGGAGATCAAGATGCATGGGTAGATCAACTTCTCACTTTAGTTGAGCTAGAGTGGAAAAGAGAAGCTGCATACGAGTGCTATAGAAGAAAAGCCATGCAAGTAGCACAGAAGTTCAATGCAACTTTGAAAGACAAGGGCATCAAAGAAGGAGATCTTGTGCTAAGGTATGACAATCGACTTGATAATCGGTTTGATGCCAAGTTTGAAACTAGATGGCAGGGACCATACATTGTCAAGAAGGTTTTCAACTCTAGCTATTATCAGCTCATGGATTTGGATGGCAAAGAATATTCTAAGAAGGTTAATGGCTACAGACTCAAGCCATACTTGAGTCGCATTCTATCGACAGACTTACAAAAGCAACCACAAAAAGGAGATAAAAGGGCATGTAAGTTATGTGGCTTGAGTGATGGATGTGGTGTAAAACACAAGGAACAGAAGAAAGATGGACAAGAGAACCACATTACACCACTTGCTTTAGAAGGCCTACATTATTATGGTACATGAATATACCATCATCTAGGGGGAGGGCTAAATGATAGCCATTTTTTCGGCTATCCACATTACCACAAGGAGCTACATCGGTCAAGGAAAATCACATAAACTCTTTGTCATAAATACCTTTTCACTGTAAATAGGCGTGTGTGCGTTAGGGATTTTACCCATATCTTCTATATATTTTTTTTATTACTAAAAAAAAGAGTTTTTGCCAGCTGCTCATCAAAAATAAATAAATCATTACGACCCATTTTGTGTAAATATTTCATTTCATATAAGGGCCTAAATATGGGGGTCTCTATTTTCTCAAATATGTAAATACTTCATTAGGTGTGTGTATTACAAAACCTAAACATAATTTTATTTATTTATTACTATTATTATTATTCTTCATAATACTTTTGGACCATCATTGTACATATGCTTCAACTTCACCATACATAAGTAAATCCTATGCCCTCACATTTCTACCCACACCATGTAGAAAGCCTACTACCCAAATCACTTTTTCCCTTAGACTATTTCATCTTTTATTCTCTCATCTACCCTAAAATAATGAGGGTCTCCCTCCCTTTTGACTTCCATAGTTTAGTATTTTTGTATATATTTTTTACTATTAAATATTTTATATATTTTTATTAAATACTTTTTCATATATCAATTATTTTTCTATATTTTATTCACAATTAGATCTCTTTATTTATTTTCCTATCATAATAACCATATTGTCATGATATGTTGACTAGTTAAATACTAGTTTGTTTTTTCTTATTATGTAAATCCTTTATAAAATGGAAAAAATCTCCTCCATGCAAGTGTCCACATACATTTGAGTCTCTAAGGTCAGGGTATGATGTATTGGGGGGCTCACTCTTGGAGCTATCAAGAAATTCCACCAATGGGGACCCACACAAAGATTTTAAAAATTCAGGAAATACATGATTCTGCTGAATTTTTTGCGCCCGCCTCCACTCTGAATTTGGACTAGTCATCAAAAGATAAAAGTTAGCTCGGGAGCTCAGGAATATGGCCGCTCTTCTTGTTGCCCGCCCCGGAGTGCCTCAGTAGGAAGCTTTATCTACATGACGATCACCAAGCCGAATTTGAGCTATGCTGTTGGGTTGGTGAGTCAATTTATGCTGGTTCCACACGGAAGCCGCATTTGGATGCATTGAGATGCATACTGAGATATGTGAGGTCTACTTTGCATTGTGGACTATTTTATGAAACTGGGACAAAGATATGTGTACATGGGTACATAGATGCTGATTGGGCTGGTAGTATCTCAGATAGAAGATCTACTAGTGGCTTTATGTTTTCTTTGGGGAGTGCTGCTATGACTTGGAGCAGTAAGAAGCAGCCTACGGTTGCTCTATCCAATACAGAGGCCGAGTACAGAGGTGTTGCTATGGCAGCATGTGAGGTAGCTTGGTTGAGAAAGCTACTTGTAGATTTGGGTCTATCAGTGGGATAGACAAGTTGTCATTTTCTATGACAACATTAGCAGTATACAGTTGGCTAGGAACCTAGTTTTTCATGCTCGCACGAAGCATATAGAGGTCCACTACCATTTTGTCCAAGAGAAGGTTTTGGCAGGAGACATTGACCTTGTTTATGTCAGCACACAGGATCAGGTCGCTGACATCTTCACTAAAGCGTTGGGTACAGAGAGAAGCTCTGCAGATTCAGGGCTTTGCTTGGTGTACATGAGATGGAGTTGAGCTCGAGGGGGAGTGTTGAGATATCAAGCTCATCTAGTGAGACGGTGGACACTGATGACCCGCCTGGGGGATAGGCCCCACACTTACACCACTGGCATGGTTGGTGAGATCATGGGTGATATGCGGCCAGTGGGATGACAGGCTGTGTGACAGCCATTCTAGAGACTCCAGCTCATTTAGTTGGGTTCACACTATAGAGAACCCTAGTATGTAGTTGGTTGAGTACCTTTCATATTGGGTGCACTCTTATCTTTGTATATGGTGTGTTGAGTGTTGTGTGAAGAAGAAGAAGATTTTCAGCCTCTCACCTTCTTGTGTGTTCTCATTTAGGACTTCCCATAAGGAGGTGATGTTGTGAAGACAAAGGAGAGGAAGGTGAGGTTGGGAGAGGAAAGAATATTGGCAAAGTGTAACCATTGGGTGGATTGTGAAGACAAAGGTGGGGGGTGGTTGGGGTTGGGGTTGGGAGAGGTGGTAGGGGGTGTAACCATTGGTGGAGTGGAGGGGTGTTGAAGCAGAGGCAGCAAGACAAGAGTGGGAAACAAGGTTAATGGGGCATTAAGTTCTTAGATCAGAAGCTTCTATAATGGGTGTATTGTCCAGATGATGGGCCTACAAGGAAGGGGGTCTTGAGGAGTTACCTAAAACATGTGGACTCCACTCTGAACTTCTTCCATGCTCCACTATAAAAGTTGTTGAGATGTCAAGCTTAACATGAGCTGACACTCACGAGGTGCCTACATGACCATTTGACATTTACATCACTGATGACGGGTTTGGTAGCTAGCACCGACATATCTTTGCCCGAGATTCTACAACTGGACTACACCGACTAGTCCACATCTACCCACACCTCTTAGCGTGTTCACATTATGGACCACTTGTATATACTCTATTATGTGTGTTAGTCACTTTATCTTCTCTGTAGACCTCTTTTGTTCTGTGAAGAAGAAGAAGAATTTTCAACCTCTCACCTTGTGTGCTCTTTTTCTAGGGTTTGTGTGTGTGTGTGTGTGTGCGCGCGCGCGCGCGCTTGCAAGAGCGCAAGCTCTCTTCTCCTTAAATTTTTTCATGGTACCAGAGCCTAGTTCATGCTAAGGGCTAAGCGACAAGCAAGAGAAGCATAGGAAGCGGTACAAGGGCAAGAGCTTCATCTACTCTTCCCCCTTTGTGTTGGCTACTACACCCTTATCGGGAGCTCTTCGGGAGGCACTTGCAAACGAACTTCGATTGAGGAGCTTTCTTCATGGGATCAAAGCTATAGAGCAACTATATTGTCCGTTGAATGAGGTTTTTCTGGTCGAGAACGCGTTTCGGGCACGTCTAGACCTCTGTTTTTCAGTTTGCACAGGCATTCTACGGGCACTGCGGATAAGTTTTAATTCTCTGCAGAACTCTGTTTTTGGAACTACAGGAAGGGCAATTGGTTGTGCAGACACTGTATGTATTGTAAAGAGGTCTTAAGTTGCCATTGGGTGTATGTATGCAAATTGAGGTCACTGGTTGTGACAGTTTAGGTGTAGTATAGTACCGCTGCAGAGAATATAGCAGTTTGTGCAAGTCAAACAAGAGTGCTGTTTTTGGTAAATTTGTGTTACAGAAAAGGTATTGAAGCTTGGAGGTTTAGATTGACAAATTTCCTAATGGAAAAAGGTTATTGGGATTACATTGAAGGTGAACATGAGGAGGCACCGGAGATACCGGAGATTCATTCAACTGCTCTGTAGATGTAAAAGAGTTCAAGGATTGGAATCAAGGAGCAAGGAAAGTCATGTATTGGCTTTCTATTAGTATACAGGACACCATGATTGGGCATATACAGGATGCCAAGTCACCTAAGGAGGCATGGGACACCTTGGTGAAGCTGTATGAAACCAACACCAAGGCACGAAAGATTCAATTGAAGAATGAGCTTCATACTGTGGAGAAGAAAAATACGTATGTGAATGATTATGCCTTGAAGATCAAGGGAATTGTGGAATCCCTTACATCAACTGGTGTTTTTGTTGATGATAATGATAAGGTGGAATTGTGTCTACATGGTCTCGAGCCATAATACAAGGCATTCAAGACGTCTATTCAAACTCAGGAGAACATTCCCAACTTCACAAATTTGGTGTAAATGTTGATCATTGAAGAGAAGAACTTGGGTGAAGATCAACAATCTTCACAAAACAAAAATAGTTCAGAGCAGCAGGCCTTCTACACAAGTGCAGGGAGAGGAAGAGGTAGAGGTTGTAGACGTGGCCAAGGTGGTGGCCGAACATGTAATCAGAATTATGGTTAGTAGCAGCAACAGTCCTAGGATTCACAACAACAACACACAAGTGGAAGAGACCAGTTTAGAGGCAGGGGGAGTCAAATAGGTCATGGTAATTGGCAAAGGCAACATAATGATACACAAGGGTATTTTTACTATGGTAAGCCTAGACATGTGCAAGCAGATTGCTATAAGAAGCAGAGTGACGCGAAATGAAAACGTGCAGCAAAATAACTATGCATCCTCTAGCAGAAATAATGAGGACAATGAGAGGTTGTTTGTTATGCAACGTGGTTAATGATGTGTCTGGAAATGATGTAGCAATATGTAAGGATGATGTATGGTATGTTGATCCAGGTGCTTTGAACCACATGACAAATCATGGTGAGTGGTTCAAGGAAATGAAAAGTCTTGAGAAAGACCAGGTTTTGTTGAAATAGGGGATGACATTGTTCATCCGATTGCCCATGTTGGAGATGTGCCATTGTCTATTCAGGATGGTAAGGTGAAGTACCTTGCAAATGTACTTCATGTTCCAAACATTACAAAGAATCTGGTTTCAATTGGCCAGACGATTGAGCAGGGTTTGCAGGTCCGATTTAATCTTGATGGGGCTGTTATGTAGAAGACTTTAAAGATAAGTGTAGTTTGGTTGCAAAAGGTAGCAGAGTGGGCATAATGTTTACATTGAATGTAAATATGCCTTAAGTGAGTGCTGTAATGTTTGCAAATGGTTCAGGAGTTGTTGTAGATACAAACATTTGGCATAAGAGAATTGGGTATGTAAATGTGCAAAGAATGAAGTCTATGTAGACTAAAGAAATTGTAACAGAGCTGCCTAAGTTTAAAGTTAAAGGTATGCAAAAATTTTGTGCAGCATGCCAATTTGGAAAGCAAACAAAACATGTATTTCCACATGACAAAAAAGTGAGCAAGATTGTACTAGATGTTGTACATTCAGATGTATGGGGTCCTGCGAAGACTATATCTATGGATGGCTGCAGGTACTACGTAACATTCATTTTGATGACCACATGAGGAAAGTATGGGTGTATTTCATGAAGGAGAAGAGTGAAGTGTTCACTCATTTTTAGAATTTCAGAGTTATGGCTGAAAAACAGACAAGAAAGCATGTGAAGTGCCTAAGGTCAAATGGAGGGGGACAATGAGTTCTCTGAATTCTTATTGTGAAAGAATAGCATTCAGAGAGAGACAATTTACATGTAGATACACTCCGCAGAGCAAAATGGAGTTGATGAGCGAAAAAAAAGGCACATTGCAGAGATAGCACGAGCATTGATGGCAAAGAAGAATATGCCACATAGGTATTGGGTTGAGGCTGTGTCTACAACAGTTTATATCATGAACAGGACTCCTAATGCAGCCATACATGATGTAACACCAGAGGAGAAGTCTACTGGCAACAATAAACCTGATTTGTCTCACTTGAAAGATTTTGCATGTATTGCATATGTGCATGTGCTAGATGAGTTTCATTCTAAGTTGGATCCAAAAGCAGAAAAATGTGTGTTTATTGGGTATTCCCTTGAGAGCAAAAGGGATATAGATGTTATAATCCTGCTACACGTGAATTGAGGGTAAGCAAGGATGTTGTATTTAATGAGATGAGTAGCTGGTATGCTGCTAAAAAAGATGTTGTGGGCTTATGTAAGTGGAAATGTGGTTGCAGAGAATGCAAGTCAGCAATCACAGTCATTGAGTAGACCAGGAGAGTCCTCATCCAGCGGTTCTGTTGATAGACCATGGAGTGATAGGCTGCATCATAATACCAATCCTGAAAATGTAGTTGGTACATCACATAAAGGCAAAGAGAAAGTGGTCGAGCCTCTTGGTGTGCCTGATATTTCTACAGGGCATTCTCTTATTGATGGAGATTCTAGTGGCTTGGAGATGAGCCTTGATGAGGAGCTTGGGATTCCAACAATGAGGACACCTGGTGTGAAGAAGGCTATGGAAGCCATGAATGAAAAGTTACAAAGACCTGAAAGAGTCAAAAACCCTGTGTGCAGACATTAACTTATGATGGTTATGTGGCACATCACTATGCTTATATGGCAAAAGTTGTGCAGGTTGTAGAACCCAAATGTTTTGATGAGACTATTGGAAATAAGTGTTGGGAGAAAGCTATGGATGAGGAGATGGATGCATTGTATGGAAATAAGATTTGGGATTTGGTGCCATTGCCTGAAGGCAAGAAAGCTATTGGTTGTAAGTGGGTGTATAAGGTGAAACATAACAATGATGGTAGCATAAGCAGGTACAAGGCTAGATTGGTAGTCAAAGGATATGCACAGACACATGGGATTGATTATGAGGAGACATTTTTCCCAGTTGCAAAGATGACAATTGTGAGAGTTGTGATTACGGTGGCTATAGCTAAAGGCTGGTTTTTACATCAAATGGATGTAAAAAATGTGTTCTTACATGGTGACTTGCAAGAAGAGGTGTATATGGATCAGCACCGAAATAGGTTTCACATACAAATATAGTTTCCAAACAAAATTCCCATCTTTCCACAACATTCCACATCATTTCACATCTTCCGCATCATTCCACATCATTTCTCATTATTCCACATTTTTCCACATCAATTCACATCACATCATTCCACATTCATTCACATCATCCCCCCACATCAATTCCACATTCATTCACATCAATCCACATCGATCAACACATCAATCCACATCAACCCACATCAATCTACATCAATCCACATCGCACCATATGTCAATCCACACATCCCACACATCACTTCTCATCACTCCACATCACTCCTCATCACTTCTCATCACTTCTCATCACTCCACATCATTCCACACATCAATCCCACACATCACTTCTCATCACTCCACATCATTCCACACATCACCCTACATCATTCCTCACCTCAATCCAATTTCCACAAACAAGACGGTCTCTTTTCGCTTTGAGCGAATAAGGTTTGATTATCAACTTTCCTTGATCTAGTTATCTGAATTTTTGTTCCACAATTAACCAGGTTAAAAGTACAGTTACTTTACTTTTTATACTGACAGAACTTTCTAAGTCTCGGCCAATTACTTGGCTTAGTTAAAGATAACTTTTTCTGGACTCAATTCAGTTAAGTCTAAATTTTCGTTCACTTTTGGATCCTCGATCCTTTTAAGAATTCCAGATTCCTTTCCTAGTCATAAGTTTTTACATTCATCCAACAAAGCGTGTTACTGGTCTTTTTTTGGGAAATCATTTTCTCGTTTAGAATGTACTTAAGATTCCATTTCTGGTATACTTCATAATTCTAAAAGTTAAATGTGTTCATAATTCCTCTTTCTAATTAAAATTATCCATGTTTTCTCGATGCATTCCTATGAATATTTTCACATTCTTTTCTCAAATTTCCCAAAATAAAATATGCTCAATATTCTTCTTTTTGAATAAAATATTTATGCATAATACGATCTCATGGGATTTACAAAATCAATTATACCCATGATTCCTCTTTTTGATTAAAAATTTATCTATGTTTTCTCGATGCACCCCTATGAATATTTTCACATTCTTTTCTCTATTTTCCCAAAATAAAATATCATGGAAATCCCTCTTTTAACATAAAATATTTATGCACCTACTAATCCATTTTTATCTAAATGAATTATATTTATAAAGATGCTTAATTTTTACATGATAACTATTTTTTATTGTATTTTATTGCATTAGCATGTTAGCATTCATACTAGGTAGCTTAATCAACAAAAAATTCATAAAAAACAAAACAAAACTCTTGATTTTTGCTAATTTTCACTAATACAATAGTTTTTTAATTAGTAAATTCAAGAGACAAATTTCATTTAAAAAAAAATTAGAGTTGAGAGGGTAGATTGGGCTCCTTTGAACACATATTCATGATCTTCAAGCTTAGGAGACCCATATTGGACAATTTGGTCAAGAAAAACATCAAAAACTTTCCAAACATTGAATTTTAATTTTTTTTTACAAAATGACGTTTTGGGTAAAACTTGCATAATCACAACCGTGATTATGCAGTCCATGACGGTGATTATGCATTCCACAGTTGTGATTTTATTCTCTAAGATTCTCACCATGATTTTTTAGAATTACAAGGATAAAAATAATAAAATCTTATCTTATTTGGATCGATGTGATTTTGTAGTCACCAGTGAAAATCGGCTTGATTCTAGAGTCATGGCGTCAAGACAAATCATGGTGTATGTGCGACATGATTTTGTAATCATCACGATAAAAAATTAGCTTGATTTGTAGTAGCGACATATGGACAAATCACAATGTATAAGCGACGTGATTTGTAGTAGTGACATATGGACAAATCACAATGTATAAGCGACGTGATTTTACACAGTGAAGATCGGTGTGATTCTATAGTCCAGTATACGAACAAATCACAGTGTGTACGAGTGGCGTGACTTTGTAGTAGAGTCATAGTAAAAATCATGACATACGAACAAAGTCACGATACATGAGTAAACCTGTAGAATCACGACTGTGAAAAATCAAACTTGCAAAATCATGATGTAAGTATAAGGTCAAAAGAAGGTAGATGGAGCCTAAAATAGTAAAAGGGAGTGGGGAGAAGCTTTTGAGAAGCTAGAAGCTTGCACTTTGGCTAAAGGATTCCAACCTATCTAAGACCTTGTTTTTCACCCCTGAAGTCTTGTTTTTGTCATCTAGGGGTCCAAATTGACCGCCTTAACAAGTGCTACACTTCTAAATTACTTGCACCTAGAGGTATCTTAAAGTCATGCATGACTTTCAGAAGGGGTCCATATGCTAGAAACTTGAGAGAAAGGAAAGCTCCTTAGCCAAGAGACTTGTAGTAGCAAGAACAAGGTCAAAAGAGAAAAGAATAGCTAGTCTAGAAGGTCAAAGCTTAGCCCTACACATGTAGATGTGTGATTTAGACCTCAAGAAACATTTGGAGAGGATGGAAAGGATTTAGTCGACTTGCAAGATTATGGAGCTATTTGTTATAAAGGATCAAAGGCTATTTGGATGAGATGATTGTGGCTGTTATTAGTAAGGCTAAGCTTAAGGAATCCCAGGCAATGGGTCGTACCATGGGTCAAGCATACACCCAGCATGGTCGCCCCTCCAGAAATGTACCTATCGACATGATGATGAGGCTTCCACTAGTGGGTGAGTAAAAATGCACCCCATGAGCAACTACTTCCTAATTTGAGACAAGGAAGATTGGCCAATTTGACAAATATTCTTCTTTATGAATAAACCACAGGTGTGATTGTGAGAATCATGGTAGTGAACTTTCATGTAGTTCAGAATTATCTATCTTGGATTCATGAGAAAACATTGTGGCCATGTGGTTGCACATTTGAGTGAGTTTTAGCTTCCATGATTTTGCAGGTGGTAGAAATCATGGCCGTGATTATGGAAGAATAATGGTGGTGAAAACTCTTTGAATCCTTATCTATCCTTTTTTATTTAACCCTTAAAACATTTCATTGCTACAGGAGTTGGACACCCATGAGTCCAACTTGATCCTTTAATGCTGATCTTTCTTTCTGGTAGCATACATTTTTCCATTGATAAAGTTTTTGACGTTTGCACTCATTTTTATTATGATTCATTAGGTTTTGTTCATGGGAGATTCTTGTGGCATTCTACCTTCACTAGTATAGTGGTTCTTGTGGCATTCTACCTTCACTAGTATAGTGGTTCTTGTGGCTCCTTGCGGGTATTTGTTTGTCTGCCATGTGAGGAATAGGTTCTTATGCCTCCATTTTTTAGGAGAGTAGGTTCTTGTGGCTCGTTGAGCTTCTGCAATTTCAAATACTACTGGTTCAAATAGAGTTCAAAGAGTGGGTTAATGTAGATGATCTATGGGGACATCTTTGATTGTATCCCTTCATTGGATGAAGTGATGTGCAATTCCTCTTGGTGTGAGAAAGTAAAGTTTTCTATTTGGTTAGGTTGTTTTTGCTTTGTTCGGATTCATGTAAATGATCTATGGGGACATCTCTGATTATATCCCTTCTTTGGATGAAGTGATATGCAATTCCTCCTCATGTGAGAAAGTAAAGTTTTCTATTTGGTTAGGTTTTTTTTCTTGTTCTCTACATCATATAATTATTTTGTGCTTTGAGTTGAAGTTGATGATAAAACCTAATTAATCTTGATAGCTTTAGGTACCTATATGATGGTATTTCCCTTATAGTATCCCTAAGCCTGAAGGAGGTTTGTGGGTACCAATCATTGATGAATTCTTGGGTATCGAGCATGGTACCTTGGTGGCCAAGTTCTTTGTTTTTGTGTAGACCTCTTCTTCTTGGGTACATACCTCTTCTTCTTTAGGAGCCTGGTTTGCCTTTTTAGGATCCAAACTTGGGTTTCACCATCACGATATCCTTGGGCTTGCAATAGTACTCTTGGATCCGATCACTTTTGTGATTGTAGACTTGGGGACTTTAGCAAGAGGGGGTTATCATTGACGAGGTCACCATGATAGATTTTCCTTGGTCAGCTACAGTGATAAGGTTGGTTGTTTTGGTCAAGGGTCGTGGTGGCAATAGAGGGGCTATCGATGATGAGGTTCCATTAGCGTGAGGCTTTTCTTTTGTTGGTGAGGATTTTTCCTTATAGTATATTTTTCATCCTTGGATTCTTTATTAGACATGGGTTTGACCATTGATGCCACTATTGGGGTGATTGGGAATTGTTTCTAGGACTGGCTAGTAGACTGATTTTTGAGATCTTACTACTTCCTTGGTGACATTAGAGGTTCTTGAGACACGATGGATATATTTTAGGTAGCTCTTCCTTCAAAAGATGTCGATTTTACCATGCGATTTGGATAAATGGAATGGTCACTTTCATGGAGATTTGTAGTTAAACAATTTTGAATATGCAGGTTTGGGACTAGATCCTTCTTTTGAGATATATCTTATTTAGAAAGGATCATTGATGGAGAAGGTGGGTCTTTACCAAGAGTGGTTTTTGATGTAGAGGTTATAAAGAACATTGATAATTGAGTGACACCACCACTTTGGTTTGTTTGGCCGATGAAGTTCAATATAGCTTACACCAAAGTAGCCCAATCCCTTCCTAGGGTAAAATCTGCTTCCAACACATAGTCTAACACACAAATCTTACATTTCAAGGGGTTAGACTCCACATAAACTATGCATTCAAAAGCTCCTAGACATGGCATACCTTGAGTGTCAGTCTATGGAATTCATTCATAAACCTGCAATCTTGGCTCACCTATACAATGCCATATCTCATATGTCATGAGATTATGTTGCATGTAAGGATAGATTTAATATTGGATGATTTAGATTCCCAATCTTGTTTCAAATCAATTTCTATTATAGGAATCCATTGGAATGGTGTAACTTTTAGAGTCTTAGGTTCTATAGCTTCAAGTTGTTTACCTTAAGTTGTTTACCTTTTACTTGTTTTGGATTTAGTAAGATGAGTTTAGGCTCTATGTCACTTTCAGGAAAGGGTTCCTCTGGTCATAAGAGCAATGTGAAGGATGTTTCAGGGGTTTCCAAGAAGATAGTTTGCTTTCTTTCATTAATGGAGTACCAGGTGTTGACCAACCAATCACCACCAAGGACAACCTAAGTTTGGTCTCCTTTGGGGTAACTTGAAATTCACATTTGATGCTATCATCTTGAGTAAGAATTGTGTGTGAGAAATAACCCTAGACTTTGAAGTCTTGTCCTTCAGCATCTAGCACATTTATTTATCTAGGAGTGAGCATGGGTTGATGGCCAAATTCTTCCTCTGAAATAGTATTGTGAGTAATCGTTGCTTGTTTTCATTGAATGTTTTTGCACACTAGGAAATATAGCCAAATGTTGATTGGATCCTCAAGAGGTAGCATAGATATTTCCATGAACGATCCCCATTCACTCTCAAATTCATTCATTTGATCTTTAGTGCTGCTCAGCTCCTAGTCTCTCAGAGCATTTTCAAGTCTACATTTATGCATTGAGGGTTGATCAAGGGTTTGAAAGTTATTACCAGGGTCCACAAGACTAATTGTGTAGTACAAAGATGCAATTAGTTGTTTACCCCTTCCCATTGGTTGTGTTTACATTTGTGTCTCATTTACATGGGAACTTTCTATTTCATTTTCTTTTAGCTTATCGTTGCCATAAGCTAATGACATCATAATGCCTTCGTACATCACATTGAGTTCTCACCAGTCACCTTGTCTTAGAGGTTGAGTTTCATCTGGCAAATCTAGCTCATTTTGAAACAAAATTTGATAATCCTCTGGTTGGTCGTGTTTCTCTTGCATGAACATTTGGGAAGTCATTGGGGAGGAGTCAATGGGTGACTCGGTCCACCACTCAACCAATCTTACCATGCTCTCTCACATTTGATTGTTGGAATCATCAATTGTGTCAATTTGTCTTCATTTGGTTGGAAAGGTGCATGTGCTTCTAATCCCTTTTTTCCCCATGTGGTGGCATACGATAAAGGCTTGTTTTTTAGGTTTTTTCACATCCGAGTCTCGTTGTTTCTTCTCAAGATGGTGGATTTTCCTGCATTCTAAATTGACTTGAGTCCCTTTGGTGAGATTTTCTTGATTTTAATACCTCATTTGAGCTTGTTTTAACCTCCTCCATCTTTTGCTTGCCCTTGGTTTTGTTTAGTTTACGAGGTTCCAAATCTCTTTTTTGTGGTTGAGCTTTTGGTTGGCTTAAGGCTTGTTTACCTTTATTTAGTTTTTTTTTCTATTCTTGAAATTCATCCTTCAACTTTGGGTCCTCATTGGTCTCAAGATTTTCTTTGACCCATTTTGAAGTTTTAGCATTGGCAGATTTTATTTTGGTTTGCACCTTTGCTTGCAACAGTCATGTTAACACATTCAATGGTATGGTGGTTGACCGTCCATTATGCACACCAAAAATGTTGAGTGGTGCAGCCTCTATTGTGTTTGGCATTATAGTGTTTAGTTTTGGACAATTTTTAAACAAGTGGTGTAATGCATATTATTATTCACATAGGGGTTTTAAAGTGTTAGCACTGCTACTGGTGATAGGGTGTTCCAAACTGGGCAATCTACTACCTTATGTGGTCTAGGAAAATAAAAGCACTGGAGTGACAGCTTTGTCATATCCTTAATAATTTCTACCCCTTGTTTGGTCTCATTCTGGGCCAATGACACCAAACTTTCTAATGTGAGTTCTTGGATTTGCAGGGTTTGAGAGTTTTATGTCTCTTGCTGATTAATTTGTATAGTATTTCGTTGAGTTGAAAATGATATATCAATCAAACAAGGTTGGTGCTACATTACTTATCTTTGTGATTTAGTTATTCAATTGCACAAACCTTAGGATAAAGTGGTTTCATGGCCTTGTTTTCAATGATTGCAATATAAAAGCATTGGTGGCTTTATGCCCCTAGGATGAAGAGGTTTTAGATTTTGTTCATGTGTAGCTCCTTTTTCGTCCCAGATTTCTCTTCCCATCAAAGCAGTGTAAAGTTGTTGAGTGGTGAGCACCGAAATCAATTTGTTTTAGATTTTGTTCATGTGTAGCTCCTTTTTCATACCAAATTTCTCTACCCATCAAAGGAGTGAGTGGGGAGCTCCAAAATCAATTTGTTTACCCTTTTTTTGGTTGAGGGATTTCCCACTTCTAGGTTATCATCCAACATGTTATTGACCTCGTTGCAACATTGGTCAAAGGTATTAGGATTTAATACAAGGATCAAACTATGTAAGAAATTCTTCTTTAGGCCCATTATAAAACATTGTTTCAATTGAGCATCATTCAATTGAGCATCATTCAAATTTTCCCATGGTTCATACCGTGAATCCAAAGTTTTTATCGAAATGATAATATCTCATATGGTTTCATCAATTTTTCGCTCAATTAAGTAGAGTTCATGTGATGCACACCACCCCAAAAACCCATAGATGAAAGCTGACTTTAAAGTTCTGAAATTTACTTTGATCTTAGGGTGTAGTGTGGTAAACCATCAAGGTTGGCTTTGCCCACTAAGCATAATGTAAAATCTTGAACCTTAGACAAGTATAGTGAATAGCTATAAAAGCATCACTAAGCTTTGCCCACTAAGCATAATGTAAAATCTTGAACCTTAGACAAGTATAGTGAATAGCTATAAAAGCATCACTACATTGTTTAAACACTAGCATGAACTCATATGGGCCTATGGAACGATCAAAATTTATTCATATATTTGGATATTTCCCAGGCAACATCTTTAAAGGCATCCCTTGAGCTATGTTTAGCTCCTTCTTGGCCTAGAACATCTTTCAACCCATGTGTGATCCCCTTCCTAAAATGTTTAGTAGGGAAAGATTTTGTTCACTAAAGGATAAAGGGATTTAAGAAGTGATTAGGTCAACATTAGTATTATGAAAGAGACCTAAGAATGGCGGCATTGGGGTTATTACAGGTTAGGTGAAACCCAATGGAGCACTCATAATGTTGGTCCAATGTGGGTATGAAGTCCCTAAGGAGTGTGAGGCCTTAATGTGTGGCATAGGACTTAATGGCTATTGCATAAGGCTAGCTTCGAGGTCTAAATCAACCATTTGCATGTGTAGGGGTAAGCTTCGAGGTCTAAATCAACCATCTACATGTGTAGGGGTAAGCTTTGACCTTCTAGGCTAGCCATTCTTTCCTCTTTTAACCGTGTTCTTGCACCGTGATTTTGCAAGTTTAAGTTTTCATGCCATGATTCAAGAGGCATGATTGGTGATGTGGTGGCCGTGATCTCAAGTATTATTGACGTGTCAGTTGTGATTGGGGATGTGTCAGTTGTGATTGGGGATGTGGTAGTTGTGATTTCGGGCGTGATTATTGGTGATATGGAAGTCATGGTGATCAGTGATATGGCGACTATGATTAGTGATGTGGTGTGATCATGATTCTAGGTGTCATTGGTGATATGATGACTATGATTCCAAGTGTGATTGGTGATGTGGTAGGCCGTGATCCCAGATGCGGTCGATGATGTGGCAGCCATGATCTTGGATGTGATCAATGATGTGGCAGTTGTTGTGATCATCGGTGACATGGCAAAGACATGATTGATGATGTGGTGATTGTCGTGTGATCAGTGAGACGTGATCATGATCAGTGACATGATGGTCGTGATTAGTGACGTGGTGGCCATGATCCCAGATGTGATCGAAGACATGGTGGTCGTGATGAGTGACATGGAAGTCATGATTCCAAGCATGATTGGTGTTGTGGTGGCCATGATTTTGATCGTCGTGATTGGTGACGTGAAAATCGTGCTTTTTTTGTGTGATTGGTGACATGGTAGTCATGTTTTTTTGTGTGATTGGTGATGTGGCACTATGAATGGTGACATGGCAGCACGTACCATGATTTAGTAGATTGCAGAAACACACACCAATCAAGATACGATAAGGTTTACTATTTTTGGCCCTGTAATCTCAAAAATCATCAACAAGAATCTCGTGAAGATAATAATTACAGTCGTGAGACTACGTAATCATGGCGGTCGTGATTATGCATGTTTTACCCAAAAACGTGATTTTGCAAAAAAAATAAAATTCAATTTTTGGGAAGTTCTTGATATTTTTACATGACCAAACTGACAAAATAGGTCTCCTCAACATGAAGATCATGAATATGTGTTTAATGGAGTCTAATCTACCCTCTAAACTCTATTTTTTAATGATTTTTTATCTCTTGAATTCATTAATCAAAAACCAATGTATTAGTGAAATTAGCAAAATTCAAGAGTTTTGTTTTGTTTTTTATTTAAAAAATTGTTGGTTAAGCTACCTAGTATGAATGCTACTATGCTAATATTTAAAAAAAAACCTAGTTAACATGCAAAAATTAAGCACCTAAGCTCTATGTTAACACATGAGAAAAGAGAGCAAAAAAAGTAAAAATCACACCCTTTTCATGCAAATCTCTATCAAAACCCACTCTCACGACCAGAATCACGGTGTATGAGAAAACCTGTAGAATCACATCTGTGAAAACTCAAACTTGCAAAATCACAGTGCAAGTACAAGGTCAAAAGAAGATAGATGGAACCTAAAATAGTAAAAGGCAATGGGGAGAATATTTTGAGAAGCTAGAAGCTTGCACTTTGGCTCAAGAATTCCAACATGTCTAGAAGCTTCCACAAACCTTGCTGTTTTGCACCCAAAAGTCTTGTTTTTGTCATTTAGGCATCCAAACTGATTGCCTTAATGAGTGCCACACTTCTAAATTACTTGCACTTGGAGGTATCTTAAAGTCATGTGTGACTTTCATACTAAGGGGTCCCATATGCTAGTAACTTGAGAGAAAGGGAACCTCCTAAGAGACTCACAACAAGAACAAGGTTAGAAGAGAAAGAATGGCTAGTGTAGGAGGTCAAAGCCTACCCCTACACATTCAAAGGTATGACTTAGACCTCGAAGCTAGCCTCCCTTAGGTAGCCGTTGAGACCAATGCCACACCCATTGAGGCCTCACACTCCTTAGGGACTTTATACCTACATTGGACCAACACTATACACATGAGTGCTCCATTGGGTTTCACCAAACCTATAATAATCCCAATGCCACCAATCTCAAGTCCCTTGCATAACACTAACTCCAACCCAATTACTTCTCAAATATCTGTATTCATTAGTGAGAAAACACTTTCCATGCTAAACAATAAGGAAGGGGGATCATGCATGGTTTGAAAGATGTCCTAGGCCAAGGAGGAGTTGTACATAGCTCAAGGGATGCCCTTATACCTATTGCCTAGGAAATATCCAAATACATGAATAAATTTGATGTTCCATGGACCCAAATGAGTTTATGCGAGTGTTTTAACAAGGTTGTGATACTTTTGGAGCTATTGATTACTCGTCTAAGGTTTATTCTTTCACATTATGCTTAGCCGGCAAAATAGTTGATGGTTTACCATATTGCGGCTTTGAAATCAAAGTGACTTTTAGAACCTTGAAGGTTCTAAAAGTCACTTTGAAATCAAAGTGACTTTCAGAACCTTGAAGGCAACTTTCATTTAGGGTTCTCGAGGCAAGGTTATTGGTGGTGTGCATCATGCAAACTTTACTCAATTAAGTAAAAAACTGATGAAACCATACGAGACCTTATCCTCTAGATAACAACTCTAGATTCACAGTGTGAACCACATCATGGGAATTTGGAGAGTCAAAATGATCGTGTAAGAAATGCCACCTCACCTTAGAGAGAGTGTGTAAAAATGGTATCTACATCAAAAAACACATATTTATGGTAAAACATAATAATAATAATAATAAAAGGTGAATATCAAAAAGTTATAAAATAAAAAAACTGAAATCATGATAATGAAACTCCTTATAACTAAAATCATCTCATGAAACTTTATGCTTTTTTGAATGCGTCCCTTTTTGGGTTTTGCCTCCATTTACTTGTTTTAGCTCCAAAGTTGGAGGTTCAATTAGGTGAGCCAATAGCCTTATGTAGGTTTTTCATGTGTTCTGAGTAAGAAGGTGAACCAACAGGCTTAGTAAGGAGCTCAAACCCAACAAAGAAGGATATTTACAATTTACACATAGAGCTTAAAAAGGAATACGCACCAGTACGAAAGTACAACAAACAAAATACATTAACAACATGCAGGTAAATAATCTTTGGCATCAAGGAAAGAAGAACATCAACCTTTGGATGGAAGGAAGGTAAACTATACCCTATAGATCCTATCACGAGATCTTCACCACCATTCTAGAATCTAACATCATATGTAAGATTTCTTGGTGATGATCATACTAGTTTCTATGGCTACACACATAATATGGCAGCACAGATTGATGTTCTCAAGTTAGAAAACGCTTAACTCTGGAGGATTATTACTCAAAGTTTGTCGCACGTTGCAAGTATGCTTCTCTTATGACAACCACCCAACATGTGGCCCGTTTTTGCCAAGGGTTGAATGAGCCCCTAGACTCTCGTCTTGAAGCAATGAGACCAACCACTTTGCAAGATGCTCTTACCCAAGCCAAACTATTGCTAAAAGAAGTAAATTGGGAAGATGAATCTACCCTCTTAAAATATTACCCAAAGTTTATGTTGAGATGAGGACATCTCGATTTGTTTTAACGAGGGAAGGATGCCCATTATAAATATAGCACAATAAGCACAATGTGACATATCTATTACAAATATACTTCAAGTAGTTCATTACGGTTACATCGAGTTGTTATTTTTATCCCTAGGAAGAAGTTGCTACTTTTAGGTGATTACATATTAAGCACCTTTTACTTAGGAAATGAGAAAAGTGGATTCAAAATTGAAATCTTAAGCATTGCTTTACCCCCAGTAGGCCCTTTTTTAGAATTGAAACAAGTAAATGAAGTGGCCTAAATCAACCTGCAAATTTTTTAAATCCGGAAGCTTCAAATAAAAATTAGCTGCATTTCAGATGTCCAAATGAAGGTTGGAAAGCGCTCATGGGATCGTGATGCAGCCCCGAGTAATTTCACTAAAAAAACTTGGTGGCCTGATAGCCCCGCCCCATGACCCTCACCCGAGTGACAACGATGCCTAAAAATGTCTCCCCTGAATAGTTGAGAGTTCACTTCTTGCTAAAATATGCACATGCACATCCACGGGTTCCTTCATCAAATCCCACCCATGACAAACAACATGCACCATGCTCGTAGGGCACGTGTCCCCCCCTTGCCAGCTCCCCTTTCCCCCCACGTACACCCCTTCGAGACTCATCTTGGGTACGTGGTGCTCCCTGCCCAATGCAGCTATGCACCTTGTCTAGATGGCACCCCCACTTAGATGAGCTTGCCCCCCTGGCACACTTTCCCTCCTCACCGATGCACCTACTGCCCATGCAACTTGTCCAAATGGCACCCCCACTTGGATGCACTTGCCTCCCTACTGGCACTCTCTCCCTCCCTGTCCAGCAGAGCAGACCAATGCCCATGCACCTTATCTAGATAGCACCCCCATCTGGATGCACTTGCCCACCTTATCTAGATAGCACTCTCATTGTGCAAGAATCCCCTCCACGCACCTATATAAACCCCCTCCCTCCCTCCTCCTGGAGGTATCCTTTAGGAAGTAGCCCGTCATAGGCTAGGCTCTAGGACATGTCATACAGCTTCTCTCCCCCCATGTGAATAGACTCAAAGCCACCCTCTTAGCCTCCCCTAGCCAAGGTTACCCAAACCCAAGCTCCACTCCCCTTTAGAGCTCCAAAGCCCCCCATATGAAGAGACTTAAAGGTGAGCATAGGGTTTTTTCTCACTAGTGAAGCTTTAGGATTTCAAGCAAGTTTTTGGTGGCCCAAACTTAACTTTGTTTCCAAATCCATCTGATCTGCTAGAATCCTCTCTCTCTCTCTCTCTCTCTCTCTCTCTCTCTCTCTCTCTCTCTCTCTCTCTCTCTCTCTCTCTCTCTCTCTCTCTCTCTGTGTGTGTGTGGTAATCCCCAGTATTTCACACCCACCTCACTCTCTTTCCACAAAGGTAGGTCTATGGCACCAAAAGGAAGAATTGCACGACATCCAAGGCAAAAATAAAGAGGCACATGTCCATGCACACAACTTTGCTCCTTCTGAAGCAAATCTTCACACCAGGTTGGCCATATTTTTTATTCTTTTAAATATAAGCAATTTCTCCCTTTTGTCTCACGAAGTTAAGACTCTTAGTGCCCAATTAGGCTTAGAAATATTACTTCCTTATTGGATAAACATACAACGATTATGACTAGCATCATAGAACTATGGCACCTCACTTTTAAGTTAAGTAGTCTAAAAATTTAAGATTCCAATATGGGAAATTGCTACTATTCTCCTCGTAAATGCCTTTAAGTGTCGTGAAGCAAGGATAGTAAGCGAAACTATGATCGAGTTACCTTGTTCCCGAAATTCTTTATGGTTCTCTTTTTATATTGACAAGGAATATTAGCTAAGAAGATTATTGTTATCTAATGTTTCTTTCTATATTATCACTCAATAAATTATTGGAAAAAGAATGCTTAGAAGAGAATTTTTTCTGGTTTCAATGGATATGTTTGTTGGTTTCCTTACTAACTCCGCACTAACTCCGCTCTTGTTTGTGTAGCTAGGCGGAGGTAGTAGCGGAGTTGGCCCAAGGTAGGTCCCCCGTATGCCACTAGGAATTTGATTTTTGCCCCGCAAGGGTGGACATGCAATTATGGATGTTGCCTAGTTCTGCGGGCCTAAGCTACTGCAGTGAATTAGCCCACCTCATGAGTAGACAACCCGTTTGTGGAGAAGGAGGGTTTGGTACAAGACAATGCCTGAGGGGGTGACAGGTTGACTTGGCCTTGGTGGACTGGCTGACGAGGGAGTATGGTTCGTGGGGTATGTCCAGCTGGTTGAGGCTGGAAGACTGAATTCTAGATCATCATTTCATAGTGTGGTAGGACATAATTACATTAAAAAAAATAAATTGGCTAAGTGGGTGGATGGATGCCCGAGCAACGCCATCCTATGGATGGGTGGACCCGATGAGTAGATGGAAAGTGGGTGGATGGATGCCCCAAGACGGCTCCATCCTATGGATGGGTGGACTCGATGAGTGAGGTGACTTTCCAAAAGATTTATTTATTATGATCCATATATGTTACATTTTAGGGGGCCGAGCTTGTGGGATCCTTGCCCCCTTTGTGCATCATCTCTGGAGTGCTAGCAGCGAAAGTAGCAACCTTTCACGTAGGGCAGAGCTTCCCACTCAGGGCCTCGCCCACAAATGTCTAGACAAGAGACTAATCCCTCGGTTCTTCCAAAATCGAACCCGAAAAAAACTTCCCTCACCCAGAAAGCATAGGCGATTCCTCTAGGAAAAATCTTCTAACATAGTCAAGAGCCTTAACTATCCTTTGTATTCCGACCAAACCCGTGGGTCACGGCCTAATCAAAGGAGGAACTTGCACTTGGTTCATAGAGACCAACGCTTTTTTCCCCATCAAAAGAGGCACAGCCATTGATTCTTTTCCATAGAACAAGGATTATCCTGTGACTTAATTTAACTATCGTAACTTGAACATAATTGAATTTTATTATAGGAATCCATAGATATAGCCTACCCCATCCAATCCCATGGGTTAGTGAACCGCCCAACCACTGTATTGATATGATCCATTATAAAATTTGGGTTATGTTTTGTCCCGGGTATACCAAGGAAAAGAGTTCCCAGGCCCCCTAGCCGGCTTTAATACAAAAATTAAATAGACACACCACTTACACACCCACACTTACAAACCCAATATGAAATTGCCTTTTTCTCAGATTTAACTATTTCCAAAACAGCATTGTAATAAAACCACAGTGTTTCCATCATTATTCTCAATATTCCATTTCTAAGTCCAATTTCCAACCCTAAAATCCAATTTTCAATCATCCCTTCCTTGGCGTACCTATGGCATCATCGGCAACTAGAACACACCACCTGGTCAGTCCCTCTAGGCTCACCTAGTACTTCACTCAGGGGCCTTTTCGAGCCCATAGTACCTAGGAGTATAATCACATGAAATCCATATGGACTCTCCGTTAAAGATCAGCTAGATCAACCAACAAGATCCATGTAAAAGAGCCATGAACTCATCCGTTGAAGACCAGCAAGGCCAATCAACCAGATCCATGTCCGTGTTCAAAAAGCAACTCCGACTCCTTTTCTTCCTTGACGCACGCTTGGGTATCCTGGGCGACCCCGAGCACCATATGGTCAGCACCCTCTAGGTTCCTTCGCTGGTGACCTAGCGCTTCACTCATAGGCCGCTTTCTTGGTCCCCTCATCCACTGTACCAGAAGCTCACCATTTTAACCGAACCGAGGCTGATCAAGACCTCGATCAATCTTGCCACGTGAGACGTCCTTCTTTGACTCTCCGTCAGCTGTTGCAATAATTCCACTTAGGTCCCCACCACGACCTCAATCCATAAGATAGTCAAAATGCTTCCCCAATATTCTTGACGTAAAACAATCTTTTTTTAAAAAAGGTTTCACATACAAATAAAATTTCCAAACAAAATTGCCATCTTTTCTCACCATTCCACATCATTTCCCACATTCCACATCCTTCCACACATCACTCCACATCACTTCACATCATTCCACACCTCAATCCACATCAACCCATCAATCCCCACATCAATCCAATCTTTACAAACAAGATGGTCTCTTTTAGCTTTGAGCGAATGAGGTTTGATTATCAACTTTCCCTCATCTAGTTATCAGAATCTTCGTTCCACATCAACCAGGTTAAAAGTACAGTTACTCTACTTTTCATACTCATAGAACTTCCTAAGTTTCTTGGCTCACTTAATTGTAGCTTTTTCTCGACTCAATTCCATTAAATCTAAGTTTTCGTTAGATCCTCGATCCTTTCAAGTATTCCATATTCCTTTACTAGGGAATCTAGGAATAAGTCAGCCACTCACAAGTATTCACGTTCATCCAACTAAGCGTGTTTCTGGCCTTTTTTTGGGAAATCCTTTTTTCGTTCAGAATGTACCCAAGATTCTATTTTTTGGAGAATCTAAACGTATTCCCAAAAGTCAATTATGTCCGTGATTCCTCTTTTTTATTAAAAAATAATCTATGTTTTCTCAATGCACCCCTATGAATATTTTCACCTTCTTTTCTCTATTTTCCCAAAATACAATATCATGGAAATCCCTCTTTTAGCATAAAATATTTATGCACCCAAACTAATTCATTTTTATCTAAATGAATTATATTCATAATCATTTCCATAATTCTCATAAATTAAATAAATCTATAACATTTGTGCATAACCTTCTTTATTTTTCTAACAAATGAATAATGCTCAAAACTCCACTTTTAACATAAAATTTATTTTGCATAAATTCATTCTCTAATGATATAAATTTTTCCGTAACTTCCCCACATTTTTTATGAAATGTTAATACTCAACATTCCACTTTTAATATAAAAATTATCTATGCATAAATTCCATTTTCTAATGATAAAGATTTTACCATAACTTCCCCATATTTTCTATGAAATGAGAATGCTTAAAATTCCACTTTTAGCATAAAAATTAATTATGCATAAAATTCATTTTCTAATGATAAAAATTGTGCCATAGTTTCCCCGCATTTTCTATGAAATGATAATACTCAAAGTTTCTCTTTTAGAATAAAAATTATTTATGCATAAACCTTAATTTTCTACTGATAAAATTTTGCCATAACTTCCCCGCATTTTCTATGAATTAAGAATGTTCAAAATCACACTTTTAACATAAGAATTAGTTTATGCATAAACCTAAGCTTAAACATAAACATTAATTCATCATAAATCAAGAAGAGCATGGTTTTAAGAGAAAAACCATAAAATGAAATGCTTCCCAAGCGTGAGGGAGGTTGGAAAGAAGATTAACAATAAAAAGAGAGCCTAAAGATCATTGTTTAGGCTTACCCTTGGTTTTCTTGATTCTTTACCTTGCTAGAATTGTGTAGCCCTTAGCCACCAAGGGGAGAGGGTAATCTTCAAGAGAAGAAGAGGTTTAATGAAGCACCAAAGCTTCACAATGGAGGCCCAATGAAGAGGGTTAAAAGAAATACACTAAACTGAAAATTACACTAGCATAGAATTACTCTAATATGAAAATACAAAGGATTGGGGGTCTATTTATAGGTGAGGGAGGCCACCAACAAAGTCCAACTGGGATCTAGAGGCTTCCAGCTTCAATTTGATCCAATTTGGACAAGTTTTGGACCAGTTAGGCCCACTTTTCTGATCTAGTTCAAGGGCAAAACTTCTGAAGTTGAGTTCCAGGGAATTGTGTTCCGAGAGAAAAGGCCTTCCTTCCATTCTCTAACTTCCCGTATCTTGGTTTTGACTAGGACCTTGTTGTCTCTTAGGATGCCGAAGGTGGGAGTCACTTTTCGGGGTTAGGAATCTTTTGAAAGATGATGGTGTTGGCCGCGGCAGAACCTTGACAACAAAGGCCTTGGTGGCAAAATCCTTCGCCATCCGCATTGCTTTAGCCATAGAAACTGGCTTAGCATTCTTCACCAGGGTATCCAAAGGTTCGTTCATTCCCCAAATGAACCTAGCCATTAGCTGTTCTTCATCCCCAGCAGTGGCGAGTATTCCAGGAACTCGTTCATCTTTGTCTCCAAGAAGCCATGGAATCTCTTTCTGAGGTATGCTTTGAGATCATCCCACGTCTGGGTGTTTCGATCCAAGCGGTTTGTCTCACAGTGGTTCCTCCATGCTACTCTGGCTATTTCTACGATCTTCAGCCTGGCAAGAGCCACCTTACTCTTTTCATTATAACCTGTGACATCGAAGTACTCTTCCATAGCTTCGATGCACTTCTCTACTGTTTCTCCCAAGTGCTCCCCTTCACCTTTGAAAGGTCAAGGTCCAGGCTGAGATCTATGATAAAGAGCTTTGCGAACATCTGGGTCAAGCTCTTCCTCATCAAGTTGGGGGTTAACATTTCTACCCACGAGCGACGACCTTGATCCATGATCCTATCAATACAAAAATTCTTTGTTAAGTCCCTTTCTCCAACTTAACCAAGACGCTCAAGAATCTTAGGTGAAAAGACCACTTTATTTATAATTTAAATCCAAAAGGAGTTAAACTTTAGATCCAACCGATTCTGGGGTTCCTTAAAGTTTGGTCCACCCTTATAGAATCCTGGGATAAGATCCCTTCTATAAGAAGAACATACAGAACTCATTATCAAAAAAGAGTTCATTTATATCCTTAATACCATAATGGTCCATCAAACCAGTAATTTCCAATTATCATATGAACATTCCTTATGGAAAATTCAATTATACAAGTTCTCAATTTGTCATTCCACAATTGGGTCCACTGGGCCAAAGATCAAGCTGCGAACAATCTCTCAGCACGATCCACTAATCTTATAGTGATCTGCTGAAAGTCTTGATCGTCTTCCAAGTTACTAACATCATTACTGAATTTCTCTCCATTCATCATCATCATGACTTATTCAACTCATCTACTTTCAACCAGAATTCAAAAATCATCATTCTTCAATCAGAATCCAAATCAATTCATCAATTTTCAACCAGAATTATAAAATCATATCAACCACCACTCGAAATCATCATATAGGATAGCATTTTTGCTCATAACTTCAAGGTCTTAGATTCACTCGTATATATTGTTAGTAAAGAGCTATGTATACCCATAGTATATACGGGTTTTCACGGTCCTTGGAGCTATAAGGTAAATACCATCATATCTAGGCCTCAAGCAAGTCAGGAATGCCACATAGTTACGGTACTTCCATCTAAAAACCAAATTTCCAATTTATGAATTTCCATTCTAAATATCAATTCGTACAAATTTCACCACACAATTACAATCTTTCATTGGTAACTCATAAATTTTTTTCATTTCTTGCTTCTTGGTTTATCAAATTCAAACAATTTGCTCTGATACCAACTGTGAGATCCCTGCCCCCTCCGCCCATCATCTCTAGAGTGCTGGCAGTGGAAGTAGCAACCTTGCACGTAGGGCAGAGCTTCCCAATTGAGCCTCGCCCACAAATGTCCAGACAAGAGACCAATCCCTCGGTTCTTCCAAAATTGAACACGAAAAAAACTTCCCTCGCCCAAAAAGCATAGGCAATTCCTCCAGGAAAAATCTTCTAACGTAGTCAATAGTCTTAACTATCCTTTGTATTCCGACCGAACGCCTTAACTATCCTTTGTATTCCGACCGAACCTGCAGGTCACATGGCCGAATCAAAGGAAGAACTTGCACTTGGTTCAGAGCAACACTTTTTTCCCCATCAAAAGAGGCACAGCCGTTGATTCTTTTCCATAGAACAAGGATTATCCTGTGACTTACTTTAACTATCGTAACTTGAACAGAATTGAATTTTATTATAGGAATCCATCGATCCAGCCTAACGCCATCCAACCCCATGGGTTAGCCAACCACCCAACCACTGTATTGATAGGATCCATTATAAAAATTTGGTTATGTTTTGTCCTGGGTACCAGGAAAAAGAGTTCCCATGCCCCCTAGCTAGCTCTCATGCAAAAATTAAATAGACACACCACTTACACACCCAATATGAAATTGCCTTTTTCTCAGATTCAACTATTTCCAAAACAGCATTGCAATAAAACCACAGTGTTTCCATCATTATCCTCAGTATTCCATTTCCAGGTCTAATTTCCAACTTTTTCACTTTCCAACCCTGAAATCCAATTTTCAATAATCCCTTCTATGGCATTATCGGCAACCAGAACGCTCACCAGCTCGTCAGTCCCTCTAAGCTCACCTAGTACTTCACTCAAGGACCTTTTCGATAGTTCCTAGCCCATAGTACCTAGGAGTATAATCACATAAAATCCATATGGACTCTCTGTTTGAAGATCAGCTAGATCAACCAACAAGATCCATGTAAAAGAGCCATGAACGCATCCGTTGAAGACCAGCAAGGCCAATCAACTAGATCCATTCCCGTGTTCAAAAAAGAACTCCGACTCCTTTTCTTCCTTGACGTACCCATGGGTATCTTGGGTGACCCAGAGCCCAAGCACCATATGGTCAGCACCCTCTAGGTTCCTTCGCAAGTGACCTAGCACTTCACTCATAGGCCGCTTCCTTGGACCCTCATCCACCGTACTGGAAGCTCACCATTTTAACCGAACCGAGGCTGGTCAAGACCTCGACCGATTTTTCCACACGAGACGTCCTTCTTTGACTCTCCGTCAGCTATTGCAACATTTCCACTTAGGTCCCCATGACCTCATTCCATAAGATAGTCAAAATGCTTCCCCCAGCATTCTTGACGTAAAATAATTTTTTTTAAAAAAACAGGTTTCACATACAAATACAATTTCCAAACAAAATTCCCATCTTTTCTCATCACTCCACATCATTTCCCACATTCCACATCACTCCACATCGCTTTACATCATTCCACACCTCAATCCACATTAACCCATCAATCCCCACATTAATCCAATCTCTACAAACAAGATGGTCTCTTTTCGCTTTGAGCGAATCAAGTTTGATTATCAACTTTTCCTGATCTAGTTATGAGAATCTTCGTTTCACATCAACCAGGTTAAAAGTATAGTTACTCTACTTTTCATACAGACAGAACTTCCTAAGTTTCGGCCATTACTTGGCTCACTTAATTGTAACTTTTTCTCGACTCAATTCCATTAAATCTAAGTTTTCGTTCACTTTTGGATCCTCAATCCTTTCAAGTATTCTAGATTCCTTTCCTAGGGAATCTAGGAATAATTCAGTCACACAAGTATTCACGTTCATCCAACTAAGCGTGTTTCTGGTCTTTTTCTGGGAAATCCTTTTTTCGTTCAGAATGTACCCAAGATTCTAAAAGAGAACACACAAGGTGAGAGGCTAAAAATCTTCTTCTTCTTCACACAACACTCAACACACCATATACAAAGATAAGAGTACACATTATGAAAAGATACTCAACTAAATACATACTAGGGTTCTCTATAGTGTGAACCCAACTAAATGAACTGGCGCTATAACTATGCCAGTCTCTAGAATGGTTGTCACACAGCCTATCATCCCAGTGGCCGCATATCACCCATGATCTCACCAACCATGCCAATGGTGTAAGTGTGGGGCCTATCCCCCAGGCAGGTCATCAGTGTCCACCGCCTCCTAGATGAGCTCGATATCTCAACATCAGAGACCATGCAACTTAGCTGTCTATTAGAATCCCCTTGGCCCAGCTAGGGTAGGGATCTTACTCGTGGTATTAGAGCACGGTTTAGGTTTAGAAAATTATATGTTGTATTCTTTTAATTGCTAGGATTCCTTTTTTAGACTAATCTAGTTATGGCCGAATGTAGGATGGGATAGATCCCTATTCCCGATTCTGAGTATTCTTGTGATTGCTATAAGTTCAAGCAGCCCAAGTGTTATGATTCTAAACTTAATCTCGTATCGACATCCAAGATCAACTTCTTACTCTCAATGCATTATACATAGATACACAATAGAAGAAGCTCCTCCTTAAACAAGTGTTCTTATGATTAAGTAGCCCAAGTGTTATGATTCTAAACTTAATCTCATACCGACAACTAGGATCATCAGCTTCTTACTCCAATGCATTATACATAGATATACAAGAGAACAAGATCCTCCTCAAATAAATGCAACTTCCTCAAACAAATATACACAGATATATAGGAGAAGAAGCTCTTCCTCAAACAAATGCAGCCTCCCTCATTGAATGGGGTAGGCTCAAAGATTTAAAGGGATACAACAGTTTGGATTGAGGCAATGGATGACTATTTCTCAGTTGCTTGCTGATAGAACTTAAAATCAATCCATGCTTGCCAAGTTTCATCTTACTAGAGATGCCAAAATCTGGTGGAAATAATGGTGTCGAGACTAGGGGGTCACTGAAGATTCCCTGACCTGGAGTGACATTAAGCAAGCTGTGAAGGACCACTACCTTTCCCCATCTCATGAATCTATGATGATAAATAAGTTCTTTAGCCTCAACGTAGCTCAGGTTAACTCTAGAGGAGAATTAGTCAAAATTTGACACACTTTGCAAGTATTCTCAACCTATGACAATCACCCAAACAGGTGGCCCGTTCTTGCCAAAAGAGCCCCTAGACTCTTGCCTTGAAGCAATGACACCGACTACTTTGTAAGATGCTCTTACCCGAGCCAAGCCATTGGTAAAATAAGTAACTTGGGAAGGTGAATCTACCCGATTACCCAGAGTTTATGTCGAGATGAGGACATCTCAATTATCTTAAAGGAAGGAAGGATGTAACATACCCATTGTAAATATAGCACCTTAAACACAATCCGACTTAAATATAGTTCAGGCAGTTCATTATGGTTGCATTTAGTTGTTATTTTTGTCCCTAGGAAGTTGCTATTTTGAGGCAACTAAAAAAACTGAATTCAAAATTGAAATCTTAACACCAGCTTTACCCCCTATAGAGCTTTTTTCGGAATTGAAGGAAGTAACCAAAGCGACCTAAATCGAGCTATTGTGAATTTTTGAAATCTAGCAGCTTCTAACCAAAATTACCAGCATTCCGGACATCCAAACGACAGACGAAAATCGCCCAAGGGATCGTGACACTCCCCTTACCCCCGATAGAGCTTTTTTCGGAATTGAAAGAAGTAACCAAAGCGACCTAAATTGAGTTGCTGTGAATTTTTGAAATCTAGCAGCTTCTAACCAAAATTACCAGCATTCCGGACATCCAAACGACAGACGAAAATTGCCCAAGGGATCATGACACTCCCCTTTCCCCCCATGTACACCCCATTGATACCCCTCCTGGACAGGTGGTGCTCCCTCCCTGATGCACCTACCACCAATGCACCTTGTTCCGATTGCGCCTCCACTTGGATGCACTTTCCCCCCTTGTTGGCACTCTCTCCCTCCCCAATGCATCTACCGCCCATACACATTATCCTCAGGGGGGTTCACTATATGTAAACTCTCTATATCACATGCATTTAAGGCCTAATTTGAAAACCCCTTATCTATAAATTTTTCATGAATAAAAAACACCCTTTTTCTATTCAATCTGTAAATGCCCCCTTTAAATGGTACCCTTCTGTATGTAAAAAATGTGTAAAAAAGGGATTTAAAAAACCCCTTCTGTTGAACCCGCGTGCTACGCTTACGTATTTATGGGTGACCCCCCCAGACATTATCTAGATAGCTCCCTCGCCCAGATGCACTTACCCCCCCTATTGGAACTTTCTCTACATAAGCACTCACTCCCTAGAACATATTTAAACCCCCTCCCACCCTCCTCCTATAGGTACCCCTCAAAAAGTAGAGAAGTAGCCCACCGTAAGCTAGGGTCTAGGACATGTCCTACAACTTCTCTCCCCCCTGTGCGAATAGACTAAAAGACACCCTCCTAGCCTCCCCCAGCCAAGGCTCCCCCCACAGGAAGTAGTCCACCCTAGGACATGTCCTAGAGCTTCTCCCCCCCGTACGAATAGACTTAAAGCCACCCTCTTAGCCTCCCCCATCCAAGGCTACCCACACCCACACCCAAGCCTCACTCCCCTCTCATCCCCTCCCCTTGAGAGCCCTTTGGCTAAGTACACCCTTCCAATGCCCCTCCCCATATGAAGAGACTTAAAGGTGAGCATAGGGTTTGTTCTCGCCAATGAAACTTTAGAATTTCGAGCAAGCTTTTGGACCCAAACAAACTCCATTTCCAAATCCATTTGGTCTGCTAGAATCCTCTCTCTCTCTCTCTCTCTCTCTCTCTCTCTCTCTCTCTCTCTCTCTCTCTCTCTCTCTCTCTCTCTCTCTCTCTCTCTCTCTCTAGTAATCCCTAGCATTTCACACCCACATCACTCTCTTTCTATTCACTGCAGATAAACGTACTACTATGGAGCTAAAATGCCATTGAAATAAAGAATTTCTCGACATCCAAGATGAAAATGAGGAGGCACACGTCCATGCATACGACTTCTCTCCTTTTCCAAAGTGGATTGTCACCATGCAAACGATAACTAGGTTGGCCATATTTTTAATTCTTTTAAATATAAGCAATTTTTCCCGTTTAGGTCATAAAGTTAAGATTCTTGGATAAACATACAACAATTACAAGTAGCATTGTAGAAGTATCACACCTCACTTTTAAGTTGAGTAAGTAGTCTAAAAGATTAAGATTCCAATATAAGAAATTGCTATCTTTCTCCTCGTAAGTGTCCTGAAGCAAGGCTACTAAACAAAACTATGAGCAAGTAATCTTGCTCCTGAAATTATTTATTATGGTTCTCTTTTCATATTGAAAAGGACTGTTAGCTAAGAAGATCATTGTTGTTTGATGTTACTTTCTATATTATCACTCAATGAATTGTTGGAAAAAGAATGCTTAAAAGAGAATGTTTTCCTAGTTTTAATGGATATGTTTGTTGGTTTCACTGCTAATCTGTAGGTACATTTTCTCCCCCCCTTAGCTAACTCCACTCTTGCTTGTGTAGCTAGGCGGAGGCAGTGGCAAGGCCGGGAGTCAACCCAGGGTAATCCCCCCTATGCCATTAGGTTTCTGCCCTGCGAGGGTGGACATGTGATAATGGATGTCGCCTAGTTTTGTGGGCCTAGGCTAGTGCATGGTGGATTAGCCCACCTCATGAGTAGACTTCTCCTCTGAGGATCAAGAGGGTTTGGTACAAGTGACAAAGCTTGAGGGGGTGAGAGGCTAGCTTGGCCCTCGCGCAGACGGACCAATAACAAGGGACTATGGTCCGTGGGGTATGCCTAGATGGTTGAGGCTGGAAGACTAAATTATAGATCATCGGTGGTTTGGTTTTAGTTTGGATATGTTTATGGAGATGGATAGAAATGGATATGGAAGCATGGATTTGGCTGTGTGCTGACCCAGTTTCAGGGTCTCTTTTGTAAATATTTTGTTGTAAGTACTGTTTTAATGTAAATAATATTGTTGTAAGTATTGTTTTAATATAAATACTATTTTCAGGGTCTCTTTTGTAAATATTTTACTGTAAGTACTCTTTAATGTAAACATTGTTGCTTTCAAAGGTTGTTTTAAGGAACATTGTGGAACTTCTTTAATTAAGGAACATGTTTTCATGTGTTTCACACTGTGGTAGGACCTAATTAGATAACAAAAATGAATTGGGTGAGTGGTGGAAAGTGGGTGGATGGATGCCCCAAGATAGCACCATCCTATGCATGGGTGGACCTGATGAGTTGAGTAACTTTCCAACAAATTTATTTATTACAATCCATAGTAAAAGAAGGGCCTTGAACAAGTTTCATTTTAGGGAACCGAGCCAACATGCGATCATTCCTCATAAAAAAAGGAAAAAAACATGTTGGCTTCTATGAACCAAGTGTGGGACTTGTTCCATCCTCGATCACGCACATTTGAGTGCAAGATCAATCCGAGGAATAGATTCCTTTTGGAACGACCATGTTTTCCCTAGGAGACAAAGTTAGGTCCCTCCTTTTGCTCGTATCCTTATATTTCTAAGAGATCAAGGTGTCGTCAACAATCGGATACCATAGGACTTAGCCACATATCAAAAGGATCCCCTTGGCCTAGCTAGGGAGGGGACCTTACAGGATTGTTGCTACATGGTGTGCCGTAAAGGCCCATGGTGGGTCTCCCACTAAATGCTAGGATAGATGAATACGTTATGCCTCTAACTTATGTAAGAAATTCGACCAAGAAAAAGCCCAACAGAGGAATATATATTGCATAACTGCAAAGAGTTTGAGAGAAACACTGGTGTAGATAGTATAGCAAGAAGAGCCATACCCCATCATCATCACACTGGTTAGAAATGTGGACACATACTTGCACACCTAGCCTAAGCGAAAGAGCATGAACTAAGAGTCCAAGCCTGCATCAAATGGCTTTCTAAAGGAGATGCTCCTACCAGCTTCTTCTTTCCACAAGTGAGAGAAGAATTATCAGGAGAGAACCAGCAAGTTATAGTTGGGGGATGACTCCATAAACAGAAGACAAGAGGAAGATTACTGCACATTTCACTACACACCTCTCCTCGATTAGCAGCTCTACCCTTTGGTAGAGAACAAATATCCTGAGCGACTGGATATTCTTTCACAAATGAATAGAAAGGGGAGGGCCCCTCTATCCTTGTGCTGAGTAGAGTATTCATAGTGGATAACTCAATTTTTTTGCTAGTAAGAACAAGACCCTAGGACCTAACGGGCTCCCCATTGAATTCTTTTGGCACTTTTGGCCCCTCATTAGTCAAGATCTATGCTCCATGATCAACGCTGTGTCGTGTGCCTAGAACAAACAGTGAACTCGCTTTTGAAGTCAATAAGGGACACATCACGAAGAAAGAAAACCAGGGTTGGGGACTGGTACCCACTTATAATGCTCAACACTTCATATAAAACATTTGCTAAGGCCATTGTACTTCGTATAAAAGACATCCTACTAAGGGTGGTGGACCCAAATTAGTTTGGACTTATACATGATGGTAGATAAATTCATGAGGCCATACTCAACATACAATGGGGGATTGATTATGCTTTTGCTCTTAACTTAGACCCTACATGCTTCTCAACTTAGATCTAGATAAAGCATATGATAGAGTCAGGTGGGACTTTATGCTGGTAGTGCTTGACAAGATGGGGTTTGGATGTACTTTTATAAGGATGGTTAGAGCCCTACCTGGGAATACAAACCCAAAGGTCATTATTAATGGGGTTGCAATTGGGGAATTCTCATTGCTCAGATCAGTTCATCAAGGATTCCCTATTGTTCTTGGTGGTAACGGAACCCCTACTTGCCATTGTGCAATATTTCCAAGAGCGAGGGCTTCTTAAAGGGATCCCCCTCTTGGAAACTGACCAAGATATGACCACTTAGTTTTTTGCTGATGATAATAGCTCTATCCTTGCTTATGAATATTTAAGAGTGAGGGCTTCTTAAAGGGCTCCCCCTCTTGGAAACTAAACAAGAGATGACCACTTAGTTTTTTGCTGATGATAATATCTCTATCCTTGCTTATGAATATTCTAATATAGATGCTTTTTTGCAGATAGTTGATGAGTTCTATCAATTATTCGAGTCAGTTAATAGTACTGTGAAAGCAAAAGCCCTCCTATTGGATCAAGGTGACCGGGAAAAATGGGACCTTTAATATGGTTTTAAGTGGATTCCCCACGGCACACCTCTCTGGATTCCTCATGGCACACCTCTCAAGTTGTTAGGATGCCCCATAAGAACTAATGTAAGCAACAAGTAGAGGTTTGGCTGGTCTTATCCCCCAAGCTTCAAGGGAAGGTGGCTTACTGGGATAAAACCCAACTCTCATTTGCAAGAAGGCTAGTGATCCTCAAATATATTTGCACTTCATACATGGTGTCCATAGCATCCGTATGCACATTCAACTGCATTGATTGGGATAAAGCAGAGAAGTTGCCAGAGACTTCTTATGGGGTAATTACGAGAAAAGGAGTTGGCATGCAATCTCATGGGATCAAGTTTGTGCCCCTAGGCAGATAGGGGGGCTAGGGATAACTAGCTTGGCCCCACATGTTAAAGCCCAAACACTTAAATGGCTATAAAGGATTGAGACAGAATGCCCCTAGGGGGTAATAACTAGATTTTTCCTCCAACAAGCTAAGGGTCTCCTAGGAAAGTGACCCGGGAATGACATGGAGACATCGCATTGCCACAAGAGGAAAATGTCACTGAATTAAAGCATCCCCCTTGATTCACGGGCTAGTCTCTGGGTGGAAAGAAGTTATGTCCTCTCTTCAGTGGTTCGGACAACACCTACCTACCCCTTGGGGGGGAAGCATAAAGGTCAACATCTTTTTATGGAGGGTGCTACCCATCGAGACAGGCTGGAAAAATGGACTCATGTTTCACACTTATACCCATTCTACAAGATGCACAAGGAATCAACCTTTCATCTTGTCTCAGCTTGCTCCCATGCTCAAAATTTGTGGAACGGAATTAAACGATGGCTTAGGGCGGTGGGTATGCAAGATCGATTTACATGGAAACAAGCCCTCCCAAGGGAAAGAAGGAACTTGAACTAGGCTCTGATGAGCATATGGCCCTGGATTCGTTTCCATATCATGAATTAGTTGTGGCTTATTTGCAATCAACTAGTGTTTTCGTGGTGCCCCAACACCTATCGTCCAGTGTGATGGTAGCTAGATCACTTCTTGTTTGAACTAAGAGTCCTTACTAGCCCCTTTAGTTTAGAAATGTTGGATGAAGTCAAGGAATCAATTCTCCAAACCTATATCTATAGACAATTTTTTCCTTTTTTGTAACTCAAACTTTTTATATAATATAACATTATACTTTCTTCACAAAAAAAGAACTGGTTAAGTTGTGCATACAAATGATTGTGGAGGCATACAAGGAGAAATCAAGATGAAGCATGATGACTAGAACATTAAGGTAACATTTTTTTATATACTTGTAGGCATATGAAGCTATAATACAAAGTTACAAATGCAAAAGAATTTTACTACTTGAACTTCACCTTGAAACACAACTTTTACTTAGACTTCACCCTAACTTATCATGGAGCCTAACCTATGAAAGCCTCCTACACACTCATACATTTAATTTATTTCTATACTTTGTCAATATTGGCAACTCATGTAGACATTGCTAGTGTCTTATTCCCATACTACTTAGTTAACATGGTCTTTAAATTGGTGGTTTGTAATATAGAAGTGTACTTTTGGAAAGACGAAGTGGACCTGTTTCTGGACCTTTACAAGTTAGCCTTTTTGGACGAAATAATAAGACTTCAAAAAATTTCCAAGAGGGGTTCATGTAGTTCCTCTTCTTTGAATGCTAGCAAATTGTACATCCAAAGCAATGTGTAGCATAAGTCCTCTTGGTTGTGCCACCACATAGGGTTAGTACCAAGGGCTTAGATGAAGGAATCTTCACTTTCATAACGGCAAACTCTAGCTTCCTTGTATACAAGGCCAGGCTTACAGAAGTACCCCTTAGTAGGGTGGCAATGGGAGTCCTCTTTGCAAACACAGAGGCCTTCAAGGGCGCAATGGTCTTGAAAAGTTTGTACACCACGAGAGGAGGAGCCAATTCCAAGGATAGCATCTGACCACTCACTAGAGAAAAGGCCCAAGGGGTCAAACCTTTGGCGAGCCTCTAGGAATCTCCCCATGGCAAGAGTGCGAGAGTGCATGCCTCCAAACGTGAATTCTCGGTTCTTGCCCCAGTGGGGCTTGCCTCCAAACTTATTCAACAACATTTGCTCAATTTCCTCCATAATGTCTTCATGGAACCTAGGGGTATGGGGCTCCTTGGCTCTATAATATATCATTTCAAATACAACGGAGTTAGTGGGCTCGCCCAAGTAGGCTTTAGAAGAGCTTAAGAAACGAATCCAAATGCCTCCAAAATAGGCAAAACCACACATGGCCTTAGGGTTGGCATCTCGGAGCTTCTTTATATCGAAGATGGCATCTCTAATTTTGGAGGTTGGGATGGAGATGGCTGTGTCAAAGAAGAAGAAGCCATTAATGAGGGGGTTCCAATTGCAAGTTAAGAGCTTATTGTTGGCACTGGCTATGGCGATGCCTTGGTCGATCATGTCCTCTTCGTGTTGATGCTGGGCTTGTGGTGGGTTGAAGTCTATGCCGGTGGGTGTGATGAGTGGGGAGGCTTCTTTTTGACAACCCCCTGCTGTTTGCATCTTGTGGTTGTAGCCCACCACTGGGTACCCTGTGAAGGTGGTCCCCACATTCACTAAGCCATCCCCAGAGCTATGGCGGTGGCTCATCAACATGTCTGCCCCTTGACATAGCTCCTCCACGCTTTGCCTCTTCTCCAATGCCTCCACTGCACACAAATCCATTTGTTAAGACCTTGGATATTCACTCACTTGCACAAGTCAACCTCTCTAAATTAGGATCCTAATGCATAAAGTGCAGGAGATGGGACTTGGATTTAATCTCTCTCAATTAGGATACTAATGCAGGTGATTTGCATGAATGTGTATATGTATGTGATTTGCATGGAGAGAGAGAGAGAGAGAGAGAGAGAGAGAGGGCTTATATGTATGTGATTTGTATGGAAAGAGAGACAAAGAGAGAGAGGGGGTTTGCTATATGCATATATGTAGAGAGAGAGAGAGAGAGAGAGAGAGAGAGAGGGTTTACTATTTAGATATATGTATGTTTATATGTGATTTGTATGGAGAGAGGGGGTTTGTTATGCACATATATGTAGAGAGAGAGAGAGAGAGAGAGAGAGAGAGAGAGAGAGCATGTGTATATATGTGTGTGATTTGTATGGAGAGAGAGTAAGAGAGAGGGGGTTTGCTATATACATATATGTAGAGAGAGAGAGAGAGAGAGAGAGAGAGGGTTTGCTATTTGCATATGTGTATATATGTATGTGGTTTGTATGGGGGGGGGGGGGGGTTGCTATATACATATATGTATGTATGTATGTGATTTGTATGGAGAGAGAGAGAGAGAGAGAGAGAGAGAGGGGTGCTTACATGCAGTTGTGAAGCCTTCTAAGAAGCCCACCTCCATCTTGTCAAGTGAGGCCAGCTTGTATGCTCCCTCTCCCTCAGCCTCCACACCCACCCTATCATCCAGCTTGAACAGGGACTTCCCAGAAGAAGGGTACCAACTGAACCCCCCAAACTCATGCTCTTTAGCAAACTCCAAAATCTCACCCTCTAACCTCTCATCCCCCCTAAGCTCAAGCTTCACAGACCTCTTAAACATTGGCTCCAACTGAAATTCCACCTTAGATATGGCCCCCAACACTCCTAAAGACAGCCTTGCTGCATCCAAATCCTCATCTCCATCAGCTAAATCTATCACTTTAACATAGCCGTCCTCCTCAGTAGCTGCTGTAATTAGCCTTAATCCCACCACATAATCATGAGGAGCACTGCCCCTCCCCCACATCCCACTCCCATGTGCTCCTGTGCTGATCATCCCAGCCACAGAAACACCCTCCCAATAAGGTGTGTGAGGTAGAGTTAAGCCATAATCAGCAATGGTGTCCACTAAATCTCTTAGCATCACACCTGCATCTGCTGTTACAGTTTTGGAGGTGAGGTTGACATGGATTAGGGAGTTATAATCCCGGGTGCTTATGATTAAACCCTCATTACCACCCGGGCAGACGAGCTTAGTGGTGCTGTGAGAGCCTTTACTGACGACTTTGATTTTGGTGAGGGTTTTGGCGGCAAGGGCAACAGCTTGGATGAGCTCTTCTTCAGTGGTGGGGTAGATGGCCATGGCAGCGTTGCAGGGCTTTCTGTCCGTCCAGATGCGTTGGTAATACTCAACGGTGCAGCCTGTTGAATTGCAATGAACAGGAGGGGGGACAGGCAGGTCTGCTGTAAGGACAGCATGAGCAAGTGTGAGAAGGACTGAAGAGAATAGAATGAAACCTGGCTTGCCCATTTCCATACTACACAGGAGGAGGGGGAGAGAGAGAGAGACAGAGAAAGAGATCTCGATTTAATGGCCTTTCATAGCTGCTAATGCCTCCACTAATTGAAATTATAATCGTCGTTAAACAGAAAAGACAAAGAAACAGCATCGGCATCTTCATGACTACAAATACTATAGAGTTCGCATTTCCAGGCCATCTCAATATATATATATATATATATGCACCCACGATGTTTTTTTGTGAGGATAGGGATCCTCACTACCCTACATATCTAGTAGCCTTCTTGCCCACACATGTCTAGTCGCCCGTCGTGGGGCTATGCCTAGACGGCCTCTCCCCTGAACCTCTTTCTTAAAAGATGAGTTTCATAAAAGGTCATCAATGAAAACTTTGATGTGTAAGTATCTCTCTCTTTTTCTCTCTCATTGTACAGAAAAGTCAAAAGACATTATACGTAAGATGCACTTATTTAGAGTGAGCATCCTGGTCTACATCATATGTCTGGTCGCCCGCCGCCCGTGGGGCTATGCCTGGACGCCCTCTCCCCTGAACCTCTTTCATAAAAGGTCATGAATGAAAACTTTGATGTGTAGGTATCTTTCTCTTTTTCTCTCTCATTGTATAGAAAAGTCAAAAGACATTATTATACGTAAGATGCACTTATTTAGAGCGAGCACACCTCACCATGCATCCCTACCCATTAAAATTTAATCTACGTTAATTGGAATTATGTGTATGTGTGTATATATATATTTATTTATATTTAAATACACATATATATGTATGTATAGTTATATAATACAATTATCTACAAGGTATTTCCCTTCCACGTGGCCAAAGGAGAGGAGCGAAAAGGCCAAGAAAGAAAGGGGAGAAAGGTAAAAGAGGGTGAATATGATCCAGTAAGTAAAACAAACATAAGCGCACCCGTGAGCAAGTGTGGCTAGCCAGCACACGCGAGGTTAAAAATCAAAGTGGGGTGCGGAGTTATGGCAAGTGGCTAGGGACTCATGTTCATACTCGGAAGATCCCAAGGAGGACCAGTTTCAACAAGTAAATCAAGTTCGCGTAACAAGAAAACACAGACCTCGAGAAGTGCGTGCAACCAAAATACAAAAACTAAAGAGAAACACCAAATTGGGTCCCAACCGTCCCCCCAAGCATGTGCCAAAAGCATCCCCGCTTGAGTACTTTTATAGTATTTTATTCCATCAAAAATAGATTACATGGCTATTTTAGCCCAAGCTTGCTCTACAAGCTTTATTTTTTCAAAAATTGGATAATAAAATATTTTTAAAATATCACTCCCATAACAGTCCTCCCAGTATAGGAGACAGCCGTCCTCGGTTGTAACTATTAGTACAAATGAGTGATCAACATGTTAATCATTTCCACACTCACAATGTCATTAAATATTTAAGTGGATTCACTCCCACATTCGATTCACCCATTATATTTAATTGGATTCACTCTCAATAATTAATTAGATTCACTCCCAATGTCCTCACATGCGTCGCACATGTTTTAGAGTTGATCGGATTCACTCACAATCAAACTCACAGAACCTTGTGTCACACATGTGTTAGAGTTGATCAGATTCACTCACAATCAAACTCCTACATTGGATTCACTCACAATGTTTTTCATGCGTGCGTATTCACAAAGTATACCACATGTCTCCCACGTGTCACAACTGGTTGAATTCACTCACAACCCACTAGGTTCACCCTCTAAAGAATCAGATTCACAAAGTATACCACATGTCTCCCACGTGTCACAACTGGTTGAATTCACTCACAACCCACTAGGTTCACCCTCTAAAGAATCAGATTCACTCTCGATTCTTATACCACACTAGGTTAGCCTCATCAAGAATTAATTCAAAAGAGTTGATCGGATTCACTCACAATCAAACTCACACATCCCTTACATGCGTCACACATGTCACATTTGATTAGATTCACTCACAACCAACACTTAATTTGTGATAAGTTATCCCTCATAGATAAATATCACTAAATATTCATCATAATTTGTGATAAGTTAGATTCACTCACAACCAACACTTAATTTGTGGATAAGTTATCCCTCACAGATAAATATCACTAAATATTCATCATAGACATGTAAAAAAAGACGTTGTATCAAGGACTTCTATGTGTAATAAATTCTAGTGTCCCATACCACCAAAAGTTATCCCGCACAAATCGAGCGATAAGTATGCATCGGAAAACTTCACACATAATTAATCTCGTATCCTATACCACAAGACTAATTCATAGTGAAAATTCATAAAGTATAGTTCAAGATGGAAGGGCCAATTGCTCTGAGAAGTTCTACTTTTGATGCATAAAAACTCTCCTTAAATTTTGTAAAAAGTCTTAAATAAATTTATTGTAAAGATAAACAAATGAATATATTACTCTAAGAGTCAGAGTAGTCATCGTGGTAGTCTTATTCTTCATCATCATTGAGTCCAAGTGAAATAACAAATATTAAATAAAACTTGATGACGTAAAAATAAAATCGAAAAGTAAGAGAGTCTTACCTTGATGTATTATTGGCTACAAAATGAAAAGGTTAAGAGAAATAGAGAATTTAAAATTAATTTATGAATAATTAAAAACGTTATTATTCGATAAAGATGAGGACTTATCGTGTGTAAGTCGAGATGAAATTTGTTGGAAGCTCCATGGTAGAGATCATTGGTATAACCGCAACTAGCAGAGTCATCAGCTCATCTCCCAATAGCTGGTCACTCATCCCCAACTCAAGACTAGCACGAGCTAAAGAAGATCTTTCTCTGATCATCTCATAAACAATACTATCCAGCTTCTTAATTGCAATATTGTATTCAAAATTATCAAGCGTTGGAATCCATTCATTATGATAAACATAGAGATTGCACATTTTGTGGCTTGAAAACAATTGTGACCTCCTCTTATTAATCCAATTCTAGGATTAACAAGAGAGCTACTGCCATTATCTTACATCAAGGAGTCACAATAGATACACCAAAGGGTCATACATTCAAGATATGAAGCAATAGTGTCCAAAGCTACAACTTGGAGGGGCGCCCGTAATGGTGTGACAGAGTATTTATGGCGATTCTCGCTTCTTCAAGAGCATGTGGTAGCAAGTTAGGATAAATTCCTAAGTGATATACTTCATGGATATATTATGAGAGTAGTCATTGTAATAGCATTAGGCCTCTTATGAGCCTAAAGTGCCTGGCCGGCCACAGTTTAAGTGAGTGTGAACACTTATGGCCATGTATATCAGTGAATTTCTCTCATAATACAACATACTCTCCCATTGTGCAATTGAGTCTTGCTCTTGCTAATCTCTCTCCCTAATGCATGCTAGTGAGTGTGTGTGAGTGAAGTGAGTGAAGTGAGGTGAGAGGAGGGATGAGGACCGTAAGTGAACTTCTCTCATAATACAACATACTCTCCCATTGTGCAATTGAGTCTTGCTCTTGCTAATCCTCTTGCTAATCTCTCTCCCTAATGCATGCTAGTGAGTGAAGTGAAGTGAGAGGAGGGACGAGGACCGTAGTGCAATGCGACGGTGTGACAACACTTGCGGGAGATGCGGTAGAATTGCTTCTCAAGGAGTTGTAGAGCTTGGAGACCTCAAGGGTTACGAGCTCGGACATTGGAAAGATCCTCACATGATAGTTGTGGTTCACCAGGTAATCTCTTTTTGGATGTGTTTCAAGGAGGGTTAGGGTGAGCCATAACATTTTTGGCACCGCAGCCATCCCTTGGCTTTTTCTATCGTTTTGCCTCTAATCTATGCATAACCCATTGCCCATCATATTTATTAATGGTTTCCCATGAAAAATATGTGGATTTGATGGTGATTTGTGTGAGATTTGGTGTAGAATAGCTCTCTTTTTTGTTTTTAAAAAGAATGCTTTTTACTTAATTTTTAGATTAATTTGTATTTTTGTTGTTGTTTTTGTGATTTTTCATGTTCTTAGGGCTTGCACATAGCTTGTATTAGGCTTAATTTGCATCCATTGCATCAAACAATGCAAGAGAATGCATTTCTTAGTGAATGTTAGCTCTCTTTAGTTTAAACATAGATCTAAGATCATTAATTCTAGTTTAATTGTGTGTTTTTTGTTGAAATTGCTTAGATTAGAGTGTTAGCAAGCATTAGGAGTACCTTAATCTTTCAAGAAAATTCTTAAAACCATAAAAAACCCTTAAATTTGGCTAATTTCTCTTAATGGACTGGTTTTTGTCATTAAGGGTGATTAATCTTGTTCAAGAGGCCAAAAAATTAGAAAATGTATTAATTGGAGTCTAAATTGATCATATCAGTAGTTGAAATTGAGGTTTTTGAGTGTTTTAAGAGCATCTAGATGCATCAAAATACCTAATCACATCAATTTTTTGATCAATTGGAGAAATTTCACTCTCTTTAATTTTGCCTTAAAAGAGGAGACCATAATTAAGAGTCTAATTAATCTCCTAATTTAGATTAATTTACACAATTGTTGATGCACAAAGATTAGCATTCCCTTGCTCTATCCAATGATGTGCTCAATTGTTTGAATTAATTAGGAATTAATGGTTAATTAGAGTCCTTGATTAGTATAAAAGGTAAAGATTAGTGAAAGAATTAATATTCGGTTAATTCTTAATCACTTTTTTACATAACTCATTAAGGCTAATGAGAATTCAATGAGAAGATGCTCATGAGTTGTCAATTTGTCCATTTTGGGGGTCATTTATGAAGGGTGTAAGGGGTGTCATTAAAAGGTTGACTTTTTTTATTCCACTTACTATTTTTGGAAAAATGCCCATATCCCTTTTATTTTAAATTCAAAAAATATTCCCCCAAAAAAGAAAAATTCATATTTTCCACTAGACTCCAAAAAAAGAATCAAAATTTAATTTCCACGTGAAGTCCGGTTTATGCGTGAAAACCGTTTCACGGCCTGAAACACTAGTTCACACGATTTTTAAAAAAACCAAAATTTAATTTCCACGTGAAGTCCAGTTCACACGTGAGAACCATTTCACGGCATGAAACACTAGTTCATGCGGCAAAAAAATAAAAAATAAAAAATAAAAAATAAAAATAAAATCAAAATTTAATTTCCATGTGATGTTCGGTTCACGCGTGAAAACCGTTTCACAGTGTGAAACACTAGTTCACGCGGCAAAAATAATAATAATAAATTTTAATTTTTTCGTGAAGTCCGACGTGAAACACCAGAGTTTTACGCGGTAAAAATAAAATCAAATCAAAATTTAATTTTTCGTGAAGTTCGGCGTGACCAGTTTCACGCGGGAGAGGGGGGAGGAACCTGTTTGGAGGCCCGTATCTCCTAAATCGTATATACGATGAAGGCGCTCTAGGGCTCATCAAAAAGCTGACATCGAGCTCTTCGACTTTGGACTCGGTCGTCCGAAGTCAAAATCGACCATTTTGGCCTCCAACCAGCAGCCTCAAAATTCGACCCTAAAATCGAGGCAAAAAACAACCCAAAAACTATGAAAAATCATTAAAAAACAGCGAGAGTCTAAACGACAAAATCACGGATGACTCAGGGAAACAAAGTTGTAGTACTCCAAAAATACTACAACTCCCTCATACAGAGTTTTTTAAAATTCCTTTTGAAACACCCTCAAAAACATGCTGCAAAATAGAAAAAAATTTCTTGAAATTTTTTTCCGTCTTGAGACAGTGATGGAAAATAGGTTTTAGAAGCTCGTCTTCCATCTGGGAAGTTCCTACCATACGCTTTTTTCGAAAAAATATCTAAGGCTCACGTACGTAAAGCACCTAAGCTAATTAGGGCGAACGGACACCCATTTGATCCAACGAAGAGTACGCCAAGCCTCTTGAGGCTGTAACGGACTATGAAAAAGTATGAAAAGCAAAAAAAAAAACTGTGATTGCTCATTAAGGAGCATTTAGGCACTCTGACATGGCCACGATAGAGGGATTGCTAAGGATCATACAAGAACTCAACCCAATGGCTGACATCTTCAAGCCATTGAGATCTATGCCACCAATTCACCTCCCCATGCCATTGGCCATGCCTATAATAACAAGTGTGTCATCGAGTTTTACACCCCCTGTCACTTCGATTCAACCGGGCTTTGGTCCCTTGCCTAACATTCCCGTAAATCCTACAAGTACTAACTCTTCTCTAGATGCCCACACCTTGGACATACTGACTAGTCTAGGAAGGGGGATGGCCCAAGGACTCACTAAGTCTCTTCCAACAAGAGCACTTACATATGGCCTCAATGATTCATATAGAAATACGGCCGTACAAATTTCCAAAATTATAGGCAAATATGACGGAACAATTGACCCTGTTCAATTCATTCAAATGTTTGAACAGAGATGTGAAGCCTTTGGAAATCCCAATTGCCCCACTAAGGTACATGCGTTGAACTTATGCTTAGAGGGAAAAGCTAGTCGATGGTTCATCACATTGATGCCGGTGATCAAGACCAACTTCAAAACCTTGAAATCAACCTTTATACATGGCTTTTCCAGACAAGATGATCGATGGAGTGCAGTAACAGAACTCTATTCAATTGAGCGTCAACCAAATGAATCCATTAGAGACTTTATCCTTCGGATTAAACTCTTGGACTCATGTTGTGAGTCCAAGAGTCACAACCAAATGAATCCATTAGAGACTTTATCCTTCGGATTAAACTCTTGGACTCATGTTGTGAGTCATGGGAAAAATTAAACGATGTTTAATTGAGGAGATGTTTCATGATGGGCTTGAAGAATAATAGCTTACACAACTTGATCATTGTATCCAATCCGGAAACATTCGATCAATGTTGTAAAGAAGCAATACGTTTAGATGACAACGTGCTAGAAGATGATCATGCTACGAGGTGTTCCTCATCTAAACCAAGTGAAGCAATGGTGGCAAAAGAAAGATCGATCTCAGAATTGACATTCCCAGAATTTTATGCAGCCTTGCTTAAAACATTACAGCATACATCTATAAGACACGATGAAAACCTTCAAAACCAGACATCCTTAATGCCTCTAATAGTGAGGAGCAAAATGCCTTGTGTTGAATGCAATCAATACGACCGTCCTAATCCTCAGTGTGCATACAAGGCACCTGCTCTTCTATACTGCATATATTGTAAAACCTTTGACCATGATAGTAAAAAGTGTCCTGCTTCACCACAATGGACTCAAAACCTCCATCTCCCATGCACCAAATAGAAACACTCCAAAGGGTAGAAACTGCTCAGGAAGCACTTAATCGGACACTTCAGTGTTTCTATTATCGTGGACCTCACAAGGTGGCAGATTGCAGAGTTTGGAATACTTCCATGCCCATAGTCACTGACACCTTGCGACCAATGTGTAAACGATGTGGCATTAATCACATGTTCCAAGATTGGCCAAGATGAGTTGCTTCAATGCAACTTGTCTTACAAAATACAACTCTTAACATCTTAAGTGTGCAAAACGGGCAATTGTCCATGGTGCCCTTGAATATGCTTACATGCTTATAAGCCAAGGCACGACAAATAGTCAAAAAGAATGTAAAAGACAATACCTCAACATGGGTAGAAGAACATGTTTTAAAACAGAACCTAAAAGAGAAAACAAAACCTTCTAAACCCAAGAAAAACAAGGGACTAAAAAAATCTGTCAAACCCAAGGTCGAATTAAAAGACAGGGAAAAGGAGCCTGCAGAGGACAAAGACCCAAAAGGGGACATAATCCTGAAAGAGCCAAAAGCTATACAGGATGTAGAAGCATCCACCTCAAAGACCACAACACCCATATGTGCGACACAGGATACAAAAAACCAAAAGAAAATTTGATCTTGTTGCATGGGTAAACATAGTGAAAAACTAACAAACCAAAGAAAGTCAGAGAATGAAATAAGTTCTAGTACATCACTAAGTGAGGATGAAACAAGTTCTTACTCTTCACTCAGTGCACTACATAGACCAATCAAGAAACTAGAACCCACCCAAACACCCCAAATGGATAATAATGATCACATGACATATGCAGAACGCAAAAAGCAAGCTCAGGAGAGCATGCTTAGCTTGGTTGAATGTCTTACAGGGTCACTGGTTGTGATTGAACCTCATGATGCCAAACCTAAAAAACAACCAAGATACAAAGCCTAGAGGAGTACCGCTTTCCCTTTCAAGAGGAAGACATACTCTCTACAGAAGAGTCATTTGAAACAGACTGTACAAACTATAGGCTTGAGAAAGCACGTGAGGAATTCAATAGCTCCCTTACAAGATTAAAACAATCTCTCAAAACCTCATTTGGAGGAACGCTCTTCTCTCATAATAAAGCCAGCATCACATCATCACTTGCACCTTTAATGACTTAACCTAAGTTATACAAGGACATAACGAACTACATAAAACAGGACTATGAGGATTCACAAGTTTCCAAACAGCCCTCATTAAGAATTGTCAGAGAGCCAAGTGTGCCATTATACGCATTGGGTACTCTTGAAAAAGCTGAGACCCAAACAGAGGATGAAAGTGAATGGGAATATGAAACACACACAAGATCTGAAGTTGAAACAATAATCGAAACACACATGATGGTTCCTTTGGAAGATTCTATCATATATGGTTGGATTTCCCTACACAGACAATGATGTTCAACGCAAATGCGCATTAATTAGCCCTCGAGCAAGTCATAACATCATGACAATAGACACTTGGGTGTCATTGGGACAACCTAAACTCACCTCGACAAGCAATAGTCTTGCAAAAGGAACCAATGAACAAAACATTGAAGTTCCAGGTTACTTTAGATACACTACCCTCGAACAATCGAGTGGCGATATGGAATTTACATTTCATGTCACCCTAGATTCCCTTGAGTATGATGTCATCATTGGCGGACCTTGGATAAGTGAATCGTTGTATTCACTAGATGAATCCATGCAAACAGTCACCTTGAACACTCCTGCATGCAATATTATACTGGAGGAAGAAACCTTGCATGAGCTGGAACTTCCAACATATCTTACTAAAAAAATCCCTAGGATTTTGGTTGGATTAGAAATTTCAAATAAAATTACCATAGCTCAAGCACAGCTTTATCCAACACGAGAACACAATCTCATGACTCTCGAGCTATGGGATTTATTAGGTCAACCAACACTCATGGCACATCCTGAAAGGATTACCTTTACACAAGACTTGAACATGCCATGTTTGGGGTACTTTGAACATACAATGTATATTGAAACTAACCCCCTCACTTGCAAGTTTTTTGTGGTTGAGTATGTGTTGGAAGCAGATTTGATCTTGGGGCATAAATGGATTGTTGCTGCCCAAGCACCACCGTGCTTTGGTAGCGATAGAGTCATCATGTCAATCAACAACAAAAAGTTGACAATACCATACTGCCAGGAAGAGGATCTAACTTTAATGGATATCTATGATGCTGAATGCAAAAGGATACAAGCCTCTTACACAAAAGCCCCTCTACACACACAATGACCTACCATCTACACCAATGACTGACACAGATAAAGCCTCTACTCCTTCAACCCCATCCTCACTTATGAAATTCGATGCCAAAACCTTGCACAATCAGTAGCTATTCCTGAAGAAATTCCCAGAGCCCAACCATCTAACTCTAACAAGGAACTTAAAGGAAAGGCCCCGGCTCCTATGCATCTTCATCAACAAACCTCACCAGAGGAGACAACCACATGCTCAAAGGCTTCGTCATTGACAGCCACTCCACAAGAGACTCTAACCTCATCATCAACAATGCCAATAAGTCTCAAACTTGCAGCCTCAGTGCCAACCCAAGTCAAGAGGAGGGCCCCAAACTATCCACACTAACCCAAAAGAAAACTCCACCAAGATTCCCACAATCACGATATCTTAATAGTATCAAAATGTGGGTGGAGAAGCAGCTACTTGTAGCTCAAGGCTACTATGAAGGTGCCAATCAAATTTGGGTACCTCGACAGTTAAAACATCTTGCTCAATGAAGCACTCAAAAGCTAAGGAAGAAGAAGAATACTCCACAACACCGTCCACAAGAGCCTATGCGGTGGGTTCCTCAAAGAACTTCACCAATGCAACAAGTGTGGGTTCGAAAAAAAAAATTGTTGCAAGCACAAGGGTACTACCAAAGAAATACCAAAGCTTGGGTCCCCAAACACATCACAAAGTCCCCTAAGCTTGCACAAGGAAGAAAGCCTCAACACCAAGCACATCAGCAACCAAATTACAGTGTTCATCAAAGATGGGTGCATGTGCATGAAGTTCAACAACAAGGATACTATGATGGTAATTCCATCATATGGTTGCCAAAATCAAACAATGTGAAGAAAACCTCACCACACCACCGACTTCAACCCCAACAACTTCACCTATAGTTCGACAAGAATGAATCCCAAGCAACAACAAGCAACAACAAGCAAATCCCTACCACTCTCGTGCATTCAGCACCAACATAAGAGCTTGTCTGCTCAAGAAAACAATCAGCAGTCTTGCCTACTGCCTCGACATCATTTTAGCCAACAAATTCAAAATCAAATACGGAGACTTAGGAGCACATCAAGAAAAAAATAACAATGCTCTTGTCACCCCTCTATAAGTAAGAAATGAGCGCATAAGAAGCTGTTGCTTGCAAAATCATGACCTAGATGACCCATTTTTAAAATTTTAAAAAAACACCTCCAGGTCAAAACCTGCAAATTCATGGAATTCCATATCATGGAATTACAATTCACAGAGTTCCATCTCACGGCTTAAGAACCTGCACTTTCACATTTAAAACTAATCATGGATTAAGCCATATCACACAATAGCCACTATATATTTGTTAAGCTTATTGCTTACTATTATTTTAGCTAAATTAATGTAGCAACTGCTCCATGAGTACATATCCATACTCATGCACACTGGAGAATATTTGCACCAAAGCCTCACCATCGACAACTTCCAGGTACATCTCTGGATGGGGGACAGAAGCCTGGGCAATGGTACAACCCATCGCTTGGAATTTTCCTTCAAATTATAAACCTCTCTAAACCATGCCACCATCTTCACAAATCAATGATCTTCAATCCTACAGAGCATTTCAATAAGAGTCTATATGACTCAATTCTTGTACTTCATGAAAATCTACTTCTAAGAGCACTTAATTATGCATAAAAACATAAAAATTACATGGGTAGAAGAAGACAAGATCAGGTCCTACTCAACAAATTTTGACAAGAACCCTGCCACACAAAGAGACATCATCACAAGCCAAATACTTCAAATGATGAATGTTGCTTCAATGAATCAAATAATGAGGAACTGAGAATCATCATCTCATTCTGATGATTAAGTTTACCTTCCTCCAGATCCTTCTCTCTCTTCTCTCCCATTGTTAACATCTCTTAGTGTCCCCACTAACAAAAATCACATGTAACATTGCCGATGATTGCCAACAACAAATTGAGCCAAAAAAAATGTTAATTTAATTCTTGGATTAACAAGAGCTACCGCTATTATCTTACATCAAGGAGTCACCATAGATACACCAAAGGTCATACATTCAAGATATGCAGCAAATAGTGTCCAAAGCTACAACTTGGACGGGCGCTCGTAATGATGTGAGACGGAGTATTTATGGCGATTCTCGCTTCAAGAGCGTGTGGTAACAAGTTAGATGAAGTCCTAAGTGATGTACTTCATGGATATATTATGAGAGTAGTCATTGTAATAGCATTAGGCCTCTTATGAGCCTAAAGTGCCCAGCCGGCCACAGTTTAAGTGAGTGTGAACACTTATGGCCATGTATATAAGTGAATTTCTCTCATAATACAACATACTCTCCCATTGTGCAATTGAGTCTTGCTCTTGATAATCCTCTTGCTAATCTCTCTCCCTAATGTATGCTAGTGAGTATGTGTGAGTGAAGTGAGGTGAGAGGAGGGACGAGGATCCGTAGTGCAACGCGGCGGTGTGACAACGCTCACGGGAGACACAGTGGAATTGCTTCTCAAGGAGTTGTAGAGCTTGGAGACCTCAAGGGTTACGAGCTCGGCCATTGGAAAGATCCTCACGACAGTTGTAGTTCACCAAGTAATCTCTTTTTGGATGTGTCTCAAGGAGGGTTAGGGTGAGCCATAACACCTCCATGGGCTCTTCCACTCCAATTGTAGCCTCCTTCATTGGCTCTTCTACTCCAAATGTGGCCTCCCCTTCCATAGTAGAAGGATCCTCTACAATTGGATCAAAAGCTATGCCTTATGATCATCTAAGCAAAGTGGCATAGGATCCACGTCGTGCTTTCTTGCATAAAGCTCCTCCAATGCAAAAGCTTCTCTCTCTCTCTCTCCTTCTCTCCTGCTATCGCTATATATGTGAAAATAATCATCTAAGCAAAGTGGCATAGGATCCACGCGCTTTCTTCCATAAAGCTCCTCCAAGGAATTTTTCTTGTTGAATTCTACTTACAGGATCTTAATCTTCATTAGAGGGTTTAATTGTTTTGATCATGGCTTCCTCAGGAGTCAAGATTGCAAACCATCCTGCGGAAGTTATGCATTGTGCAAGCAACGCTACTACAAATAATGAGCAATTGATGATCTCAAGGCTCAAGGAGTATAAGAAACAAGGATGTGGCAGGGTTTTGCAAGGGTGATGCCTGTTTACGACCTCCTCCGCCCGCGGCCTCTTCGAGCCCTCTGACAATGGCTTTGTGCGAGTCATTGTGCAAGCCTATTGCTGTTGAGAAAACGTGGTGCTCATGCTAGATCAAGTGTGTGGAGAAAAAGAACTCACAAAATACAAGAACAATATCTTGCTTATTAAGTTGTTTATGCATACAACTAGGCCTTGCTCAATACAAATGCCTCCTAGCTCCACCTTTAAATAGGTGAGCTAGTGGACCTTAAGTCCATTCACACACACCCTTCTCTTTTCCTTCTACATAACCTTAGTCCCTTAATACCCCCCTCAATACCAACTATAAAAGAATGGAATAGGTGGTATTGGACATAGGATGCCTTTATAACATTAGGCATACAAGGTTTTGGAATATAGGTGGTGTGGTTATCTAGGATTTACAAATATGTTCCTAGAGCCTTAGAGGCTAATACAATGATGCTGTCTAAGTCTTTATTTGATGTCGATGAAGATGTAGACCTCAATGATGGTGCACCCCACTCTTTGTGCTTGCTTGACTCCTTGTAGTTGACATGCTTTAGACATACATGCCATTGCTTCCACATGCTTTCCACCTTGACCATTCTCACACAATGATCAAAACAAGGCTGCCACCTTTGCTTAAGTGGTTTGCTTATAGATGTTCCTTCAACATGCTTGATACTTCCTTGAATACCATACCTCCTCCATGGGGGCAATGAGGGCCTTCCTTCTTAGAGTAATGGTTATGAGGTAGATTTATATGGGAAAGGGAAAGGGAGGGTCTTACCACTTGCCTTATGAATTGGTCAAGGGCAATGTCTACTCCACAATTACAACTTTTGTGCATGTTGGTTACATGATACCCATTAGGGTTTGAAGATACAAGCTTAATGAGAGTGAGTAAGTGGTTGAGGTAAATGCTCACACCAATAAGGTACATCATCCTTGGCTCAAGAAGGAGAGGGCATGGCTCATAATGTTGCCAATGCCTCTTACAAAGACAATGCCAAGAGATGTTTAAAATCATGACAAACAACAAGGTAGAGCACTTAGTGCTGCTATGCTCAACCTTACAAGTCATCTTAGACGATGAAAATGTTGAATATGCAGCGGAATAACATGCCTTGGGCTTGGAAAATGAGAGCATATGGCTTATGACATGCCTATGCCTCTTACAAACAAGAGCCTCAAGGGTGATACATATAAACATTGAAGATGAACACTTAGTGTACATGTGTCCAACTTTAAAACCACTTAGTGTACATGTGCCCAACTTTAAAACCACCTCAAAATAATGAGTTTTATGATAAAAAAACTAGAAATCTTCAACCTCTTTGGCTTATGGGATGAAGACAATGGTTCATGGTGGTTGCACCATTTCTCGTTGGAAGAAACAGGTTGACGATGAAGACTTGTAATGTGGCACTTATGGTGTGTGCCCGGCCTCCAATGTTGATGAAGAAGAGCCTCCTTAGTGTTAAAGACCTCCTCCTTTGATGGTTAAGGCCACATTAGTGTTAAGCAACACTTTGTTTGGTGATTAAGATCACCACCATTAGTGTTTAAAAAACATAATTAGTGCTTAAAAGCACATTTTTAGTGTCTAATGACACTTATTTTGGTGATTAGATTCACCATTAGTGTTTAATAACACTCTTAGTGTTTAAAAACACTTTATAATAACTTTTCTTTGTTGGATTAATAGCTTAATTAGTATTAAACAACACTATTAGTGCTCATAAGCACATTTTGAAAGCTTTGAAAGCTTGAAAGTTGATGTTGATGATGAAGCTTATTGAGAATGAGGTTTATGGATACCTCATGTGGATAGGCACTTCTTCAAACTCAAGAGAAAGATCAACAACAATCATTCACATCATCACTTGGATGATTAGAGCAAGGGGGGAAGGATTTGAGCAAGAAAAAAAATCAAGTTGAAGCTTTGATGGAAAGCTTGCATGAAGTGAGGAGAGGCGACTGATTTTCTACTTCTAGCCGGCCCGTCAGACCACCAAATGAGCTCAAAATTGAGCTGTGGAGTCCTCAGAGAGTGGGCTACCAAAGCCCTCAAGTCCCATGGCTAATGGTGGCCTACAGCCGGCGTATGGCTGTACGGCCACCACGACTGCTGTGCAGAAAATGGCGCCGGCCTGCTACTACAAAGGGAATGCCACCGTGAGGAGTGAAGTATTCAGACGATTGGCCATACGAATACATGTGCCCAGGTCTCCTCTACATCTCCCATGAAGAAATATCTGAGAGTTATGCCCTCTACAAGCTGCTGGAAGGCCTCCACCAGCAGAGGGTTGAGCTCCACAAGTGAATAGATAAGAAAAAAATGAAAGAGAATGACCTAATCTACACCACAAGGGGCCTAATCAACCTAGGCTCTAGATACCATGTTAAGAAAACGTGGTGCTCATGCTAGATCAAGTGTGTGGAGGAAAAGAACTCACAAAATACCAAAACAATATCTTGCTTATTAAGTTGTTTATGCATACAACTAGGCCTTGCTCAATACAAATGCCTCCTAGCTCCACCTTTAAATAGGTGAGCTAGTGGACCTTAAGTCCATTCACACTCACACCCTTCTCTTCCCCTTCTACATAACCTTAGTCCCTTAAGGGCACGTTCTCCTATGTTTATAAAATTTTGAGGAGGACTGTGCCAATTCCCCTCCATACTTTATGTATGGTTTTTTTTAAACGAGCACGAAAATCCATGACGTAAAACTCATATTCAAATGTGGTAATGAATTTGGAATTATCAACCTTGCGATGTACCCTGAGATCTCCGTCAATCTCCATCGATTCCTCATGTTGAATATAATCATAGCCTTGACGTTCATGCTCGTTCGAGCTCTATAAGCTATTCATATAAACTTTTTGAAAGACAAGCATACGAAGAGGATGTGTTGCAAAAATGGTATGGGTTTCAGTATCCATCTTCATTCAAGTGCTTCAAGATGTATATACGTACAGAATGGCACACATTCTTTCAAAGTATGTTGACAATGCAAAGGTGCAAGGAATCAAGAGGATAAGGATACCCAAGAATTCTAGTTTATACTTATAAATACACATATATATGCATGTATAGGTGTTGGCCCATGTGCATGCACTCCACGTGAACCATGCTTAGCCACCATAAACCTTCACCTACCCTGACGGCCACCCTTCACCTACTTTTGGGTCAGCACCTACCTTATGGTGGTGTGTGTGGTTGTTGTATCGAGAGAGGATTACTAATCTCAACTATGGATATCATGCTGCAATGGGAGGCTCTATTTTCATCTTCAGCTCTTCTTTATGTGTTTTTCATTTCTTTTGTTTTCTCTCTGGCCCCTGACATATTAGCAACCCACGATGGAAGCAACCTTCTTTTTGGTGATGAAGACTAAAGGTCAATTGGTGCGCAGTGTGAATGGAGGCTACCCATTGTGGAGGCAGACACATAGCTTCGGTGCTTGTTCTGTGGTTATCTCTCACATGATGCAAGGGTGGTTAATAGATTTTTTGGTGTGTGGATGGTAGCACTATGGATCGCTTACCTTGTAGTCATTGAGGCCGTGTCATGGAAGTTTGTGAGTGCCTTAAATCCATGAGCAGAGATGACAGCATAACTCTGGACTTCAGTATGGTAGACGTGCTTGGATGTGCAAGGGACTTCAGTATGGTAGACCTGCTTGGATGTGCAAGGGACTTCAACATGGTAGGAGGCGGGCTAGGGAGGATGATGATACTTATGGTTGTGCATGCTTGGTACATGCTCTGCTCCATGCTCCTCGAGTGCAAACATTCTGATTTAGACATGGTTTAATGTTTTCCTGTTGTATGATCATGTACGGATGGCACTGTATCTTATGGGTTCCCAGCCATGGCATGTTGCCATGAAATGGTTACACTGTACTTGCAGTAGTTATATGATATGTGCATGAAATTGGCATGACCCTATGATTGTGGGTTCGAGTTGTCGGATTGGGAATCCGACCCACCAGCTGTGCCAAGTGTTGGCCCGTGTGCGTGCACTCCATGTGAACCATGCTTAGCCACCATAAACCTTCACCTACCCTAACGGCCACCTTCACCTACTTTTGGGTCAGCACCTACCTTATGGTGGTGTGTGTGGTTGTTGTACTATGGAGAGGATTGCGATTCTCAACTATGGATATCGGGCTGCAATGGGAGGCTCTATTTTCTTCTTCAACTCTTCTTTCTCTGTGTTTTTCCTTTCTTTTGTTTTCTCTTTGTTAGGGTAAGAAGTCCACTAACAATAGGTATATAATATAATTATCTACTACTAGGTATTCCCCTTTCACGTGGCCAAAGAAGAGGAGAGAGACAGCCAAGGGAGAAAGGGGAGAGATTCACTGCCCCTTTCTCAAATTTAGACTTTCTCATCTCATCTCATTTCATTTTTTGAAAAGAGAGCTATCCCTTCTTATCTAAGATTTTCTTAAGAGAAAAAATAAGGACCTCTTTCTTAAAAGGTCAGCTTCATAAAAGGTCATGAGATGAAAACTTAATGTATAGGTGTCTCTCTTTCTCTATGATACTCTCGTGATACTCACAGTAAAATCTCACGCAATCACAAGGGTGAGTGTATCAAGGTGAAAGATGGTGAATATGATCCAGTAAGTAAACAAACATAAGCATGCCGTGACATATACAGTGGCCTTCCTGTCCACACGTGTTTGGTCGCCCGTTGTGGGACTACACCCGGATGTCCTCTCCCCTAAACCTTGGCTCGCTCATTGCCCACGCTCCGGTGGATGGTAGAGCTCCCTGTAGCCACTACGAGCTACGAAACATCACTACGCATTCCCGTCCGTTAATATATAACCTAAGTTAAATTTTAATTAACTACAATTATGTGTATGTATTTGTATATATAAAATTATTTATATTTATAAGTACACACATATATATATGTATAGATATAAAATACAACTATCTATAAGGTATTCCCCCTTCATGTGGCCATAGGGGAGTTGAGAGAGGTCCAAGGGAGAAAGAGGAGAGATATATAGGTACACACATATAAGTACACACATATATATATGTATAGATATATAATACAACTATCTATAAGATATTCCCCCTTCATGTGGCCATAGGGGAGGAGAGAGAGATCCAAGGGAGAAAGAGGAGAGATTCATGATGCCCCTTTCTCAAATTTGAATTTTCTCATCTCATCTCATTGCAATTTTGGAAGGGATAGCTCTCCCTTCTTACCTAATGAGATTCATGATGTCCCATTCTCAAACTTGCATTTTCTCATCTCATTTCAACTTTTAAAGGGATAGCTCTCCCTTCTTCCCTAATGATTTTCTTGAGAGAAAAAATAGGAACCTCTTTCTTAAAAGATGACTTTCATAAAAGGTCATGAATGAAAACTTTAACGTGTAGGTATCTCTCTCTTTTTCTCTCTCATTGTATATAAAAGTCAAAAGACATTATACGGAAGATGCACTTATTTTTAAGAGTGAGCACACCTCACCATGCACCCCTACCCATTAAAATTTAATCTAAATTAATTGGAATTATGTGTATATGTGTGTATATATAAATTTATTGTTGGAATTAGGGTTGCAGGAAAGCACACAAAGCTTGGAGAAGAAGAAGCAAGAATGCACACAACACAAAGTGTATTAGATTGTGTCAATGTACAAAGATAAGTTAGCCCTAGAATGATGGGCGTATATACAAGCCGGGGGAAAAAACCTCCTAAAGAGGGAAAAAGTGTCCCGGTGGTCCTAAGTGTGTTCACACACATCACTGCCTATATATATATATGGCAACAAATCCCCCTTGGGAGTGATGGTGTGAACGCGAGCTGGCACTCATGTATAGGGAAGTGTCATGCCCAAAGTAGATCAATCCACAAAGGGGAGCAAGCCCAAAGCTTTGTGGAAAGCTTCGAACTTCTCACGAGGAAGCGCCTTTGTGAAAAGATCGGCGAGGTTATCCTGTGTTGGCACATAGGCCAAGCTGATCTCTCCTGCTGAGAGTCTCTCCCTGACATAGTGATAATGCACCTCAATGTGCTTTGTGCGAGCATGAAAAACTGGGTTTCTCGCAACTGCCAATGCACTCTGACTGTCAGTGAAGATAGAGGTGGCAGACTCCTGTCCAACACCCAAGTCAGCCATAAGCCGTCTGAGCCACACACACTCAACCGTAGCTGTGAAAGCTGCCCTGTACTCAGCTTCACAGTAAGTAGCGAAAGATGCGTTTAACTGCCTTCCAATGCTGAGACCCTGGGCTATGCATAAACCTGCTCACCTGTGAGACTGCAAACTGAATGTCCGGCCTCGTAATGCATACATAAATGAGGCAACCAACAGCTATCTGATAGAGTGTGACATCAAAGTGATCTCCAACATCATGAAGACTCAACTTCAAACCTGTCTCCATTGGAGTAGCAATAGGCTTGCAGTCTTCAAGGCCAAATCTCCGTAACAATGTCTCAATATACTTTGTCTGACACAAAGCAATACCTCCATCACACTGCTTAAATTGTATCCCCAAATAATGATGTAAATGCCCCAAATCTGACATCTCAAAAGAGGCATTCAAATCAGCCTTAAAATCAGCAATATGACTCTCATTTGGTCCTGTGAGCAGCATGTCATCGACATAGAGAGCAATGATTAGATGTACATCATCCACATGTTTAACATACAAAGTGCTTTCTGTTAGACTATTCTGAAACCCATGTGCAGTCAAATATGCATGTATCTTTTCATACCAAGCTCATGGAGCTTGCTTTAAACCATATAAAGCTTTTTTCAACCTGCACACTTTGTTTTCCTGCCCTCTTTGAACAAAACCACGAGGCTGCGATACATACACCTCCTCATGCAAATCTCCATTCAAGAACGCAGTCTTTATGTCCAACTGATGTACATTCCAACCATTATGAGCTGCCAATGCACAAATGCTACAAATGGTAGTCATACGACAAGTGGGAGCAAAGGTCTCATCAAAATCAATGCCCTTTTCTTGAGCATAACCCTTTGCAACAAGTCTAGCCTTATAGCGATCAACACTGCCATCTGGCTTTCGTTTCAACTTAAAAACCCACTTACATCCAATGGCCTTTTTACCAATAGGCAAATCACACAAAGACCATGTACCATTTTTCATTATAGCATTATATTCACTTTGCATTGCAGCCAACCAATTTTCTGAATTTTGTGCCTCATCAAATGAAAGAGGTTCTTCCTCTTCATCACACATACTATACACAGCCAAAGCATAACAATCTGATGTATAAGAGGCATGCTGAAAACCTGAACGAGTACGACTAGTCATAGGTGCATCAGTCTTACTATCACGCAAGGTTTGCACTAGCCATTTTGGCATACCTCTAGCCTGCTCATTTTCAGCCCTATCCTCATGAATTACATCCTGTAAATCTGCATCAGAAATAGGCTGATCTATGATATCATTTGAAATCTGCATAGGCTGAATATTTGCCTCATTAGGACTTACATTTGAATTCCCACCTGTAAAGAGAGGCAACAACGTATCAAATACATCCCGTGAACTCACACCTGTCTCTTTGGTACATGATAACAAAGGTTGCATAGCATCTTCCACAAAAACAACATCTCGACTAATCAAGATACGCTTTGACTGTGGATGATACAATCTGTAACCCTTGCTCTCAGCACTGTAACCAACAAAAATGCATTTGACAGCCTTATCATCCAATTTTTTGCGTTGTTGCACAAGCAGCACTAAAGCATAGGCCAAGCAACCAAAGACACGTAAGTGACCAATAGAAGGTTTCCTGCCATGCCAAGCTTCGTATGGAGTAATAGACTGCAAGGCCTTAGTGGGACACCTGTTGAGTACATATGCAGCACACATGACAGCCTCAAGCCAAAACGCATGTGGCAAAGCTTGGCTTTTGACCATACATCGTGCCATCTCCATAAGTGACCTGTTTTTCCTCTCAGCAACACCATTTTGCTGAGGGGTATACGGCACTGTACATTGGTGTTTTATCCCACGACTAGCCAGAAATGCATCAAACTCTTTAGACAAGTACTCCCCCCCTCGATCAGAACGGAGGGTGTCCAAAGTACAATTGGATACATTTTCAACCATAAGAAAAAACTGTTTGAAGCACAAAAACACTTCGGACTTTACCTTCAGTGGATATACCCATGTATGCCTTGAGTAATCATCAATGAAAGTCACGAAGTATAAGTGTTTACCAAATGACGGAGTTTGCATAGGCCCACATACATCACTATGTACAAGTTGCAATTTGCGAGTGGCCCACACACAGAACCATCCTTTGGAAACGGAGAATGCTGCATTTTGCCCAAAATACAGCCTTCACAAACATGCTTCAATGGTGCCTCAAGAGGGGGCAATGAAGCAACCATATCAAATTTCTGCAAACGTAGCAAACTAGCAAAGTTCAGATGACCAAAACGAGCATGCCATAGTTTTGCATCTGAAACTGCCTTTTCATTAGAAACTGCATTTGCTGAATCTTCCACACACTTGTCATAAGAATTGAGCCTATACAGCCCACGAAACAAGGTGCCAGATACAATAATCGTATCACCAGAAGTCAAATCATGAACAGTACATCTGTCATCCATAAATTTGACTACAAGTCCAAGTCTAGCAAGCGCAGAGATAGACAATAGATTCTTCTTTATCCCTGGCACATACAAAGCATCTGAAAGTGTGAAAATGCTACCATTTGCAGCAGTAAGCATAATTTTACCAATGCCCTTCACTGGGTAAGAAGCATTATTGGCACATGTGACAGTATTCCCATTAGGGACAGCCTCAAGAGAAGTGAACATATCACGATGCGAGGTAATGTGCTTTGTAGCACCACTATCAAAATACCAAACATGAGAGTCAACAGAAACTGCCAAACATGCATCATGTACAGATGGGTCATACTGGCAATACACGCTAAACGCCCATTCTGTATCCTGCACAACATTTCCAGAATCTGCATTCGTAGAAGCATCCGCTATTGTGGCTGCATTTGACTCTTTCTTCTTTGCCTCTTTAGCCTTTAGCTTAGGGCAATTCTTAATGACATGATAGTTGCACCTAGTCTTTTTCTTGCCTTTATCAAGAGCCTTCTCAGACTTATTGTTGCTACCTGTGGAAGGAGAAGAAGTTGCAGACCTACTAATAGGAGAAGAAACAGTGGAAGGGGCTGCCTTACCACTTCTTCTCTGCTGGCTGGGCAGCAACAAATGCCTGATCAACTGCACGCTGCCTGGCCCTGTTCTGCCTAGACTGCGCTTCTTGCAAGAGCTTGTTGACTAAAGTATCATACTTGACAGCATCAGGTCTGTCCTCATTAAGAAGTCTCCACGTGGAAGCAAAAGTCTGATATGTCTCAGGTAAAGCATCAAGAACAGTCTACACAAGAGAATGATCAGGAATAATCTCACTTGCAGAAATCAACTGTTCTTTGAGATCTTTAATCTCAGCAAGAAAAACATTCATGTCATCATCTTCCTGCATAATCTTCAATTCTAGCTCTTTACGCAGGTAAGTGATTTTTGCCTCGTTACGACCTGCATACAAACCAGCTAGAATATCCCAAGCCTGTTTTGCTGTTTTAGCTGAACGAATATGTGGGGTGATGTTACGTTTGACAGAAAGTGCAATCAAGGCATGAGCCTGCGCATCTTTACCATCCCAACGAGCTTGTTCAGCAGTGGGTAAAACAGCAGCAACAGTAGAGCTGCTAGAACCTACAACATCCTCAACAGATCCTACATCCACAGAACCTGGGACGTACATCCATACCCTGCACAATGTTCCACACTCCTTTTGCAACCAAAACATGCTGCATCATGTATGCCCAAAGTGGGTAGTTGCTATCTCCATCCAGTTTGTCTTCAGCAGACAACATGCGAAATACATCATTGCTGTTATCAGCCATGGCCACTGACTGAAACTGATGCAAAATCTACCTGTAATGAAGCAAAGACTGAACAGAAGACAACTTGTGCTATGTAGCACGGTCCACAATAGAACGCGTATGCCTGTTTTGCAGAAAACTGCACTGTCGAAATTTCTGCAGAAAATGACGAAAACACCTGTGCAGAACTTGAAATGCAAAAACGGAGCCCGAAACGACCTGAGATGCAAATTTTGAGAACTCACCTCAATTGGAGAACGTGAGTCAGAGGGTGCTGGCGGCGTAGCCCTGGGAGCCGATGCCTGCTCTGATACCAATTGTTGGAATTAGGGTTGCAGGAAAGCACACAAAGCTTGGAGAAGAAGAAGCAAGAATGTACACAACACAAAGTGTATTAGATTGTGTCAATGTACAAAGATAAGTTAGCCCTAGAATGATGGGCGTATATACAAGCCGGGGAAAAAAACCTCCTAAAGAGGGAAAAAGTGCCCCGGTGGTCCTAAGTGTATTCACACACATCACTGCCTATATATATATATATATATGGCAACATTTATTTATATTTATAAATATAGATATATATGTATATATAGTTATATAATACAATTATCTACAAGGTATTCCCCTTCCACATGGCCAAAGGAGAGGAGCGAAAGGGCCAAGGGAGAAAGGTGAAAGATGGTGAATATGATCCGGTAAGTAAACAAATGTAAGCATGCCCGCGAGCAAGTGTGGGGCTGGCCAACACGCGAGGTTAGAAGTCAAAGTGGGGTGTGGAGTTTACGACAAGTGGCTAGGGACTCACATTCATACTCAAAGGATCCCAAGGAGGACCAGTGTCAACAAGTGAATCCAGACCGCATGAATTGGGGCTTGGGCTTGGACAAAAAAGAAAGGTCCTCATGGGGGAGTTCATACTCTGAGTGACTTTTTTCGAGAAAACCAAAAAATCGAGTGGGGTGTGGCAAAAGTCCTCCTATAGAGAAGGGGGTTCATCATTTCACAACAAGTAATTTGTGTTGTGTTCAAATTGGTGCAACTGGGTGTTTGCAGCCTATGTGTGTCCATAAAGACAATAGAGCCAGCGGGAGCTAGAGGGGATCCCAAACAACAACTATAAATAAAACTAATTAGTAGTCACCACTGTAAGTATGAGGAAGGTGGAGATTCCGTACTGATAACCCAAAATAGCATGTGTTAACTACTAAACTAGACACACATGGACACATACAAAGGCACAGTATGAGGAAGGTGGATATAATCACTAGTCGTACTGATAACCCAAAATAGCACGTGTTAACTACTAAACTAGACACACATGTACATGTACAAAGGCACAATGTGCATTAGATGTACAATAAAAAATAGCCATATGTTTTGGAAAGCATTTGTGCAAATACATGCTAGGTACCATAGAATCAGTATACATCAATAGTCTAAGGTCAAAGGAGTTTGGCACTCCTTATTTGAAGGGTAGGAGAAATTACCTCCACCACACTTGAAGGCATTCACTTGCTATGGAATTCAATATAGCCATGAGTAATCTTTGCATACATGCAAAGAAGGTTGTTAATTAATTATCTTGGACTAGAGGAAGCATGGACACAAGGTCTATAAATTATCCTTTTTGGTTAAATATGAAGGCGCTATAGGAGGAACACCCATTAAGACAATTAAAGATGGTTGTGGTAACAACCCAAAGGTAGATTTTGGATGGTTACATAAGAGTAAACAACAATGTTTGTCAAATGTGAATTGTGCATGGCCATCTAGTATTTACTTTGTCTCTTATTTGATTCACATACAAGAGGCAGTCTAGTATGTCACCCATCTTGAGTTAACACTTTATTTGGTTTCAACCAATTAAGAGCTCATAAGTCTAACAAAGAAAGTGAAGTATTTATAGAGGTAGGAGACTTTTGAGAGGTCACTTTACCCAGTGGCACTTTTGAGAGGTAACTTTACCCAAGAGACTTCTGAGGGGTCACTTTACCCAATGGCCATTGTATACACACGTGTGGGATAAGAACAGTTTAATGGCTTGGAAACAAGTAAGTTTAGAGGGTGAAAGGGCAAAGACTTGAGAGGTCACTTTACCTAGGAGACTTTTGAAAGGTCACTTTACCCAGTGGCCATTGTATACACACGTGTGGGATAAGAGAAGTTTAATGGCTTAGAATAGGTAAGTTTAGAGGGTAAAAGGGAAAATATTTGAACAACATTGTAGACAAAGCGATAACCATGATCAAGAAGGTGCCATACAGCTCAAACCTTGTGCTCTGGAATCGTGTGTTAGAAGTTTGTAGGGATTGTGGGCATCTAGAGCTTGGACAATGGGCTTTTGAAGATAATGGGCATGTTTGTGTGTTGTTTTGGATGTTCGAGTTAATACAAGACCAAATGTTGGGAGATGTAGTGATCTAGGTCTAATTTAAGGTGGTGCGTTAAATGGATAAAGGTTGGTTATAGAGATGGCATGCTTTAGCGAAAAATTCTATCTTCTCGTCATCTTTTCCTATGCATTTTGAAGTGCAAAATTGATGATGTACTACACCAATATATTCAATGGCATGAGCAAGAGTCGGTCTTAATGGGAGCACACTAACGTTCACATAATTCGAAAGAGAAGTTATACATCAAAAAGTTCTTCAAGTTGGCTTGGCCCCAACACTCTTTGAAAAAGCTCAAAAATGGGTAAAGAAGTGCAATGTTTGTCAACAACTAGGTCAATAAGATCAGATGCCTCATCATCATATTCTACCATTGTAAGCATTCAAACAATGGTATCTAGGGAACATTGGAATAAGAAAGTAGCATCAATTTTCTAAGTTTGGGATTAAAATTTGCATTCAATGCTATGGACGTTTCATATAGCTTACAAAGAAACAAAAGTTTGAAGCTGTTTATGGAATGGAAGTTGTTGTTCCAATGGAGTTTTTAGTACCTAGTTGTTAGATAGTGGTTCCGAATTGTTTAAGCCCTACTAAATTACAACATAATCGGCTAATTTAATTGATGCATCTTGAAAAGAATCAATTGTGTAGCTTATGGGTCAATAATGCAGTGGAATTTTGTCAAAAGAAATGGGTAGATACACATGAAAAAAATAAAATTCTTACTCAAAATATGCCAACTTTATTCATCAATATAAAAGTGGGTCCAAGGAAACTCAAGCTATGGTGGAGATGTCCATGTTGGGCAGTTAACAAACATCTCAAAGAAATGTTCCTAATTGGCCACCATCTGTGGTTGTGAGAAGAATTGGTACTATCACATGAGTTGTTTTAGTGCATGACCCTCTTCTCTCAACAGTCTTCATTTGGCATGAAGTGTGCACTTGTTGTGTGGTAGTGTGCATGCACTGCCACCTTTGCTTCTCGTGTGTTTAAGTAGGTGCATTGGTGCAGTTGTCCACATCTATGTGGGAGGAGTCCAATTGGTCTCATGGTGGTGCTAGCGTGTTCTATCCTCTATGCACACAAGCATGTACTACTAAATGTCTTACCAAATTTGTTTAGTTGTGGCACCCTTTATGAGGGCATGCCTTCTTGCTTTCGACTAGAAATAAGCAACGATGTCTACAGTGCTTTGTTTAGATTTTGCAGCACTTTTTGTGTTTGTGTCTAAAGCTTTTGAAGCTCCAAGGGTTATCTTTATGTCCACTTCTCTAATTGCATGCTATAAGCCGCCACATGTAGTGCGACTTATAGTCACGCCTCTGGAAGGTGAAGGTGTTGTGAATGACCTTAAAGCTACTAGGAAGTAGGCAAAGGGAGGTCTGCTTTACATTTAATTATTGTTCTTTTGCTCATTATTTTTTCTCTTCTCCTTCGATTGGCCTAATTTTATTTCCTCTTATATTTTGCTGGAACTCTGTTGTTATCTTCTTCCTTAAAAGAGACAATACATGGCTTGATTCATAGGAGGCATGGCAAAGGGTGCACTATTGATGGTTGTAATGTTGTTGGACCAGAATTTGGGGCACTAGACTCCCTCTCACCATCCTACTCCCTTGATGCCTCGCTATTAAGGGATAATTGAAGCTTTCCTACATGGCCACAGAGTTTCCTACAGCGTGGTGGATGACTGGGGGGGGGGCCACCAACAGTAACCTAAGGTAGGATACCTTAGGATATCATAGCTCATGTGTGATCATCGACCTCCCCATTATATTGAGACTCACCCACACTAGTAGGCAACCTCTGTAGAGTTAAGTAGGTCTCTATACCAAAGTGCATAATATTGTCCCTAGAGAATGTACCACAATAATTAAGCCCTTCGGTCGGGTGACACGAATAGTCATGCGGAAGCCTATTGGATCTTGTGTGTGTGTCTGAGCCAAATGGACAGGCAACAGTGGCAAGAATGGATCTACTCCAAACTATCAAGAGCAGGGTCATAAAAGCACATGTGCTTGTAAGCATATCTCTCTCTCTCTCTCTCTCTCTCAAGCTTGACTAATAATTTTGATGTATGTGTGTTTGAGGCAAGAAGGAAAGCTTGTGTGTTTGAGGTAAGCAAGATGGAGCCATCTTGCTTGACGTAGTGTGTTGGAGCCAGCATGTGGGACGAGTACCTAATCAGTTTAGCACGAAGGTTTATATTGGTCAGCGCAATGGCAGGCATGGTACGAATCAGCTCCACGTGTATATACACAATGGTTAGCGTAATGGCAGGCAACATACGAATTAGCTTGACATGATAATACATAAGGTTCACTCGCAGCACGTGCTTCAAAAAAAACTGCGTTGGTGCACCATCTTTGAGGGTAGTTTAAAAATTATTAAAAAAACTACCCTATGGGAGAGTGCGACGCCTACAGGGTCATTTTTTTAATAATAAAATCTATTTAAAAAACCCTCAAGGAGGGTTTTTTTAATGCTATTTAATGATCTGTGTGTTCTCAATATGTCTATGTCTATGTTCCATTTCTTTGATTGTCTATGTCAATGTTCCCTAGATACAATAAAGAATATGGTGCTCTAGGGAGAAGGATCATGATGGTGATTTTAAAAGAAACTACCCTCGGAGAGGGTGCCTTGACACACCCTCCCAAAGGTTTTTTTAAATCTTTTGCAATGCATTTGAGTCTCTATCCATCAAATAGTATTTTAAATCCTGTAAAAACCCATCACAGACACCACAGATGAGTATTTTTCAATTAAAAAAACATACCCACAGGAGGCTGTGTCGGTGCAGCCTCATTTAGATATCTTTTTTTCATGAGCATGGACATATCTTTTTTTATTTATGAGCATGTCTTATGGTGGTTGTGATGGCGATGCCGCATGTAGGAGGTTCTCAAGGGTAAGAGAGTGGAGAGGGTGAATGGGAAACAAAGAGAAAAAGAACAAGAGGAAAAGAGTGGGGAGAGGGCAAGAGAGGGAAAACATTTGGTCAAATGCAATGTATGAAAAAAGTGTGTCTCAGCTAACACGGGCTAGTTTGAATTCCCAATGGCCGCCCAACTCAAAGGTAAAAGGAACAAACATTGGTTTATAAATCATAAGAAATAGTCTTAAAGTTTAAAAAAATAGGGTTTTTTTCTTTGAATTTCTCCTTAAGAAGCATGAGAAAAGGAAATGCGTATGTTTTAAAATTTTATTTTTTTGCACACTACAATTTCAATGGTCAAAATACTTATCTAGAATGAACTTATTACACTACTTTTTAAATGCTATTTATTTAAACAATACTTATGAATAATCGATCATAAAAGTTTTTGGCAACACTTAATGCAAAACTTTATTTAAAACTACATGAAATTTATAACTTAATTGAACTAGAAAGTTTTTAGTATAACCAAATTGAAATTGGAAGTTTGACTTGAAAATAAAATAACTCAAGGCTTTTATATACAGTGGAATTCTACAATTAGTAGTCATCCTTCTTCCATGTCTCTGATGGCACCATGTTCCACCCACACCCATAGAGATGCATACGCTTTAACCATAAATTCATGAAACCCAATTCGATCTTGTGTGATTATATTTTTTGTACGTTTTTTAGTGCATTGTTCGTATGAGCAGTGAGTTTATATACTTCGCTCAGTTTTGGGTTGGGTAATATTGTGGAGTTGTAGAGCAATCAAGCCCGCTAAGTCCAAAGTTATGTTGCAAATTCTTGGGACCATTGTGCAGGAATGTCATTAGAACCAATGGACTTGGCCATTGCAAGGATGGTGGAAACAAGATGGGGATAAAGAGAGGTGGTAAGAGAGAATGAGATTTAGTATGTGAGAGAGAGAGAGAGAGAGAGAGAGAGAGAGAGAGAGAGAGAGAGAGAGAGAGAGAGAGAGAGAGAGGTGTAGTGAGTAGTAGAGAGTTGTAGTGAGAGAAGTAGAGAGAGAGAGAGAGGTGTAGTAGAGAGTTGTAGTGAGAGTAGTAGAGAGAGAGAGAGAGAGAGAGAGAGAGAGAGAGAGAGAGAGAGGTGTAGTAGAGAGTTGTAGTGAGAGTAGTAGAGAGATGTAGGTGTGTGTAGTGAGTAGTAGAGAGATGTAGGTGCGGAGCAAGGTATAGGGGTATACAATGAGGTTTATATAGAGAGGGAGAGAGGGTCTTTGAGCAAGATTAGATTCCAATATAGATTTCACTCTCTCTCTCTCTCTCTCTCTCTCTCTCTCAATTATTACCCACCACTTTCCCACTCTCTTTTAAATATCCTCTTTAATTTGAAAAAGCCCCACCCTCTCTCTCTTTCTCTTCTCCTGTCACTCTTCAAGTCAATCCATTGATTGGTCTCTCTAGATCAATAAGTCGACATTAAGCAGCTCTCGTCTCGTCTCCATCTCTCTCTCTCTCTCTCTACCTTCTATTTGGATTTCTTTACATGCTCAATTATTCCCCACTTTGTCCATTTTATGTATAATACCTTCACATGCACAATTATTTCCCACTATTTAAAAAAGGTCCATCCTCTATAGTGTTATTCTTGTATACACATGTTTAGAAAGGATGTTTATTTCCTTCCTTTTTTAAGGTTGTTTGGTGGGTTTCACTTGGGGTTCCCTTTGCTTAAAAAACCTCGTTCGAAGAATGGTTTTCTTCAACACATAGATGTATCGAGGCACAACTCCCAAAACAATGTGGGCTATTCGAAGGACAGAGCCATACAAGAAATGACTTGCTTTGGGCATTCTGGCAAGACAGAGTGGAAGAAGTGGAAGATACATCAACCAAGGAGATGGAGACAAAAACGATAGAGTGCATGCACTATGCTTCTAGGGTCATCAAAAATACCCTAGGTGTTGTGGGGGGGTTTGTTTGGTTCTGTAACTCGGCTCCCACTCACTCTTAGAATGTTGATGAAGCCACATGATTGGCACACCTAGTTTAGCTCATGGGTGTGGCCAATGGATGAAGGGACATGTCTCCAAGCACATGAGGTGCAAATGCTCCCAACAAATGGATTTGTGCTTCAAAGTGGACGACCACCTCTACAATCAGCTCAAGAAAATGCAAATGCGCAATAAACATTCTAAGTGCTTTTTTTCCAAAATATAGGGATGGCAAGATTGTTAAGTGAAGAGCATGATTGACCAAGGAATTTCATGAGTGTAGAGAAGGGAAGAACATTGGATGCACATGTTATTTGTGAGGCCATGTAGCATCTTTCAAGTTCTCTTATTTTGTTTGATCCTTTCTTGTTTATCCATGAGTGATGGGTGGTGTCATTTTTTGATTAAATGCTATTATTTTTAACTAGAATACAATTTCATGATGGCGTGTGCATGTTTAGAAAGTGTAGCTATTCTATTTTATCTGGAGGTTGTTTGGCGGGTTTCGCTCAACTTTTCCCTTTCGCTTAACTTTTCCCTTTGCTCAAAAAAACTCGCTCGGAAAATGTTTTTCCCCCTCATGGGGAATAAAGGTTGGGTGAAAGAAACAAAGCTTGCCACCAAGGATTGTTTCATTTTGGAGGTTCTTCATATACGAGATTTGGGGATATGTATCATCGGGTGGTAGCTCAGTTGTTAAGGTGTAGGAACCTCATTCTTAAAAGATGATGAGTTTCATAAAGGGTCATGAATGAAAACTTTAATGTGTAGATATCTCTCTCTTTTTCTCTTTAATTGTATAGAAAAGTCAAAAGACATTATACGTAAGATGCACTTATTTAAGAGTGAGCACACCTCACCATGCATCCCTACCCATTAAAATTTAATCTAAGTTAATTAAAATTATGTGTATGTGTGTGTATATATAAATTTATTCATATTTATAAATGTACATATATATGTATGGATAGTTATATAATACAATTATGTACAAGGTATTCCCCTTCCACGTGGCTGAAGGAGAGGAGCAAAAGGGCTAAGGGAGAAAGGGGAGAAAGGTGAAAGATGGTGAATATGATCCAGTAAGTAAATGAATGTAAGCAGACCCGGAGCAAGAGTGGCTTGTGGCCATCCCACAAGGTTAGAAATCAAAGTGGGGTGTGGAGTTACAAAAAGTTTCTAGGTTACTCATGTTCATACTCAGAGGATCCCAAGGAGGAAGAGTGTCAACAAGTGAATCAAGTCTATGTGAATTGGGGCTTGGGCTTAGACAAAAAAGAAAGGTCCTTATGGGGATAAAAGGTTGGGTGAGAAAGAAACGAAGCTTGGAAGGTCTTGGATCCCAAGTAACCCGCATTCACTGCTAATTGAGCTAAAGAAAGGCACGGATTAGTGGTTCAAATTTTCCTATATTTGCTTGGCTACAATATTAAATGAGTACATGTGGGGTTAATGGTTTTACTTCGCAACCCTTTGCCGATGCAAGATATGCCTTTTTTGGTTGTTTTTAGACTTTGCTTTGAAATCTTGAATTGGTGCAAATAATGTCTCAAAGCGTCCATATGTGATGTATGGGATGTAAATACACATGTATTATGCCTAGTTATATCTGTGATCTCTAATTTTGTTCAAAATCTTGAAGAAATTAGAGGCTATGCAAGGGTTTAATGTTTTCCATTGCTTCATTTCCTTACTATGTGTGATGTAAAGCTTTGGTATTAGTGCCTTTAAAAAAACAAACAAAATTAAAAAATCTTTTTTAAAAAAAGAAAAAGAAAAAGAAAGTTATGGATAACGTGAGAAATCAAAACCAAAATCAAGGGCAAGAGCCCAAGCATCTTTGGAGACTATAAATGATTGCATGAATATGCTAGAATATACTTTAGCTTGCTTGATGCGAGAGACAAATATTGTACTAGTGAGGCTAATACTAGTCTAGAGATTATTTCACCTGATTAATCGCCCAGGTGAACCCAAGATTGTGCTTAAAATCTTTAAGAAATTCGAGGCTATGCATTATGTGATGCATTAGAACTTATGCTTGATGTATATCTGATGTATGTAAGGGTTTGATGTTTTTCAATGCTTCATTTCCTTACTGTGTGATGTAAAGCTTTGGTATTAGTGCCTTAAAAAAATAAACAAAATTGAAAAATCTTTTTTTTTAAGAAAAAGAAAGAGTTATGGTGGATAACAAGAAAAATCAAAACCAAAATCCAATGCATATTTGGAGACTGTAAATGATTGTATGAATATGCTAGAAGATACTTTAGCTCGCTTGATGCAAGAGATGAATATTGTACTAGTGGGGCTAAGACTAGTCCAGAGTTTATTTCACCTGATGTTAATCACCCATGACCAGGTGAACCCGAGATTGTGCTCAAAATCTTTAAGAAATTTGAGGCTATGCATTATGTGATACAATGGAAGTTATGCTTGATGTATATCTGATGTTTGGAAGGGTTTGATGTTTTCCAATGCTTCATTTCCTTACTGTGTGTGATGTAAATCTTTGGTATTAGTGCCTTTAAAAAAAACAAACAAATTTAAAAAATCCCAAAAAAAAAAGAACGTGAAAAATCAAAACCAAAATCAAGGGCAAGAGCCCCAATGCATCTTCGGAGATTGTAAATGATCGCATGAATATGCTAGAAGATACTTTAGCTCGCTTGATGAGAGAGATGAATATTGTACTAATGGGACTAAGACTAGTCCAGAGATTATTTCACCTGATGTAAATTGCCCACGACTAAGTGAACCTGAGATCGTGCTAGGTGGACCATCCACTAGGCCGAATGAAATGGCAACTTAAAGATCTTAAGCCTCCCAAATATTTGGGTGCATTAACGACTCATACAACCGATGCCATCATTGACCACGTGGGAGAAAAGCTTTAAAATATGTGGTATTATATAGATGACCATACCAAGAAAGCCACATATAACCTCATCAATGTGGCACATCAATGGTGGAGAAAAATCATATATGACAAAGCTTAACCCGCAACCTAGGAAGAGTTTAAAGTTATTTTTACAAACAGTTTTATGTTGAGAAATGTGGTGCCAAAGAGCATAAGGAAGAGGTAGGGAGTGAGTTGAGTAGCCAAGAAAGTGCAAAGCCTAGGAAGCCACATGAGCAAAGGGATATATCCCACATTGATGTACAAGCTCAAGGGTGTACTTCCTCATATAAAAGGGGGCCATTTTAAGCAATGAAATCATATCATTTACACATATCTCAAGCCTCTTTATGAGTACAATCCTTAATCTTGTAACCTAATTGTGCTTGAGTCGATTGCACATACTCATCATGAGTAAAACTAGATTACACCCACCTTAGATGAATTCAGTTTAATCACATTAAATTAAGTGTAGGATTAGCACTAACCACCTTTCTCATGCACATGATATCCATGGATTTCAACATGGTATCAGAACTAACCCTTTCTCCATGAGCTTCTCTAACCCTTCATTGCATTATTATCTACTTATATTAGCATTAACATCTCATTAGCATCACTAATCCCAACGTTATCTTCATTTCCCTTCTTGTGGTTCACATTTTCAAGGCTTGATTCTCCTCACTCTTATAACCATTGTTGAATCCCTCCTAGCCACATCTCCAACATGGTAGGCCGACCACACACACCAATGGGTGTCTCCGAATTCAGTATCTACATGCAGATTTTGATGCTGCTAGCAGATTTTGATGCTGCTAGCAGATTTTGATGCTGCCAGTTCGGCTACTGCCAGTAGATGCAGCCGAACTGGACTTTTCCTCCATCATCTACACACCAAATCAGAACAAGATCTCCTAGTTGTGGCTAAAGCATCCTATAAGGAGTCTATGATTTGAATCTCATCGGGTTTCATCAACAGAATAAGGAGAAATCAAAAATAAACTAGTCGCCTCTATAGGTGTGATTTCGCCCATTTTTAGGGTAATTGAGCTTCATCTTTTTACTCTTGGCACTTGGCCTCATCAAGAATAACTTTTCTAAGAAAAATTTCCCTTCAAAAATTGCATTGATAAGCTCAATTTCGTCCTCCACATTCTCTTAGCTCTAATCACCTTGATTATGTATTAATCACCATCATTAGTGTAGTGTTAGCAAAAATTAGGCTAATTAGGGTGTGAATCTATAGTAGGAATACCTCTCTTATATCCAAGTTCATCTCATCCATTTGTGTTGCTCAATTTGAGCAGTTTTCACTGCATTCAGTTCATTTTTAGTACATAAGTTTGCATCTTGTAAATCTGCATCAGCTTGAAATCAGTCATTGAACCCCAAAAGAAAAAAAATCAAAACTTAATCTTGTAAGACAGTATAGACACTGCCATAGAGACTTGTCACAAGCACATGGTAAGACCCTCTCATGGCATCAAACATTGGGAATTTCATTGGGGAAGGATTAAATCCTTGGAAAATTTATCATGGAAAAATACATGTGCATAAGCATCAAAAGCAAAGGAAAGGTGCGTTAAACACTATCATGAGCATTCTCAAAGCACATGACCATAGCAGGCATCCACACTAAATGGATTAAAGGAAGCATCAAAGAGCCAAGTGTCAGGCTTTTTTCTGAGAGGTCTTTTTGGTCAGTGTACATATAGATGCGTGGCGTGTGTGAGAGATTTGCTCAGGAGGGCGTTGCCAGGTGTGCAGTGTGGATCGGATTGGATTTGAGCCTGTTATATTTACAGGCCTGTCCGGAATGTGGTCAGTTGCAGCTGTTCAGCCGTTCGATGGCTTGATATGTGTGTTGTCGTCAAAGAAATGAATGGGCACAAGTGGCATTTGAAAGTGTGGAAAGCATGGGCGAATAAATATTAATGGGCCAATGTAGCTTTGTACATTTGTGTGTGAAAAGATATTGGGTGTGGCCATCCATTAGAAGAGCAAAGAAATAATAAAAAATAAGATAAAGAAAACGTGGCTAATAAGTGTAAAGACCACATGGGAGCTGAGGGTGGCTGCCAGCGCACCTTCCGAAGCTTGGCGAAGCATGGAGAAGGGCGGACGAGTCGGCGGAGTCTGCTGAAGGAAGGAGGGTCGCCTTGTTTTGAAATGGGGGCCTCTCAGGTGAATCTGCAGCGTGGCTGAAGCACCATGTGAAGTGATGCGCAGCCGTTGCAGCGAAGAGGAAGGCGCAGCAGGCAGGTGGCCGTCGTGCAGAGAAGCTGGAGACCTCCCGCGTGAAGAGCAGCACAGCAACTGCAGAGTTGAGCGTGGAAAGCAGCTGGTCAAGGACTGACGGGTTGCAGAGGTTGTGGGGCCTCCCCTTGTGAAAAGCAGCGAGGACTGGTGGGCGTAGCTGCAGACGTGAAAGAGAGCGTGGAGAGGCAAGGGTGATGCGCAGCATATGTGAAGGCACTTTGGTGAAAGCAGTTGACTCGGCGGACGGGCTTGTGAAGTGTGGGCTGGCGTAGCTGAAGCGCAGGTGCTGGAGTCAGCCAAGGAGATAAAGAGAGGCTGGCCACGTGTGGGAGCCAGAGGACAGGCCGTCGTGGGGTCTAGGTGACTGTAGCGAGAGCGCAGAGTTGAGCGCCTTTGAGGTGTGCATAAGTTGCATGGGCTGGTGTGAGGAGGCCGCCTAGGAGACAGGGAAGTGGACAGAGTGAGTGCCGAGTGAAGCGGACAGAGGGGACAGTGTTGCTGCTTGGTGGTGGGCCGGTAGCAAGGCAGATAAGCTGCCTGGGTTTGTTGCGAGCTGACAGAGGATCAGCACAGAGAGAGAAAGAGGTGTTGGGTAGCTGCTGTTGACGACACATGCAGAAGTGATGGGTCGCAGAGGACTCGAGGGTTAGCTGGTGTGGGCACCTTCTGGAGTGAGAGTGGCCGGGTTCATTCTGGTGTGTTTGGTACAGCAGGCAAGCGAGTGGATCATGTGGTGATTGGGGATGTGGTGTATCCTCGGCTGACAGGCCTGAGTGTTTTGTCTGTAAGTTGTGTGAGTAAAGCTTCTGTATCGGGAGAAGCTTGTAAAATGTTTTAACTGAAATATATTGCTGGATGTTTGCTTTGGTCTATGGTGCCCCTGTTTATGCTGTCTGTCTGGCGTGGGTTGGGTGGTGAGTGCGAGAATTGTTCCAGCCGGTGGCTGGTGGTGCCCCCGTTCGTGTGTGTTATTCCAAGTTTGCGAGGTGGAAGGGCTGTAGAGGCAGGGTTTTCTTTCTTTTTTTCACCTCACATCCTTCTGGTGCCCCCACTGAGGATTGCTCAAGGATTGTTCCACTGAGGAGTTGCTCTGGCATTGTTCTGTGCCTAGAAGGGCGCGTGTTTCACTGAGGAGAGCTCAGGGATTGGTACAGGTTGTCAGGATGTGGTCCTATCCGGAGTTTCATGGCAGGAAGGGTGAAGATGTGGTTGACGTCTTGGAGCAGATGGAGTTGGCATGCATTAGCAATCATGTCACAGATGAAGAGCAGGTTCTGAAGCTGATAAGGATTTTCTTGAAGGGAGATGCCCGAAGCTGGCTGAAGGGTTTTGAAGCACAGGGTGCTGGTGTCTTGACCTTGGACAGGTTGAAAGAAGGTCTTTTGGAGCGTTTTCAGCAAGTGGAGGATCCTAATGTGCTTTGGCAAGAGCTGAGCATCTTGAAGCAGGTCCATGGGCAATCACTGGTTGATTTTGTGAAGGTATTTACATGTCTGTGGAGTAAGTGGTGTGTGACATTGAAGCAGGAAGTTCCTCCAATGTTTCTGAAGAAGAGCTTGTTTATTGATGGTTTGCTACCCCATTTGAGGGTCAAGGTTGAGTTGAAGAATTCCAGATCATTTGATGATGCTGTTAGGATTGCTAGGGAAAAGGAAGGCAAGGTTTTGAAGCAGATGGAAATGGGTATTTATCCGTATGAAGGTGTTGTGTCTGTGAGGGATATGAATGTGAATTTGGTTGAGGTGGATAAGAGTCCTATGCAAGGTTTGATTAGACAGGAGCCTCAAAGGCCGATACAGGTACAAAGGGGGATGTTTTATATGCCTTCTGATTTTTTTTCGAAGTTTTTAAAGCATGTGCAGGTGAATGAAAAGCAGGTGAAGGAGCAAAGTGCAGATGAGAAGTTGCCAGTGGATTCTTCTCTAGATTTGGAGGTCATAGCTGTACATGACAGTGATTTGAATGACATGCATGTACAGGGAAGTAAAGAGGATGATGCCTTGGGATTGGTTGATGAGAAGAAGGAAAAGGAGTTGGATACAGGATGCTCTGAGGATGATTCTTTGACAGATTCTGAAAGGGAGGAGGATGGGGTAAAGACTTCGGATGAAGTGAAGATGGCCTGTGATGCGGATGTGGAGAGCATGGAGGAAGATCCTATCATCTTGGATTTTCTGGGACAACTGGATGGTGGTTGGGTACCTGCAATGAATGAAGTGGATGTTTTTTCATCTGATGCATTGTGTGCTGGGGAGTCTTTGGACGATGATACCAGGGGGGTTGGCAATACTGAAGAAGGTATGCATAATGATTTGGCTGATGAAGAGCGTTGTGAGGTGAGCATTGTGCCTGAGGATGATATTTGGAAAGTTACTAGCCTTGATGAGCAGGAGCCAGAGGTGGAGATGGATGCTAATATGGTTGAGAGTGTGACAAAGGCTTCTTTACGGATTGCTGAAATGCTAAAGGCAAGATCCAAGGATGACAAGGATTCTGAGCCAGTTAAGCTGAATGATTGTGGAGAGATGCCTGAAGTACAGGAGTTGGAAGTGCTGATGGATACTGCTGTTGGAGAGGATGTGGATTTTGGTGTGCACAAAGGTCAAAATGCTGAAACCTAGCCTTCACTGATGATGAATGGGATGCTAGATGCTGTAATGCCACAGGTTTTGAAGACGGGGAGGTTGGTTGTGGGTAAAGAGCAAAGGCTTGGAGATGATGCTGTGTGGTCAGAGTCTATGAATGCTGATCAGATGATGGACAGAAAAGATTTTCTGGATGTGGTTGATGTTTGGCAGGCAGTGATGCAGCCATGGTGTTTGAGGGATGCTGGGGAATGGGATGGTGAGTTGCTGTTTTCTTTTGATCCTGGTGGATGACTACTGGAATTGTCTTTTGCTGCTGAGCATGAATGCTCTAGCAGATGGGGGGGGGTGGCAAAGTATGTCAGGCTTTTTTCTGAGAGGTCTTTTTGGTCAGTGTACATACAGATGCGTGGCGTGTGTGAGAGATTTGCTCAGGAGGGCGTTGCCAGGTGTGCAGTGTGGATCGGTTTGGATTTGAGCCTGTTATATTTACAGGCCTGTCCGGAATGTGGTCAGTTGCAGCTGTTCAGCCGTTCGATGGCTTGATATGTGTGTTGTCGTCAAAGAAATGAATGGGCACAAGTGGCATTTGAAAGTGTGGAAAGCATGGGCGAATAAATATTAATGGGCCAATGTAGCTTTGTACATTTGTGTGTGAAAAGATATTGGGTGTGGCCATCCATTAGAAGAGCAAAGAAATAATAAAAAATAAGATAAAGAAAACGTGGCTAATAAGTGTAAAGGCCACATGGGAGCTGAGGGTGGCTGCCAGCGCACCTTCCGAAGCTTGGCGAAGCATGGAGAAGGGCGGACGAGTCGGCGGAGTCTGCTGAAGGAAGGAGGGTCGCCTTGTTTTGAAATGGGGGCCTCTCAGGTGAATCTGCAGCGTGGCTGAAGCACCATGTGAAGTGATGCGCAGCCGTTGCAGCGAAGAGGAAGGCGCAGCAGGCAGGTGGCCGTCGTGCAGAGAAGCTGGAGACCTCCCGCGTGAAGAGCAGCACAGCAACTGCAGAGTTGAGCGTGGAAAGCAGCTGGTCAAGGACTGACGGGTTGCAGAGGTTGTGGGGCCTCCCCTTGTGAAAAGCAGCGAGGACTGGTGGGCGTAGCTGCAGACGTGAAAGAGAGCGTGGAGAGGCAAGGGTGATGCGCAGCATATGTGAAGGCGCTTTGGTGAAAGCAGTTGACTCGGCGGACGGGCTTGTGAAGTGTGGGCTGGCGTAGCTGAAGCGCAGGTGCTGGAGTCAGCCAAGGAGATAAAGAGAGGCTGGCCACGTGTGGGAGCCAGAGGACAGGCCGTCGTGGGGTCTAGGTGACTGTAGCGAGAGCGTAGAGTTGAGCGCCTTTGAGGTGTGCATAAGTTGCATGGGCTGGTGTGAGGAGGCCGCCTAGGAGACAGGGAAGTGGACAGAGTGAGTGCCGAGTGAAGCGGACAGAGGGGACAGTGTTGCTGCTTGGTGGTGGGCCGGTAGCAAGGCAGATAAGCTGCCTGGGTTTGTTGCGAGCTGACAGAGGATCAGCACAGAGAGAGAAAGAGGTGTTGGGTAGCTGCTGTTGACGACACATGCAGAAGTGATAGGTCGCAGAGGACTCGAGGGTTAGCTGGTGTGGGCACCTTCTGGAGTGAGAGTGGCCAGGTTCATTCTGGTGTGTTTGGTACAGCAGGCAAGCGAGTGGATCATGTGGTGATTGGGGATGTGGTGTATCCTCGGCTGACAGGCCTGAGTGTTTTGTCTGTAAGTTGTGTGAGTAAAGCTTCTGTGTCGGGAGAAGCTTGTAAAATGTTTTAACTGAAATATATTGCTGGATGTTTGCTTTGGTCTATGGTGCCCCTGTTTATGCTGTCTGTCTGGCGTGGGTTGGGTGGTGAGTGCGAGAATTGTTCCAGCCGGTGGCTGGTGGTGCCCCCGTTCGTGTGTGTTATTCCAAGTTTGCGAGGTGGAAGGGCTGTAGAGGCAGGGTTTTCTTTCTTTTTTTCACCTCACATCCTTCTGGTGCCCCCACTGAGGATTGCTCAAGGATTGTTCCACTGAGGAGTTGCTCTGGCATTGTTCTGTGCCTAGAAGGGCGCGTGTTTCACTGAGGAGAGCTCAGGGATTGGTACAGGTTGTCAGGATGTGGTCCTATCCGGAGTTTCATGGCAGGAAGGGTGAAGATGTGGTTGACTTCTTGGAGCAGATGGAGTTGGCATGCATTAGCAATCATGTCACAGATGAAGAGTAGGTTCTGAAGCTGATAAGGATTTTCTTGAAGGGAGATGCCCGAAGCTGGCTGAAGGGTTTTGAAGCACAGGGTGCTAGTGTCTTGACCTTGGACAGGTTGAAAGAAGGTCTTTTGGAGCGTTTTCAGCAAGTGGAGGATCCTAATGTGCTTTGGCAAGAGCTGAGCATCTTGAAGCAGGTCCATGGGCAATCACTGGTTGATTTTGTGAAGGTATTTACATGTCTGTGGAGTAAGTGGTGTGTGACATTGAAGCAGGAAGTTCCTCCAATGTTTCTGAAGAAGAGCTTGTTTATTGATGGTTTGCTACCCCATTTGAGGGTCAGGGTTGAGTTGAAGAATTCCAGATCATTTGATGATGCTGTTAGGATTGCTAGGGAAAAGGAAGGCAAGGTTTTGAAGCAGATGGAAATGGGTATTTATCCGTATGAAGGTGTTGTGTCTGTGAGGGATATGAATGTGAATTTGGTTGAGGTGGATAAGAGTCCTATGCAAGGTTTGGTTAGACAGGAGCCTCAAAGGCCGATACAGGTACAAAGGGGGATGTTTTATATGCCTTCTGATTTTTTTCCGAAGTTTTTAAAGCATGTGCAGGTGAATGAAAAGCAGGTGAAGGAGCAAAGTGCAGATGAGAAGTTGCCAGTGGATTCTTCTCTAGATTTGGAGGTCATAGCTGTACATGACAGTGATTTGAATGACATGCATGTACAGGGAAGTAAAGAGGATGATGACTTGGGATTGGTTGATGAGAAGAAGGAAAAGGAGCTGGATACAGGATGCTCTGAGGATGATTCTTTGACAGATTCTGAAAGGGAGGAGGATGGGGTAAAGACTTCGGATGAAGTGAAGATGGCCTGTGATGCGGATGTGGAGAGCATGGAGGAAGATCCTATCATCTTGGATTTTCTGGGACAACTGGATGGTGGTTGGGTACCTGCAATGAATGAAGTGGATGTTTTTTCATCTGATGCATTGTGTGCTGGGGAGTCTTTGGACGATGATACCAGGGGGGTTGGCAATACTGAAGAAGGTATGCATAATGATTTGGCTGATGAAGAGCGTTGTGAGGTGAGCATTGTGCCTGAGGATGATATTTGGAAAGTTACTAGCCTTGATGAGCAGGAGCCAGAGGTGGAGATGGATGCTAATATGGTTGAGAGTGTGACAAAGGCTTCTTTACGGATTGCTGAAATGCTAAAGGCAAGATCCAAGGATGACAAGGATTCTGAGCCAGTTAAGCTGAATGATTGTGGAGAGATGCCTGAAGTACAGGAGTTGGAAGTGCTGATGGATACTGCTGTTGGAGAGGATGTGGATTTTGGTGTGCACAAAGGTTAAAATGCTGAAACCTAGCCTTCACTGATGATGAATGGGATGCTAGATGCTGTAATGCCACAGGTTTTGAAGACGGGGAGGTTGGTTGTGGGTAAAGAGCAAAGGCTTGGAGATGATGCTGTGTGGTCAGAGTCTATGAATGCTGATCAGATGATGGACAGAAAAGATTTTCTGGATGTGGTTGATGTTTGGCAGGCAGTGATGCAGCCATGGTGTTTGAGGGATGCTGGGGAATGGGATGGTGAGTTGCTGTTTCCTTTTGATCCTGGTGGATGACTACTGGAATTGTCTTTTGCTGCTGAGCATGAATGCTCTAGCAGATGGGGGGGGGGGTGGCAAAGTATGTCAGGCTTTTTTCTGAGAGGTCTTTTTGGTCAGTGTACATACAGATGCGTGGCGTGTGTGAGAGATTTGCTCAGGAGGGCGTTGCCAGGTGTGCAGTGTGGATCGGTTTGGATTTGAGCCTGTTATATTTACAGGCCTGTCCGGAATGTGGTCAGTTGCAGCTGTTCAGCCGTTCGATGGCTTGATATGTGTGTTGTCGTCAAAGAAATGAATGGGCACAAGTGGCATTTGAAAGTGTGGAAAGCATGGGCGAATAAATATTAATGGGCCAATGTAGCTTTGTACATTTGTGTGTGAAAAGATATTGGGTGTGGCCATCCATTAGAAGAGCAAAGAAATAATAAAAAATAAGATAAAGAAAACGTGGCTAATAAGTGTAAAGGCCACATGGGAGCTGAGGGTGGCTGCCAGCGCACCTTCCGAAGCTTGGCGAAGCATGGAGAAGGGCGGACGAGTCGGCGGAGTCTGCTGAAGGAAGGAGGGTCGCCTTGTTTTGAAATGGGGGCCTCTCAGGTGAATCTGCAGCGTGGCTGAAGCACCATGTGAAGTGATGCGCAGCCGTTGCAGCGAAGAGGAAGGCGCAGCAGGCAGGTGGCCGTCGTGCAGAGAAGCTGGAGACCTCCCGCGTGAAGAGCAGCACAGCAACTGCAGAGTTGAGCGTGGAAAGCAGCTGGTCAAGGACTGACGGGTTGCAGAGGTTGTGGGGCCTCCCCTTGTGAAAAGCAGCGAGGACTGGTGGGCGTAGCTGCAGACGTGAAAGAGAGCGTGGAGAGGCAAGGGTGATGCGCAGCATATGTGAAGGCGCTTTGGTGAAAGCAGTTGACTCGGCGGACGGGCTTGTGAAGTGTGGGCTGGCGTAGCTGAAGCGCAGGTGCTGGAGTCAGCCAAGGAGATAAAGAGAGGCTGGCCACGTGTGGGAGCCAGAGGACAGGCCGTCGTGGGGTCTAGGTGACTGTAGCGAGAGCGCAGAGTTGAGCGCCTTTGAGGTGTGCATAAGTTGCATGGGCTGGTGTGAGGAGGCCGCCTAGGAGACAGGGAAGTGGACAGAGTGAGTGCCGAGTGAAGCGGACAGAGGGGACAGTGTTGCTGCTTGGTGGTGGGCCGGTAGCAAGGCAGATAAGCTGCCTGGGTTTGTTGCGAGCTGACAGAGGATCAGCACAGAGAGAGAAAGAGGTGTTGGGTAGCTGCTGTTGACGACACATGCAGAAGTGATGGGTCGCAGAGGACTCGAGGGTTAGCTGGTGTGGGCACCTTCTGGAGTGAGAGTGGCCGGGTTCATTCTGGTGTGTTTGGTACAGCAGGCAAGCGAGTGGATCATGTGGTGATTGGGGATGTGGTGTATCCTCGGCTGACAGGCCTGAGTGTTTTGTCTGTAAGTTGTGTGAGTAAAGCTTCTGTGTCGGGAGAAGCTTGTAAAATGTTTTAATTGAAATATATTGCTGGATGTTTGCTTTGGTCTATGGTGCCCCTGTTTACGCTGTCTGTCTGGCGTGGGTTGGGTGGTGAGTGCGAGAATTGTTCCAGCCGGTGGCTGGTGGTGCCCCCGTTCTTGTGTGTTATTCCAAGTTTGCGAGGTGGAAGGGCTGTAGAGGCAAGGTTTTCTTTCTTTTTTTCACCTCACACCAAGCATCAAGGGGCAACAAGAAGAACAACGTCTAGACCAAAAAGCTATCAAAGAGCCAAGGTCAACAGTCAAAGAGCAAAGACCAAGAGCTAGGAAACAGCCAACAAGGTGAAGAAGGACACAACATCGACATGAAGAAAAAAGGAAGCAACAAGGGATATTCATCAAGCAAAAGCAAATTTGTTATGTGTATCATACCCGACCACCTAAGAGTAGCCAGTTGAGCACCCAGGGGGTAATAAGTTTTGAAACTCACACCCTACCATCTCTTAAAGTAACCTCTAAGCTAGAGAGTAACCAAGCCAAAGAGCCTCTGAGTTACCCAGCCAAGTTAGAAATGAGAAGGGGTGATGACATGTTGCAAACCTTGCATCCAACCACCTTGAGTAGCCCAAATATTTGGCACCAAGTGGGGGTGTTGAGAAATGTGGTGCTAAAGAGCACAAGGAAGAGGTAGCAGGGAGTGAGTTGAGTAGCCAAAAAAAGTGCAAAGCCTAGCATGAAGCCACGTGAGCAAAGGAATATATCCCATATTGATGTACAAGCCCAAGGGTGTATCTCCTCATATAAAAGGGGGCCATTTCAAGCAATGAAATCATATCACTTGCACACATCTCAATCCTCTTTAAATGAGTACAAGTCTTAATCTTGTAACCTAATTGTGCTTGAGTCTATTGCACATACTTATCATTATGAGTAAACTTAGATTACACTCACCTTAAATTAATTCACTTTAATCACATTAGATTAAGTGTAAGATTAGAAATAAACACCTTGCTCATGCACATGATATCCATTGATTTCGACATTTTTCACCTCTCAAACAAGTAGTCGTATGCCTGATGCATGGTTTTTCTTGATGCAAAATCACATGTCAGTTCAGGAGTATGTAGACAAGTATCGAGAAATAGAATTGAAAGTACCTCAGAATTTTCCTAACAGAATTGAAAGTACCTGAGAATATTCTAATTTTTTTTTGCAAGTGCATAAGTTTGCAATTGGTCTTAAAGAATCACTAGGGCCATTAGTAAGGAAAGAAAAATGTTCTACTTTTTAAGAAGTGATTGAAGTTGCTTTAGTCTTTATCATAGGAGTGAGATTTTACAGAATATTTTATTTTTTGTAAAATAAAGCTTGTGGGATTTTTTAGATATTTTATTATCCAATTTTTGTAAAAGAAAAGCTTGTGGAGCAAGCAAAGGCTAAAATAGCCATGTAACCTATTTTTGGAGTAATAAAATCTATAAATACTCAAGCCGGGATGCTTTTGGCCCACGCTTGGGAAACAATAGGGACCCAATCTAGTGTTCTCTCTTGTTTCTGTATTTTTCAATTGCGCACATTTCCTAAGGTCATGATTCTAGATATCAGATGGCCCAGGACCATCAAGTCCTTTGTGTGAAGGTAAGGAATGGTGGCATGAAGCCCAAGAAGCCCAGTGCTGCGGAGAATAGGACGTCCCAAAGATGTGAACATCAGCACAACCAAGCAGTGAGAGCACTGGACCATCACACCCGAGCACCAATCCGATGCAACATAGCAACAACGCCAACCATGGCAACTGATAGCAAATGACTAATACGGCACTCCAATGGTAATGGCACTACACGATGCCGCGCAACAAGCAACTGGGCAGCACCGGTGTCTTCTCAAGAGACAAAGGCCAAATAACCCTCATTTTTTCATTATACCCATGTGCAAGATTTTAAAGACATTATGTGGGATAAATTAAAACCAACATGGTAGCGCATAGTGAGCCGCAGGGGAGAGAAGGAAGAGAAGAAGAAGAAGAGGATGAGGAGAGAGAAGGAAAAGAAGAAGAAGAGGAGGAGGAGGAGGAGGAGGAGAAGAAAAGGAGGAGGAGGAGGAGGAGGAGGAAAGAGAAGAAGATGAGGAGGAGGAGGAAAGAGAAGGAAAAGAAGAAGAAGAAGAGAAGCAGGAGAGATAAGGAAGAGGAGAAGAAGAGGAGGAGAAGGAGAGACAAGAAAAAGGAAGAAGAAAAAGAGGAGGAGAGAGAGGAAAAGAAGGAGAAGGAGAAGAGGGAGAAAAAGAAGAGAAGAAAGAGAAAAGGAGGAGAGACAAGGAAAAGAAGAAGAGGAGGAGGAGAGAAAAGGAAGAGAAGAAGAAGAGGAGGAGGAGAGAGAAGAAAAAGGAAGAAGAAGAAGAGGAGGAGAGAGAGGAAAAGAAGGAGAAGGAGGGAGAAGGAAAATAAGGAGAAGGAGAAGGAGAAGGAGAAGGAGAAGGAGAAGGAGAAGGAGAAGGAGAAGGAGGGAGAAAAAGAAGAGAAGAAAGAGAAGAGTAAGAAGAGGAGGAGAGAGAAGGAAAAGAAGAAGAGGAGGAGGAGGAGGAGAGAGAAGGAGGAGAAGAAGAAGAAGAAGAAAAGAGAGAAAGAAGAAAAAAAAGTGAGAAGAGAAAGAAAGAAATAAAGAATTTTTTTTTTAAAAAAAAAGAGAAAACCAATCAATTATTGTTATACTCTCATCATTTGAACTTAATGGTTTTTGACATTTCCTCAGGTCTATAGGGGCCCGTGATTTGGGTAGATTTTCATATTATGCACCTAACTCAGGCCAACGATATTCTAGGCCGTATGATTAGGTGGATGCATGGTAAGGTGGTACACTTTGGACCAATAAAAATAGTGGTTTTTTAATCAACACTAATCACTATATTTTGGTTCAATTTAGGGTTCAAATTAACCATTGGGTATCTGATACAGATCCCTATAACTTCATATTAAATTTCAGAGATGGTTTGATACTCCAACCATTCAGTATAGAGACTTGTTACCCTTTGCTTTATGTAATTTCTGGTAAATTTATACTGATAAATCTGTTGTAATCATCACCTAAACACCAAATTGAGTTGTAAAAGCATAGACAGTGCCCTTGAATCTTGAAATTGGATCGAGGTAAGACCCCCTTCACATCATCATGAGCATGGCACAAGAGATAGCCAAATTTAATGTGGAGCAGTTTTATACATGGCAAACAAAAACCATGTATTTGCTCATGAGGAAAAATCTGTGTGGGCTAGTTGAGGGAAGAGATGAATGCCTAGAGGTGAGTGGGAAAAATGAGTGGAAGAGCAGGAATGAGAAAGCATTAGGACTCATCGCACTCAGTTTAAATGATGAAATCATTCATCACATCATAAGGATACAATGGGCAAAAGATGCATGGGATGAACTCAATAAATTATTTGGCACTCAAGCAAAAAATATCAAAGATAAATTTTTTAATGTAATTCTACAAACTTGATATGAAGGAAAGTGAACCTTTAATCACACACTTGAACAAATACAAAAGCATTAAGCAACAACTGGCAGCCATTGGCAAGAAGATAGAAGATGATGAGGCACTAGCAATGCTTTTGAAGAGTGTGGACAAAGGTGAATATGAAAACATTGTAGCAACCTTAAAGAATATACCTGAATTGAAGCTGCATGAGATAAAAGGAGCTCTACTAGAGCAAGAGACCAAGGTCAAAGAGAAGAAATGGCTAGACTCAACAGCTCGAGAGGAAAAAGCATTCTTCACCCGAGGAGGATTCTCACGAGGATGAGGACGAGGAAGAGGCAGAGTAAGAGGAAGGACCTTCACTTGTTGCCACAACTGTGGGAAGCCAAGACACATGGCAAGAGACTGCTACAAACCCAGTGGAGAAGGAACGACATCGACAAACTTCATGGAGGCTCCTAAGGAAGTGGAGTCACATCATCTTTTCAGAGAGAGAAAGAGAGAGAGAGAGAGAGAGAGAGAGAGAGAGAGAGAGAGAGAGAGAGAGAGAAACCCCACAACCTAATGTAACCTGCCCCAATAGAGTAAAACCACCTCTGAGCCACCGATGATGTAGGCCATGTGGTAGATGTATGTATGAGCACATTAGTCAAGGTCACGGGCACTTGTAGTAGCCTTGGACACATAGAGAGAGAGAGTGTCAAGGACTATGAGTTTAGGGTAAGAGGGAAACTTGGTATAGGGTCCAGGTGTGCTAGGATTATGCACTTAAGGGGAGGCGTTGAAATATACAAGTGAATAGGGTGTGTGCGGGAACAAGCCCTTAGTAAGAGGCTGTAAAAAAGAATCTGTAAATGAGAGAGGCACTGTGAAAAGGTGAGAGGTATCTACTGGGAGAGAATAAAGGGTAGCATGAGAAGATTTAGGATGTGTGGAGATATTCTGGGAAAAGTGAAGAGGTGGAGAGAATCAAGCAAAAGAGGTGGAGTAAATCAAGGAGAGATCAGTGGGATTAGATGCTTGGATGTAAACTCTATAAATTGAGGCATTGGCCTAATGAGAATTTGCTGGTTTTTTATTATCCATGCCTACATTAAGCTATGAGTTAATTGCTCTCACTAATCTCATATTAATCATCATCTAATCTCTTTGTTAATGATGTTGATTCTTACATTTGATCCACCATAGCTCATCACATTGCTGCAAATTCAACATTTCTCTTATAAACTTGTCTTTAACCAGTTGCCATTTATTATACTCTCAATCTATAAACCGGTGTCAACAAGTTAGTAGCCAGTTTGCCAATTATCATGCTCTCAATTTATAAGCTAGTTGTCAACCAATGGTGGTTATAAACTCTTCCAACCCATAAACTGGTTTCAAAGGGGTTGAAAAACAAGGGTTGAAAACCATTCAAGTGGCCCAATTTATAATCTAGTTTTAAACTAGTTTTTAAGTTAACTACAAATGTTTATACAACTGGTTGTCAACTTATAAACTAGTTTTAACCATTGGGTTGTAAGCCCTCACTACCTATTATATGGTTATCAAACCAGTTGGAAACCTGTGGTAAAAAACCCTTAGGGGTGCCCCAACTTATAAACTCGGAATCCACCAATTGGACAAACTATCAACCGGTTTTGCAAAGCTCTGTGTTGCAAATCACATGCTTTGCTCCCAACCTCAAAATTCATAAATGAATTATCATGTGTTGAAGCGATTTGTGTATGTCTTCTTCTAATCATTTGAAAGATGTGCTGCTATCGATGAATTTCAAAATGTGTAGGCTACACTTCAGCACCATCTTTTAGTAGGCAAGGAGGGGCAAAAGTAAGACATGAATATGTTGATCTGAGTGAGGTTGTGGAGCATAGGCTTCTCCTTCGTGCAGCAGAGGAAACCCCAAAGTAAATGTCTCGTGTGGGAAGAACACCTGGTAAGTGTTTTTTGATCTCCATCATCATGCTTTCACATGATGAGACCACACTATTGATTCAATAAGTGTTATCATTGTTGGCTTAGAAGAAGGGGAGGGCGATGTCAAAACAAGGAACCAAAGAGAGCGCCACTCCGAGAACTAAGTTGAGCACAGGAGAGCTATCACCCATGAGGCATGATGGAAGAAGATCTCCAAGTGGGCACAATCACATTGCAAGCTCACAACCAGGGCAAGCATGTACTAATCACGTGACTCGTTCTAGGACGCCAAAGACGAAGGAGTTTGATAATCAAGGTGTGCTAAATGTTCAACTGTCACCCATGAGGCAAGAAGGAAGCTCTCCAAAAACAAGCAAGCTTGTACTAACCGTGTGACGTGTTCTAGGACACCAAAAAGGAAGAGTTCTCATGATCAATGTGAGCATTATTTATGAGTCATCTGAAAAGACCTAACCACTGTCCCTAGTGCTAGCCACTTTTATTTTCTTGTTCTTGTAGTTGAAGAAGCTTTGCCAGATGTGACCTTGCACCAACTAGCGAAGAGGAAGAAGAAGAAGAGAAAGACTAATGTTCTGCCACCCTCAAGGGGTGTCCACTACTCGAAAGAAGGTGTTTTGTTGCTCGAGAAATCAGCACAACAACTGCAACATTTGGGATTGTAGAGGGGGAAAACAGAGAATTCAGAGTTAGAGATAAGCAAGCACCATGTGAGAATGAGAATTAGAACGAAGTTACTACTAGGCTAAAAGAAGCCAACAATTTAGTTGGTCGAACCTCAAAAGCTAAAGGGCACAAGTTATGCTTGTAGCCATCTGTAATAGAACACTCCTCTTTTTTACTCCGATTATCTCTCGCAATAATATATTTCAAGTTTCATTTCACTAATATCCCTCTGCAGTCCTCTTTCAAGTTTCAACATAGACATGGATACAAGAAGGAAACAACACACACATAGAATTATAGAAGAGACAACAGTATTCATATATTCTAGAAAATATACATGTTTGTCCCTCTCTGTATATATACATGTGCTAATTTCAGGGGCGACAGTGGCGAGATGTCTGTGATGAATGTGAACGAGGACGTGAATGTGTCTGTGATTGGGTTAGCCTTGGATGAATGCTCTCTTCTACTCTTGACATTTCTTCCCACATTCTTTCTTCTGCTTACCTGCTGGCCTCTCCTGTTCTTGCCTTCGGACCTCCAGCTCAACCTATGTCCTGAATTCCACCCATTCATTCACCTCAGCTGTGCACCACTCAAATTTTTTGATAGCAGTTTGGTGGGCTTGCACTTCCCTTTAGTATTGTTTTTCTTGGTGATGCCTATGCTCTTCAGCTTCCCTTGTGAAATCTCTTGCCCATCTTATCTCTTCTTATGCATGATCATGCACCGCCAAAATAATTCTTTGTACAACTTTTATCCTAAATTGTTTAACATGCAATTGAGTATATTTGTGCAGATTAAGTTCCTATACACAAAGGAAAATGTTTTGTTAGAAACCTCATAGAGCTCTACATTATATGATGGAGATGTTGATTATAAACATCACTTACATCAGGAATATTAAAAATATTTTCTAGCAAAAGAAAAGCGTTAAGGCATGTCCTATAGCTATTATCGCATGGCTGGACTGGCACCTTAATCCTCCAATATCTCATGGTCTAAATAAGATTAGGCTCTAATAACAGGTGTTCCACAACTAATGCAAACTTTCGAGCACATCTGAAAGGTCGACAAAACAAGCATTAGTTTATCCTACTTCAATAAATCTATCTAAATTATTGTGGAAGAGGGAAATGTCAATAGGGACTTACTCTCTAACACGACCATGATATTCGGACACAGAGTTTCCAAAGTAACATGTATTTTGTTCAATTTTGTAAAAAAGCAAATTCCAAGTGCACTGAAAAAACAAATAGGACATAGGTGTTATAAAAAAAACACATACAAATCACCTAATATATGTTTTTTAGTTCATAACTTAACACGATACTCACTCTTAGTTATAAGCCGTGATAATAATTCGCGCCAGATCAAGGTTGACCCCCTAAAACCAAGCCATTAGGTCTAAAAATTATGTTCCCTCATTTTGCGATTGCCCTGATATGAGAGGGTCTATAACATATGTACTATTTTGCGATTGGCCTAATATGAGAGGGTCTATAACATATGTACTAATTTGTATCTCTACTGGTAGAAGCAAGAGACAATACCCTGCAAGCAACAATGAATAGAAAATAGAATTAGGATTTGTGACAAAATAGAAATAGGAGTTGCAAAAAATAGAATACAGCACAATCATGCCAACATACCATAGTGATACATTCAAGATTGTGTCTGTGACTTCTAGTGTCTCGCCATATCGCAAAACACGTAAGTCAACTGTATCTAAGCTAGTAACAAGCGTGCTTCCTCGAATTGTAAATGCCATATTGACAGTTGTGACTATGTGGTAGCATCCTTCGGTTGTGCTTGTTGTTGTGCCTCCGGTTGTGGTTGTGCCTCTGGTTCTTGTTGTGCGTGAGATTCTGGTTGTGCGGCATCTTTTTGTTACAACTGGTCTTGTGCTTCTACTCTTCTTCAAGTCCGACAGCGGGTGTCCCTGTCGTCGCTCGTGACCAGCATGGGTGTTCTCAACTGGCCTTGCACAAGGATGGAGGGGCAAGACCATCAAGATCTCCAGCATGCGACGATCGCTAATAGAGACATGTGCTAAAAGATGGTCATATCTGTACCTCAATCTACGCAGTGTATCGAAATCACTAGGTAGCATTATTGTAAGCCTATAGGCATGGGCAGCAAGGAAATATGCATCTTCAAAAAACTCTATGAGCTAGTCTTCAGTAACTTCCTGGAGATACAAAACTACAGATGCTTGCCATCGCATGCCAATATTCTAGTGTTCACGAATTTCACGTAGCACAAGCCTCTGAAATGGTAGCTTGGCTACTACAGGCTGCATATGTCACTCAATCTATCAAAGCTCTTGTAGAACTTCTATGTGGGCTTGATATCTTCTTCTCCTACCTTGCACCTGAAGCGACTCACTTGTATCTACCCTTCAAGCAGTTCACTTGGTATACGCCATCTTATAAATAAACTTAGTAAGATCACAACCGAAAAATTGTTGAGAGTCAGTACAGCGATATAACGGACAAGTGGGATGCACGCTTGGTACTAACCCATGCTAACAAGATCTTACAGTATAGTCTGTGAGCAACGTGACTAGTACCAAGCGATATGAGGCCAGTAGGATGCCAAGCGATATGAGGCCAGTAGGATGCCACAACGAGCCTCATATCACTTGGTACTAGCCCCATGAGCAAAATGGCACAAGGGATTAGTACCAAGCAAAATGGGGCCTGCAAGATGTCACAAGCCTTATATCACTTGGTACTGACCCCATTAGCAAAAATACCACAAAAGGTCATCAGTGCCTCACGACATGGGGCCAGCAGGATGCTAACAAACCTCCTATTAATTGGTACTGACCCCGTAAGTAAAACGATTGCAAGGGGTCAATACCAAGAGAAATGGGACCTGAAGGATGCCAACGAGACTTTGTTGCTTGGTACTGACCCCATGAGAGTCATTTGTCCCAAGGGAAGTCACCAAGCGATATGGGGCCAACACGATGCCCACAAGCCTCGTATTTCTTGGTACTGACCCCTTGGTAGAGGGATTACAGGATGTTCGCAGGCCCCCGCTTCGTATACTAACCCAGATAACAAAATTAAAGAAAAGGGGGTCAGTAAAAACAAGATATAAGGCACTACAAGGATACTTGATTTGGTGATGGGCAACGACGATGGCGGCAAGGGAGCTTGACACCACAGAAATGGCAATGCACAAGTTAGACATACAAAGTGATAAGGGACTCACGAAAATTTCGTAAGCCCCCTACCACTGTGGTACTGACCCCATGATCTATATGGCCTCATGTTTACCCCCATGTCTATCCTTTTATACAGAAGGGGTAAGTACCAAGCGCTAGGAGCTCGCAGGCATCGCCTAAGCCCCTAATCACTTAATTATGACCCCTTTTGTATCCTTTTATTTTGTGGTCGGTACCAAGCGACAAGTGCTCGCATGCATCACCTAAGCCCCTAATCACTTAATTCTGACCCCTTTTGCATCCTTTTATTTTGTGGTCAGTACCAAGCGACAAGGTGCTCGCATGCATCACCTAAGCCCCTTGGTACTTACCCCTTGTATATTAAGCGTGCTTTTCTTAATCAACTGAAATGTTTCTTTAGGCATGTCAACTCCTGAGTTGGACATTCTCTTGGAATCTGGTGACAAGGCGGAAGAGTCTTGCGCGTAGAAAAGTTGTATATGTTCCTATATAATGCACATGTCCACCACCATGCTCCTGAATTCTCTATAATGTTTAATGCAGAATTTTCTTTTTCTGAGAACATTATCAAGATTACTAGGATTGTTCTCGGTGAACGGAAGCAAGATTATGAACAGATAGTTTCTAGCAACATCGTGACATCCGCCGATGGTGAACGATATGTTCATCCATGTAATTTTGCAATAGACAAAGTCATGAAAAGAAGGCTCAAACTGATGTCTTGAAAAGATCCCCAACTGCGGCAGTAGAGTAGAGGAGAAATGCCTATTACACTCAAAGAAGTGTTGCCTTCTCTAATACAATTATGGATTTCTTTGTTTTCTACATCTCCTTACTAAAGACTCTGAGCCCCAGATAACGGATTTACCAAGAAGTAAAGTGCCAATCGAGGATGATTTTGTTGAAGAAGAGGTGGCATTAATCCAGCAGAGGAGAGGGAAGAGGCTGAAAAGGAAACATTTCCCACTAGTACATCCCTTGTCGGTGTGTCGATGCAACAGCACCCATCAGTATAATCCCATTGGAAGCCAGTCCACCTAATGAGAATGAATAGGGAGACTTGTCACTTCCTTCTTTGGCTAGATTTACTATGGGCAGACCAATGTGATTATGTATTATTAACAGACATTATGCATTATTTTAATATTTGTGAAGACTATTACTTGGTTGCTTTAGCAAATAATAGTGAAGCAGACATAGGGTGGGTAGAGCAAGGAGTTGACAAACACCTCCTAGTTGATTCTGTAGACCACGACTCCAAGTATCTGCCTAGCAAGGAGAAATTAAGGGACATGTTCAATGAAGCTAGGGCATATGAAATCCAATTGCCTTCCAAGGAGGAGGCTGTAGTAATTGAAGACCGTCTCGGTTTGGCAAATATGGGAAAATATATAGCAGCTACCATACATGAAGACATTAAGTCTATAATCCCTTTGTGGACAAGCAAAATGCATGAGGGTGATGAAAATCAACAGGTAACAGTACTGAAAATTTCTTAAGAAGACCATATTAGGGAGTTTGGGAAAGTCCAATTACTTTGGGAATTTTCTTTTTAATCTACTTTTTGGTGTATATTGAGTATGCCAATTCCAAAGTTGTCGGAGAATGTGGATTTAGAACCTACTCTTGAAGAGCTTGTCAATGATATGTCACATGAGGGGGTTTTGAAAAAATCTTAAAAGGGTTTACCGTGCCCCTATTTTTTAATCTTACAAATTGGGAATTGGGATTTTCCCAAACTCCCTAATATGTTCTTGAAGCTATTAGTATTCATTTTACGTGTATTTCGTCGATTAAATGTATTACATTGCTTGCTAATTTTTGTATATGATGATGTTTGCTTGAAGAGAGTAGGAGGCTCAAGATCATCCAGAGCTAGCAGTTCAAAATCAACAGGTCATCAAAAATATGATGGTCTCACAGAATATATAAGACATTTGAATCATCAAAAGGTGCGTACACTTTATGACACTTGCTTATAATTGATAGGTAAGTTGACTTGAATCATGATGATTACATTTTTTATCCCCAGATCATTATATTTTATAAAGAGTTCTTGAAAGTACTCTCCAGGTTTTGTGGTGGATATGATATGCCATTAAATACTGAGAAAGTGGTGCTGGTGGTGAAACAGTTTGCATTGTGGGTGTTTGGTCAGGGGTATGGATGTCAAGCGCTAAGATGCCCGTACTACTTGTCATACACAACCCCCCCATGCTCTTGCGGTGGTAAGAATTAATGAACTAGACACATTGCCTCCTTATGGCAACAAATATCTAATGAGGACAAGAAAGAGCCGATGTGTTCCTCTAGAATTGTTGCCTCCAGAGGTACAACTGCTAAGAATAGATCTCCTAGCAAATAAAGTTCAAGAAGAAGATGAAGAATAAGGAAGACCATCGAAGAAGATGAAGCCTACCTCCTCATCAAGCCCACTTCCTCCCAACACAAATCAACTATTAAGGATGGTGTATGATTATACAGTATATGCTGCTATCATAAACAAAACAAAACTAGATGTATGTATAAATTAGACTTGAAGTATTGAGATCCTTTTAAGTCTTCTTCTTCTTCTTTTTGCATCATTTCTACTACTGTTATTGAGTACTTGAGTATCTCCATGTGTCAATGTTGTATTAATTGGAATCCCCAATTTAGGATTAATTTTCTCATTTGCAAAGCAAGTGTTCTCTGTGGCCATTTTTAAGAATAGCGAGTTGAAAAGGGAATTAGATTGATCAGTAAGAACTTTTTTTTTTTACAAACCCCCATGGACGTGAAATTCTTTTGGGCAGATGAATCATTAAAGCTTCCATATATAACTACCTTAAATCATCAAAATCTTCATTTCAACAAGGTTTACGTGCATCCAATCAAATATCCATGAGAATTGAATCATCGAAGCTACATAATACATAGTCCCCAAGCACTAAATTTCATGAGCACAAATAGAAACATGTCAATTATGCACACAATTAGATAGCATATTGTTTTACATAGCTTTGTATCTAACAAGTATGCTAAAAATTGAATGGCATACTATTGTACACAGCTTCATGTACCTCAGGGGATAGGACAAACAAATTTTTGTTAGCTGGGTGTGGGTCCATTGGAAATTTGATTGCTCGTACAAAATGCGTCACTATCAAGGCCTCCGAGTTGTAATCCCACAACTCATAGGTTTTTGCATCTTTAGGTGCATAGAAGAACCCTTTCACAATAAAACAACCTCGTGCAATGGCATTCCCCCATCCATCCTTTGTAGGTCTCTTGCAGAGCTCTTTCTCCTTTGTGCATTTCAAAATGTAGAAGTTCGCATTCTCTGGATTTCCTTTTTCAGTTGTCACCCCGCGAAATTGTCTCCTACAAGAAGGACATCACTAAGGGTATCATGGTGCCCTTTGTAGGTTGTCTCCTCAATGTTTGTGATGTTAACATTGATGTCAACATTTCTTCTTCAGTGTAATATACCAAGGGTTCAAGGGCAATGTAGTCCTAGCTATGAATATGAGACTGATTGTTGCATCTACGCCATAAGTGTTCCATACAATTACTACAATAACATGATAACTGACACACCCTCAATGCTGTTGGATCGTGCTAAGAGTATGTAGAGACGAAATGTAGGGATCTTGTGTTTGTTATAGCCTTGACATTCCATGTGTCATCTCTATCTATATCACCCAACTTTATCTCCCAAAAGACTCTATTAATGTACTGAGCTTGTGATTCATATGTGGACTCAGCTCCAAGTGGTGAGTGTTTCTTGAAAAAACTTTATAATACAACCGACCCGTATGGATTCTGTTGACAGATAGGCCTGTAAAGGTTAAAGACTGGATTTTTGGCAAGATTCTGAATGGGTCAGATAACCTAGAGCATTCTATTTTCTTTCATTTTTTCACGTGCATAGGTTTGTGGCATATCTGGTTAACTAGGAATGCCTTCATATTTGATGCAAAAGTTGGTATTACAGCTCACATAGGCCATATACAAGGGCTACTATTGTGGCAAGTCTCTTCCTTGTGGTCATCTCATTTGGTGGCAATTCTCTTCCTTGTGGTTAGCTCATTTTGTGGAGAATGACACAGTTATATTTTGGATGAGGGTACTCCAAGCTACACCTGTGGTTCAAAGTAACTAGTGAGGGAAAGCTAGTACATTACCTGGCGCGGCCATGTCACCATTTGTAAAGTAATTTTTGTTAATACATCTTCTATTATGAAGAGAGAGAGAGAGAGAGAGAGAGAGAGAGAGAGAGAGAGAGAGAGAGAATATCTCCTAGTTTAAAAAGTAAAATTTAAATTCGTGAAGTAGAGAATGGAAAAATATACTTTATGCACGATCTTTGAACTTGTCTTGGAAATTGGGAAGAGCAAGGCATCATTTGTATGAGGTCCCCTTTGTCAAGCAGCATTATATAGACTTGATGTGGCCTCCTATATGCTTCAAATATTCAATTTTTTACATCCTTTTAGGCTTGAAAGTATTGGGAAAAATGCGTGCTTACTTCCATTGGGAAGTGTGGGGAGGCACAAGCTCCAAATGTTTACATCGCTATATGCAGGCTTACAAGTGTTGGAAAAAAACACACTTACTTCCATTGAGAAGCATGGGGAGTCACAAGCTCCAATATGGCAACACATGGCTTATGGGGAGCCTCCCATGTCTGGGGGCATATGTGTCCTTTGTAGACACCTACAATAACTAGTAAAAGGGCTATTTTCATGCTATATGTCTAATTCTTTCCTACTAATCCCCACACCTATTTAAAAGGGTACAATAGTTGATTTTTTATCCTTTTTTGAGCCTTTTGACATTAGCTACAACTTGATTTCCTCAATACCCCTCACATCTCTATAGACCCAAGTTAGCAACCAAACTAGTACGAATGCATAGAAACCTTGTTATTATTTTACACCTTGATAACTTAATCAACTAAAAAAATCAAGGTTTTCTACACTCTTGGTGCAAAAAATCAAACCTCAAAGCACCATAACTCTCTTGTTCTCCGTGTGTGTGAAACTGGAGGCTTCCTTTATCAATAACCTCTTGTCATCCTATTAACCCAAAGGCTAGATTTCAAAATCCAAGTAAGTTTCAGTTTAATTTTGATATTTATTTGTTTTAAATTTCCAAAAAAAATCTCAAAACAATTATATTTCATATGATTAAATCAACTATTTGATTTTACACAAGAAAAAATACATGTTTTTCTCTTGTAACGCGAGTGAAGTCATTTCTCACATAATTTGGAATATATTCTCCAACAACAAAGAGTGGTGGATTTGAGTGATTCAACACCATTAATTATTATTATATTTTTATGTGAGAAGCATTCATGTAGTGGATTTGTGCATGTGAATAAATTGATTGTGTGCCATGGATTTGGCACATTAAATTAGATGAAACCATGATATAAAATGCAAGGTGAGGGGGATTTATTTGGTTATACATGTGAATAAATTGGTTGCGTGCCATGGATTTATCACATTAAATTAGATGAAACAATGAGGTATATTGTGGAATAAGTACCCCTAGTGGTACAACAAAAGAGACATGTCCCAATTACCATTAATTATGGTTTTTGAGTTGTTTCTTGGTCAGGGTTAGTTGGGATAAACTCAGCTTAAGATTAACACCAAATGTTTGAAACATTATGGCGTTTGACATGGTTTGACCGCTTCATGTGGGATGGTCCTGGTCCTACTCCCACTCCTTCACTAGACCTGTATCCCAAAAATAGGATGGTTGAATGCCTTGTTCATGAAATTTAGGGTGTTGTTTAATAGAGCCAATTGTTGAATCCGGAGCTCAAATGACCATGACAGCTCCTATTTCTAGGTGTTCTATTGTTCCCCTCCACTCATGTGTGTGTTTCATTGGCTCATTTCTTTCGAAGGCTCCTCTCATTCGAGGTGGATCCGAAGAAGTCTAGCCTTGTTTACGAGAGGAGTACTCTACTGAGTGTTGGTCATTTGCTCGAATTGCAAAGGCTTGGTGGGTTTGAGGAAGTGTGGTTTAATGTGCTACACTCGACCATATTATCATTTGCTCGAATTGCAAAGGCTTGGTGGCTTCGAGGTGGATCCGAAGAAGTCTAGCCTTGTTTATGAGAGGAGTACTCTACTGAGTGTTGGTCATTTGCTCGAATTGCAAAGGCTTGGTGGGTTTGAGGAAGTGTGGTTTAATGTGCTACACTCGACCATATTATTACTCTAGATCATGTTGGCATCAAATGTTCTTAGTGCTTCTGGTATACATTTAAAAATGATTTTAAACACTTTTTTTTAACTACTAGGCTCACGTCTACATGTTCACATCTATAGGCTCACGCCTCTAGACTCACATTTGTAAGCTCATGTTTATAGGTTCACATGTGTAGGCTCACATCTACAGGCTCATGCCTCTAGACTCGCGTCTTGCTAGCTAACGTATCGAGGTTTATGTATCCAGATTCATACCTCTAGACTCACCCCTATAGAGTCATATATACACACTCACATTGTTGGGAATCACGGATCAAGCTCTCCTAATGACAAGACATCTACCTAATCAGAAACTAATCTTACACTAATGAAAGCACTAATCTAAGGTGGATAAAATTGAAGAAAACTCATCATGAGTGTGTGCTAATTAAGATGCACTCAAATACAATTAAACACCAAGATAAATTCACTTGGATACATAAAGAGACTTGAGATAAGTGCAAGTGATATGTTCATTGCTTGAAAACAGTCCCCTTTTATATGGGTGGGTACAACATTGGCTTTGCTAGCTCATGTGGAATAATTCAGTTTTGCTCATGTGGCTCCTTGCTCGACAATGTCTTCTTTGGCTTACTCAACTCACTCCCTACCTCTTCCTTGTGCTCAACGGCACCACATTTCTCAACACATGTATGTAGGCTCACATGTGCACGCTCACACATTTTTTGTATGAACTCGGTTTAGTGTTTGCCTTATATGAAATAAGTCTACCTTGGACACAAAAATCTAGGAACAAGGCTGATGACATGATTGGTGTGCACTTATTGGTGGATAATAATTGTACTTGATTTTTCAAAATAATTATGAAGAGTATGAATTTTTCTTGAAATTTGTATAGCCGGTTTAGATTGTATGAGAGGAAAATTGAAGTAGGTATGTCCATATGACTCTTTATGGAAGTAATAATTGGTCCATACAATGTTAGGTACACCTACCTCTAGACTCACGTCTTCATGCTCACGTTTCCAAACTCATATAGCTTTTTGTGTGGGATTGTGGCTCATGTTCCCTAGCCGAGAGCTGGTTTGGCATAGTTTTTTGTGGTTTTTATGATTTTTTTAACTTAATGGAATGGCATTAATGGTCCCAAACTTAATTAATGATTGTGATACAAGTAATTAAATATTTTTTTATTGTTTTTTCATGGATTTGCATGTTTCTAAGCTACCAATTCAACAATGCATGAAAAAATACGAAATACATGAACAAGATTAACAATCCCACTCTAATCCAACCTAATGGAGCTCATGCTCATGTTTTCAAAGTAGATTCTACTCCTGTTCACACGATTGCTAAGCTACTCGTTAGCTTAAAGCATTGAAATCTAAGTCTCTTGGGATCCAATTTCATGTAAATCACCTATGAAGAACCAAGGTTTTATCCTTCCAATAGGTGAAAGTAGAATATCCTAATACAAACAAACTTTAAATCAAAATCAAACACATAAAAACTAATACATCCAAGGCTCCAAAATCGTATGTTTTTTTAGTGTGAATATTGGGTGATCCCAATAGCTTGGAATGGATAGGTGGACAAAGCTAAGACAATCCTTAACAACGATGCCAAATATGTTCAAGTTAAGAGCTTACCTTGGACTTGTCAAATTATATGTCATTGAGCCTTGCTCCTTAGAGTTGTAATCTGCAACTTCACTGCTAGCTTGTCCATCACGGCCTCACTCTGTTGTCATACTGGAATGCTCTTTACCAAAGAAGTGAAGGGAGAGCTCTCTATGCCTAGATGGAGGCAAAAAGAGGTGGTCCTTTGTGATGGTTCAATCTCACAAAAGACGAGGGAAGAAGAAGCTAATGGTAGAGGGAAACCTACCACCAAACCTATTTAAACAAGCATCCATCCAATACAATTCAAGTAAGCAAGGAGAAGGAAAGAAGAGGAGCTCACAAGAAGTAAACTACTTCAAGGGAATGATTGTGTCTTGATTATTGTCAAAAATGACTTATATGCATTCGAGCAGGTAAGATAGCAAAGCGCCTTACAATAGGTCGGACAGGTGAAACCATATTTACCTATGGAGTGGTTAACTGGGATATATTATTTTTGTGAAGGAGAAAATGGCACTTTATTTTAGCATGATTAATCTTTTGATATAGAGGTATTATAAACAAATATAGTGAGAAGGATTTTGAGAACAAAGTATAAGATAAATTATCGTTTTATCATGGAGAAAATATTGGATTGTGTCATTGACTTGTAGTGTCCAAAGATGAAAAATCGACTTGATATTTTTACGAAGATTTCTACTAAACAAGAAATTTGAAGACCTTGAATCTGAGATTGGTGTGCAAGAGATCAACCTACCCTTGAGAGAGACTGTTGAGGATAAAGCAAGCTAGCTATTTTTATCTATAATCTCAATTTAGCACATTCAAGTTTCACGTCGGCTCTTATCTCTATAGAAGAGGCACTCTATGTACAACAAAATTTCTCCACCTTTTGTGTTCTTCTCCATTGTTTACTTTTTTTGCTTTCTTTTAAGAATTTATAAGAGAAATTTTATATTGTTGACAACGCAAGTTTTTGTTTCAAAATGTGAAAAAAAACATAAAAGAACTTCAACACATTACACACAACATAAATGGTGTTCCATGTGTTGTCTACACTTTAAATCTAGTGTTAAAGATTATGGCCAACTAATTTGGATGCAAATTTTATCACACAGTTAATTAGAGAGCATCAACGTACGAGTGCTTTGTAATGTTTGCACTCAAGTTGAGTACGATGTATTTTGCATGCAATCTGCAAGTGCATCTTTCCTTCATGCAAAAGTTGGCTTTCCTCTCATTTAAAAGATCACTTCATATTAATTTTACAGAGAGTTAGGTAAACGTGGTGGAGGATTGGCATACTCATCTAACATTATAACTGAAATCCCTTTCTGGATAATAGCGATTAGCTTCCCCCTTGCACCACAAATATGCATACTTTGAAGGCTTCTAAGTTTCAATTTGCATGATGAAGGATTGGCATACTTCATGTCTAACTAAGAATTGGATTTTTTTCTCATACGTTAATGAATAATTCTTATAAAGTCAAAAATATGAGTAGTTGAGAGAGAGAGAGAGAGAGAGAGAGAGAGAGAGAGTGTGTGTGTGTGTGTGTGTGTGTGTGTGTGTGTGTGTGTGCGCGCGTGCGTGTGTGTGTGTGTGTGTGTGCATGTACCCAAGCTACCACAAAAAATGCAAATATTGAGAAGTTGTGGAGATTGCTCACTTGATAATTCAAAACAACAGGTCTCTATTATGTGAAGAGAGCTTGAAAAAGAATTAAACACAATTTTCGTATGTAGGTGCCCGCATATGTCCAATCTTCTCTCCGGCATTGTTAGGCAATGGCCTTCTAACAAAGCAACCTCATGTAGGTCTCTGATAGCCTCGCATATGTTTCATATATACTTCACAGAATGTTCTTGATCCCCATGTATTATTCATAGCAAGATGCATCCTCTCTGATATGTTAATAGAAAATGTGTGTTGACTTGTCTCCCATGGTTTTGATCACAAAAAATGCATGTGAAAAAGGTTTGTAGTAAAGAATGATGGAAGGATACAAGTGGATAAAATGAAAGTGAATGATAATTGCTCAGAAGTTGATGCCAATTTCTGTTTTTCTAGGCAACAATCTCTCCATTTCGGTGTGTTCATCACTAAAGCATATACCCCGAAGGCTCATACTTGCAAATTTCTAACCCCAAAAGATCCATTCAAGTGTTCCTTTTATGCTACACCAGGGAGATACCTTACATGCAAGCAAACACGTCATTACTCAATTATGTTAAGAATTTGTTCTTTACTACCACTTAAAGTACCCACAGGAGTATGCACCACTGATTTCAAATGGTGCACCACTGATAGCCTTCTGCATGCTTTCAGAACTTAATGCAGACATAAGGACACCGAGCATTAGGGGGCTTTTTTGGATAAGGCACCCCTTAATTGAGATGGCATATCAGGCAAGAGTCAATGGAATTATGAATTGCTCTTGTTGAGAACCAGATAATGTATCAAATACACCCCTTTTCTAGACCAGTGACCTTTACTATGTCACAAGAGTCTAGAGCACCTTTTTGCAGGATATATTCTCAAACAAATCAAACATGTGGGCTACAGCGTAACACTATAAGAAGTGCCTGCATATTGACCGAGAAGTTAGGCCAGTGTGATGGCACAGACAGATCGTTGTTTTTTTCTCAAGTGGATGTTGGGGTGTTTTGAACTCGGAACCTTTTGGTAGGGAGTAAAATGAGCTAACTACTCCGGCAACAACCCACAGGAAAAATAGCCTTAAAGACACAGAAGTACCACCTGCCACCTGGACATGAATCTGCTTCATTACAAGCAATAGCATCTATTGAATCTCATGAAACGTTCCTTCAGGAAAGTCCAAAGATAAAGCATCTACTGCCATATTTACTCGATCCATGTTCTGCATTTGTTACAAAAGCCAAAATAAGACAATCAGGCTGTATATTTCAAAAATCCAGACGATCGCCTTGTTCAATCAGACAACTTAACACTCCAATGACCTTTCACAATTGCATGAACTGTTACGACAAAAAATATGCCAGTAGAGCAGGTCCAACATTCATAAAAAAGAACTTAATTCAACCATAGTAAAAGGAGAAAGCTCAAATGGCCATTTTGGAGGGCTAAGGTCCAAACTGAGTTTCAACTGTTTCTAAGACTGCATTTCAACCGTTCCAGCCATTTTGCCCCTAGCGATTTCCATTGCAAAACCCTGCAGATTTTAGCGTCTCTTTTTTAAGGATCTCTTATTTTCTTACATCTCCACAGGTTTCTCCTGTTCCTCTTCTTCCTCTCCCTCTTATTTTGCATCAACGTTGTTGACATGGTGTTTCCCATTTCAGCTCCCTCAAGAACACCATTTCCGTTTTGAATTCAACAAGATAACAAGACAATGGGCACAGTAAGAAGGGTCATTATTGGCAATACCTATCCAATCCTCGTTACTGGTATACCAATGGAAAGTTCAGGTTAATTCCCAAATTCAACAAAATCTTTTGACTCCATGAGTGGTCTATTCACAAAGCTTCAAATCATGCAGAGGATAGACTATGTTATATGACATCCCCATTCGTGCCATCAGTGACCAGGAGTAGGTGCAGGTTCATGCATTAAGATATGCCACCTAGTAGACACATCTTCATCAACGACTTGGACAAAGCTTTCAAAAGAAATTGCTAGTACAGCAGAAAGTTATAACAATGGAAAATTCATATTATTTCCCAAACTGAACAAAAACCAAAGCATGATCTTGACTCCATGAGTCTACTCACAGTGCTTCAAATTATTAGTCAGTGGATGTCTAAAAAGTCATCCACAAAGAACTCCCTTTAAGCAGTATATTTGTACATTTGGTTAGGTCTATGGGAAATCCTGCTTCAAAACTAGGGTGGAAGGCAACACTCAAAACAAAAACATCCACAATGCTAGATGTTAGAATGGGTGTCAACGTCAATGGCCATGAATATCTGTAAAGGCCAATGGTATAGAATGGGTGGTGTTTGTCAAAAAAGCAAGTCAAAATGGCACTAGGCAAAACTCAAAAACACAGCACACACAATAGCCCTAAAAACTATTGTATTGTATAATGCACAAGAAAAGAATACAACTGAAATTTTCCAAGTACAAAAGGTGATTGAAGATGTTGACCACGATACACAGCCCCAATACTCAGTTGTAGTTTCCCCTTGGCCAGCCCTTGCACTAGAGTCACACTATGTGATTGCTTGAGAGAATGCACCTCACAGGACTGAATTCCTATGTATTCTCAACTGTGTATGCCTGCTACCCAACTGCTACAGGCTGCCAATGTGTGCCCTAAGGTGAGGTGTGTCACATTGTCTTCCACTTGCATTGTAGCTGTCCTCAGTTTGCCAGGTTTGGGCACGAGCTAAAACATTTAATGGGGCCACTATATGTCTAGGTTGTACACTAATCATGCGGAGAACGTGGCAGAATTGGCAGAAGTTCATGCCTCTACTTAATTTGTGCGGATAATCTTTGATTAGGTGATCCACTCCACATTTGGAACTTGCACATGAGCTTAGGCATATTTACCTTCAGCAGCGGGCATTTTGCCACCACCTTGTGGGGTCCTTGACAATAAAGTGCCCGTCCATAGAAGGAAAAGATTCAAGCAAAGCTCATCCAATGTCACATGCACCCATGCACTAAGGTGCCATGTGACACACTGGCAGTCTGGCTCATCATCAGTGCTATACTTATACACATTTAGTACCTTTTTAGGATTGTTTGTCATACGCCGTGACCCCATTGTGAGCACTAGTCCAGGGACATGTCAAGCACGAGCTACTAGGTCTTTCCAAGCTTAGATGTCAGAGTCTTTCATTTAACCCACTTGGAGAGAACAGTCAGTTCATGTTAGGTTATCCTAGCATAGGAATCCATAGCAAGCATGTAGAAGCATTGGTTAGCAAGGTGTTCAAGGCTCTAGGCCAGTCCTAAGGCCAGCCATGGGAGCCTTGCATATGGGCCACCAAAAAGGGGCAAACAAAGCGCTTGTACCTAGTCGGCAGCTGCACAAGGGCATTAGAAACATGTCGGCCAGCATACACACTTGTCGGCCAACAGCAAGGACAGCCCAGCCCCACGTGTGAAGTGATGATATGAAAGGCAGCATTTAACACTTATTTTCAGCAGTCGTGCATAATAAACAGGCCGACAGCAGTAAGAGAAACCAACCAGCATCTAGAGAAACATATATGAGCAAAACTAAAGTCCCTTGCATAAATCATCTCTCTCCCTCTCATAGTTTCAGCAGTAAACAAGAGCAGAAGTATGTGTACTTGAGTCCTAGAGCTTGTGCATACATAAGCTCAGCCAAGCACTTCATTGTGCTTCAGTCCAAGGCATCCTGAAGTCTTCTTCAGCATTCAGCCTTCATTCTTGCATCTCCCTCAGCAGATCTAGGTGTGCATAAGGCTTCCGAAGTGGCTTCACAGTTGTCTTCAGTCCATTTGATGGTTCAGCAAACATTTAGTCTACATTGTCCTTGCATTTGGCAATCCTCACTCAACTGTCATCGGTAAACTTTATGCATTGTAAAGAAGTTCTCCAAAGCCAATAAAGTAAAAACTCCTGCTTGCGGTAGGGGGGCCTTAGGTGGGTAGATTGGGACCCAATCTGGTGTCGACTCTACATTCTCTCTCTACTATATTATGAGATGGAGGCACCTCCATAGTGTACCCCTCCGTCCCACATGATAGGCCTCGTTGTGCGTTACACGATAATACCGATTGCATGTTACATCCTAGGTACCCAAGCTCTCAAACACCACAAGACACTTTCCATCCAATGTGAAGGCTCACATTCCATCCTCGCTGTAAGCCCAGCGGGGCGTGCAGTGACAGACTCAACCACGTGTTCAAGAGATAAAAATATAAAGAGAGAGAGAGGGGAGAGAGAAAAGGGAATGGGGATCTTGCACAGTACACCACATTGAGCGGGGAACAAGCCCCACCCCCTTTCAGGAATTTATTCAGGAACAATCCACAGGCACGCTGGCCAGGATCAATACAATCAATGAATACAAAACAAACAAATATGCCGATGTAGGATATCCAAGTTGATGTCGATGTCGACGCACAAGATCTCTGATGTCGAGCACACCACGGAGATGACCCACAAGTATCTCTCACCGGGCTAGTACTAGATCCAATATCCAAATCCAATGGATCCCAAGTCCAATGAATCCAAATCCAAATCCAAGTCCAAGTCCAAATCCCAATCCAAAATCCAAGCTTCATGTCTAAGCTTTGTGTTCCATGTTCATGTCCAAGCTTCATGCCCATGCTCTATGTCCAAGTTCTTCATGTCCATGCTATAGTTCCAGCTTCCATGTCCGAGCTTCATGTTCCATGTCCAAGCTCTATGCCCAAGTTCCATGTCCAAGCTCTAAATCCACTCGCTCATCCCATGAATAATCTCCACAATTCCTATAGCCTTGTCAATGATGAAAACCCTAGAGAAGCTCCTTATGGCAAGAAAACCTGTTTTAATGGTTTTCGGCCGATAAAAACCTCCAAAAAATAATTTTTAGGGTTTTTTAAGCAGTTTTAGGGTTTTTTGAATTTTTAGGGTTTCTGATATTCTGTCCGTACAGGGTTCCATGGGTTAGTCAGCTAGTATATTTTAGGTCGTGGAATAGCCTATTAACAAAAGCCCAATGATTAGACCATTTTCCCACATGTAGACGCCCACAGCTGCTAGCCCGTCCCAACCTGCCCAGAAAAGCCCATGCTGGTGCACGACCTGCTTCTGCCCTGCCCAACATGCTGCAGACCTTCCCATCAGCCTGCACGCTGGTGCCTGCGCCTTGGGCTTCTGTGCCTTGTTCTTGCAAGTGGATCACCGTGTAAAGACTAAGGTCTTGGCACACATTGGGTCATAGGAGAATAATCAAAGCATGGGCTAAAGGATTAATAAAAAATACCCGAAGTGGGTTGAGGAAGAAACATGAAGGAAAGGGCCCGTGAAGATTATTCATGGCTGGGTGGAAAACTGAAGAGCCCTCTCTGCAAGTGAATCGTGTTGTATCTGTGGCTTTGTTAAGGCCGAGTCAACTACTAGTCTTCTTGGGCTAATTATTACCGTTCATTAGGCTTTAATTAAGGAAGCTATTACAGCCCACGCAATAGAAGGGAAAGCTGCATTAAAGGGTCTCTAAAAGGGCCAGTGCTCTAGGAGTGGAAAATGTCTCTTTTCTGATGAAGCTGCAAGTGACCCCAAAGCACATACTAGACACCCTGTCTCCTTCAAGGCCTCCCTTAACCACCTTAGTTTAAAACCATTCCACCAAAAAGATTTCACAGGGAAGGCTGCCCGTGCCTTGCTTGGCTAATAAATTTGGTACGTGAGACAGAGAAATCTTTCACAAACAAGCATCAAATGATTATAGGGTCATTGTGCTTTAAAGTGATCCCTAATCAGCATGCTTAGATGTTTAAAAGTGTGATACCAGGACTTCATCTGCATCAATAATAAATTTACAAGCATAATTTTTTTTTTAAGGCAGCTCCAATCAAAATAAAATGAGTCACATGCAAGCTCAGAGGTACTTACTTTGCCAACAATTGTTACAACTAGGTGATTCCTCCCTTCTGAACCTTTCTCCACATTTCTTAACTGACGTGATTCGCGGTAACAACCTGCAACATTGTAGACAACTCTGACACAAGTTACGCAAGACAAAGGTGTCTTGAATCCTTTGAACCTTTTCTTTCCAATTGCATATAGACTCATGTAAGCTTATACAGAACACATAATTCACAGGAATACTTTTGGATAGGAGTATGGCATATGGGATTGAATGAACACACCGATAGAAAGGTCTGGATATTCTGTGCATATCCTTGCGAATGGACCTGCAAGCTCCAACTGAAAACAGGCAAGAGTGAACACTTCTTCAACAATGAGAACCTTTCAATTAACTTGATACAATAAACCTAAAAGACTCACCCACAAGCTACACCGTTTACTTCATGCAAAACACAACATACACACCATAACCCCCACCCCACACACAAAAAAAAAAACAGAACAAAACAAAACAGAAACTGCAGAGAGATCAACCTCTGGAATGGTTGTGCGGAGCCTGACAGATGTAAACTGTTGCTTGCACTCAAACAAATCTGTGTCTTTGCTCAACTCCACCAAGCATTGCCACTGCATGTCCAGCTCACCAACAGTTGTGCCCGAGAGGACAAAGACGTTTCGGCACTTAATCTGAACAAATACGAAAAGATGTCACTTGATTGCTTCCTCCAAAATGAATCAAGACAAATCAAGCCATAAGAGCTGCTTTTAGCTCTATTTCCGTGGATTGAGGCCAGGAGAGAAGTGGAGCACATGCGAAAGCATCAGAGCTACAAGTATGCACACTTTGTGATAGGTAGGAAATTGAAAAGCATGCCATCCTTTAATTCTGAACATACTTTGAGCTCAGAGGTCAGTTCCACTGTCTATTTAGATAAGATTTTGTTCCTCTTTGCCAAGTCAAGGAGTATGAGGACCAAAGATGTGTGGCACTTTTCTTGGAGCAAAGGAGGAAAGAGAACTAGGGTCAAACACTATTTTCAGAACATCGGGCAATGCCGAGAAAGAGAGCCAGAAGATGAGGAGGCTAGACAAGGACACCCAACTACCGACACCTTGAGAGACCCCACCCCAACGAGTTCTCATCACAACATCCAGACAGTGGAATGCATCTAGATGCCCAGGGAATTCCCTTCAGGCATCTGGGAGATCCACAGCTCATAGACCAAGGATTTATGGAACAATATCCACTACCCAGAGCAGACCAACATCTCTGCAAATGGAATTTCGGGCCTAACAATACCATGCCTAAGTATGCATTTTCCCACTCGCTAGTTTTCAGATGTAAGTGTCATTTGAAGCCCCCCATAACTCGTGTGGAAGACCAAAACCTTGGAAAATTGGTCCTTCCAGTGTTGAAGATCAAGCCCCTCTCTCTGCAAAAGCAGTGTAATGCATCCAAGTGCTTTTTGTTGGGTATTTGGTGTGAACACCCTCTTTCGTTGTGAACAGCCCTTATTTGGTGCTCCCACTTCCCCCTGCGCACCCCCTTGCGCCCTTCACCTTGCCCTCCTGTGATCTCCCCCCCTGCATTGCGCCTCCCTTCTGATTCGGGCAGCCGCCCCCCCTCCCTCTGTCCCCCCCCCCCTCTTTCGCCTCCGCCTCCCTCTCCCGCTTAGCTTCAGCCCCCAGCCTCCTTATCCTCTCCATTCTTCCCAGGCAGGTGCTTATAAACCTTAGGGTTTTCCTCTATCTGCAGCAAGTTTCAGCATCTTCTGGTTTTGAACCCTCGGGAGGACTCCATCGCACAGCCGCTCTGTCATCCCTAACTGAGGCCGTTGTCCCTTGCCTATCCTTTTCTGAAGAAGATATCCGACTCTCGCCTACGACAGTCACCTCTTTGGAGGCCTCCACCCTGATATGCAAGCTTGTGGGTAGCCGCGCGGCACTTGGACGGTTCAGGGATCTGATACAGGCAAGCCTCCTCAGCGCGCCTGGAAAGATCATTCATCCCTTGGTGCGTGGCTACTATCACATCGAGTTTGGTTTACCTCCAGCTTCAGACAATCATGCAGCTGAGCCGCGTCGCACTGTGTACACGCGCCAAGCCTTCTATGTGAGGTGGTAGCACGGCTTCGACCCGATGTCTGATCCCTTGGCTCGCATCTCAGGCTTTCCTGTGTGACAGTCTGCTTTCCAGGTCTCGGGAAGGTGAAACTCGCGGCAAGTGCCTGGTGGACTAGGGCCTTTGACACACTTGTTGATACCATCAATGCATGTTAAAACACTTAAACATGGCCACAGCCTTAACACATATCCAAAACATCCACAAATGCTGAAAATGGAGCTTGCACGTGTGACACCACATAGAGGCCGGAATGGGCCGACCCCCCCCTTGGAGTATTTTATTACCCAAGGAGAATAATATCATGTACCAGCTTTGAGGGCCTTACTCTCCCCACGGGAGATGCCGGATTATCCATATACAAATGCCATACACAGCCCAACACGAGGCAACCAAGCCGGAACATAGGCTGTAGAAATGCCGAGCCAACAATATAATCCATATACCTCCGTGTGGGTACTGATTCTTCCCCAAAAACCACGGGTCTTCATGCAATAGAGCTGGTACAGCAAGTACAACTCTCCATTCAGCCGGTACAGCAGGTACAATGGCTGGTGTAGCAAGTACGATGGCTGGTACAGTCGGTACGGTGGCTGGTACAGCCAGTACGGTGGCTGGTACAGCAAGTACAAATGCTGGTACAACAGGTACAATGACTAGTACAACAGGTACAATTGCTGGTACAGCCGGTACAATGGCTGGTACAACGGGTACAGAGGTTGGTACAGCTGGTACGGTGGCTGGTACAGCAGGTACAGCAAGTACAAATGCTGGTGCAACAAGTACAATGGCTAGAAATCATAATAAATGATTAAATACCCTTGCCTTCAGTATTTCTTCGCGATGGAAGCCTCCAAAACAGTCCCCAACAGCCAGTATTCTTCATGGGCAGCCTTCAAGAGAGAGAGAAAGAGAGTAGCCATCATTAGGGGAGCCTGTAACGGTGGTAGAGGCTAGTGTGCAGCAAGAGAGCCTCTATTAATGAAGAGAGAGGGCTCCAATTTATAGATTTAGGCCTCCCATGAGCTAAAATGGCAAGAGAAGGCTACAATGACAAGTGGAGAGCCACACAATAGCTAAAGTGACAAGTGTGAGGCCACTTGTCTCACTTTGATCCACTTTCTAACAAGTGTCAGGCCACTTGTCTCACTTTGGTCCACTTTCTTGCCACATGTCCCAATCTAAGAGATGGGTCCTTCCATAAACTTTATCTCTAAAAATATCCCAACTGGTAGACATTCTGTCATAGGCACTTTGCCAACTCTTGGTATCTGCTCAATTCCAGATGTAATGACGCGAACAGAATTTCCATCGGAGTCGGGCCAAATATAGCAACTCTCCTAAATTTTAGGAGTGTGGTCCTTTGTATTCTAGGATAATCTCCCATTCCCAAAAGCTTGTACTTTCCAAATATTTAAACATCCTGGAGTCCACCAGACTCCTTTCAGACTTGGAAATGTCCAGGCTGGTGACATCCTCCCCAACTTCTTAAAAGTTGTCCGCAACTTTAAGCTTCAAGCCATATATTCAAGATATAATCATATCCCATCGATTGGGCGAGACGAGACAGTCTCAAAAATCCAATATAACTGAAGAATCCATGTCCCAAAGAAATGGGCGAGACTAAATAAGTCTCCATAATACCAATATCAAAATCACGTCCCAAGATAAATGGGCGAGACAAAAACAATCCCATAAGTCTAGATATCATAATCATGTCCCAAGATAAATGGGCGAGACAAAACAGTCCCATAAGTCCAGATATCATAATCCATGTCCCAAGTAAATGGGCAAGACAAAACAGTTCCATAAGTCCAGATATCATAATCCATGTACAACACCCAATGATCATACCTATGAGATACGCCTACCTGTGGGTCGGCAAGTATGGGATGATGGATCGAAAGGTGGAGACGCTACCGATCCGGATTCAGGACTACGAAGATACTCTGGAATGCTATATATTATGCATCTAGAGCATGTAGACTTGTTATTAGGGATTGAGTGGTTTAAGACTCTTCAAGTCCAGATAGATTGGTCTAGTCATACTTTTTCTTTTGAACATAGGAACACCCAGTATAGTATCTTAGGTGATTGTATACATCCCTCTCACGGACCTCTTATAAAAACAGTTGATTTTGGAAATATAATGGATTCTTCTTTGTATCATGCTTTCCATTGTGTCCTGATTCCACTTTCTTCATTTCTCGTACCTTCTATGGATGTCAATGAATTAAGTGTGTTAGCAAAGAACTCCAGAAGATACTTGATTTATTTCAAGATGTATTTCCTATGGAACTGTCATCAAGCTTACCACCCGATAGGGCAGTAGATCATCGTATTGACATTGGTCCTTGGTGCTCACCCTGTTAATATTCCACCTTACAGGATGAGCCAAGCTGAGGAAGATGAGTTGGCCAAACAACTCGCAGATTATTTAAGGATGGGCCAAATCCGTCCAAGTAAATCACCTTGGGGTGCACCTGTGTTGCTTAGGAGAAAGAAGGACAACACCTGGAGAATGTGTGTCGATTACAAGAGATTGAACAAGTTGACAGTTAAGAACCGTTATCCTCTCCCTAGATCAGATGACTTGATTGACCGGTTAGCCGAAGCGAAGTATTTCACAAAGATAGATTTACGTACTGGCTATCACCAAATACGTATTCATGAAAGACATGTCGAAAGAACCGCCTTTCGAACTAGGTATGGCCATTACGAGTTTCTCATATTACTTTTTGGATTAACCAATGCTCCAGCCACTTTCCAGCAAATGATGAACGATCTTTTTCGTGAACATTTGAAAAAATTTGTGGTTGTGTTCTTGGATAATATTTTAATATATAGTCGTACTCTTGAGGATCACGTTAGACACCTCACGATTGTCTTAACCATTTTAAGACAGAATCAACTATATGCTAAATTAAGTAAATGTGAGTTTTTCATGACAGACATCATTTACTTGGGACACAAGATCAGTAGAGATGGACTGCACATTGACTATGACCGAGTTCAGAAGGTTCTGGCCTAGCCTATACCGCAGACAGTGAAACAACTTCGTCCTTTTCTCGGTTTTGTTGTTTTTCTTCGGAAATCTATGTGGGAGTACTCTCAGCTTACACTACCGATGACCAACTTGTTGAAAGGTCGTGGACGTAAGTCGAATCAACCTATCACTTGGAATAACGATCTGGATATAGCCTTCAGACTTTTGAAAGATAAAGTCAAGGAAGCACCTATCTTAGCATTACCCGATCCTAGTCGGCCTTATGTTCTTGAAACAAATGCCAGTGACTATGAAATAGAGGCTGCTCTATTTCAAGATAGTAGACCTGTTACTTTCGAGAGTAAAAAGCTAAAAGACACTCAATTTCGTTGACCAACCCTTGAGAAGGAGCTTTATGTTGTCATTCATGCTCTCAAGGTTTGGAGACATTATTTATATGGCTCCAAGTTTGTGGTATTGATTGATCATCAGTCAATCAAGTATGTGTGTGATGCCGATGATTTGAGAGGAAGGAAAGCTCGTTGGGCTGAGTTAATGCAAGATATTGATTTTGATTTTGAATTCTTTATCAAAAGGAGTCCATGAATAGTGTCGTAGATGCGCTTAGTCAAATTAGAGAGGTGAATACTTTGTCGTTCACCGAAATTTCTACTGACTTATTTCAGTCATTGAGAGGGCTTTGCAGGACTGATAGTTATTTTGGTCCATTTTGGCAGAAGATCCAAGACGGGAGCTCATTGATTGACCAAGACTCAATGACTGAGCAGCCTACCATTCAGGCTGCAAGAGGCCAGTGGATGATTCGGAATGGTTTACTATTCCGTAATGACAAAATTTGTGTACCACATATCCTGGACATTAGGTCCAAGATTCTTAAGGAGTGTCACGACGCCCCTTCTGCTGGACACATTGGGGTACACAGGACATTATCGTTAGTGAAACACACTTTTTAATGGCCAAAGATAAAAGAGTATGTAGAAGATTATGTTCTCAAGTGTCAAGTTTGTCAAGCAAATAAAGTTGAACGTTTTAGACAAGCTAGGCTATTGCAACCTTTGCAAATCCTAGGTAATAAATGGGAAAGTATTTCCATGGATTTTATTATCGGATTGCCAAGAACACGTCAAGGCCACGATTCTATTTGGGTTGTGGTGGATCACTTGACAAAAATGGCTAGGTTTTTACCAACACGAAAAACCATTACAGCTACGCAATTAGCAAGACAGTTCATTGAGCAATTGTTTAGACTATATGGGTTACCGCTAGTCAGTGATAGGGACTCTAAGTTTACATGAAAAACTCCATGATTCGGTTTGTGATCAAGTAGATGATTATGGAGAAGATGATCTCCACGCTTCAACGAAGATGGCAACGCGATGAAGAGGTTCTTCTTCAACTTGATGCTCAAGAGAGGCTCATGCTTCTTTTATACTTGGGGAAGCCTTGCTTTTTGCCAAAAAGTGATGCTATTGCTTTGCTTTTGGTCTTGTTAATAGTAAAATATTACTATACTTTAGTCAAAAGTTGGTCTTGTTGAGTAAAATATTACTCAACTTTAGTCAAAAGTTCTTGTTTTGCTTTTCTAGCTTCAGGGCCTTGCTTTTTGGCCCTGGAGCTGCTTTTTGAAAGAGCGGCTTTTAGCTTTTTGGTCCAGCTCAGTCTCCTCTTTCCAATGGTGCCCTTGGCTTGTGTTCAACCCTGTTTGACTTTTTGCTTTTTGGTATTTTTTCTTAATCAAACCTTACGGACCCCATCCCCATGTCTTCTTCCACCTGTCTAGTGTCCGAGCATGGGTTTCATCATGTTAAATGGAGCTAGAAAGGCCAAATAGTCACATGTTTATCATTGTTCTTCTCAAAGGACCTCCGAATAGATTCTCTTCCCCCTTTTCAATCCCCTCATCTAGATCTCACCAAGCTGCATCAGTCTTGTTTAGCTACACTAAAAGACCTAGCTATTCCCCACAGAGTTCTCCACAAAGCTTCACTTCTACAAGGGGCACTCCTTCCAAGTTTTTTGACATTGGATTGATTGAGAAATCCAAGTATCTCAGCCGGCATGTGTGGAACAACAATTGTCCAGTTGAAAGTAGCTTCACATCAGCTCCCAATTGAGACAAGGAGGGTAAAGAGCAGCCCTAAAGAAGAAAAAATTATGCAGAGTGTGTACCACAAGGGACACAAAGACAGACGAGCACTATATGTTCAGATGTCCAATATATTATAAGATACAAGGCCAACTCCATTGCCTCTGCCAAGAGGGTTTGCCGAGTCATGGATCATGGAGACCTGAGATCCTTGAGTACATCCTTGTGCAGTCCCAATTCGGTTCCCACCAAGAGGCGACTTGGTTTTCTTGTCCAAAGGCGTTACAACTTATCACAGCTTTGCAGTCACAATAACAAGAAGGGCTAGCAGGGACTTGAATTGAGGACCTCCCCTCCCCAAGTCACAAGCCTGTTGGCCCAAATGAAAGCGAGAGAGGGAGAGATGAAGCAGGCGACAAGCAGAGAAGATTAAGCAGCAATTACTGATGGGATTAAAGACAAGATTAGGCATGAGATTAATTGGGGTATAAGACATACTTTATTCATTTAACCCGCGGCATCTTTTATAATCTGCTACACCCGCCATGGCTTTGCTGCTTCAAGCTTTCATAGCTTCCCAGATTCAAGGGGGGGGGGGGAGAGAGAGAGAGAGAGAGAGAGAGAGAGAGAGAGAGAGAGAGAAATGAAATGAAATGAAATATTATATTAACGTCTTCAAAAGGCCAAAGTGACCTATGAAACCAAAGTTACAACCATGTGACATCTGATACACTCTCTGGAAAAGAAAAGAGATAGCCCCACAATACATCAGTAGGGGGGAAGCTAATGCTACTAGTCAAAATGGGGTACATGAGTACATGGATACCTGAATACATGAATATGGGGGAGTACAAAAGTGACAATGAGTACAACAGTATATGGCTGGAGTTGTAATCATCCTAGGAGCTCTAGCATGGGTCTCTGCCAGATGGGTGGATATCTGCCATAGTGAGATGCCTGGTCGGACGAGCCCGATGCCACGCAATGATGCTCTGAATCCTCCGGTGTAGGCACCGTCTCCAATGTGAGGATCCGCGAACCCTCGGGCATCTAGATCTGCCCAACTGGATAGCTCTCTCAACTAGAGTCCCACGGGGTTCCCGTTGCTGGGCTGTCGGCTGTGTCCCCTCCCGGGTAGTCCCTCTAAAGAAGTCAGTAATCTGTCTGTGTGGACTCCCTGCCAGTTAGGCGTCTGCTCCTGATAATGGACTCTCTAAGCTTGCGGATCTCCAGGAGATAAAAACCCAAGCATCGCTGATCACAATAGTCCATGACTCTAGCTAGTGGTCCAAATCCCTCTCTGAAAAGGCAATGGTAGCGCCCTCGAACCTCATAATATGTTGTGCAGCGACAGATGTAGTGCTCCTCCGTCTTTGGCTCTATCCAACAAATCTGACAAATCCTGACTCAAAAACAACTAATAGATGTCTCTCTCCAGCCGAGCTAAGAATGCTCTCTTCTTCCGCCGAATGAGGGATCGGAAGATGATGCGTGACTGTCTATATGTAGTAACACCTGTGGCCACCTCTCTTTGTAGCAAGGCTCTGAGCTCCCTACAGTCATCATCATACCGACTATTCTGGGACATGCTCCCAGGACGTGGTCGTACTGTGGGCTGCGTGTGTGGGAAGGCCGTCGCTGCAGCTGTATGTAAAGCCTTTGTCAGGATCTGTGTGAGCTCTGCTGATGGCCTCTGTGGATCCTCTGCACTCAACAAGCTGTAGATCTCTGCGGTGTATACTCCATCAGTCTCTCTACAGAAGGTATATCTCGGATGATAGGAGGACTGCCCAACCTAGCGGGTACTGTAGTGGAAATCCACCGTAAAGGAGAGAAGTGCATGATCCACCGTAACTCCGATGGGCCTGGGGCCAATCGGAAAATCCAAGATACTCGGGATGAAGGTTGGCGAGGCTAGAACATAATCCACTGTGCTAGCCCCATGTCTGTGTGGAAAGCAAGTAAAGCCACTGGCAAGTGGATACCTCGCTACCAGCCCATGTGCAGTCCCCATCTCCAAGAGGTATCTCCCATACTCAGTACACTCCACCTCATCCTATGATCTCCGAGTCAAACACATCTCCTCCACATCTATCTCTCTCAACATCTCCTCCCAAGTGTCAAAGGAGGAGGTCTGGTACTGAGCCGTTCGAGCATTAAAGTCCCCAAGTATGATAACATCTCCCTCCCTAGAGAACTCCCATATGTCCTCATCTAGAATCATATATGGAGATTGCCCCTTGGGCGCTGCATAACTAGATGTGTTGGGTGGAAAGTAACATATAGCAATGTATAGGGGTCTACCCTCATCTACCCTCACTCTGACCCACATGTACCTCGCGCTCTCATCACGGCGCATAACATGGATGAGTGGCTGAAAGACTCATTGGCCCGCTTGTTCACCACCCATCCAAAGAGAGAAGGTGTGTGTACACACACACACACACACCCTAGTCATGTGTAGGCCTGCCCATACACACTAGCCGGCCCTCCAGCCACCCGGTCACCCGGCCATCCTGGTTTACGGCAACTCTGGCTCTCTGACCACTAGGCATCTCACCCCTGAACCCGACTAGCCCATGCTGGTCATACTCCAATGCACCTAGACTCTACTAGTGATCGAGCCATAAGTGTATTACATGCTACATAACATTACTCCCCCTTCTAAAGAGTTTTCATCGGCGAAAACAAATTGGGGAAAGCTTTTGGTAAGCGAAGTGAGTTGTTCTCACTTGAGGCCTGTTCTGACCTAACGTTCCACTTAACAAATACATATCGGTACACAATATACCTAGTGTTCCAATCTTCAGACCTAAGAACCATCTTTGGTCTAGTTGAAGTGCCAAAAACTCCAAGGACTCAACTACAACTTTAAGGGAAACTATGTGCCCTTGTTTTTGCATGCCACTAAACCAAAAGCTAGATGTACTTGAGAGCTCTCCACCGTCAACTCAAGTTTGTAGACTACGCTACTAGACTACGCAACACGCTATGCTACCAACTTGTTGAATCTTCTTCTTGCATAACTCTATAGCCATAGGAGATCTAGACTAGAGTCCATAAAACAACGTAAATGGAGCAAATTAGTCATGAACAACAAAAAACAAATTCCAAAGGTGAGAGGTACTCCTCTCACCTAGATTATTCGTCTATGCACAAGCATATGCTCTAGAACCTCATTGGGTTTCTAGTTTGACAACCATCAATCTATGGTGTGTGGAAGAAGGAAGAATTAGGGTTAGGTTAATTCATGTGTGGGAGACATACACAGAGAAGAACAAGGGAGAGAGAGAGAGAGAGTTGTGGGGATAAGTCAACTCATGAGGCATGAGTGTGTGACTCCCCTATCACACATGTATATTGCACTAGTACACATAGTGCACTTAGTACATTAAAAGTACTAAGTGTACTATGTACTATAACTTATGGGCTTGTACACACTATAAGGGTGGGCATAACACCTTTACCCCAACAACCTCCCACTTAAAGGCAAAGTGCCCTTAAATGAAGGAAAAGAAAAATCAGCATGTACATGATAATATACAAGGCCATATCAAGGCTGAAACTGGCCTCATCCAATGCCCATCAAGTGTCTGCAATGAGCAAACCGCTCCGGAGGCAAACTCTTCGTCAACAGATCAGCCGGGTTGTCATCCGTATGAATCTTAACAAGCTGAATTTGCTTGTTCTCTATCACCTCTCTGATGAAGTGATACTTCACATCCACATGCTTCGTCTTTGCATGAAAGACACGGTTCTTTGCGAACTGGATGGCACTCTAACTGTCACAATGCAACAATGGAATATCCCCTGTATAACCCAAATCAACCACTAACCGAGATAGCCATAATGCCTCCTTGCAAGCCTCTGTGGCTGCAATATACTCGGCCTCTGTAGTAGATAAGGCAGTGCACTTCTGCATCCTGGATATCCATGACACAGCACCTCCTGTGAATGTGAACACATAACCGGTAGTAGATTTCCGGTTATCTGGATGACCGGCATAATCCGAATCCGTGTAACCATGCACTAATGCATCCTGTTTGCCAAAACATATGCACATATCCTGTGTGCCCTTCAGGTATCTCATGACACCTTTCACTGCTTCCCAATGCTTCTTGCCAGGGTTGGCCATGTATCTAGAAACCACTGAAGACCAAACAGGGTTAGGGTTAGGGTTTACAGAAAGAAAACAGGCATGGAAAACAAGCAGGGAGTGAACACGACTGCTGTAGATATCTCAATGATAGAAAAATGTGAAGTACAAGCCACATGATAGTGACCCCTAAAGGATAAGTGTTCACATGACCGGCCATAAATGTGCCGGGTGGACCAAAACACTTATAAACTGCATATAAGTGAAAATGAACTAAACTGGGGGAAAAAACCTCCACTAACTGAAGTAAAAAGTGCCCCAGTAACCTACTGATGATCACTAGCACTCCTCTGGGTGCATACACAGCATAAAACCCAACAAACCCCCCTGGAGTGATATGTGATCACTGTACATCATCCACCAAAAGGAAACAAATTCAAAGCATTGCGGAATGCTTCAAATTTCGGACGTGGTAATGCCTTGGTGAAGATGTCTGCCACATTCTGATCTGTAGGACAGTAGATCAGACTGATATCTCCTGCCTGGAGTCTCTCCCGAACAAAATGATAGTGAATCTCAATGTGTTTCGTGCGAGCATGAAACACAGGATTCCTGGCCACAGCAATGGCACTCTGACTATCAGTATAGATAGGTGTAGGCTCCTCCACTGAAATATCCATATCAGTCATAAGACGACGCAGCCAAACACACTCAACAGTAGTAGTGTAGGCTGCTCTGTACTCTGCCTCACAAGATGAAGTGGCCACCGTGGTCTGTTTCTTGCTTAGCCAAGAAATGCATGAAGCGCCAAGGAAGAAACAATTCTCACTAGTGGAATGTCTGGTATCAAAATCACCAGCCCAATCTGAATCACTGTAAGCATGTAACTGCATGTCACCCCCCTCAGGATAAAGCAACCCAAGAGACAAGGTACCCTGCAAATAACGGAATACACGCTTCACAGCTTGCCAATGTGACAACCGTGGGCTGTGCATGAATCTGCTCAACTGAGAGACTGCATACTGAATATCTGGCCTTGTATTACACAAGTATATGAGGCACCCAACAGCCTGAGCATATGTAGTGGCATCAAAGGAAACACTGTCATCTTGTAGTGACAGTTTCATCCCAGGCTCCATAGGAGTACTAATAGGCTTGCAATCCTGAAATTTAAACTTCTCCAGAAGTTTAGCAACATAACGTGATTGCAACAACCCAATGCCTCTGTTATCCTGCACAAACTGTATGCCCAAATAGTAATGTACAAGACCCAAGTCAGACATGTCAAATGTCTGTTGCAGTATCTCTTTAAATGCTGCAATTTTGTCATCATTTGATCCCATGAGCAAGAGATCATCCACATAAAGACTGATGACCAGCAGATCTGTCTCTTCTTTCTTCACATACAAAGTGGTCTCTGATGGACTGTTCACAAATCCCTGAGTGAGTAGAAAAGCATCTATTTTTGCATACCAAGCTCGTGGAGCTTGTTTCAAACCATACAAGGCCTTTTTCAGCCTGCATACTTTCCCCTCATGACCATGTTCTGCAAATCCCATGGGCTGAAATACATAAACTTCCTCCTCGAGGTCCCCATGTAGGAATGCAGTCTTTATGTCCAACTGGTGAACAACCCAACCACGATGTGCAGCCAATGCAATGACACACCTAAGTGTCGACATACGGGATGTAGGAGCAAATGTCTCCTCATAATCAATGCCCTTCTTCTGTGCATAGCCCTTTGCAACTAGACGGGCTTTGTACCTGTCAATGGATCCATCTGCATGTCTTTTCAACTTGTAGACCCATTTAGTACCAATGGCTTTCTTGCCTTTGGGCAGATCAACCAAATCCCATGTTTGATTCTTTTTAATAGAATCAATCTCATCCTGCATGGCTTTGTTCCAATGCACATTATCTCGTGCATCCACAAATGAATCAGGCTCATCATCATCCTGTAAACTGGCTGCCATAACCAGATTCAAATCTATGATGTGTGCATGCTCATTGGTCCTTGTCTCCCTACGAGTACGACCAGCAAGAGGACCCTCTAAATGGCTGTCCTGTAGTGTCCTCAAATACCATCTAGGTATATGTCTGACCTGTGGTGCCTGCTGTCCCATATTTGGTTCAGCTTCTGGCTCATTTGGCTGCTGAATTTCTGCACCACCTACATCATTTGCTGGCTGTCCATTACCCTCATGAGTTGGATCACCAACTGTGGAATGAAACTCCATGGGTAGAAGACCTTCAAATACATCATTTTCAGCCTGATTTGCCTCATAACCAGCCATGGATAATTCTGATTTTTCATCAAAAATCACATCCCGGCTGATAAATATCTTCCTGGATAGTGGGTCATATAACCTGTAGCCCTTGCTCTCACGGCTATACCCAACAAAAATGCATTTTGTGGCTTTATCATCAAGCTTCCTCCTCAACTCTTTGGGTATGTGTGCATATGCAAGGCACCCAAAGATACGAAAATGCGATACAGAAGGCTTGCGGCCATGCCAAGCCTCAAAAGGAGTAATAGAAACCAATGCCTTTGTGGGACATCGATTCAAAATATGACAAGCACACATTACTGCTTCCACCCAAAAGATATGTGGTAGTCTTTTTGCCTTTAGCATACATCTGGCCATCTCCATGAGTGACCGATTTTTCCTTTCTGCAACCCCATTCTGCTGTGGAGTGTAAGGAGTAGTATACTGATGTTTTATACCTCTACTCCCAAGAAAAGAATTCAGCACATGTGACATATATTCCCCCCCTCGGTCAGAACGGAGAGTCTGCACCTTGCATCCTGACTCTGTCTCAGCAAGTGCTACAAAGGCCAAGACTAAACAAATCCCTGCGAGATGTGATATGCTTTGAGGCACCACTATCAAAATACCAAGTACATGCATGCTCTGTCATACTGAGTGCCTGTGAAGACCAAGAGGCATCATAGCTGCATGTATAGAAACAGTAATCCCTGTCCTCAACAAAAGAAGCAGTCTCTGGAGGAGCTTTAGGAGCATCATTAACAGACATCCCAGCTTCCTTTGCCTTCTCTTTGGCAATCCTCTTCCTACATTCCGTGATGTAGTGACCTGGCTTCTTACAGTAATGACATTTGCCCTTCTTCTTGGGCTGTCCATCACCTTTCTTGGTATCCTGTGAAGAACCACCATCACCTGAATTTTGATTTGCACTCTTTGGCTGAGATTTCCCTTTCCCCTTTTGACCTGTAGTAAATGCTTGTTCAGCATTTGTGTTCATATTCATATTCTTCCTCATTTGCTCCTCTTGTAGTAAGAGAGCAACAAGTTCCTGGTACTTGAGGGGTTCAACAGCATTCCTCATGCTGAGGTTCAAAGAGGTATGGAAAGCCAAGTAAGATCTTGGCAAAGAGTGCAAGATGGTGGACACAAGCTGTGTCTCAGGAATAATCTCATCCACATTGATGAGTTGCTCTCTCAAATCCTGCAGCTTGTTCAAGTGGCTAGACATATCATCTCCTTCATTCATTTTCTGATTTTCCAGCTCTCTTTTCAAAAATGAGATCCTAGCCTCATTACGAGCAGCATACATTTGCTCCAAAGTCACCCATGCATTCTGTGAAGTGCCAGCTGAACGAATATGAGGTATAATGGACCTCTGAACTGACAATGCAATGAGTGACAATGCTTGTGCATCCCTGGCATCCCATGTCTTTTGAGCATTTGTTCTCTGAACAGGCAATGGCTGTCCTGGAGCCTGTACCTGTTGTCCTCGTCCACGAGCACCCCCTTGGGGAGGAGTCTCTGGAGCCAATGGACCTGGACGTGGTTCATCACCACTAACAAAATCCCAAAGACCTTTTGCCACAAGCACATTTTTCAGCATAAAACTCCACAAGGAGTAGTTCGTGCCATCCAATTTGTCTTCCTTAGACAAATATGTGAATACATCACTTTGCTGTTGATTTGCCATTATGCTTTACGCACAATGTTGTACCTGTTTACCAAAAAACCAAAAAGCAAAAACCCTGATAACAACTGTACTCCACTGAATACAGTTTACCCAAATCTGCCTGCACTCTCAATCCTCTGAATGTGCAGCTTAATGCACCAATGACTGAGTAGGGCAGCAAATGGCGTACACAATGCCAAAATGCCCCAAAAATGCCCAAATTTGCTGCACCCAAACTGTGCAAAAATCTGTATATTTTCTTGCTAGAAAATCTGCCTTTTGTGCCTGTATATTTTTCACAGAGAAAAATAAAAATGCCCAAAACTCAAAACCTGTAATGCTTACCAGCTGAGATAAGAGATGATTGATGTACTCGTAGACTGTTGTACTGTGCAGGTACTTTACGAAACCAGTCCTCTGTAAGTAAGCAGGTACTGTACGGATTCTGAGGCGACCACAGTACTGCAGGTTCAGTCAGCGCTTAAGGTGTATGGCTGCGCAAGTGACAGTAGGCACTGTCGGGTCTGCAGGCGGCGACTTGTAGTATTGTTAGCGCTGAAGGCGTAGGCGTACGGTGGCTAGTACACGTGCGCTTAAGTTATAGGCGGCGTAGGCTATAACTGACGGCGCAGTACCCGACTGAAGGCGACCAGGTACGGGCAGCAGGCGCAGAGTAGATCTGACGGCGCACAGGTGTACGGGCTGAAGGCCAACAGGAGGCGACTAGACTCGGGCAAGTGGCGCACACGTACAGCTGATGGCGGCGCAGGCTTGGTGTACGGGCAGCATATGCTGAAGCCGGCGCTTGACTCAATATTCGTATACTGTACGGGCAGCAGCAGCAAATGTACGGGTAGTGTTGAGCAAAGCTTCAAATGCTCTGATACCAATTGAAGACCAAACAGGGTTAGGGTTAGGGTTTACAGAAAGAAAACAGGCATGGAAAACAAGCAGGGAGTGAACACAACTGCTGTAGATATCTCAATGATAGAAAAATGTGAAGTACAAGCCACATGATAGTGACCCCTAAAGGATAAGTGTTCACATGACCGGCCATAAATGTGCCGGGTGGACCAAAACACTTATAAACTGCATATAAGTGAAAATGAACTAAACTGGGGGAAAAAACCTCCACTAACTGAAGTAAAAAGTGCCCCAGTAACCTACTAATGATCACTAGCACTCCTCTGGGTGCATACACAGCATAAAACCCAACAACCACTCCCACTGCAAATGCAATGTCCGGCCTAGTAGCAACCATGGCATACATGAGACTGCCACAAGCTGAAGCATACGGAATTTTGGCCATATCAGCCCTGTCTCTATCTGACTGTGGGCTGTCCATAGCACTGAGTCTCACATATGGAGGCAAAGGAGTACTAGTCTTCTTCCCCCCGTCCATATTGAACCTCTGCAAGACTTTGCCAATGTATTCCTTCTGAGACAAATACAACACATGCTGATTTCTGTCCCGAAGTATCCGCATACCCAAGATGTGATTTGCATCACCCAAATCCTTCATATCAAAGGTTTGATGCAACCTCTGCTTCAAGGTATCCATCTCTTTACGAGATTTCCCGACAATCAACATATCATCAACATACAAGATGAGGATCAATAGACTGCCATCCAAAGCTTTCTTGGTGTACAAGCAGTGATCTATGTCACTTCTCCTGAATTTCTGAGATTTCATGAATGTATCAAATTTATGATACCATTCTCTTGGTGCCTGTTTGAGCCCATAAAGACTCTTTTTCAGCTTGCATACAAGCTTCTCTTTTCCACTCACTGCATAACCCTCTGGCTGCTGCATATATATCTCCTCATGGAGATCACCGTGAAGAAAAGCAGTCTTCACATCCATCTGAATCAAGTCCAGATCATCATGCGCAACCAAAGCCAACACAGCTCTAAGTGTGGTCATTTTGACCACTGGAGAGAATATCTCATCAAAGTCCACACCATATTCCTGCTTGAAGCCCTTAGCCACTAACCTGGCTCTGTATCTTGGCTTTGCATCTGGTGCAACTTTGAGCCTGTATACCCACTTGCATGGCAAAACCTTCTTGCCTGCAGGCAAATGCACCAATTTCCATGTTCCATTTTTGTGCAGAGAATCCATCTCTGACTTCATGGCACGCTCCCAAAGAGCCTTGTCTGCCCTCCGTAAAGCCTCCTTATAACATGAGGGCTCCCCACAGTCAGTGAGCATCAAGTAGTCAACCCCTGGAACAAACCTGTCAGGGGCTCTACAAGACCCTCCGTACCCAATGACCATCATTTGCAGGTTGCTGTCCAGCCTGCATATCACCCATTGGTGGCTCCTGTTCCATGCCATAAGGCTGAAATATCATGCCCGGTATCTCCTCTAACTGTGGTATATCCATAAGGATATCTTCTGCCATCTCTGGCTGTCCATTTGGACCATTTTCAGCACCATTTAAGGGCTGGTTTTCCTGCTGTAATGGCTGATTTACAGCCCTTTGTTGTTGTCCATGATGTCCATCATCATCAAAGATGACTCTGCTAGGCTCCTGTTGCCTTGCAGGCTCCTTATACATGCATGTTTCATCAAAAATGACATCATTGCTGCGTATAATCTTTCTATTCACGGGATCCCAAAGTCTATACCCCATTTCACCTCTGTCACCATATCCTAGGAATATGCATTTGTGAGACTTAGGATCAAGTTTGGTGCACATTTCCCTGCGTATGTGCACGTACGCAACGCAACCAAACACTCTCAAGTGCTTGTATGACGGAGGCTTCCCTGTCCATACTTCTTCTGGCACTTTCCCACCAAGCCTCGTGTTAGGTGACCTGTTTATAAGGTGAACGGCTGTCATAACAGCTTCAGCCCAAAAACCATGAGGTAATGCAGCATGTGACAACATAGAACGGACCTTCTCCTGAATGGTCCTGTTCATCCTCTCTGCTGTCCCGTTTTGTGGAGGATCATAAGGAGTAGAGAGCTCCCTCTTGATGCCTTTAGCATCACAAAAGTCCTGAAACTGTTTGGACATATACTCTCCACCATTGTCGGAACGCAAAGCCTTCAGTGTTTTGCCAGTTTGATTCTCAACAAGAGCAACAAACTTCTCAAACACTGAGAATGTATCACTCTTCAAACGAAGAGGATAAACCCACACCTTGCGTGTGGCATCATCTATAAAAGACACAAAGTATTTTGCCCCTCCCAAAGAAAGCTGAGGCATCTCACATACATCTGTATACACAAGCTCTAACTGAGCATCTTTCTGTCCAAGAGCTTTCTTGTGGGGACACTGTAGTTGCCTACCATATATACAATGCTCACAAAACTGAAAACTTGAAAACTTTAGAGAAGGCAAGTAACCCAAACGAGACAATTGCTCCATTCCTTTGACACTCATGTGTCCCAACCGGCTATGCCACATAGAAATTTCCGGCAGCTCGGTTGCATTTACATTAGCATGGTGACAAACACCTGCATGCATGAAATAAAGAGTGTCCACCTTAGAGCCTCTGGCAACAACCAGTGAGCCCTTACTAATCTTCCACTTTCCACTACCAAATGTGGTAACATAATCAGCATCATCAAGCTGTCCAGTAGAAAGCAGATTCTTCTTGATCTCAGGCACATGCCTGACATCATGGAGCATAAGCTGTGAGCCATCTGAAAATACAAGCCTCACATCACCTCTGCCAAGAATCTTGCATGCATGGTTATCACCCAAATAAACCACTCCTTCATTGCCAGCAGTGTACCTGACAAACAAGTCTCTGCAACCTGTGACATGAAAGGAGGCACCTGAATCAATGATCCATGAGTGCATACCATGACCACCTGTAAGAAGTGAATGGGCATCAAGTGAAGACGTAAAGAGGACCTCATCCTCACTGCCACCTGCATGTGACACATTGATTTCTTCAATCTTGACTCCACTTTTGCCCTTTGGCTTTACATCTTTGGCTTCATCTTTCTCTTTGTCTTTGCCTTTTCCCTTTTCCTTTTGATCATTTTTCCATTTGTAGCATTGCTTTTTAATGTGTCCCTTCTTGCCACAATAATGGCATTCCAAATCCTTTTTGGAGCGAGACTTGCTCCTTCCCCGTTCTTGGCTTTTACCCCTTTGCTGGGATCTCCCACGTGCATTCATTGCATTGGACTTTCCAACAGAGTAGTTTTTCCTGTTCATCTCTTCTTGAAGAAGAGCACCCTCAACATCTGCATATGACAGCATAGCATGCGAATTGCTAGTGGCTGTCCTGAATGTGTCCCAACTCTCTGGCAAAGTGCATAACAAAAAAGTGGCTTTGAACTCATCGTCCATTGCCAACTTTTGATTAATAACTTGGCTGACAATACCATTAAACTCATTTAGATGGGCTGTCATAGACGCCCCTTCCTTCATCTGAAGACCTATGAGTTTCTTCAACCAATACACTTTGCTTGAGGCACTTTGTTGGGCATACAAGTCCTGCAATCTCTGCCACATTCCCCAAGCTGTCTTCTCTTCACGAATGCTGAAAAGTAATGAGTCTGACACAAACAACATGATAGTAGATCTTGCCAGCTCATCCATATCTTCCCACTCTTCAGCAGTAAGAGAAGCGGGCATTACACCCCTTTCTTTGATAGGCTTGTGCTGCTTTTTCTGGAGCAACACATTGTAGCACTGGGTTTGCCAAATATCATAATTATGCGAGCCTTCAAGCTTCTTGATGTGAAGCAATGAAGAGCTCTCACCTGTGGTTGCCATAGCAATATGCAACCTGTCAATGCCTAACTCCCTGCAAAATGTGCAAACACTGCACCAAAAGCACACAAAGTGCTCACAGTTTTTCTCCCAAGCTTTATCTCCCACTGCGGAAGCACAAATGCAACTTTTCTCCCACTTTATGTGATGAAATCACCAAAATCTGGTTGCTGCAGATTTTGGACAGCACCTTAAATGTGCTCTATTGCCCTTCCAATGTACTGTACAACAGTACCAATTGCTCATAAATGATGTACCAAACCTGTACCGGCAAATACAGCAGCTGAAATTGAACCTTTTCCTCGCTCAAATCAGTGTACAGCCATGCCAAAACTTGCACAAAGCTGTGCCAAATCTGTACCAGCAGGTACAATAGCAATAAATGCTCTCCTGGCTGTCCAAATGAGTGAAAATCAGACTTTTACAGTCCTGTACACTGCATACAACAGTCCCGAACAGAAATTGGGCAAAAGCCCCTTGACTGCAAGCTGATTTTTGAGGATTCAAGGCATAAATGTCTTGCCTGCTGCTTTGCCAAGCTCAACAAGCATACGAACTTGAAAAGCCCCTTGATTTAAGATCAATTTTTGATCATACATGGTACGTTCGCTTCTGGCCTCTTCACCGAGTAGCAGCGCTACAGCATCTGTGCAAGCAAATTGGGCGCCCACTACCTCATTCTGCCTCAGCAGTAAGTGCTGTCTCCGTTTCTCACAGGATCGGCCTCACTCACTCACTCAACGCCTTACAGAAAAGGGGAGGGAGGCGCTTCTTGCTCTGATACCAGTTGTGTGGGAGAAGGAAGAATTAGGGTTAGGTTAATTCATGTGTGGGAGACATACACAGAGAAGAACAAGGGAGAGAGAGAGAGAGAGTTGTGGGGATAAGTCAACTCATGAGGCATGAGTGTGTGACTCCCCTATCACACATGTATATTGCACTAGTACACATAGTGCACTTAGTACATTAAAAGTACTAAGTGTACTATGTACTATAACTTATGGGCTTGTACACACTATAAGGGTGGGCATAACGCCTTTACCCCAACATATGGATGGTTGACCTCACTCTTACGTAGAGTGATATTTAACCTTTGAAGATTTTCCTTCAAAGATGACTATCAAACTTTCTATCTCTACCCAACACTATATCTTTGATAAAGAGCCTTTCAAACATAGATGTTTTTATCAGGATGCACAGCGGAAATGAAAGACAGGATGCACAGCGGAAATGAAAGACAACTGTTGTAGAGAGCAAAACGCGAGAGAGAGAGAGAGAGAGAGAGAGAGAGAGAGAGAGAGAGAGAGAGAAATGAAATGATATATTAACGTCTTCAAAAGGAAAATGACCTATGAGACCAAAAAGGTTAGAACAATTGGTGGATCTGATACAATGTCTGTGTAAGAAAAGCTAAAACAATTAAACAACTACCTGAAACTGAAACAACAACTATGGGGAAAAGTAAGGTATTATAGAGAGAGACAGAGAGAGAGAGAGAAATGAAATGAAATGAAATGTTATATTAACGTCTTCAAAAGGCCAAAGTGACCTATGAGACCAAAGTTACAACCATGTGACATCTGATACACTGTCTGGAAAAGAAAAGAAAGAACTGAAGGTAAGTATCTAGCCCCACAATACATTAGTAGGGGGCATCCGGAAGTAGCAACTAGGGAGAGTGGGAAGCTAATGCTACTAGTCAAAATGGGGTACATGAGTACAGGAGTACAAAAGTGAGTGAGTACAACAGTATATGGCTGGAGTCATAATCATCCTAGGAGCTCTAGCATGGGTCTCTGCCGGATGGCCTGGATATCTGCCATATGGAGATGCCTGGTCGGACGAGCCCGATGCCTCGCAATGATGCTCTGAATCCTCCGGTGTAGGCACCGTCTCCGATGTGAGGATCCACGAACCCTCGGGCGTCTAGATCTGCCCAACTGGATAGCTCTCTCAACTAGAGTCCCATGGGGTGCCCGCTGCTGGGCTGTCGGCTGTGTGTCCTCCCGGGTAGTCCCTCTAAAGAAGTCAGTAATCTGTCTCTATGTGGACTCCCTGCCAGTCGGGCGTCTGCTCCTGATAATGGACTCTCTGAGCCTGCGGATCTCCAGGAGATAAAAACCCAAGCATCGCTGATCACAATAGTCCATGACTCTAGCCAATGGTCCAAATCCCTCTCTGAAAAGGCAATGGTAGCACCCTCGAATCTCATAATATGCTGTGCAGCGACAGATGTAGTGCTCGTCTGTCTCTGGCTCTATCCAACAAATCTGACAAATCTTGTCCCCTGGAGGTATGCCTCTAAATCTGCCTGTCTCTATCTCTAACTGATGTGAGGAGGTGCGGATCTGCCCAATGGCGCACCTCAATCCATGAGACAGATGGGTATCCATGTAGCTCGGTCTAAGTATAAAGCCATCCTCAGTGGTGCGGAGAAGATGGTCTAATGTGTCAAGGTGAGAGAGGGTGCCTCCAGAGAGTACTGGAAGGGTGGAAGTCTGTCTAAACTGAACCCGTGGAACTCAAACCAGGATGCTATCTGCGCATACCAACATGAAGTGTCTCCCTCCACGGCTAGCTGATGAGAGGACTCTAAAGCAAGTCATGCATACCGGTGTCGGGGAAGCTCCCAGGTGCTATGAATGAAGGACACTGATCTGGCAAGAGCCTCGACTACGATCGGTGGTGCTCCCATCTCGGCTCTAATAATCTCATGCGGTACCGAGGCTTTAGCCCGAATCATCCTAGAGATCATGGACACAAGTGGTCTCTCCATCGATCTCCATCCATCGTATGTGCGTCCTGATCGACTGTGACGATCTAGGCTAGGCCCCCAGATCTATACTCCATATAGCATAGCCGATGTGACCAGCTTGTCAAAAAGCCACAGCTTAGTGCGTGGCTCCTGAAACTGTACCTGTGAGCACATCCTCTCTAGACCTCCTAGTGCTGCATATCCTCTAGTCAATCTGGCCTCTGCTGCCCCCCTCATGGAAAATGTGGGCCCAGTGAACACCACTCCAAGATATGTGTATGAGACAACATACTCCACTGTCTCCTGCCCATATGTGAAAATAGGCGCTGATCTCCAAACCCACTGAGCTGTAGTGTTAAACACCATAACCTTGGTCTTACCAAAGTTAACTGAGAGCCCACTGTCCTGTGCATAAGCATGTAAAGTATCCAAGTGCCTCTGCATACCCTCTGGTGAGTCTGTTATAAGCACAATATCATCAGCATATAAGAGTAGGGGTATCCAAGTGCCAGCCAACTGGGCTCCTCTGTCCCCTCGTGTCCCAATATAATCAGAGATCTCATCAATGTACAGTCCAAATAGAGTCGGAGAGAGCAGGCAGCCCTGTTTCACCCCTATAGTGGAGTGTACTGGCTGGGATTGACCCTCTGAAGTCCGCACCTGCCCAACTACTGTCTCATAAAGTGCCATAATACCCCAAATGAGCTTACATGGAACCCCCAAGTCTTGCAGCCTGCGCATCAGTCTAGCTCTGGGCACTGTGCCGAAGGCCTTGCGGAAATCCACAAAGCCACAGTAGATCCTCCTCCCATGTGCTCTGCCCTCCTCAATGATATCCCTGAGGGTAAAGATATGATCCAAAGTAGAGAATCTCCTCCTCAAACCGGCCTGTCCCTGAGCTCGGACCCCTTGTCTCTCTGCCCATCTGCTCAACTCCTGCTCAAGAATAGAGGCATATAGCTTCATAATGGTGCGGTAGTTAGTCGGCAGGCTCGGATCTCCAGACTTGAGTACCGGCACAATCGTGGAAGTACTCCAAGTCCCAGGAAACCCCTCACACATGGCTCTATTAAACATGAGAGCTAGCAAGTCTACAATTATATCTCTAGCATGTATGAAATACTCGGCTACAATGCCCTCATGATCCTGTGCCCTCCCTGTATGCAATCTGTTGATGGCCCTCCTCACCATCTCTGCTGTGAAGAAGGTAGAAGTGGGTGGACAAGGCTCTGGAGGGTTCGGTAGTGGTGGCTGCCATGGTACTGTGTAGAGGAAGGCTGCATACTCGCCCCATGTATCTGGAGAGGTAATGGCCGGAGGCAAGGGGTGCTCTCTAAGCACTCCAGGCCTCCCCAGAATCCTGACTCAAAAACAACTAATAGATGTCTCTCTCCAGCCGAGCTAAGAATGCTCTCTTCTTCCGCCGAATGAGGGATCGGAAGATGATGCGTGACTGTCTATATGTAGTAACACCTGTGGCCACCTCTCTCTGTAGCCGGGCGCTGAGCTCCCTACAGTCATCATCATACCAACTATTCTGGGGCATGCTCCCAGGACGTGGTCGTACTGTGGGCTGCGTGTGTGGGAAGGCCGTCGCTGCAGCTGTATGTAAAGCCTCTGTCAGGATCTGTGTGAGCTCTGCTAATGGCCTCAGTGGATCCTCTGCACTCAACAAGTTGTAGATCTCTGCGGTGTATACTCCATCAGTCTCTCTACAGAAGGTTATTCTCGGGTGATAGGAGGACTGCCCAACCTGGCGGGTACTGTAGTGGAAATCCACCGTAAAGGAGAGAAGTGCATGATCCACCGTAACTCCGATGGGCCTGGGGCCAATCGCAAAATCCAAGATACTCGGGATGAAGGTTGGCGAGGCTAGAACATAATCCACTGTGTTGGCCCCATGTCTGTGTGGAAAGCAAGTAAAGCCACTGGCAAGTGGATACCACGCTAGGGCATTTAAAATGGCCAGCCCATGTGCAGTCCCCATCTCCAAGAGGTATCTCCCATACTCAGTACACTCCACCTCATCCTGTGATCTCCGAGTCAAACACATCTCCTCCACATCTATCTCTCTCAACATCTCCTCCCAAGTGTCAAAAAAGGAGGTCTGGTACTGAGCCGTTCGAGCATTAAAGTCCCCAAGTATGATAACATCTCCCTCCCTAGAGAACTCCCATATGTCCTCATCTAGAATCATATATGGAGATTGCCCCTTGGGCGCTGCATAATGAGATGTGTTGGGTGGAAAAGTAACATATAGCAATGTATAGGGGTCTACCCTCATCTGCCCTCACTCTGACCCACATGTACCTCGTGCTCTCATCACGGCGCATAACATGGATGAGTGACTGAAGCTCCTCTCTAAAAAGAATTGCAACTCCTCCAGATCCGCGACCACCATGCTTCGAACGGGCCTCCTGTCTACAAGTCGTCTCCCATCTGTATCCCGCCACTCTCGGTAATGTGCTGCCTGGGGCTTGATGTGTCTCCGAGTAGAAGATGATGTCCCTATCTCTGAAGCTGTCCTCAAAGGCCCCCACATCCAGTCTCAATGCTCCGTTGCAGTTTCATTGGATTTCTTAGTGAAATCCTCATCACTGAAAGCAATATCAAACTGGGCAATAAAAGCAAGTGCCTTTGATGCATCGTATTCCCCATGATATGTGTCAAACTTCACAGATTTGTCTCCGGCTTTGAAGTCACGAGACTTTGATGCATGTGCTTGCATCTCAACATGTTTTTCCCCATTTTTGTCCATCGGGACAGCCCCTGTTGACTGGAATCATTTTAGGACCACAAGGTGATGCATAAGACATAGATACATGTGCCATGTAAGCATGAGGCATGGCTGGCCCCTCAACATGCATTGATACATTTTCAGCCATAGCTTCTCCCTCACGAGCACATCGAAGGCATGAGTGGCATGAGAGATACGCGGAATACTTGCACCAACAGAAAATTGCAGCCCATGTTGCATGTGTTGTGCATGCACATTTTCAGCCAGCAATGGCATTTGACATACATTTTGACCACTGCCATAAACATTGTATCCTTCACGGGCTACATAAGGTATTCCTGCATGGCGTGAAGTCACTGATTGTTCCTCTCCCATAGCATGGAGATTCAACCTCTTAGACATAAGTTCTTGTTCACGCACCTGTGGGGATTCCAAGACATGTGGGATGGTTGCCTTTTCTGCATAGGCATCCTTGGTACGAGCCAAGTATGCACGTGCTCCATCCCTCGGCGCATGTACAACTCTTGAGCAATCATTGCCATTGCATGATCCATATAAGATTCAGCTTTCTTGGCCTTCAAACGGTTATGTACCAATGGATCCTCGCGGCGGTTGTTGGGGTAAAGGCATTATGCCCACCCTTGTAGTGTGTACAAGCCCATAAGTTATAGTACATAGTACACTTAGTACTTTTAATGTACTAAGTGCACTATGTGTACTAGTGCAATATACATGTGTGATAGGGGAGTCACACACTCAATATCATGAGTTGACTTATCCCCACAACTCTCTCTCTCTCTCTCTCTCCCTTCTTCTCTGTGTATGTCTCCCACATGAATAACCCTAATTCTCCCATTCAACTGGTATCAGAGCTGTGTGTATGGTCTTGAGACAGCATGGTCTGGCACAGGCAAGTAGCTTGCAGGTGTGTGTCCAAGCAAGCATGGCTGAAGGCCGATAGCCTGTGCGTGTGAGCATTGGTATGCGCAGCGCTGGACTTTGGCGTGAGAAAAGCACAGGGCAGATGTGCGTATGCAGGCAGAGCCGATAGCCTGGAGTAGAAGCGCAAGGAGTCAACGTTAGCAGGTCGACTAGGTGTTGACGGGCAGAGCTGCATCGCTTTATCTACAGCAGCGCAGCAGCAGCATAGAGGAGGCCTGCGCGAAGTGGTGAAGGAGGTGGAGCCCGTCGCCTGTCAGTTTGACTCCACGCCTGTCAATTTGACCACGCATCACCCGTCGCCTGTCATTCGCCTGGCTTGCGTGCTTTCCAGTGTAGATAGACTGATTGGGTGCTGGTCGCACTGTCCATTCTGCCCAACTGGTCGCCTTGCCCAGTCCATGCAGCCCAACTAAGGCTGCCCAGGCTGCCTAGCGCAGGTAGCCAACAGCCAGGCAGCTGAGCGGGTTGCCCAGTCAACCAGGCGCCGCCAGGCGCCTACAGCAACAGCAGCAGCGCCCGCAGCAACAGAAGCAACACCAAGCGCAGCATCAGCATCAGCATCAGCATCAGCATCAGCATCAGCATCAGCATCAGCATCAGCATCAGCATCAGCATCAGCATCAGCATCAGCATCAGCATCAGCATCAGCATCAGCATCAGCATCAGCATCAGCATCAGCATCAGCATCAGCATCAGCATCAGCATCAGCATCAGACGTGCCCCCCCCTCCTGCAACAACAAAATTCAGTCTACAAATCTCAGAGAAATTCAAAAATTACGAGGTATTTGCTTCAATTTTTTTTTGGGATTTGCAATTGAGCAAGTACAATTATCAATTGAGCATTTACAGGTGCCAAATCGCTCAAATTTTGAGCAAAATTTGCAAAATTGGGTGACATTGGTCACAATCAGGATCAATTTGCAGGAAATTGGATGTCAAAATTTGGGGCTTTTGATGTAATTGTGCAATTAGGCATTCATACATGCTGTAAGATGTGAGCAATCTCACATTCGGGCCAAAATTGCAGGAAATTGATGTGCAAATCAAAGGGCTTTTGTGCCAATTGGGTTGATTTGCATGCAGGCACTCGGATTTGATGCTTTGGGCAATGTGTTGATGCCTATCAAGCACTCAATGTGCCTGTAAATCAAGGGGCTTTTATGTATTGGATGTATATGTGGCCAGGGGGAAGCATTGTGAAGACTCTGGATGCGTTCATGTGCGTTAATGTACCATGTATGATCAGACATTGATCTTAAATCAAGGGGCTTTTCAAGATTTCATGCTTGTTGAGCTTGGCAAAGCAGCAGGCAAGACTTTTATGCCTTGAATCCTCAGAAATCCACTTGCAGTCAAGGGGCTTTTGCCCAATTTCTGTTCGGGACTGTTGTATGCAGTGGTGGGGACTGTAAAAGTCTGATTTTCACTCATTTGGACAGCCAGGAGAGCATTTATTGCTGCTGTACTTGCTGGTACAGATTTGGTACAACTTTGTGCAAGTTTTGGCATGGCTGCACATTGATTTGAGTGAGGAAAAGGCTCAATTTCAGCTGCTGTACTTGCCAGTACAGATTTGGTACATCATTGGTGAGCACTTGGTACTGTTGTACAGTACTTTGGAAGGGCAACAGAGCACATTTAAGGTGCTGTCCTAAATCTGCAGCAACCAGATTTTGGTGATTACATCACATACAGTGGGAGTAGAGTTGCATTCGTGCTTCCGCAATGGGAGATAAACTTTGGGAGAACAACTGTGAGCACTTTGTGTGCTTTGGTGCAGTGTTTGCACATCTTGCAGGGAGTCAGGCATTGACAGGTTGCATATTGCTATGGCAACCACAGGTGAGAGCTCTTCATTGCTTCACATCAAGAAGCTTGAAGGCTCACATAACTATGATATTTGGCAAACCCAGTGCTATAATGTGTTGCTCCAGAAGAAGCAGCACAAGCCTATCAAAGAAAGGGGTGTAATGCCCGCTTCTCTTACTGCTGAAGACTGGGAAGATATGGATGAGCTAGCAAGATCCACCATCATGTTGTCTGTGTCAGACACTTTACTTTTCAGCATTCGTGAAGAGAAGACAGCTTGGGGAATGTGGCAAAGATTGCAGGACTTGTATGCCCAGCAAAGTGCCTCAAGCAAAGTGTATTGGTTGAAGAAACTCATAGGTCTTCAGATGAAGGAAGGGGCGTCTATGACAGCCCATCTAAATGAGTTTAATGGTGTTGTCAGCCAGGTAATCAATCAAAAGTTGGCAATGGACGATGAGTTCAAAGCCACCTTTCTCTTATGCACTTTGCCAGAGAGTTGGGACACATTCAGGACAGCCACTAGCAATTCCAATGCTATGCTGTCATATGCAGATGTGGAGGGTGCTCTTCTTCAAGAAGAGATGAACAGGAAGAACAATTCTGTTGGAAAGTCCAATGCAATGAATGCACGTGGGAGATCCCAGCAAAGGGGAAAAAGCCAAGAACGGGGAAGGAGCAAGTCCCGCTCCAAAAAGGACTTGGAATGCCATTATTGTGGCAAGAAGGGACACATTAAAAAGCAATGCTACAAATGGAAAAATGATCAAAAGGAAAAGGGAAAAGGCAAAGACAAAGACAAAGATGAAGCCAAAGATGTAAAGCCAAAGGGCAAAAGTGGAGTCAAGATTGAAGAAGTCAATGTGTCACATGCAGGTGACAGTGAGGATGAAGTCCTATTCACGTCTTCACTTGATGCCCATTCACTTCTTACAGGAGATGGTCATGGTATGCACTCATGGATCATTGATTCAGGTGCCTCCTTTCATGTCACAGGTTGCAGAGACTTGTTTGTCAGGTATACTGCTGGCAATGAAGGAGTAGTTTATTTGGGTGACAACCATGCATGCAAGATTCTTGGCAGAGGTGATGTGAGGCTTGTGTTTCCAGATGGCTCACAGCTTATGCTCCATGATGTCAGGCATGTGCCTGAGATCAAGAAGAACCTGCTTTCTACTGGACAGCTTGATGATGCTGATTATGTTACCACATTTGGTCGTGGAAAGTGGAAGATTAGTAAGGGCTCACTGGTTGTTGCCAGAGGCTCTAAGGTGGACACTCTTTACTTCATGCATGCAGGTGTTTGTCACCATGCTAATGTAAATGCAACCGAGCTGTCGGAAATCTCTATGTGGCATAGCCGGTTGGGACACATGAGTGTCAAAGGAATGGAGCAATTGTCTCGTTTGGGTTACTTGCCTTCTCTAAAGTTTTCAAGTTTTCAGTTTTGTGAGCATTGTATATATGGCAAGCAACTCCAGTGCCCCCACAAGAAAGCTCTTGGACAGAAAAATGCTCAGTTAGAGCTTGTGCATACAGATGTATGTGAGATGCCTCAGCTTTCTTTGGGAGGGGCAAAATACTGTGTGTCTTTTATAGATGATGCCACACGCAAGGTGTGGGTTTATCCTCTTCGTTTGAAGAGTGATACATTCTCAGTGTTTGAGAAGTTTGTTGCTCTTGTTGAGAATCAAACTGGCAAAACACTGAAGGCTTTGCGTTCCGACAATGGTGGAGAGTATATGTCCAAACAGTTTCAGGACTTTTGTGATGCTAAAGGCATCAAGAGAGAGCTCTCTACTCCTTATGATCCTCCACAAAACGGGACAGCAGAGAGGATGAACAGGACCATTCAGGAGAAGGTCCGTTCTATGTTGTCACATGCTGCATTACCTCATGGTTTTTGGGCTGAAGCTGTTATGACAGCCGTTCATCTTATAAACAGGTCACCTAACACGAGGCTTGGTGGGAAAGTGCCAGAGGAAGTATGGACAGGGAAGCCTCCGTCATACAAGCACTTGAGAGTGTTTGGTTGCGTTGCGTATGTGCACATACGCAGGGAAATGCGCACCAAACTTGATCCTAAGTCTCACAAATGCATATTCCTAGGATATGGTGACAGAGGTGAAATGGGGTATAGACTTTGGGATCCAGTGAATAGAAAGATTATACGCAACAATGATGTCATTTTTTATGAAACATGCATGTATAAGGAGCCTGCAAGGCAACAGGAGCCTGGCAGAGTCATCTTTGATGATGATGGACATCATGGACAACAACCAAGGGCTGTAAATCAGCCATTACAGCAGCAAAACCAGCCCTTAAATGGTGCTGAAAATGGTCCAAATGGACAACCAGAGATGGCAGAAGATATCCCTATGGATATCCCACAGTTAGAGGAGATACCGGGCATGATTTTTCAACCTTATGGCATGGAATAGGAGCCACCAATAGGTGATATGCAGGCTGGACAGCAACCTGCAAATGATGGTCATTGGGTACGGAGGTCCACTAGACCCTCCAGAGCCCCTGACAGGTTTGTTCCAGGGGTTGACTACTTGATGCTCACTGACTGTGGGGAGCCCTCATGTTATAAGGAGGCTTTACAGAGGGCAGACAAGGCTCTTTGGGAGCGTGCTATGAAGTCAGAGATGGATTCTCTGCACAAAAATGGAACATGGAAGTTGGTGCATTTGCCTACAGGCAAGAAGGTTTTGCCATGCAAGTGGGTATACAGGCTCAAAGTTGCACCTGATGCAAAGCCAAGATACAAAGCCAGGCTAGTGGCTAAGGGCTTCAAGCAGGAATATGGTGTGGACTTTGATGAGATCTTCTCTCGAGTGGTCAAAATGACCACACTTAGAGCTGTATTAGCTTTGGTTGCTCATGATAATCTGGATTTGATTCAGATGGATGTGAAGACTGCTTTTCTTCACGGTGATCTCCATGAGGAGATATATATGCAACAGCCACAGGGTTATGCAGTGAATGGAAAGGAGAAGCTTGTATGCAAGCTGAAAAAGAGTCTTTATGGGCTCAAACAGGCACCAAGGGAATGGTATCATAAATTTGATACATTCATGAAATCCCAGGACTTCAGGAGAAGTGACATAGATCACTGCTTATACACCAAGAAAGCTTTGGATGGCAGTCTATTGATCCTCATCTTGTATGTTGATGATATGTTGATTGCCAGGAAATCTCGTAAAGAGATGGATGCCTTGAAAAAGAGACTGCATCAAACCTTTGATATGAAGGATTTGGGTGATGCAAATCACATTTTGGGTATGCGGATACTTCGGGACAGAAATCAGCATGTGTTGTATTTGTCTCAGAAGGAATACATTGGCAAAGTTTTGCAGAGGTTCAATATGGATGGGGGGAAGAAGACTAGTACTCCTTTGCCTCCATATGTGAAACTCAATGGTATGGACAGCCCACAGTCACATAGTGGCAGGGCTGATATGGCCAAGATTCCATATGCTTCAGCTTGTGGCAGTCTCATGTATGCCATGGTTGCTACTAGGCCGGACATTGCATTTGCAGTGGGAGTGGTTAGTAGATACATGGCCAACCCTGGCAAGAAGCATTGGGAAGCAGTGAAAGGTGTCATGAGATACCTGAAGGGCACACAGGATATGTGCATTTGTTTTGGCAAACAAGATGCATTAGTGCATGGTTACACGGATTCGGATTATGCCGGTCATCCAGATAACCGGAAGTCTACTACCGGTTATGTGTTTACATTCACAGGAGGTGCTGTGTCATGGATATCCAGGATGCAGAAGTGCACAGCCTTATCTACTACAGAGGCCGAGTATATTGCAGCCACAGAGGCTTGCAAGGAGGCATTATGGCTATCTCGGTTAGTGGTTGATTTGGGTTATACAGGGGATATTCCATTGTTGCATTGTGACAGTCAGAGTGCCATCCAGTTGGCAAAGAACCCTGTCTTTCATGCAAAGACGAAGCATGTGGATGTGAAGTATCACTTCATCAGAGAGGTGATAGAGAACAAGCAAATTCAGCTTGTTAAGATTCATACGGATGACAACCCGGCTGATCTGTTGACAAAGAGTTTGCCTCCAGAGTGGTTTGCTCATTGCAGACACTTGATGGGCATTGGATGAGGCCAGTTTCAGCCTTGATATGGCCTTGTATATTATCATGTACATGCTGATTTTTTCTTTTCCTTTACTTAAGGGCACTTTGCCTTTAAGTGGGAGGTTGTTGGGGTAAAGGCATTATGCCCACCCTTGTAGTGTGTACAAGCCCATAAGTTATAGTACATAGTACACTTAGTACTTTTAATGTACTAAGTGCACTATGTGTACTAGTGCAATATACATGTGTGATAGGGGAGTCACACACTCAATATCATGAGTTGACTTATCTCCACAACTCTCTCTCTCTCTCTCTCTCTCTCTCTCTCTCTCTCTCTCCCTTCTTCTCTGTGTATGTCTCCCACATGATTAACCCTAATTCTCCCATTCAGCGGTAGAGGTTCAGTTCTTCTTGTTGTGCATGGAGAAGAGCCTACATACGAGTAAGTTCAGCCCTCAAGACTATGGACTCTTCTTCCTCCATCTTCTCTTTGCCACGGAACGACTGTCCCACATATTCATGTTCCCTATTGTGCACCACATGAGTTTGCTCACCCTGCAAAGCATTGGAAGCATGCATTTCATTGTCCCTGCCTCTTGTGTTAGCATCTCCAACATTCATTGTATGGCTGTCCATAATGTTCTAAGTGTAGAGATAGCTAGTGTTCACGGTGATCGTCTCCGATAGAGGTGAAAGAGAACCGTATGCTCTGATACCAATGTAACTTGGTTGAACACAATGCTAATCAATACACTTAAATACACTAAGATTTGATGAACACTTCCTCAAATACAAGAAGTAAATTGCTGAATTGAAAAGAGACACACAATGAGCCGGAACGGCTGACCCCTCCCTCAAATAAAGTATATTGATCTTGGGAGAAACAAGTACATAGTGTCATGGGCATTTCTGACCAGATTTCCATACCAATGCATATGAATACAGTATTGCAAATATGTGGTTGTCGATGTAGACTTGCAATCCACACTACCCTCTCAAGTGCCCATGTTCCCTACCATCTGCTCTCTATTGTTCCACCAACACATGATAGCAACAATTTGCAAGAGAGCACGTAGGACAAGAGAACACTACACAGGGTATGTGATCTTGTAATCCACTTCCTCCTTCCTGTTACTTGCTCCCATATTTAAGCATAAAAGCTTAGCAATAGCAAGTAGAGTGGATATGACAGTGGAAGTCTTCGCGATGGAAGTCCTTGGAGTGTTGAGATCTTCGATGTGTCGCATTTCTTCGCGAGACAAAAGTCTTCAAGAGGATGAAGGGAACCTTGGGAAAGCTTCCCCTATGGTTCAACTTGAGAAAGGAGGGCTGAAATTAGGGTTTTCAGCAAAAAGACCAAAAATTACAGCAATAAAGAGAGCTGTTTTGCTGAATTTCAGTCATTGGAAGTGTTTAGGAGAGTGATTAGCATCCGGAAACACTTTTGGAAGCTTGAGAAACACCTTAGCAAGCTTGGAAATGGAGTTGGGAAGGAGAAAGTGCAGCCCAACAGCCCTCATGAAGGAGGCACCAATCTCTAGAGAGAGGAGGAGTGAGGTGGTGAGTTGTCCAGTGTAGGTGGCAGGCAGGTGCTTTGTGGAGCAAGCTAGAGAGGACACATGGCTGGTTACTCCCTTTGTACAAAGGGGATAAGGTATGGGCGGTGGACATTGAGTTATGTCCACCTCGGGACATTAGTGTGTGTGAACACCGGGCTGGTCATAATTTATAAGTGAGTTTTGGCCGCCCAAAACTTAATGAAGTGTGTACACACTCACTTATAAATTAGTGCTAACTCCTAAGGCCAGGTTTATGACCGATACTTGCCACCTGTCACATGCCACATAACCATGTCAGCAGACAGTTTCACACGCACGGTTCGCGGACGGGCGTCCCCTTACCCGAAACTACACATTGGTCAAGCAAGCATGAAAACAGCATGCAAATTTAATTGCAAGCAAGCACATAAAGATGCTATGCAATGCAGCATTGGTATGGACAATCCCCGTTCATGAGACTATACCAAAATAGACGTGCTCCAAGCAAGTACACGAGATACTAGACCCAATGGAACACCAATACACCAGGCATTTCCGGGCATGTACACGGAGGCACAAGTCCCAACGGAAAGCCAAGTCCACAGTATCACATGAGCGGCATCAATCCCCGGCATATACAACTACCATGGACACCAGTCCAATGTACATACATTATAAGAAAGCACGGGTGGACCAATTGGGTGACCAAATGGTGACACATTGAACACTCTTACTAATTTGGTTTAGCACCAAATTGACAAGGTTAGGACTTTATCTAGAATAACAAGCACCTAAGGTTTGTGACTTTCCATAAAATTTGAGCTAGTTGGAAGTCAATATATATATCGGTTAAATGAATCTATCACTTTCTTCCGATAAATTTATCACCCCCATGGCATGTGCATCGGGTGTCTCTCAACCGAGATCAAAGTTCAACATGGCTATAATTTTAAGAGCTATATCAAGTTCCATAGCCATTTATACTCAATCTAGAGTACTTATGAGAACAATCCGACAACGTCCCAATGGCCCACTACAGAAAGTAGTAATCAAGCCAGTATATGAAGTAACAAGGGAAGGTCTAAAGACTAGCCACAAGGTAGCTTTTAGAGCAAGAGCTCTCAGGGACACTCCCATCCTATCAAACGAAAGAAGCAATGACATACTCCAAAGGTGGGCAGAGTATCTCCGTACTCTATTACAAGTCACGTCGAACATAACATCATCAACACCCAGGTTCCTCTATTTTTGGTAAACTCTGAACTCAAAGATCACTATGGACCTCACTCAGATTACTATGAATCTTAGAATCAGTTGAAACTTGATCTCTACAGACCTTATTCTAAGATTATCCAAACCTTAGAAAAAACACGAAAGAGGATCTTCAAGAAATGAAACTAATTGCTTTCCTCTCGTAAAACCTGAAGCAATTCAATGAAACAAAATCGGACTGGTACATCTTGTCGCTATGGACAAGACTAACCCCAATCAATCAAACAACACTATGCTTGGTCAATCACAATCTTTAACTGTGACACCATAGGTCTCTATCTTTCATTCATAGTGAATGATAAACACTCGCAATCCCATGCGAGTTGGGCTAGAGTTCGGGTCAAAGTCCTTGCCGAGAGAACCCATGATCTCACTGGTGGCCTTAACTAAGACACGCACTTCCAATGGCCAACTTGAAAAAGTACGTAAAAGTTTAAAATTCAAAAAACAAGAATTAGAAACATATGCACTATAAGTCGAAGATGACCAGTCCACTCTCAGGGAACCATTGTGTGTGCAACCAGGGAGATTTCACCCCCTGTTGGAGTACTAGCTCCTGGTTCGCTTTGGAGCAAATATGCCGATCACTCCCACAGACGAGCGGCATCGCCAACAAACCGTTCCCAGACTGCGCTCGAACACACCCTCGCTCGTTTGTATCCTCTCGGATGCCCGTATGCATGCAAATGGGAGGTAAGAGCCTGACTCGTAAAAGAAGACATAATTGCTAAGGTCCAGTCGCTCTGTGTTGGCAGCAGCTGATATGCACGCATGAACAACCATTGCAAAAGGCAGTGCAACCACTGCTTCGGTGGGACCTATGCATTTCACTTGCTATTGTTGTGCTTGGCCACCTGCAAAATGCTTTCTGCAGAACTTCTTCCATGGTGAAGATGATGCTGATCATAATGATGATGGGCACGACCAGGAGGACACCAGCAGTTGTGTGGCGAGGCTCTGTGGTTTCCCGATGGCTGTGGTGCCGCTATTGTGGAGCTCGGCGCTTCTGTCTGTTGTGGCACTCGTGAGCGCCAGTTGAAGTTTCTATTGCACTGTGGTTTCCCCGCTTCCCGTCTTCATGGTGCTTCCCTTGTTACGTTGCTTCTGTTATGCCTATGTCGCCTGCCTGCTGCACTTGTTGCATAGCTCAGAACCACATGTCTCAACCAGTCTTAACCAGCTCTGATACCAATGTAATGGCTTTGCTGCTTCAAGCTTTCATAACTTCCCAGATTCGAGGGGGAGAGAGAGATTCATTGGCCCGCTTGTTCACCACCCATCCAAAGAGATAAGGTGTGTGTACACACACACACACCCCCTAGTCATGTGTAGGCCTGCCCATACACACTGGTCGACCCTCCGGCCGCCCGGTCTCCCAGCCATCCTGCTTTACGGCAACTCTGGCTCTCTGACCGCTAGGCATCTCACCCCTGAACCGCACTAGCCCATGCCGGTCATACCCCGATGCACCCAGACTCTGCTAGTGGTCGAGCCATAAGTGTATTACATGCTACGTAACATAATCATAGGTCCATACACCATTACATAGCAAGTGAGTTCACGCTTATGCCAAGTGTCAGACTAGATGTGCCAAGTGTCCCATAGGTATCATCTACACTACTAATTGTCCTGTAAGTGCTAGACTAACGTTCCTAACCCGTTTTTATGTAATGTGTGCATAAGTGCACTACCCCTAGCACTGTCATTTATTCTAACACCTATTACTTTTACACACTCACACCAGATGTGAGGTACGATACACTGCTTAACTGAAAGAGCAATTATGTAAATCTAAGAGGCCCCCCAAAACTGGTAAGAGAGTATGGGAGCAAAACTGGAATGTGAAAGAACAACAGGATATGTACGGAAGTTAGATGCGCCGAAATACACCAAAAGCAGGATGTGTATTTGAATGAACTAATCTGCAGGAAATGAACAAGGTTGTTCTGGGATATGAGATGCACTAGTACAGCAGTGCCTATGTATGCACCAACTCTCTACAGGAAGCCCAAAAGCAGAAAAATTTCCAAAATTTACAGCAGGTAAAGCAAGACAAATCCCAAATTACCCGTGTATTGCCTGCTGCTTCACAAATCGTGCTGCTCTTCAGTCCAGTGTCAGGTACTGATGCATGCACCAATGTCAAGAGGTGCACCTGCCACCTATCACCAGATCTGCGGTTTGCTCAAGGAACCAAGCACTTCCCTCCACAGCTCTGAACCTCCTCACAAACTGAACTTTTTATGTGCAAGGAAGAAATGACCTCTGCATAAACTTCTTGTCACCTCTACGCTGCTCAGCCACACATGCAACCGACAACAACAGCCAGTCCCCACATGTTACAGTCGACTCAGCCCAGCCCACAAGCTGCGCAGCCTGCCTACACAGGTCAGCTCACCTTCTTATGTTGAGCAATTGTTCCTACAAATCTTTCACTTTGGTGAGATGATCTGCCATAGAGTCACCCTCATCCATAGAAAGAAGATCCAATTGCCTCTTCAAGTAGGCAACTCTTGCCTCGTTGCGTACCTGATACATTGCTTCCAATGTGTCCCATGCAAGCTTCGATGTCTTGCATGAACGAATGTGCGGAATAATAGTCCTTTTCACTGAAAGGGCTATCAATGACATGGCCTGTGCATTTCTAGAGTCCCATCTTTTCTGCTCTTGTGTGGGAGCAGAATCTACATCAGGAGCTCTTTGAGCACCTCCCCTTTGAGGCGATGAGGACCAGCTTGCCAAGCTTCTCCAGTAGCACAGCTGCTCCTTGATGACGACCAGCAAAACAACTCACCAGCAGCAGCAGGAGTTTGGCGACGACCAGCACCCCAGCACCCTCATGGCAACTGCTGCACACGTGGCTCTGATACCACATTGGCCCAGACGGAAGCGAGAGAGGGAGAGAAGCAGGTGACAAGAAGAGAAGATTAACCAGCACTTAATGATGGGAATAAAAGACAAGATGAGGCACGAGATTAGTTGGGGTAGAAGACATACTTTATTCATTTAACTTGCCTCTTTTATAATCATAGGCCCATACACCATCACATGGCAAGTGAGCACACTTATGCCAAGTGCCATAATAGATGTGACAAGTGTCCCATAGGTGTCAGTCTGTAGATAAGTTTCCTAATCCCCTTTTATGCAATGTGTGCGTAAGTGCACTACCCCTAGCACTTTATTTATTATAGCACCTATTATTTTTACACATTCACCACTTCAATATTTCCAATAAAGCCCACACTGCTAGGCAATGCGCCTGTTAGTGAGACCAGAGATGTTTAGGTTTCCATCTTCTGAAGCTATGTCACCACAAGGATACTCTCTAAGGGGACCTTCGGGCTCACTCAGGGAAGCATTGTGATAGCATGTTACCCTGAAGAAAGACACTGGCCATAGGAATAGAGGAAGACTGTCAACTGCACATTAAATACTACAAAAAACATAAAAGCATTCTAAATCATGCACTGCCTGGGTCAAAAGTAGTTTTCCCCACCCACTACAAAGCAACTATCAAAGAATTGCTTGGCACTTCAGAAGCCATGCCAATTCAGACTTTGTGGATATATTAAGCACAAAACCACAGCACCATAATGCCATGATACTTTTGGAAACTTCAACACTAGATGGTTCTCTCTCTTGTGGCTCCATACTCTTTTGCAACTCTCAATCTACTACTTTCTAGTAGCCACCTCTCTGAGACGGATGCTAACAGCCTCATTATTGAATCCCGGTAAGAAACCGTAAGCAGGTCCAACAATTAGTCATTCTCTTTACCACAAAGCATCGATTTTGAAAACCATGGGCAAAACCTTATGAATTGCATACCACAGGGACTGCCAAATCCTTATGATGCCACAACTCTGTGATTCCTTCTGGCAACCTCGCCATCTACAAGCACGAATAGTTCAGCTGCATTAAACCCCACGTTTTCAAAAGCGGGACAAATGGCTCCTACAATCACAACACAAAGAGCTACACCTTAGTCTGAAAAAATCTACCTCATTCTGATCACCAGGACAGAGCTCTCCCACTTGCTGCCTTAGAAACTCCTCAAACTCCTCATCTGGAGCCTACAGTTTAGAGTGATGCAAAAATGCTCAAGCTCTTGAGCTAATATGCAAGTTAGGCCTCAGAATCTTAATTATATTCTTTACGAGTCCTGCATTGATACAAAAATAACCCACGACAAACACACAATGAGTCTTACCAGCCTAACTCCAAAAGCCTTTGCTACACCTGCTAACGAAACATCTGAATGCAACGAGCCCACGCCACCAGCAACAAAGACCTGCCATCAGAAACTATGAGATGCAATCTATCTAGAGCATAAGTAGAACCAATCTCTGTCTCTCGAACACCAGCAGAAATAGCACCATTCAATATCTAAATGCCTTGGGATATCTCTGTAGATTTGGCATGTGGGTTCTTTGTGTGTGTGTGTTTTTGCTTGGGGGAGGGGGGGGGGAGGTGTCACGATATCATCACATGCATATGCTAATGGCCTGGCGTGGGAACATGGACCTTCCTTGCAACCACTAGAGATCATCGCAGCCTCGACTATACCTCAGATTCTACTAACGAATGTGTCTCTCGGATACAAGCCCTCAAGGGAGTTAGTTATAAAGGTCGGCCTAAATCTCAATAAATGAAAATTTTGCTTAAGGAGTCAGGTGCACGCCCATGCCATGGCTAATCTCCAGCATGAACAGCCTTAATCCTTGATTAATCATCAGTTAGGACAGCAGTTTGGTCATCAACACCATCTTCATCAGGATCATCATCAGCAGTCGCAGAGTTAACATCAGTAGCATCATCATCATTAGCCTCATCATCATCACAATCAGCAGCAGCATCAACATCATCATCCTCACCATAAGCGGTCTGGATGACCTGTCGGCCAGCAGCTGTAAACCGGCCTCGGTCTTCAGACATACCAAAGGGCAATGCAAAAATAAACTTGCACACAAAACACTTCAACACCTTTGAGGACCAAGAAAAGGAAAACAAACAGGGGGAGCTAGAGTGCTCCTGCAAACAGTACATGGACACCGATTGGCCCCAAAACGCAGTGGCGCCCCTTGTGGTATTTCTTTAACTGATTATAAGAGAGCTTTGATTACAATAAGGCTGGAAACTCAGTAGTCACAGTAGAACTCCTGAAGCCTGCAAAGACCCTGCATCATGGCTTCTTGTTCACTCGGCATTCACAAACAATTCCAACTATTGTTCACATCAAAAGACTCTTTCACATTGAGTCCTACATACAAAAGCTTTCTCCCATGATCAGGGCTGCCACAACCATCCATAGCCTCTCACCCTATAAACAACATCACACCCTGACACATCAAGTGCTCCTACATCACAACAAAGACTCCAAACTGTTTTCCCAAAAGAGAACTCGCATCACAGCATAGCATAGCATACCATACAGTTGTCAGAATGCGGAGCGGAAGACTAACGCACGTAGGAGACGCATCACCATCGAGCTCCACAAACACCCCCAACGGGCACTGCAGCATATCCCTCCACCGGGCTCCCATCTCCCGGTGAGCTGCCTCCCAAAACATCGGCCGGAGGAGATGATTATGACAAGGTGCCACTCTAGCCTATCTATGGCTCTTCAACTTCCCATGCTTCCACTTATGGGATAATCCAAGGCACCTTCTAGCCATAGATCACACGCTCGAAATCGCCAACCTTCCAACACCCTCCCTCGATTCGAGCTCCGCAAGCCACCGAGGCGCGAGGGGGTCGCCTAGGACCACACACGCCTGAGCCGCCCAAGACCACACATGCTCGGGCTCTGATACCATGTCAGAATGCGCAGCGGAAGACTAACGCACGTAGGAGACGCATCACCCTCGAGCTCCACAAACACCCCCAACAAGCACTGCGGCATCCCTCCACCGGGCTCCCATCTCCCAGTGAGCTGCCTCCCAAAACACCGGCCAGAGGAGATGATTATGACAAGGTGCCACTCTAGCCTATATATGGCTCTTCAACTTCCCATGCTTCCACTTATGGGATAATCCAAGGCACCTTCTAGCCATAGATCACACGCTCGAAATCGCCAACCTTCCAACAACAGTTGACCCACATGTACCAACCCTTTCTGCCTTCCAAGGATACTATCCATCTCATCCATGGATTTCCCGACCGCTTCACGGACATCACATGCTAGATTTCAAATGACATCTATGCAATGAAAACATTTTGCAAACATGTTTTGTTGAAGTCAGGGTTGATTCCACAACTTTTGTCGCGAAGAACCTCACTCCCCAATCCCCACTGTCTTACCAGAAGTAGTTATGCTCCACTGGCATACATACACAAGCATGTGTGTGCTAGGCCGAGCCATAGAAGACCTTAAATGGTCAAGCACACGGATGTAGAGTAGGTGAAGAGATTTTGAAGAAGCTCTTATTGCTGAATTTTTTGATTTCGAGAGAAGAAATCAACTTTTGATCAAATTATCAGCGATAGAAATGCTCCAAAGCATTTTCAACAGGTACATATCCAGGAGATCATCTAAAGTCAATGCAAAGCCTGGTGATCTGTGTGAACCTCAAAGTCGCGCCCATGAAAATGTTTCCAATGCTTCACGGCCCGTATCACCGGCAAGGGGTTCCCGATCATAAACCAAGTAGTTTTTCTCTGCAAGGACAGCTTACGGAACATGTAAGCAACTGGATGCCCATTCTGTTGCAAGAACACTTTGATAGTGATGTTATTGACATCGGTGATCACCTAAAGTGGGTCATCCCAGGAGGCAAACGCTAAACAAGGAGCCTTAGATAATGCAACCTTAAAGGTCCTTGAAAGCTTGTAAACCCTGAGGGTAATCTAAATTCGTTGCTTCTGAGTCTTGACATCTCTAAGCAGATGAGTGAGAACTGCCGCGACATCAGAAAACTTGTTGATGTGGGTGGAATATAGTTGGCAAATACCCACAAACGACTAAATGTCGTATGCTATTTCCGGAATCTCATAATTAAGGATTTCCACCACCTTTGCAGGGTCTAATCGGATGCCTTCGACACTCTTTATATATCCGCCGAGGTAGTGAACCTCATATAAATAAAATTCCTTCTTCTCGTTGACGTAAAGCTTATTACTTTCTAGTAATTTCATCACCTTTTCCACGTCAATGTTGTGCTGCTCTTCTATAGTTGAGAAAATTAGTATGTCAGCCAAATAAATGATATCAAGTCTTTGAACATCCGCATCATTATGCGGTTAAAATGTAGCTGGGGTGTTTGTTAAACCAAAAGGCATGACCACGAACTCGTAGTGGGCCCGCTCAGTTTGGAATGTGGTTTTGGGGATGTCTCTGTCCACACAATTCGTACATGACGGTGCCCACTTTTGAGGTCAAATTTGGAAAACACCTTTGCTCCATTCAGCCTTTCTAGGATGTAATCAATCCCAGGCATAGGGAACTTGCTCTTTATCGTCAGCTTGTTAAGTGCTCGATAATCTACACAAAGCCAGGAGGATCTATCCTTCTTTTTCAAAGAGGATGGAGGCTACGAATGGAGACACACTAGAGTGTATCAAATCGAATTACAGCAGTTCGTGGAGTTGATGTTCCAACTCCGTCTCCATGGCTTTGCTCAAGCGGTATGGAAACTTACTAGGGGGTTCGGAACTTAGGAGGAACTCAATTTTATGGTCCTTTGGTGTAGATGGGGGAAGTTTGGGAGCAGTTTGTCCCATGATGACTCACACTTTTACTAGAATTTCCCCCTGGTTCTTCTTCTTCTTCTTCTTTCTCCTTCGAGCCAATCCATCTTCAGTTTTTCCTCGCTCAACACATTGATAATGCCTTGACTTTGTATCTAATTGTTTACGAAGAACAAAAAAGAAAGATATTCTGGAACCGGTCATGTAGGGTGGTACTTCTCCGAAGCACTCGTCACTTTTTGGGTGATCTGAACATAGATCACTGCACAATGTGCACCTTTCTGGATATGGGAAACTTAGGTATCCTTGGCTGACACTTAATGATCACAGGAGCCTTTGACACATTTCGGGTAATTTGGAACGTGTGCTGATCCCAATCAATGTTAGGGGTGAACTTGTGAAACCATTGAATCCCAAAGATTATGTCTACACCTACAAGAGGGACAACCATGGAATTGTGCACAAATTTTGTGCCTAGGGTCACTAATTTAGCATGGGGCAAGCTTCAAACTTGATGCTCGTCATGCCGATGCTAAATCCCTCCACTTTCTTAGCTACCGAGGTCAATGAAAAATAGGCTTGCCGAGCGGCCTGATCCGTGACCGCCGTCAAACAAGATGACCTCTCGTCGCCTATGTAGCCAAATGTTTTGAGCAATTCGTTTTGCTCATACTCCTGGTCCTCGTTATTTATAACGGGATGTCACAATGGCCAGAATCGGGAAGACTCACATGTTTCCCATCATCAGGAGGCAACAGCACTGTGGACTACATATTGGGCTCGCGGGAGAGCACAGACCTGATAGACTCTTTCACTATCCCTACATGCCCCATTGGTGCGGACCATACTTATTTGGCTTTTTCTCTTCATTCCCCGTTTGTGTCCGTGGAAGATCAAATATAAAATCCATGGCAATGCTCTCCCATGGTCAATCTGGAATAGGTAAAGGCTGAAGTAACCCTAGTGTCTTTTGACGGTCAAACTTCACCTTCTCACATACGATGCATTGCCTAACAAAAGCATCAACATCTCTTCTCAAGGTTGGCCAATAAAAGAAAGTCTCAACTGCTTTTACCATGGCGTCAATTCCTCTATGACCTGCATACGGTGGAGCATGACTTTCAATCATAACCTTGAGTCGAAGTTGCCTGATAACACACAATCTACCATGCATCAACAAAAACCCATCTCTGAGAGTATAATGATCATGCCGCTGACCCTCAGACATCTGATCATACAACCTTCCAAAGTCCTCATCATGGGCATACTGCTCTTTCATTTCATCAAGCTCATGATGATAAGCAAGTGAAACTACTGAGACCTGTGGCTTGCGTGACAAAGCATCTGCCACAACATTCTTTTTGCCTTCCACATGCACAATCTGGAAGTGGAACATAGACAAAAAGTTTGCCCATCGCATATGCTTCTCAGAAAGTTTAGTATGCGTGAGGAAATAACGCAAGGTCTGATGATCTGTCTGCACAGTGAAATCAGTCCCAAGCAAATAGTGTTTCCATGTAGAAAGAGCATGAATTACAGCCAACATCTCTTTCTCATAAACCTGTACATGCTTCTCGGCATTCTGCAATATTCGACTCTCCCTTCCACTTGTAGTCCAAATAAATAACAAAATTATCAGGAGCTAGAATGCTCCAGAACTGAAAGGAAATCGACACCTGTTGGCCCCAAAGCTTGGCACCCCTTTCGGTATTTCTTTATTCAAATTCAATGAAATGTATAACTGAGTACAACAAAGCCAGTCCAGGAGAGTAAACCTGCATGTCCAATCTGGCAGCCCTCAAGACCTCTTAGCACAGAGGATTCACACCCAGATCTGTGTCCCACAAAAGCAACACACTGTGCTTCCCTCTAGTCAACCAAGACAATTCAGCAGGGCAGCCTTGAGCACACATCTGGCTATTCCATGAACATGGTTTCAACTCAGTTCAAATACACATCCACTGTCCAATCTCTGTTTCCACCCTTCAAACTGCCATACCCCTCCTCTCACAAGGGGTCAAAAGAAACAACTCTGCAGCAAACATAAGCCAGTGGAAAGAAAGAAAGATTGACAAGTTCAGAGCTTACCAATTTCAATGCGTGGTTTTGCACCAGAGGGACTAATCGTACCAGTCTGTACTTGCAACAGCTTGTCTGTACTTTTCTCCCTGCAACCGCCTGACTGATGCACCAACTATACTCTGATAAAGCGCCGCCTGCAACAACTGAAGATGCGCTGCCTGCAATTGTTCAAGACTGAACAGGACTGTAGTTGCATGTACCTGTCCGTACAGGTCAGCAATACCCTACTGTACCTATCTGTACAGTTCTGTACGTGCAGCTTCCAACGCCTGTACCTGCTGGACAGGACCGTCCGTGTCAGGCTGCACCTGAATTCGCCTGACTCTGTAGCACCCGTACGACTGTACTTGCTGTCGTACAGCAGACGTCACCTGTACCAGCAGTACAGAACTGTACCTGCTGTCTGTACTCTGCCAGCGTCGCCTGAACCAGCCGCTGGTAGACCTGCAGCCGCCTGCTCTGTACGGCCTGCAGCCACGTGGTCTGTACGGCCAGTATACAGTACGGCCTGCTCTCTTCACAGCAAATCCAGCAGTCCACTACTATGCAGCCAGTCGACAGACTTTCTCTTCTCCTCCACGCAGGTAACTTGCACGATCTCCCAAAAGCAAGAGAGAGATGAGAGAGGCGTGTAACTCCCAAAAGTGGAGTTGCCTCCCTTCCAATAATATCCTAGGCCCCTTTTTTTAATGTTCATTAAAGTTCCTAAGGGCCACTTATGCCTAGGGGCCACCCAAGGTTAAAACATTAAAAATATTAATGTCCTTGATCCCCCTTCACATTTGAAGATGTACACCATATTTCTATTTGTCCTAGGACCCAAATGTGAATCATTAAATATTTATTTTGCTCACCAACCACCATGCCCACACTAGTGCTGTTCCACTTTCACAGGGTCATGACAGTGGGCTCATATGTATACCTTGGGGTCACATTTACCAGCTCATCAGGGAGATTCTCTATGGCACAGGCAGCCAGAGACAGAGTGACACGAGGGTACGCAGCACTAGCAATTTTGGAACGCCAGTGTCAACAGGCACACTTCCAGGAGCCCCGTACTAAGGGGTGGCTATTTGATACACTAGTTACTCCAGCATTGATGTATGCAGCAATAGTATGGGCACCAGGTTTGGCTACATCCTCATGGACACAGATAGAGCGCCCTCAGATTTTGATGCTCTCACAGACGATCCGCAGCAAACCTTCAGTACCACATGATATCCTTCGAGCAGAGTTTGCTGTACCACCTATGTTAGTAGAGGCCATGTTCCAGACTATATCTTTTATACACAGGATGCGGGAGCTCCCACTAAATCGGGTATCTCGGGCTGCTTTTGAGGCATCCAAACAGCTTGCTGAGGAGAGACATACCTGGTCATGGTACTCCCAGGTGGTACAGTGGATATCATCACACAGGATTGATATTGACAAATTACCACCCTTACAGTATGACCTAGCTGCACCACACAGACGCCTCTCTCAGACAGAGAGGAACAGAGTCATGAGACATGACATTTGGTAGGGCCACATACAGGAGACTTGGCTATCTCCCAGTCAGCCACTCCCGACGAAGATGCTCTACTACAGAGACCACTTCTTGAGCACCTCCACAGACGGCTTCATCCAGCGACCACGATACTTGGAGGTCCACTTATCACATGGAGCCAGAGTAGCCATTGGGCGACTAAGGGTCTCATCACACCAACTAGAGATCGAGACTAGGAGAGCAGCACGCATCCCTCGAACAGAGTGCATTTGCAGGTTATGCCAGACGGGGGTAGAGACAGAGGAGCATTTTGTTTGCCAGTGTGGTGCTTTGCAGGAGATCAGGGCATGCTATCCTGAGGTTTTTAGAGGGACCACATCACTTAGACAGATCTGGGAGAGATCAGACCAGAGACAGCTAGGCAGACTACTACTAGCACTACAGAGACACAGGGAGATCTTACTTCAGACACCCGCACATCATATCGGAGGAAGACAGTCCCAGTTGACTGACTTCTTCCAGAGATTGGCACCAGTAGCCCAGCCACATACATTGGGAGTGACATCTCAGCGAGCGGAGGAGATTCGAGCTAGGCGACGACCCAGACTAGCCGGCTACCAGACACCACGGCTACACCACAGAGAGATCGCGGCCATCCGGTCTCGACACCAACAGGAGGTTAAGGAGCAGCTGGCACATTTTCGCTCTGATCCAGGACGCACGTTCCAGACATTTACGGCATCCTCAGATCGGATGTATGACATATTGTACCCAGACTATGGGACTGGATGGAGTTAGGAGTAGATAACATATCATACTTGTATCACCCCTTCAGCATATAGAGATGCATTAGTAGCCCTAGTACTCCATCCACACCCTCTTGTTTGTACACCACCATTGAGGCCCCTATGGTCGTGTTGTCATACTTGTACATTTTATTCTCACTCCACATTTTCCTCTTGATGACTAGAGGAACATTATTGTACTACTTGTTTGTCTCATAGGCCAATTTTAGCCTTTTGCAGACGTTAATATATCTTTCTTTCTTTCTTTCTTTCTCTCTCTCTCTCTCCCCCCCATGGAGGGCAATCGTGGGCAGGACTGGATGGAGGCGGGCTGAACACAACAGCAGTCGGGCTGAACAAAGGAGTAGCCAGGCTGTAGCTCTCTCTCTCTCTCTCTCTCGCTTCCGCCGCCCTTCCCTGTCCGCCGCCTCCCCTGCTCTCCGCCGCCACCCTCATCGCTTCCGCCGCCCTTCCCTGTCCGCCGCCTCCCCTGCTCGCCGCCGCCACCCTCATCGCTTCCACCACCCTGTTAGCGCCGCCTGCGAGCAGGCCCTGTTAGCGCCGCCCTTCCCTGTCCGCCGCCTCCCCTCCCGCCTGCTGCCCTGTTCGCTGTACGCCGCACAGGTCTGCTGGCAATGGCCAGCCTATCTATCCGTTAGGCTGGTCGCCCCCCTCCGTACCCTTGCTCAGGCCCCCAAGGCAGCAGCATAACTCTCTCTCTCTCGCTTCTTCCATGGCTTCCCCTTTGCGCAACCCGACGAAGGCGACCTTTATGGTCACAAACAAGAGGATAACAAATGTGGAAAAGGAAATGAAGGAATGGAAGGCAGAGATGGAGGGATGGTGGAAGGAGAAAGCAAACTTTCTCCAAATGGTATTCAATGAGGGTAAGCGGTGGAAAGAGGAGAAGGAGGACCTCATAGCGGAAGTCAAAGACCTTCACGGGGAAGTCAACACGCTCAAAGGCGTAATTTCAGCTCTTCAGAGGGAGCTTGCAAAGGCCAAGGCAAATGGTGGACTTGAAGAAGGTGAAATTCAGCCATCCATGATAGAAGAGCTCAAGGTTATCAAGGAACAAGTATGGGCAATTAAGGAAGAAGAGAAGCAAAACGAGGCAAAGACTTCCTCATGGGTGGAAGTCATCACCAAGACGCAAAAGAAGATGGATGAAGCGGAGAAGTGGATAGAGGTCGCCAAGAAGGGTAAAGGTAAGGAGATAACAACCCCTACACCTACAATCATCAACATGACTTTAGAAGAGGAACAACGAAGACGTACACGTGCTTTGCATGTGAGGATTACCGGCCTTAAAGACGGGGATAAAGTTGAAGAGGAGGTAAAAGAGCTTATGGTGTTGATGGGGATTGACAGTCCGGCCCACGCAAAGGCCTGGAGAGTGGGCAAAAAAAGCGGAGGCAACGGGGAAACATCAAAGGAAAGAGCTCTCATACTTCGCTTCCCCTCTATTGAGGCAAAGAAGGAGTTCTTGAAGAGACGACCCACTTTAAAGAATACAGGCATTTTTCTTGGTGATGATCTTACTCTTTCACAGCTTGCACATATGAAGGAAGTTATGCCAGAGATTAGAGCGGCAAGAGAAAAGGGAAAGATAGCATTTTATAGAGAAGGGAGGGTGGTCATCGTGGAGCGACGCTCTACATGACGGTGCGAGACCTATGGGACCAAATTAAAGCTGGCAGCCTGGAACTGCAATGGATCCCTCAGACTTGATGTAGGTGCCTTTGAGGACAGCTTTAGAGATAGAGATATAGTCTTCTACTCGGAGACTCACCAGGCCCCTAGTCAGATGATGCCACAGGTGACAGGATACAGATGGGAGACAGCTTGCAGAGTAGGGACGAGATCGGTACACAGTAGTAGAGGATCAGGAGGGGTGGCAGTTCTTTTCAGGGAGGAGCTGCAACCGCTTCTACACATCGTTCGGAGAGATGATCAGGCCAGATATATGTGGGTGAGACTGAGGGCCGACACAGGCAGATTCCTGTATATTGCCATATGCTATTTTGCTCCTAGTACATCGACATATGCAGCACCTAGAGGGCAGTCTCCTTTCTCTGTGCTAGATGATGACATATGGGAGTTCTCTAGGGATGGAGACATCATCCTGTTAGGGGACTTTAATGCCCGGACGGGCAACCGCCAGACAGCCTTTTATGATACCTCGGAGGAGATGCTGAGAGAGTTGGACACTCTGGATATGGGATTAGACAGACGCTCACAGGATGTGGAGTGCACAGAGTATGGGAGATATTTGGTAGATATGGGGACTGCGCATGGGTTGCTTTCCACATAGACATGGTGCTAGCACAGTGGATTATGTTATGGCTATGCCCAGCTTTGTTTCATGCATTGAGGACTTCACAGTTGGATCTCGGCCCATTGGGGTAGTAGTGGATCATGCATTGTTGACATTGACTATCTCTTTTCACTTTACCACAGCTCAGAGGACACGAGGAGCAGATCACACTCGATATACTTTTACCTCAGAGACTGATGCTGTCTACACAGATGGGATTTATAGACATCTGTACACAGAGGAGCCAGGGAGACCTTTGGAGGAGTTGACCCATATACTGACAGAGACTTTACATGATGCAGCGAGAGAGGCATATCCACATACTCAGCCTGGACAGAGACAGCATTCTAGATGTATGCTCCAGAACAGCTGGTATGATGAGGAGTGCAGAGAGACCAGAGCCCGACTGCAGCGGGAGGTTGCTTTGGGAGTCACTACTCACCGACAGTCACGTATTGCCTTCCGACGCCTTGTGCGAAGGAAGAAGCGGGCCTTCCTTGCTCAGCTAGAGCAGGAATTATACCAGCTGTTCTTGAGCCAGGATTCGAGGGAGGCTTGGCGTCTGTTTCATGAGTCCTCCCCTGCTTTGGCCATCACTTCTACAGAGGTCTGGGGTAGTTATGCAACATCTCTATATACAGTTCCTGGACAGACACCTTTTCCTGACCCGCCAGCACCATGCCCACAGACATGTACTTTCTTTACCGCAGAGATGGTAAGGAAGGCCATTGATAGGATGAAGACTGGGAGAGCATATGATCACGATGGATTGGTTGCTGAGCACTTTATTCATGCGAGAGACATGCTGGCAGAGCTTCTAGCAGTGATGTTCAATCGTGCTATGTGCGAAGGCTTACCCGAGACTTGGAGTAGGTCCATCATCGTGCCTATCTTCAAGTCAGGGGACCCTATGCAGCCAGGGAATTATCGCACTATTATGATTGGTCACACACTAGCACGATTGTATGCATCCATTCTTGAGCAGCAGTTGAGTAGATGGGCAGAGAGAGTTGGCATTCGAGCAGAGGGACAGGCAGGGTTCAGGAGAGGTTTCTCTACTCTTGACCACATCTTGACTTTGCGGGCCATTATTGAGGAGGGCAGGTCGCATGGGCGACGGATTTATTGTAGCTTTGTGGACTTCCGCAAAGCATTTGATACAGTGCCCAGAGCCAGATTGATGAGGCGATTACAGGAGATGGGGGTACCCACAGAGCTCATATGGGGAATTATGGCTTTATACAGATCAGTTGCAGGACAGGTACGCACCCCAGAAGGGGTCTCTACTTTGGTTCACTCCACTATAGGAGTGAAGCAAGGTTGCCCGTTATCTCCTTCACTGTTTGGTATGTATGTAGATGAGGCTTCTGACTACATTGAGAGATTGGGGGACAGAGGAGCCCAGCTAGCAGGTACATGGATCCCACTATTGTTATATGCTGATGATATTGTGTTGATCTCTGACTCCCCTGAGGGTATGCAGCGTCATCTGGATGCTTTACATGAGTTTGCACATGATAGTGGATTGTCTGTCAACCTTGGCAAAACCAAGGTTATGGTGTTTAACACCACGCCACAGTGGGTTAGGCGATCAGCTTCCACATTTACATATGGGCAGGAGATTGTGGAGTATACAGATGCATATACATATCTTGGGGTAGTATTCAGTGGGCCAGTGTTTTCGATGAGGAGAGCAGCAGAGACTAGATTGACTAGAGCACATGCAGCCCTGGGTGGTTTGGAGAGGATGTGTTCGCAGGTTCAGTTTCAGGAACCTCGAACGAAACTCTGGCTTTTTGACACTCTAGTGACATCAGCTATGCTTTATGGAGTGCAGATATGGGGACCTTCAGTGGGCCATCACAGCGCAGGCGGGTGGAGAGGTATGGAGAGGCCTTTGGTATCTATGATTGCTAGGCTTATTAGAGCCAAGGCTGTGGTACCTCATGAGATTATTCGAGCAGAGCTGGCGGCTGCCCCTCTGGTGATTGAGGCTCTTACAAGATCAGTCTCCTACATACATGGCTTGTGGGATCTCCCCCGAGACAGATATGCACGCCTCGCCCTGGAGTCCTCCCGACAGTTAGCTTTACAGGGAGACACGGCTTGTTGGTATGGACAGATGACATCTTGGTTCCAGGCACATGGTTTTAGCATGGACAGATTGCCTCCCTTCCAGTATTCTCTAGAGGCACCCTCTCTCACTCTTACACGGACAGAGATTACCAAACTCATCCGTCAGGATTTAGTTTAGCTGGACATTAGGAGGACATGGATACAGCCGACTGAGGAGCTGGGCACGAAGATGGCTTTCTACAGAGAGCATTTTCTTCAGCTCACAGCAGATGGTTTTGTGATCAGACCCAGTTACATGGATGTACACTTGTCTCATGCAGTACGATGTGCTATTGGTCAGATTCGCACATCCTCACACCAGCTTGAGATTGAGATTGGCCGATATAGAGGTATACCAGCTGAGGCCAGGATATGCCGAGTATGCCATAGGGAGCCAGAGACAGAGCTGCATTATATATGCCATTGTACTGCATACTATGAGATACGTGGTCGTTTCCACTATTTATTCAGAGAGGGTTTTGGACCACTTTCCAGAGTCATGGGGTACCAGGACCAGAGGTGTTTGGGATTGTTCTTGCTTGAGCTACGGAGACATAGAGATAGCCTGCTTAGGCGCACAGAGAGCCAGACTCAGAGGCACATTACAGACTTCTTTAGTCCAGCCATCACTGCGCCAGATGGACCACAGCAGCAGCAGGACATGGATACCGCCCACACCAGGGGTACACTGATTGATCGTGCGATTGAGCTTGGGTGGTCCAGACGCCCACGACTACGGAGGAGGGCATCCCAGCATAGACGGAGGTTGCAACGGCAGATTCGGATTATTCTTGCGAGGCATGCGGGACACCCAGTCAGGGTGCTGACCACAGAGGATATTGAGGAGATCCGCCAGTGTCCGATGCGGCACATATTATGAGATGGAGGCACCTCCATAGTGTACCTTCCAGTTCCAGTTTCATTTTCTAGGTGCCAGTAGTATCATCTTTATTTTTCATTTTCTGGGTTTTTTTATCCAGACATTGTATCAGATCCACCATGATGTAACTTTTGGTCTCATAGGTCATTATGGCCTTTTGAAGACGTTAATATAACATTTCATTTCATTTCTCTCTCTCTCTCTCTCTCTCTCTCTCTCTCTCTCTCTCTCTCGTGTGAAAAGTGGGCAGCTCTGTAGGGAGGGCTGGTTGGGCAGATGCAGCAGATATACGTGCTCTTCTCTTGGGAGGACTGGCGGGTTGGTCGAGCTGCAGATGGTTGTAGGAGGGAAAATGCAGGACTGCAGGTTCCCATCTTTCTCTCTCTTCGCCAACAGGTCGGGCTGCAGGAAGCGCACAGCCGATCTCTCTCTCTCTCTCTCTCTCTTCGCAAGTCCGGGGAAGGTTGTGGAGGCTAAAGGCAGCTCTCGCTCTTTCTTTCTCTCTATCTCTCTCTCCCAAGGGAAGGAGCGAGCTAAAGGAGGCGCACAGCCAGGACTGTTTTGAGACCGTTTATGGGGTGTTTTGGTTGGCTGCAAGTACAGGTCAGTCGGATGTGTTTCCTAGCATGGAAGTGATGCAAGCTTGCATGGGTGCATGTTCATAGAGCAGATTGCTTCCTTCCTGCTTGAAAGGAACAGAGGGACCTACAACTGTGGGCATATCTATGTTTCCAAATGTTTCATGAGGAAACGGGTCACTGGATGTATGCCGTTGTTGGCACTGTCTTTGAATGGTGTTGTGTATGGTTCTGTGTGGAAACAGGACAAAGGTTTCAAGGGGAAACAAGCCTAAGGGTTTCGTGTGGAAACTGGTCGTAGGTTTCTCGAGGAAACATGTTTTTGGTTTCCCCAGGACATAGGTCACATGCAAGCAGTGGATACAGGGATTGACACATGTTTGGTACAGCCTTGCTCCTGATTGGACAGGTTGTATCCATAAATCCTTGATCATACAATCATATTATGGAACCAAATACTAACCTCATGTGCATGTCTTTAAAGCTATTTACAAAAGAAGGGGAGAAGGTAGAAGTTGAGTTTGAAGAGCAGTTAGCTAAGGAAGAAGTTTGGCAAAAAATGCTTGCTAAATATTTATTAGTGGTTGAGAGGAAAGAGTAACTGATAATGTTGCAGAAATTTCTAGATCTTTTTATTTCTTCTTATACTTAGGTTAGCGGAGTGTCAGTTGTGCACCATGAGATACAATTGAAGCCTTAAGCTAAGCCAATGGTGCAAAGACTGAGAAGATTAGGGGTAGTGCAATAGCAGGTATTGAGAGAAGAGGTGAGTAAGTTGTTGAGAGCACGCTTCATCTTTCCAGTTGACAACTCTCAGTGGGATTCTCTAGTTGTGATTACTCCTAAGAAGAATGGAATGTGTGTAGACTTTAAGCCTTTGAATGTTGTGACCAAGAGGAACCATTACCCATTTCCTTTTCAAGATGAAATCTTAGATAGTGTAGCTAGGCATGAGAGGTATAGTGTGATGGATATTCAGGTTATTTCCAAATTTCAATTACCGTAGAGGATTAGAAGAAAACTCTCTGCATACATGGTGATGCTCATTGGGCTTACAAATGCACCTGCTACTTTCCAAAGATTTATGAAATTGGTGTTTGAGACCTATTTTGGGTCCTTCATTAGAGTGTTCATAGATGATTTCTGTATCTATAGTGGCAGATTAGTTCACCCATTTCATCTTGTTTAATAGTATTAATAGTTTAAGTGTGTGTCAAGATTGTGTTCAACCCTTTTTGGGACAATTACAGAGGGTCAGATGCCATTTGGAGCATACCAAGGAAGGCTTTCGGGAAAATGGTTCCAAGGGGGTGGAGCGAGGATGCCATGATCAACCTCGGGAAGGAGACCATTGAAATGTTCAGGGACAGGGCATGAAGGCAAGGGGACAAAGTGGAACAGATGCACATATCTCAACACCAAATCTGGAGTGGAATCAGAGACGTGTCAAGTTTTCAGTGAAAGGTTGCCGGGAAGGAAGGATGACAAGTTTGGGAGTTGGGAAGAGATAAAGGGATGATGACAGTCATCCAAGGTCAAAGGTTGGAATCTATCACGTGCATCCCGCACTTGGATGCCATGTAGACATATCTATACAGATGGTGCAAGACCTGGGATGGTAAACTGGTCCCATGTGAGCCCAGTCCAGGACAAGTCAGCCAGGGATCCATCCCAGTCGTCCGAGGTCAGGTGTGCATTGTCCTGCACATGAAACAGTGCCAATCCGCGCTATGAGTCTCCCTCTGGAATGATGTCAGTGATTCTATGTATCTGGTATGGTACCGGATGCTAGATTACTGTGTAGTTAGTTAGAACAAAGGGGCCAGCCCATAGGGCTACCCCAAGTCTTAGTGTGGGCATGGGGATGGTGTGAAACCACCCCCATGAGGGCCAAGAAGGCCCTGGCTGAGCCCACCAGCCATGGAGGGCTGTAGGACAGCCCTAGGGGCAGGCTAGGGGAAGCATACAGGCTATACAGCCTATTTAGGGCTGTAAGGGCAAGTATGGGGCAGCCCATACAGGCTGCCCAGTCCCCAAAACAGTCTAAAGACAGTGCCCTGCCCCTTTGTTTTCAGGCGCCTAGTGTCCAGCCATCAAGGGAAATGATGCGCAGATTTTATGTGATTTATTCAGCATTTAATGCTGATTTTACAGTCGTGGGCAGAAAGTATGCTCAATGCTGGCCGCCTGGATTAATGCTGACCGACTGCTGTTTATGGAGTAGTATAAATGGTGAGCCCGCAATCCATTTGTGTTATCTCATATTTCACCAAGAGCCAAGGCAAACAAGGGCCAGACAAGCCAAGGAGTTGCTAACGCAAAGGGGTGAAGGACTGAAGGTCAAGGGCAGGGATTTTCTCAGCCAAGAAAGGTCAAGTTTCTGTATTTTCTTTTCAGATTTACATCATTCTAATAAAGCAAATACACCATCCATGGTGGGGGCCGTACAGAGGGTATTTGGGACCCAATACTGTGTCCTCTCCATCTCTCCCTCTCTCTCTCTATTTTCTGCACATCTTCATTCAGTTTGTGCGTTGATTCCGTCACGAAAAGTGTGCTGATTTCTGAGCATTGAAGTTACCGATCTTCTCCGAAGCTTCCGCATGTTACAGAATCCCATCATCGAGTTTAGCACGTGGGGATGTCTTGTGCATACATTGACATGGTTGGTTTTCCAAGCTAATCCTTGATTAGGCAGCACATCATAAACAGAAAGTTTAGGGCAGTAGCAGCCTTACGACAAGCCAGAACCCTATCAAGCAGCCAACAGGACAGCAGCATATGGTTGCTAGCAATCATCTCCTGTCTGTACCATATTACTCAGTGAGGGCCTTTGTTGTGGGTGTGCCCGCCCAGGAGTTCTCTCCATTTTTTCCATGTCTTTTTTCCCTGTTTTTAGTCGGTTGCTGGCCGACTATGATTTTTGTCTTAGCCGACTATACTTGTGCTGGCCAACTGGCTCTCACCTAGTCGTGGACATTCAGTCAGCCTGTCGGCTGTTTTTGGGCTGGCCGACCAGCACTGTAGGGTGGTATAAATACCATCCTTGCCCCCACACTCTTTTTGTATCTAATCTTCGTGTATATAGCAAAGTTTATACAGCTTCTCTCTGTCAAATCCGGTGCCCGCCTGTCAGTCTATCCCTGGCCCAGCTCGCCAATCAACTTGCCTAGCTCCAAGCTTCCCCAAGCCTCGATGCTAGTCTTGTGTGCGTGTTGCACACGGTAGATACACTCTGTGCACATGACACTCTCTCTCTCCACTTCTCCATCTTGTTTCTCACAGCAGTTGTCTCATTTTCTGCTGTGCATTCCGACATGGTATTAGAGCCCCAGGTGGCTTGAAGCTTGGAGACAGTGGGAGCTTGAGGGTTTGCTGATTTTTGGTGCTGATTGGAGAATTCTTGGGCTGTTCGGGAGTTGGAGATCGGGTAGAAGGAGGCCATCACTGTTGGACAGCCACCTTGCATAGTGTTTGCAGCCTCTTCTTCATCCCCCCCCCCCTTTCACAAGACCTTGTGAACCCTTGAGATGGTTGATTTGCTTGAGATGGCTGAGAAGCACGTGAAGATCCCCACTCTCCCCACATTCCCGGACCCATGAAGCAGATTTCCTTGGAAGTACAGATGCGAGTGATGAATCCTGCAAGGCCTTCGACAACACGGGAGTACATCAACAAACTCCAAGCTCTTCAACAGGAGGTTCTTCAGGCTGGGAAGGAGATATCTTCAGAGGACATGGCCATCACTTTGCTGTCTCATCTGACCTCTCAGTATTCAGCTTTCTACTCCTCTTTGATCACTAGTGGGAAGCTCAGCACCATCACATGGGAGGAGCTTGTGCCTATGGTCTTGGACTAGGAAGAGTAGTTTACGACCTCTCCACAGGGCAGAGGTTCTAAGGCCTTGCCTTACCAGCAGTCGAAAGGCCAGGCAAAGCGAAGTCTTCATAGGAGAAGTCTTCTGAGCAAGAGCCCGAGTCGGATCGTGACACTATTGGAGGAAATGTGGCGTTGCTCAAAAGGGAGCGACAGTGTTCATGTGCGGCAATCAAAGTTGCATGGTGATTGCCAAGAACCCAGTGTTTCATGCTCGCACAAAGCACATTGAGATACAGTATCATTTTGTATGTGAGCTAATCATGGATGGAGCCGTGGAGCTTGTCTACCACCCAACAATAGAGAACTGTGTAGACATTTTCACAAAGGCTCTGGGGAGAGATTTGCTGGAGCGCCATATTCATCGACTTGACATTGGACCGAAGAGATAGTTCACCTATGGGTGGACATTGAGGGGGTGTGTTGGAAAAGCGTTTGCCCAATACTCCACCCCCGTGTTGTTTCCGCAGGTAACGGATGTGCTCTATCATGTAAGGCTCCCTTTATGAAGAGTAGCCGTTGTGGTGAGCACTCAGACACCCGACAGTTTCTAAATAAGACACTAGATGGTGGCCAAGTCTAGTTAGGAGATGGCTTATGTAGACTTGGCACTCCGCCAAGAAAGATGCATGCTTTTGCTGGCTGTTGGAAGAGCCGTCTCCTCCTGCTACCACGTGTACTAGGGATTATCCCACCTGCAATGAAAAGGGTTGAATACCCTTAGTATAAGGGTCTAAGGGCCCTTAGGCCTCCCACATACCTCCACAACCCTTTATGGGTGAGTGGATTGAAGGGATGTTGGGCTCTGTGTGGGAAGGCGGCCGGCAGTGGCGACTCTGCGCAATCTTGCTCCTTCAACATGGTATCGGAGCAGATCGCTCTCCTTGCCTTTCTCTACTTGTCGTCTGCTCCCACCTGTGTGTACAAGCTGCTGGGTTGAGCCAAGCCAAGCTCGTAGTAAAAAGCCTCTGCATCCAAGCCCGCCATGGCCTCTGAGCTAAGCATCTACAGCCATGACCAAGGCTCCGTCGCCTCTGAGCCTAAGCTGATGTCGTGCCTCTGAGCCAAGCCATCTGTTCGTGATCGTTGTGGAGCCGAGTTCGATGCCAGGGGCGTGTTGGAAGAGCCGTCTCCTCCTGCTGCCACATGTACTGGGGATTATCCCACCTGCAATGAAAAGGGTTGAATACCCTTAGTATAAGGGTCTAAGGGCCCTTAGGCCTCCCACATCCCTCCACAACCCTTTACAAGTGAGTGGATTGAAGGGATGTTGAGCTCTGTGGGAAGGCGGCCGGCAATGGCCACTCTGCGCAATCTTGCTCCTTCAACACCGGCTATGTGACCGCATTAGTGAGTGTTGGATAGCAACCCAAGGACACATTGTTCTCGGGTTGCAAGACCTGTTTGAGGGTCCGTGGGAGCTGCGCAAAGTCCCTACGAGATTACGTTGTAGTCTAATATGGTCCCAATCGGATGATATGGTCAGTTGGTCATTTTGGATCAAGTCGTGAGTTCATGACATGGCCAACCTACATCCATGCCAACCCTGGGTATAATATATAGACTAGTTTGATAGCCTTAGTTTATCATCAAGTTCATTGTGTTCAAGCACTCTTGTAAGCAAGACATCCTCAATCCAAAGTCTGTGTCATGTGCATGCACATGGACATGCTAATCCCTGACGAGCAACAAATAAAGATCAAATTAAGGACCAGATTTAGGAACTTCAGCAACTATAAACAAGCATGGAAAGCATTGTGGAGGACCAATATCCTTTCGGCTAGCAGATAATTGTTTTATAAGGGGATGTCGGCAGTAGGGAATTTATCGGTGTCCATGGACCTCACCAACAGCAGGTTGGCTAGTCCACATGGTCTTCAAGAGCCTATGAAGACAAAGGCTGGGTTCATTCAGTCCTTTAGGGGCTGAGTCAGTAGACTAGGACTTTTTGGAGTCAAGAACCCTTTTGATGGGGCAGCCTATGGCTAGCAAGATTGTAGTTCCTTTTTGTACATATTAAATATACTGAAACTCAGCTATCTCTCTCTCTTCTCTCCATCTTCTGCTTGCGTTTTGCATCAGGTTTTTCCTGAAAGGTGTTTAGGGCTGAAAGAAGACTCCTAGAGCTTCCGTATGTGACAGTCTGACTAGATCGCCATCAAAACTCCTTACCCGCAGCAATACAAGTGGGCAGACCGCCATCAGTTTGTAATCAAGTTTGCAAGCAGTAATATTGTTTACTCTCCACTTCTTTCTGCAATTAAGTGCTTTGTATTGTGTTGATCCTACTTCCACTATTGTGTATTCTTACAAGGGCTACCAGGGGCATGCAAGACATCATGGCCATTGAGCTGCTAGGTTGGGTGGTTCAACCTAGTGGTATGGGATGCTAGGTTGGGTCCATTGGTACCAAGCAAGCTTGCGGCAATCACACCTTAGACTTGGGGGTGGTTCGAAGCACTGAACCTACGGTTGGGTGGTGAGTCGCTAGCCACAATCTATCGCAGTCATGCAATGCGCACAATGTCGGGTCTATGAAACCTCGTTAGTGTTTCAGTTCTACGTCAGATAATCCTTGGCGTGGTCTGTGGAGGCCTTACACTGAGAGCTTGATCCCTTCTTGAAAACCTGCAACCCCTTGTTCCTCTGCTCATCCTTGTACCATGGCAGCCAAGCTACGCATCTAGGGGCTTCATACCCCATGATCCTCACCTAAGGGCTCTATGCCCCATGGCTACCCTCATTCTGGCTCCACCGGGATACTTGATGTTGAAGAACCACTTGGCTGTGTTTTCCTATCTGGACCAAAAACAGCCACCTTTGTACTGTGCGTTTTCCAAATCTGCACCAATTCAACACCTCTAGGACTTTTGTTAGGCTCTAATACCAATGTTGCATGCGGAAGAATTTCTTATACTAAGAACTGTGCAAAATGCAAAGATGAACACAGAGGAGAGAGAGATGTTGCTGAGACAGTGTTTTCTGTATGTGTATCAATAGGTACACAGATCCTAGCCAACATGGCCTCCAAAAGGAAAACACCTAAGCCTATGTCTTGTCCCACAAAACCTAGGAATCACATGAATACGATGGGAAATGGTTATGCCTATTTATAGGCTACAAATTACCCCTATCTACAGTCAGCTATTGGAAAGGCAAGACCAGCAGCAAGACAACAAAGGCACAGTGTGGATCATCATGAACCTTTTACAAGCATAGTAGATAAGCATGCATGAACTGGATCTTGTTCAAGATCCAAGATCATCATTGTACATATTCATGTTCAAGAATATACAGTAGATTATGGTTTATATCTCATGTATTGTGTTCTTGAAGTAGTTTGATTAGCATTAATATGTCATGCTAAGCATTACTCGCAGAATATGCAGGCTTGCTCATAGTTAGCATGTTCCAGATATGGGGAACCCCCATATAGCATGTGAATTCAAGAGTAAGTTTGAAAAATCTTTGTTTTATGAGTTTTGAGATTTTGAAGAAACCCATTCTCTATAAATATGAGGCTAATAACTTTCCCTTTTTCTTGATTAAGGAAACCCCTTATGTATGTACATTTTATGTAGCTTCTTTTTTTTTTTTTTAAACTTCTGTTGAACTCTCATGCTACCTCACATATTTTAAGTGGCCCCTCCCAACACTAGCAATGGGGGGTACCTTTTACAGATTGTGTGGCACCTACCACAAGCATATGAAATAGGACTTACAAGGTCATTAACTTTAGCTCGCTGTTCCACTTCTTCAGAAATCACATCTATCTGCATCCATACAAGTGAATAAATAGATATCTAAAAAGCACTGCACCAATCAGACAGTAAAGTGGAATAGTTGTACATAAAAGGTCAAGGAACCAACATCGTTAGAAATGATTACTCGTCGTGTTACAGCCCAACCAATGGAGTGAAGCTTCTGATTCAAAAAAGGACCCAATTGATCTTCTACTTCTCCTCTTCTGTACACAGTCAAAACAATGAAATTATTAGCATCAAAGAGAGGGAAAATCAGAATTCTGTGTTGAAAAGCGTGTGGGAAGAGAGAGTACATACAGAATTTCATCACCTACGACCAGAATTGAGGCTGCAAATAGGCTATTTGCACAGGGTACAATCCCAACATCACCATTGGCAGTAACACTCATTTTTCTCTCCATCTTACTTGGCCTTTTCAACCTTCCTGCCCTCTCCAACCTTCCATCCCGCAGCATGTACGCTGGCCTGAATTTACCACTGCCATGTTGTGGCTGCTCACCATCAGACTTTTGGCAGCTCTCAATGCACAATGCTCCATTAGGAACGGTGTCATGGATACTTCCTATTGATGTGTACCTTACATCCAAAAATCAAGGTACTTATGTAAGCACAAGACCACCTGCCGACTTATACACAGGCAAAATCTACAATATAAAGCTTCATTAACATCGAAAATCCTTAAAAGCATCTCACCCTTGGTCATAAAGCTTGCAGTAAGGAGCTTGGCATGCCAATAAAAAGGCCCACACATCTCTGCATTTAAGTTGAAAGAGGATTGAAGCCAAAAGTTACAAAATGCAATTGTTAGCGAGTGTACCAAAGGCAATACTCCAAAGGCAGACCTGTACGACCAATCCAAAATTGGATTGACACGCATAAATGGTGGCCATCCAATAGAACTTGGAGAAAATTGTTCTTGACCCACCTAAAAACTCCCCCCCAAAAAAAGGAGTGAGTACAAAATATCCTGTCACAACAGCAAAATTGCAAATTCATGAATTTTTGGCTCACTGCATTTGGGTCCCCAATGCGGGTGCCGAGAAAAATAGCCTTGATTGGTTTCTCCCTTAGCAACGCCTCTATTCCTGACTTGAAATCGAGTCTAATAATCTCCATTTCCAAGTTGTACCTGTCCAAGAGATCATAACCCCGCCTAGCTTCATAAGGAAACTGCCTTAAAGTAGGACTTGCAGCAAGCATGAGAACACAAGCCAAGTGAATACTGACAGTTTTGCTGTTTCATGGGTGAATGAATCTATTTCAGGGAAAGCATCCGGGCTCTCAAAATAAATTGTCCTGATAGGATGCTGCTTCTGGGTTTCACTGTTTCCTCCATTACTGAAACCCTGTTTGGCCTCAGCAGCAGCATAACCTGCCCTCAAAAGATGCAGCAACACCTGTAAAACGCATTTCAAGTTTGCTTTACCTTTGGCGTCATGATAAAACATGGCAAGCTGTAGCAACATGTTTTCAAGAATTACCGTGGAATCTTTGCCACCATTGAAACTGAAAGCAAGCTCGTTAAACCTGACAAAGCAAAATTGACCCAAATGAAGCCCAGATATTGCTGATGAGGGCATAAGTGCACTGAAAATCTACACCAATGATAATAAACACACATATAAATAGAAACAAATGTCACATGCCCCATTTGAAAGAGTGAATCATCAGAGCTTGTTGTTCCCAAAGGATACTTTTTGATCGTATCTGGCCCATATCTTCTTTAAAATGATAGAAACACACGTTTGCTGGATCCATTTCATTATAGTGCAAGCTTCAGATGACTCATCCTCGCATGTTAAATGTCTCGTTCTGGCATCCTGTACACATTCTTTAGGCCTTTTTTATGGGGCGGGTGTGTGTGTGTGTGTGTGTGTGTGTAACATCTTGTTCCAATCATGAGATTTGAGACCAATACAAGTGAGCCTTCCCCTTCTTCTTGGATTTCTTGACACAGCACCCTTCAACCAGTGCAACATGTAAATTGAAATTCAAAAATGGGAAATCTTTCCCAATTGTCAGGTTAACCCAGCTTCAAATGAGTAAACACATGAGCATACGTCTAGAGTTCAAGGATCCTTCGGGCTTATGACATGGTTCTTCCTTCTTAATCTACCAATCAGAAGCTATCAATTGAAGAATCCAGATGGAATCAGAAATTCGAGTTGAGGTTACAGCATGGACCCTGAAATCAGCAAAGACAGCAGATGAGGTATCAAATTGGGGGCTTGATCGAATGGAAGAGGGGTGACTAAGGGAGTAGTCACTTCCTGGTGAGACAGTCAGTGCCTCATGAATAGATCTCATTCATATGCTCTGATGAGCCCAAATTTGGCATTGCCAAGTTCTCATTTTTCCCAGAAAAAGCCACTGTCAACCCCGTTGAGGCATTTGTATCCCAACTTGCCAGCATATAATTTACCATGCTGTTGAGAGGATTGATGGAAAGCAGATTGGGGAATGCCATGTTGCTTAAAAATGCTACATCACATTCGGCTTGGATGAGGAAAATAAAACCCTACCTGGTTGTCACGAAGGGCCAAGTGCATCTGTATTATCGTATTGTGGTGAAATTATCCTTACACTGCAACTTTGTTCAATCATTAACTTGATCCTGCTCACACAAGGCTATGTGAACAGTTGGAATATATGACATGGCAATGAGATCCATTCTTGTTTTCATTTTTTTTTGTAGTTTGTTGGGAGTTGTTTTGACAACCATGTCGAAGATGCATATGAGCGCCGTCAGCGCCATGCAGGGTGGTTTTCCTTTGCCTTTGGTGAAAGGGACTCTTAGCCCATCGGACTTATTGGTAGACGCCCCCAAAACTGTTCACAGGTCCCTCCCTCACACCCCTCCCCCCTCCCCTCCGCCCACCACCTCTCACAACCGCCTTATGACCTTGTTTTCTACTGATTAAAGGATCAAAAACTTAAACCATGGATCTTTCTAGACCCCAAAAAATAAAGTATCAGTAATTACAGCTCTGATAATTTGCAGACAAGACATCATATTGTGATTGTTTGTTATCACACTGTGGAGTTAGTTTTGATAGCAAATGACAGGAATACTCACTTGTAGAGAGCAAGGGTACGCTCTATGATGTACAGAGCATGCTTGCACTTGGCCTGGAGTCTTCTGTCTCCACTCTCAGCGACTGCCTTCCATATCTCCATGTGCTCTGGCTCTCTCTTAAGGAGCCAAACCAGCCCCAGCAAACACAAACCCAGTTCTTCTATTTATATCGGATGCTCGTACATAAGCTTTGCTTTGGATTTGCAGAGATTATAGTAGATGGGTCCGTTGGGAGCGATGGTGGACGCCCGTGAAAACTTGCCTTCTGTGATTCTTTTCTAAGAAAGCGCAGAGAAAAGCACGAAGAAGGCTCCGAGGTTAAGGGCGACGCCCAGAGAATGTCGGGTCCAATCTCCTTGCTTTAAAAAATCAAGCTTTCTTTGCTTTTGTGTGTTAAGAGGAGCACACAAGGGGGGGGGGGGGGGGGGGGGGGGGGGGGTATCACACACAAATTTCTAGCTTCTTGGGTGAAGACAGCTCGCTCTCTCTCTCTCTCTCTCTCTCTCTCTCATTCATTCATTGTTCATATTCTACGGCATATATCATGCTTCCGGTAGAGCAACGTCCGCATCGCACAAGCACACACTTCCTTTGCTTGTTGAAAACCAATGTAGCAATGCGCCCCACACACACACACACACACACCTGCATGTGAACCTACATCCCACCCCACACCCTCACACACTTGCATGTGAACCATGTAGGTTGTGCACCACCCTTATGTGGGACATGTGATGACAATGAATTGATTGAAGCTTTCGGTTTCCTCACCAAGGCTTGGGTTTGATTCCCCTCCACTACACTTGCGAGGAGTGGATCTCTCAGAGGGGAGGGGGGGAGGGGGGGTGTGTGTGAGAGACAATCTTGCAAACAAAAACAATGAATTGACTTCAAAAATTTGCAAAAAATATTCCACCCAAAAAATTCTACTGCTAAGGCTTAGGATTAAGGCTTTTCTAACCATTAACTCTTATACCTTTTGGTTTGTAGCAGAGTGCCTCTCTCTCTCTCTCTCTCTCTCTCTCTCTCTCTCTCTCTCTCTCTCTCTCTCTCTCTCTCTCTCTCTCTCTCTCTCTTGCATTTGACATTTTCCTAGACCGAATTGATGGTGTCCTCTTCCCAAAGGTGCAACAATCTTAATGATCACAACAAAGACATTTTCAAGCAAGTAGTGCCATATATTTTGCACATTGTAGCCCCAAAGCCTCCCTTTTGATAGAGATATAGTGTTAATCGAATATTGGGCTAACACATTGTGTAAAAATTTGATAAAGATATAGTGCTAGCCAAATATTGGGCTAACACATTAAAAATGCTTCGTGTAATAATTTGGTGCTCAATAGTTGTAAGGCCAATCAACCATAAGGCCATTTAGTCCACTAGAGCACCACTTTTTATGTTTTAGGTAGTCACAATCTAAAATATATAAGTGAACTCTCACTATTGTATTGTATACTCTCCATAATTGGAAAGAATCTTCCTTCGTGCATTTATATTTTAGTTAATTATCAAGCCATTACTTACACTTTGTTTTTTCCATAAGAGAAATAATGTAACCTTGGGTCACTTAGTTTCTCTAAGGTAACCAATCTCTCTATTAGGGGGTTTTCCTAGCTTCAATTTGGAGGCTTGGGACCGAGTGTTCCATACGTATGACATGTCAAGCAAGCTAGGAAAGGTGTGCTATATGGTAGGCTATTAGAGAATTGTGCAATTCTAGTCTTAATCACTTTTGGATGCCTCTACCATCGTAGGATAAGGGCAAGAATTATAAGTGGAAGACCAATTTAAATAAAACTTATGAGGCTAAAGGTGATCGCGACGAATAGCCAAAGAAGGTCACTTGGCCGGTATTGCAAAAAGTCTGGCCATGCCATTGAAAATTGCTTCAAACTTTAAAATAAGGAAAAGAAGAAAAAGGAATCCAACAAGGGTTCTAGCAATTCTGCTTCAGACAATCAGAGTTCCAAGAAAGAGGACTCTGCTAATGTCATTGTCTATCAAGAGTTTTCAGTAACGATTATTTTTAGCTATAATCCTATGCTTCTAAGCACATAACTTCTTAAAGAAGTTTAGTCAAATATATGGAGACTGCACAAAGTAGTCACAATGTTACGTGTGCAAATGATGCCTCATGCCCCATCAAAGCTATATAGTTCTCACTACTATAAAGTGGTGAGGATCTTTATCTTCAAAATGTACTTTTTGTCCTAGGTATTCAAAATAATCCGCTTTGTGTGCCCACTCTAGCAATGGGGGGTCTTAATGTTCAATTTGCACATGATAAATACTGAATTTATCATTTTCTTTTTGTGCCACTCTATAAATGGGGGGTCTTAATGTTGAATTTGCAAATGATAAATGCATTGTTTGTTACTGAGAATAAGACAAACATATTATATTTATTGGAGCTTTAACCACTAGTGGTTTGTCCAAATTGAACATGTATGACAAGTATGATGTTGCTTGTCTAGCATACACTTCTAATGCAAAGTATGATGTTGTTTGTACAAATTGGACATGTATGACAAGTACGATGTTGCTTGTCTAGCAGACACTTCTAATGCAAAGAAAGATTGTGGCATGCTAGGTCTAGCATGCCCAATTGTGGTATGCTAGGTTTGGCCACACTTCTATTGATGGTTTAATACTTTTGCAATGTAACATAGGATCTTCCTCACTTGATCCACCATCAAGATATGTTTGTGAAGGATGCATCCTTGGCAAACTTACTCCGCCAACCTTTCCCAAAGAATGCAATAGATAGAGTTAATTATAAATTGCATCTCATACACAATAATGTGTATGGTCTAATGAGAACTACTTCCTTCGGAGGAAATTTATATTTTGTTACATTCATTCATGATTATAGCAAGTCGGCTGGTCTTACCCGATGAAGGAAAAATCAAGGTATTTTCTCATTTTTAACACTTTGTTGCTATGATTGAAAATGAAACTAGCTTGAAAATTCAAGCTCTCCGTTCAAACAGAGAGGGGGGAATATATGTCTAATGCATTGAAAGATTTTTTGACACAAAAGGCATTAAGTATTATTGTACAACTCCTTATACACCATAGCATAATGGTGTTGATGAGAGATGAAATAGGATTCTCATGGAGATGGTTAGATGCATGGTTAAAGGTCAGTAGCTTCCACATAAGTTTTGGATAGAAGCAGTTCTATGTGCTACCTATGTGTGATGAATAGGTGCCCCACCAAGGCTTTGAAGACTATTACTCCTTTTATGAGTCTTGGTTCAATCGAAAACCTAAGGTTGGAAGCATGGTTAAAGTTTAATAGCTTCCACACAAGTTTTCGATGGAAGTAGTTCTATGTGCTACCTATGTGTGCTGAATATGGGTGCCAAATTTTGTTGTGCATTAATTAATAGTGGAGAGAATGGACTGCCTTAGGTTTTAAGTGTTTAACATCGCAACCTTTGGTTTGAGGGGTATATGCATGTGGAACACATGGATGCTCTAGAGTCTTCTATTCTAGGGTTGCGTATTCCTTCCTCTTTCTATTCACCAAGGACAAAGTGTCTCTCTCTCTCTCTCTCTCTCTCTCTCTCTCTCTCTCTCTCTCTCTCTCTCTCTCTCTCTCTCTCTCTCATTCTCTCATTGATGTGTCTTGCTTCTTCAACCATGGTGCCAATGTCGCCTCTCTCTTCAACTATGGTGCCCATTTCTTCACAGTGGATAAAAGCTTCTCTGTGTGTGTGTGTGTGTGTGTGTGCGCGCGCGCAAGGTAATGTGACCTCTTCCTCTCTCTATTTGTATATATTGCGAGTGAGGCCCATGCATGTCTCTCTACCGCACGAGCTCCAAACCTTGGTGTTTAGCACAAGGCAACACCCGAACCTTAACGTATGCTAAGGTTCAAGGCATTAATAAATTAATGTCTACGTAGCCTAAATGTGTATGTGTGCTAAATAGGTGCCCTAATAAAGAAGACTATCACTCCTTATGAGGCTTTATTTAATCGAAAACCTAAGGTTGAACACATGCGTGTTTTTGGTTATTTGGCATATGAACATGTGCCTAAACTAAGCATGATGATAAGGCCGTGAAATGCATTTTTATTGGTTATAGTGCTAAAAGTAAAGATTATCGTCTCTACAATTCTCTCACTAAGAAGAGTATTGTTAATGTTGTTTTTACAAAGCATTTTATCTATCCAATGATTAAATGCAATAAGCATGCCTATGCCAATTCTCTTGGACATGTTTGATGGGTTATTACCTATGCCTATTTTTGTTGATTCTCGCCTATTGATCATTATTTGTTGTAAGGGGAGAGAATGCAAGGGGAGAGAATGCTTAAGGAATTGATGCACCACCTTAGAATCATCTAGAAGATACAGTAAATGTTAAAAGATTAGCACACCTTTCAGGATAGCAAATTGTCTACTCCTTTGTAAGGTAGAACCAGATCCGATGCTCAAACCACTTCTTTAGTAGATATAGGTAAGTTTGCATTTATTAGTTCTTTACATGATGTAGATGAACCTAAGTCTTTTGAAGAGGCTCAAGAATATTCAAATTGGGTAAAAACCATGTAATATGAAATTCATCCTATTTAAAAAATGGTACTTGGAATTTAGTGGATCTACCACTTGGCAAGGAAGCTATTGGTACTAAGTGGTCTTTACATGATGTAGATGAACCTAAGTCTTTTGAAGGGGCTCAAGAATATTCAAATTGGGTAAAAACCATGTAATATGAAATTCATTCTATTAAAAAAATGGTACTTGTTTGGGATTTAGTGGATCTACCACTTGGCAAGGAAGCTATTGGTACTAAGTGGGTTTTCAAAATTAAGAGAGAGACAGATGGATTTGTTGACAGGTTCAAGGGAGGCAGATGGATTCATGCCTATTTAACTGGACATGGATTTTAAACTAGTTCTAGCACTTTATATATAAAAAAAAGAACAAGATATAAGTGACATGCTAGTGAGACAGGTACCAATGAGGATTTCATTACAGTCTTTATAGAAAGCTGACCTTACCTTAAAATTTGACATGTTAAATCTTGGTCTTTTGCACTACTACTTGGGTATGCAATTTATACAACAAGATGATGGTATAGTGATTAAGCAATCAAAGTACATTAAAGCACTACTCAAGAGTTTCAACATGGAAAGTTATAAATTAATTTCTACACCAGTGAAATCTAGTGTAAAACTTAGTCTATAGGATATAACCACTTATGATCAAATGATGGATGCCTAATCTATTTATGCAACTCATGGTTAGTTATCATCCAGTATGGTGTGTCACAACTTTTAGAGTTCGTGCATTGCCAAAGCACTAAACATTGACAAGCAATTAAATGTATCTTCCGATACTTGCAAGACATTTAAGATCTTGGATTGTTCTCTACCAAGAGGGGTGATTTTAGAATTGCAGGCTTTTACTGATTTTGATTAGGTAGACAATTATGATACTATTTTATATTTTATTGTACCTTGAGCTCTTACTCCTATTAGTGAACTAGCCTCTTACATTCTCTCTTCCCGTTATGTTCTCTTTGATATGTGAATAATGAATCTTCAAGGATCCTCTTGAGGGCTATTTAAGCAAGACCAAGTGATCGTATTTAGTACATACACATACACTTCACACACTTAATACAAAACCAACTAGTCAAGTTTATGCTCTTCTATTAATGAGTAAAATCTATCTTATTATGATGATGAGCTCCTTCTAACAACTTGGTATCAGAGATTGATGGGTCCTGTGGGAAAGAAGATCTTCACCATGGCATTAACATTTTCTATGATCTTGGGTAAATGGTTAGAGTTTCTTCCTTCCTTGATAGTTTTAGGTTACAGGAGAGGATAGTCTCAAATTAGCCTTTAGTAGAAAACTTGGTTCTCTTTATTTATTTAACATCCTTTTTAGAAAGACCTTCCCCATGCTATTACTAAGCACATCAACAACTTTTACCTTCTTAAGATTCTTTGTGGTTAAGGAAAAATAGCATTGTTAGTAGGTGGAAGGCATGTTGCTCTCAAAATGGTGTAGATTTTGAAGAAACTTTCTTCTACATAGACGTAGAGGACATTGTGATTGAGTTTTTGCCAAAAAAGGTTTGAGTCATATATAATTTGGAGCTAAGAGATATCAAATCTACAAATAAGGTGCATGTTTACATTTTTGAAAAGCTTTTGGTTCATTGTAAACTAATGTTTACATGCAACATCATATTATGACATTTGAGGTATTTCATTTTTTTTGTCTTTGATTTTACACATTATCTTTGCTCATCAATCATGCAAGTAAGGTGCTTTAAATCTATTTCAGTGGATTTTATAATCAGCGTGTTTGAAGTATAGATGAGGTTTTTTGGTTGCCTCTTTCTCATGTAAGCCCAGTGTGGGATATTGGCATAGTTTAGGTGATGACGAGAGTCCTCTTTCTCAATTACAAGGTGGTTGAGCATGATCCAAGAGCTCAAAGATGTGAACCAAAGAGAAGAGAAACTTAATGCTCTACCTCTTGGTTCTAAAAGTTTGTGTAGAGATCTAATGGTTCATGAGTGGGTACACTCCCTCCTTTTTGAATAAGTTTCAAGCATTTTACTCCAAGACGAGTTGAGCTCTATGGAGATGAACCCTAAGGGTTCAAGGGGAGTGAAGAAACATATAATGTGGGATAAAACTTTAAAAAGGAAGAGGAGGTCAGGGCTGGAAGAGGTACTTTCAAAAATTCTTCCAATTAATCTATGCACACCTAATGTGAAAAGAATTCTTTTGGTCATTAAGGTCAACCACAACAAAGGTAAAATTCATCTTACACCTTTAGATGAAGGGGAATAATATTCAGACCTTCTAATAATCATGCATTTCAAAGCAAAGTTCCTTATTATTTTGGAGAAGAAGGGTGTGTTGAAAGGGATTGCCACATCAAGCAACAAGCATAAAATGTGAATGGAGGAAGGGGAAGAGGAAGAAACTTCCCAAATCGAGGAAGGTAATCTTTAAACTATAAATAATTCAACTTGAGATGGTGAGTAGTTTCTTGATTCCATTGCATCTTCTAGTATAACTTTTCATAAGGATTAGTTTTCAAGTTTTATGAAAGATGATTGTAAGAATAGGTCTATTCTTGGAGATAATAGTGCTCAAGGCATTGAGAGATCTAGAGAAATCCTAATTCTCATCTTTCTTCTAGTAGAGGACATGTCAAAGATGCATTGCTCATTCCAAATTTAGCAAAAATCTTACTTTTAGTTGGTTGTATATTGTTGTGATCAAGATATGAAAGTGGATTTTTACGCATGCTTTGTTAGTTTCAAATGATGGAAAAAGTCAATTGTGGCATGAAAGATTTAGTTTAAAATTTGAGTTATGAAAATATTCAAGTGCTTCATGACAAAGGTATAGTCCTTGGCCTTCCAAACATAGCAATGAATTCAGGTGTTTGTGACCCATACATGATGGGAAAGAAAATCGAGAGCTCCATTTTCAAAACATAATGCATATAGAGCAAGATGATTTTTTAACATGATCCATAGTGATATTTGGGGAGACCATCACCAACTCAACCTCATGGAGGTTCATCATTTTATGTTGCATTTATTGATGATATATCCGGTGTTTCTTGAAGCATGTGACTATTTATATGGTAGTGATGCGTGGACGTAGGTGCGTGGACGTAGGCTAATAATGGATCGAGGAACTTTTTCCCTCTTTAGGAGGTTTTTTTCCTTGAGCGTATATATGCACTCTTATGAGTGTATGCAAGTGACCTTATCATGCCTTATCATGTCACTTCACTTGTGCTTCACTCATTCTCATCAATCTACTTTGAGTGTTGCTGCATCTATGCGTGTGTTGCTACACTGATCTCCACTCTAACAATTGGTATTAGAGCAAGTTCTCTTTGCCATTGTCCCCTTTGTCATCTTCTCCTCGAGTTGCTCTTTTGATTGTCTTAGATTGAGCTATCCTCTTAGGTGGAGAAGTTGTAATCTATAGTTTGATGTTAACTATATAGTAAAAAGCATGTTTTGCATGCTATAAGGTTTCTGCAAAGCGGAGGCATTCGAAGGGAGTGATAGTTTGAACTGTTTTTGTTTGATTTTGGGTTTTTTGTATAGTAACAACAACATTTTGTTTCATGTAGACAGGGCCATCTCATCTTCAACACTACATCTTCGAGATCATGTTCAACAAGCATCATCATAACATTATCATTGATTTTTGCATTCCTACTAAGTATCATTTCCACACTCTACACTTTGTAATTTTTCATATATTTTATAGGTTTCCTTTGTTTTATCAGTGATCTACTAATAGCCATATCGGCTGCATTAGGCGGGCATTGCCAATACCTATAGGTAGTTGGGATATTTGCATTATGTATCATAGATTAGTTATTTGCAAGCTGAAATGGCAACCAATGATGTATTTGGGATGCTTTCTGATGTTGAGGATAAGCTTGACAAGATCAAATACCCTTTGTGGTCATTTATGATTCTTACAGGTATATAGTTTATCATATTTTTTATGAATTAAAAATATGCTTGATTTAATGTATGCAGGAATCGGCTTAATGGAATATGCGAATGTGCACAAGGTTATCATATATGTGCAAATGTGCACAAAGTTATTTCATGTGTAAAGGCCCATTAGCATTTATATTTGGGGCAAAGGTTTTATATGTACAAACCTTAGAAACTTTCATATGGTTATTAATATGTAAATCAATATCCAAAAGTGGGAAAAATCAAGCCCAATTATTATTAGCTCCTTGGGCTATTTTTATGAATACAATTCTCTAAATACTCAAATAATGGAAGTGGAGTTACACACTTGAGGGGGAGATTACACCCAATCTTGTCTTGTGTGGTGTTTTCTATCCCTAACTCTTGTTGCTTTTTTTTTTTGCTTTATTCAATTGGTATTCAATTTTTAAAAGTGTTGAGCATGAGATAATTGATGAGTTATTTGAATTAAATCAATGCTTGCAAGTTTCTTTTAAATTCTATCTTCCTAGAAAATTAGATCCGTGACAACAGTGGTATCAAAGCTAGATCTAGGAAGTTGGAGACAAGAATTGAAATCTTAAAAGCTTAATTCAAAGGTTTTTAAAGAGTTACATCTATTATCCAAGGGGCAAAGACCAAAGGATAAGGGGAGGGTGACAAACCACTTTGCAAAAAAACCATAAAACCATCTTCAAGCTAAAAAGTGGTTTTATTCCACATTCACTCTCCCTCAAATCCAACCATATAGATGGATTTACCATACTCCAAAACCCCTTTCCCTACTCTTAGAATTTCAGACGACTGATGGAGCTTAAAATTAATCATGGAGGGAGGAGGTTTGTGCAGAGAAAATTTTCTTTTTCGAATTCCCTTTTTTTTTTCCTTTCGCACTAATTGCTTTTACCAAAGCTGGGAGCAAGTTATATGCGCTAAGCACTAATTGCTTTTACCAAAGCTGGGAGCAAGTTATATATATATAATTTTTCCTTCCCTCCATTTATCACTTTGGTGACAAAACGGCCATCTCAATAGACGGAGGGCGTTGAAGTTTCTCTTCACTCCTCTTCTTTGACAGTGGCCCGGGCAGCGCAAAACGACTATGGATTTTTTTCCCTTCTCCTCTTCAAAACACACGCTGCACGGCTGACTATCGATTTCTTGGGAGCTTTGAAAACTTAGCTAATTAAGCTTATATTATAAGCTTTATAATATAAAGCTTTTCTTGTGTGCGCAAATTGGATTTTGGCCATTTTTCACAGACTTGTTTCTAAACTTTAACATAAGCCTTAATGATAAAACACGTATAAATATATTAACTACTTTTATTTATTACCTTCCCCTTATGCATTGTCCTGGCTATTACCCTTTCATTCAGATGTTTCCTTTAAATAACTTTGAAATAAAGCTTTAGCTATCCTTAATTAAAAAGCTAGAATTCTTTAATAAAACTTGTTTGAAAGCTTTTGTTAAGCTTTATTATAAAGCTTTGACCATAAGAAGTTTAAAATTTTTGAGGAAAGGTCTATACCCTCCTCTATTAATCTCTATGTGAGGAACTCTATGTGAGGATTGCTATACTTGCTATAAAAGCGCTTTTGATATAAGCTTTGGTTATAACTTTTCTAAAAAGCTTTAAATTCTGGGAGTAAAGCTTTAGACATTGGAAACCAAAATCTTTCATGAGATAATCATTGGAGAGTAGAACGAACAGTCTATTGAAGCTTTTACAAAGCTTTAAATTCTGGGAGTAAAGCTTTAGACTTTGGAAACCAATATCTTTCTTGAGATAGTCATTGGAGAGTAGAACGAACAGTCTATTGAAACTTTTACAAAGCTTAAAAATCATCCATTATATAAGCTTTAAAAAGCTTATCATTCTCATCCTCGCAAGGAAAAGTTTTATCTAAAAATTCTAACATTTAAATTTTAATTGAACTTTAGACCCCTCAAACACCTTGTCCATAGTTTAATTAAACTGACCACCTTCTTATTTTATTATTTCCTTATCTTATCAACTTTCAGTATTTTTTAACCATGTCTAATATTGAAGCATAGCATAAATAAATTCTAATTTAAATTTATGGTTCTTGTTCAATCGTTTTAAATTTCTTCTTGTTGTATGTTATGAAAACATTTAAGAGAACTTTACATAGAATTCTACATAAGATACTTTTATTCACAAGCTTATTTGTCAAGAATTTGAATAAAGTTCTACTATCTTGGCTTGAAGTCAATCTCGACAAATGGCTGATCAACCTTCGATCTGACCACTCTTATTGGCCCTTAGAGAAACTTCTGGATTGCATATCTATCTTTCGGTAGAGAAACTCATCGATCACGAGCCTCCCCCTTGGTCCTTCTTTGACATCTATTACCCTATGGGCGCGTGGAATCGTTTGGGATTTGAATACGAAAGTTGTGGACTTTGACATCACGACGGTGACCCATAATGCCTTTCCTTACGATTTATCTAAATTACACATTCTATATTTTTTCAACATGGTATCCAAAATTCATATCCACGTTCCTAGCTTTTTGAAAGCATTTCCGATAATAGCTATCACTAACCTTATGAACGCTTTTCCCCATCATCTTTTTAGATTGTATGAGCAGGGCTCTTAACATCCTTGGCCCTAGACAAAAGATGTACTCAAATTTATTTTGTTGTGAATTATAGACTATGGCAACTATGTTTTTCTTTTCATTCTTTTACAATCAAGATTATTAAAATTGTTATTAGTTTCTCATTGTATTTATGTCTATATTCAAATACTAGAAGTATTCAACCCTCAAAACTCTCCAAAGAGAGATCAAAATTAGTTATAAAACATCACACCAACTATACTCTGGAAGTTCTCATGCCAAAATTTTTATGTTTATAGCATTATGACTTGACCATCACCTCACGATCCTTACCCACCTTTGGAGTTCTTACGACTCATGGCACAAATGTACCCGCTTAGCATATTTGTCCGAATGAAATCGTGCTATATTTTAACATTTACTATGAATATTCAACAATCGATAACAGGTTAAATGGTCAAAGATTTGGATGCATGATCATGAATAGTGTTTGGTTTTCATACCCATTGATAACACTATAGTTTTTACTCCAAATATACGTTTTTGCCACCTCCTGGAGCAGATCAACATCATTCGAGGATATAGTATATAAGATGATTCGTCGATATCTAATGAAGAGTTTATTATTCGACTCCATTACCTTAGAACCAAATTACTCCCTGAGAAAATAATTGTACCCAACCACACCTAAATCATTAGAGAATTGTAAATACTGTTCAACTTATTGTATTCGTTTTCTTGCTATCTATGTCAAATTTCATTCTTTATGACAAACAACTTTTCATCTGAGGATTGGTATCCCTTTATCTTTATATCCCTAATCAATTTATCTTTTATTCTTATGAAGTTAAGTTTCTTATGAATTCTGTTTAATAACTTTATATTCCCTGTCCATAGAAACAATATCGATTCACATCTCTTTGGAGTGTCAAAATTCTTTTTTTACAGATAATTTCAATAACATCACAACGATGGAGGTATTCATATATTCACTTCCTTTTCTAAAACTTTTTCATAAGTATCTCTATAATATTTTTGCAACCTAAGAACCTTATTAATAAACCATAGATTCAACATTAAGATTAATTCAACTTCAGTAACTTAAATAAAATTTCAAGATAAAGAAAATTTGTGTCGGAATTTAAGTTTCAGAGGGAACTAGCCACTTTGTCTCAAACTTTCATTCTCAAAAGGAAGTGATGTATGAAATTAATCTGGTGGTATGGGACATTAGATTGGTTTCATATACTTCAGACACATTTATGTCTTCTATCTTTTACCATCCTATGTGTGTATGTGCAATGCGCCGATGTGGTATGGGACACTTAGACTCGTTTTACATACATTTATTTGATTAGTTCGTTGCATATGCATTATGTGTAGATCTAGTCTTCCACACCAATCATGAAGCCATCCTCTCATGTATTTATGCAACTGTATATCGGGGATGCCCATATATTGCATGCTTGTGGGCCTCCAATCTTTGTTCTAGTTGGTTTGTATGGAGGTGTGATTCTCGGGTTACTTACGCTTGGCAAACGTGTGTGTAACTATGAGTTGAATAATTACGGGTTGTCTATATCTCAAGACGATGTTGGATTAATTGATGTATTCAATTAATTTTTTAACTAACATGGATAGTGTATATGAGTATAGCCAACGAGATGTGCGAGGGTACCAATTGAGGTGTTGCACTGCATGAGATGTGCAAGGGTATCAATTGAGGTGTCGTATGGCTGGTGGATTGAGCGGTGGTGTGGAGATGGTGATCATTTTTGTTAATCATGTGTTAGAATTTTATGTCATCTATAGCCTTTCATGTTGATAGGTTATTTTTGCATATTACTTGTGATTTGATGATGAGTGCGAGGACCACGAGTTTAGGTGTCGCGAGAGTTTTTTATTGTTGCAGTCCATGTTCACCCGAGCCTCTAAGCTATGCCTTTGTGCCTCTGAGCCATTCTTGGTTAATGAACCTCTCAGTTTGTTTATGCTATTCCATACGAACCTCTGAGTTTACCTTGCATGTTATGAGATTGATAGCTACGAGCATAATCGTGTTGTTAGAGAATTTTCTTCTCAACTGAGGACAATTGCTTCCTCAAACGGGAGGATTGTTACAGGTATATATTTTATTATATTTTTGATGAATTAATAATCATAGAAAAATATACTTGATTTAATGTGTGCAAGAATCAGCTCAATGAAATGTGCGAATGTGCACAAGGTTATCATATACGCGCAAATGTGCACAAAGTTATTTCATATGTAAAGGCCCATTAGCATTTATATTTGGGGCAAACGTTTTTATATGTATAAACCTTAGAAACTTTCATATGGTTATTAATATGTAAAACAATACCCAAAAGTGGAAAAAAGCAAGCCCAATTTGTATGCATAATTATTATTAGCTCTTTGGGCTATTTTTATGAATACAATTATTAAATACTCAAGTCATGGAAGTGGAGCTACACACTTGAGGGGGGAGATTGCACCCAATCTTGTCTTGTGTGGTATATTCTATCCCTAACTCTTGTTGCAAATTTATTTTTTGTTTGCTTTATTCAATTGGTATTCAAATTTTAAAAGTGTTGAGCATGAGATAATTGATGAGTTATTTGAATTAAATCAATTATTATAAGTTTCTTTTAAATTCTATCTTCCTAGAAAATTAGATGCGTGACAATGATGCATCATGTATTAGTTGCATCATCATCATCATTGGCATAAAAAGGAGCATTATTCCTCATATTTGCTTATGTAAAACTATGAAGAATGCTTGGGATATGCTTGTTTCACTTTACCAGGTGTGTAACAAGTCATGAATGTCAGAGCATATAAATGAGGGAGATTTAATGGATGTATTCCTCACAAGGATTAAAGATATCAGGGAGCTGTTTGCATGTATTGATGAGGCCTATTCAAACATTTGTGTCTACTATTCTCATAGCTCTACTGGATTCATACCAAGGATTTGCATCTACACTTTGGTTCATGATGAAGGGTAACCCTAATGCCCTTACTTTTGATTAGTTGGTTTTAGTGCTCTTGTAAAGAACAATCTTGGTAAAACTGAACTAGTATATGTGTGGGAGATCATGCATCTGCTAGTCAAATAGACAAAGCCTTTTCTCATAGTAGCTATAAGCTAAATGCAAAATCAGCCCAATCTTCTAAAAAGGATGCCGAGAAGGGGGGTGATAAGCCGCCTGAGAAGAAAGGCAAACAAAAGCCATGCTATTATATCAATGAATGCATAAAAAATCTAGTGATTAAAGATATTAGTGAGTAGTTTACAGGTATTAAGGCTTATTCAGATAGTTCTTTTGTGTCTACTATTCTCACAGCTCTACCAGATTCATATAGTTCTTTTGTGTCTACTATTCTCACGACTCTATTGGATTCATACCAAGGATTTGCATCTACATTTTGGTTCATGATGAAGGGTAACCCTAATGCCCTTACTTTCGATGAGTTGGTAACCCTAATGCCCTTACTTTCAATGAGTTGGTTTTAGTGCTCTTGTAAAGAACAATCTTGGTAAAACCGAACTAGTATATGTGTGAGAGATCATGCATTTGCTAGTCAAATAGGTAAAGACAAAGCCTTTTCTCATAGTAGCTATAAGCCAAAGGCAAAATCATCCCAATCTTCTAAAAATGATGCTGAGAAGGGGGGTGATAAGCCGAAGAAGAAAGGCAAACAAAAGCCATGCCATTATATCAATGAATACATAAAAAAGCTAGAGAAGGAGAAGAAGAAAGAGTCAAGCATGGCTGGTTGATGCATCACCACCAAGTGTTGAAAAGAAGGAGTTAGCAAACTATGCATAGATGATTGGGAATTCATTATGCACTATCGTTATAATCATTTTGCCCATGATGTATGTATATTAGTGATAGATCAGCATGTCTAGTACATTGATAGTAGTGCCGCCAAGCACATTACTTCTCAGTGATAGATTAGAATGTCTGGTACATTGATATAAGTGCCGCCAAGCACATTACTTCTCAGTGTGATTTATTTTCCTCCCTTGAGTCTACTCCTCAAGGAGGCATAATCACATGTGCAAAAAACTCCTTGTATCTAGTGAAAGAAGTTGGTAAGGTTGTGCTCACTCCCTCAAAAGTCTTGTTTTTATGCTAGGTATTACTGTCAGTCTCTCTGATATTGCTAGGGTAGGACATCACATCTCATCCATTCATTCACATTTATCTCATTCACATCACATCTCATCACATCTATTCACCTCACATCTCATCACCTCTATTCACATCACATTCATCCATGCATTCATTCCCATCTATCTGATTCACATCACATCTCATCACATCTATTCACCTCACATTCTCATCATCTTTATTCACATCACATCCATCCATTCATTCATTCCCATCTATTTGATTCACATCACAGCTCACATCTATTCACCTCACATCTCATCACCTCTATTCACATCACATCCATCCATCCATTCACATCTATCTAATTCACATCACATCTCATCACATCTATTTACCTCTCATCTCATCACCTCTATTCACATCACACCCATCCATCCATTCATTCACATCTATCTAATTCACATCACATTCATCCATCCAATCATCATCTATCTGATTCACATCTTATCTCATCACATCTATTCACCTCATATTCTCATCACCTCTATTCACACCACATCCAACCATCCATTCACATCTATCTAATTCACATCACATCTCATCACATCTATTTACCTCTCATCTCATCACCTCTATTCACATCACACCCATCCATCCATCCATTCACATCTATTTAATTCACATCACATCCATCCATCCAATCATCATCTATCTGATTCACATCTTATCTCATCACATCTATTCACCTCACATTCTCATCACTTCTATTCACAGAATTTAAACATAGAATTTAAGAGGATTCTAATTTTTGATATAAAGATTCTTTATGCATCTATTTATGCATAATTCAGTTTTAAGGAAAATAACACTTTTGAAATAAAATTAAATCCTTTATGCATCTTCCTATGCATAAATTCAATTTTAATGTGAGAATGACACTTTTGAAATAAAAATAAATCTTTTATGCATCTTCCTATGCATAAATTCAATTTTGATGAGAAGAATGATTGAAATAAAAATAAATCTTTTATGCATCCTTCCTATGCATAAATTCAATTTTATGAGAATAGAACTTTTGATATAAAAATAAATCTTTTAGAATGCACAAATGGAGGGAATTACTCTTTTAGAATAACCTAATGATAAACTTTAGTTCCACAAAATTTAAGAAAGTTTTTCCATAACCTCCTTTGTATGGTTGATCATTTCTCAATTTTATCATTCAATTTATGACTTGAATTAATCCAATTTGAATTCTAATATCTCTAATCTCCTCCATTTTCTAAAAATCAAGAGAGTAAGTAATGAAAAGAGTTTAATCAATCTTTTAATTAAACCCAGAACACTGCACCGCTCGGCTTCCTTGTGTTGCCATAAGCTTTCTATTTTCACTTGGTGCACCTGCGTTAATCTTGTTGCTTTTTCCATCTAGGACCCATTTCATAATATCAAATTTACACTTTTTACATGTGTACCCCATGCTTTGGGTGGGCTTGAGATTCCCCTTATACCATGCTTCTCGAGCATACAATTGTGAGTATCGATCTTGAGCAGCAGTAGCAATGGACACACACACGTAAGTGGACTTCTTACTTAGGCGGACGCATAGGTTGACTTGAGCACAGTGGTCACACACACGTAAGTGGACTTCTTACTTAGGCGGACACATAGGTAAGTGGACTTGAGCGCAGTGGTCACACACACGTAAGTGGACATCTTACTTAGGCAGACACATAGGTAAGTGGACTTCTTACTTGGGGTGTTTCATTTATGGACTTTAGAGGTCGTGTTATTATATAGGCCTCTAGACCTCTTGGGTGGTTTCTTACTACAGAATAATCAAGTAGAAGAAAACATTCAAGTATTTACAATAGAATAAGAGCCTAGAATATCTTTTAAAAAGTGCCTCTTATTTTCTTCTAAAATCAAAACATATTATCTCTAAATATAGTAGCTTTCTATAATCAAGCACTTTTTTTCTCTTTCATCATTGAGCTCCTATTATTGTCTTATATCTTCTCTTTCATCATCAAGCTCCTATTATTGTTCCGTCTCTTCTATCTAATCATTGTGATCCTATTATTATTGATATCTTTAGGTATTGATAGCATTAACCTTAATCATCGAGCTCCTATTATTATTACTATTATGGCTATCTTAAGGTATTGATAGCATTAACACTAATAGTATCTCTATAGCCATTTCATTCTTAGTGAAAGAAGTCCAACCTTAATTTTGTGTTTAAAAATAAGGAAGAAAATGACTCCCTTAATTTTGTGTTTAAAAATAAGGGAGAAAATGACTCCCTTAAGGTATTGATAGCATTAACACTAATAGTATCTCTATAGCCATTTCATTCTTAGTGAAAGAAGTCCAACCTTAATTTTGTGTTTAAAAATAAGGGAGAAAATGACTCCACCAAGGTTATACCAAGCCATTATTGCACAGCGAAGAAACAAGAAAGAAGGCCCTCAATGCTATGCAAAAATCAAATAAATCCATTATTATTGAAAGGGTGGAAAAACAAGAAACAAGTCCCTCATGCTATGCAAAATCATATATACTTTTTAACTCAAGAAATATAAACAAAGATTGTTAATTCAATACAGGTAGATTCAAGGGCTAACTCTGGACAGAGCTGGCGATAGCAGTTTAGCATATGAGGGTCCTTGATTAGACCCAAACAAGGTATTTTACCCATGAGATTAGGGTGGAAAATCCATTCTCTCAAGCTCCCATTATTCATTTTCATCTGGATCTTGAATTAATGTTAATGGAAGCTCAAATTAGCCAAGGTTTTAGCCCGCTAATCCTCCACCCTTGCTCCTTGTCTTGAGCTCCAGCCTTGGTTGAATTAGCACATGATTAATCTTAAACACAATCAAGCAAGTTTTCCACAAATTATGCCCTATTTAATGTTCCATTTAAGCATGAAAATGGGCGCAAAATAATGCACACATGGTAAAGCTCATTTTAAAGGTATTTTGGGTTCTTAATTAGCTTAGTTAATAAGAAAGCCAATTAATTAATAGATAATTAAGAAAGCTAATCAATTAACAACTAATTAGAAAAAATAAGCATAGATTAAGCTATGAGCATGCATGATTAGGGTCTAAACTAAGCGTTACACATACTTATGTATCCAAATCTCTAAGAAAGATTTAAGCTTAAAAGCAGAGATTTGACTCTAGGATAAAACATAACCCTCTTCATAACATGTTTATTATTGAGTCTCCTAGAATCTCTAAGATCAAAAGAAAGTGGAGGGTAGAAAACCATAGACTTCAATAGGGGGCTACTACTAAGTCTCTAGTCCCCTCCTTCCACTCAACTAGCTAGAACACCTCTTTCCAAGCACTTGATAAAAACTTAGAGAAGGGGGTACCTTTACACACAAGAAGAGCTATGGAGGAGAAGATCTTGTCCTTCTTTTAAAATTCTTCGAGAGGCCCATACATCTCATTTGAAAAAAAGAAATTGGATACCCTAACACAAATAGGGGATATTGAACATAATCCCCTTGTTAACAATATGTTAGACTCCATCATAATAAAAGAATAATCCTCAATCAAACTAGTAATCTTAGGTTTACTTAGATTATATTTACATGAATAAGCCTTAGCAAAACACTAGATGATGATGGCTATAACACTCTCGAGGTTCTCAACTTGGATACCCTAACACAAATAGGGCATCTTCAACACAATACCCTTGTTAACAATATGTTAGACCCCATCATGTTAAAAGACATTGTGTACCTAGGAGGCTCACAATAGAGGAAGACTGCCTCGGCACACACAGAAGACAACCATAAAGGCAACTAATTACAACTAACAACCAACAACTAAATGTATCCAATCAAATTGCCTGGCTTTACGTCCACTTCACAAGTGCCGACCGTCCAATTGACAAGTGCTGACCATTCAACTGGCAAGTGTCAGTCGTCTAACTGTCATGACAAGTGACTAGTGGCACTCCAAACTGGTGATTCATTGATGAAAGCATGCACCCACAACCAACCTCTTTGTCGGCTACGCATGCTCCTTGGAATTTTCCAGGTCCATCTCTTACCTTGGAGCACCGCCACTTGCACACCATCAGCAAAGCAAGCGGCACGTCCCTAATATTGGCAATCAGTGGAAGGTTGCACCAGTGCATCCTTAAAATTGGCAAATCAATGGTGGTATGTTGCATCAACGTGTCCCTAATGTTGAGAATCAAGTGGCAGGCTGCATCAGCGTGTCTCTTATATTGGTAGGTTTTTGCACAAGGAATCCTGCTCCACTTTCAATGGCGGGCACTTCATGGTGGCACAAACGGTGCATGTACCCAACATGCATGTACTTGCATGGTGATTGAACCACTTGTGTAAATGAGCAACCTTGGGACTACCAAGGGGATGAAATGAATGAATGAATGTAGTTATGACTGTGTGTGTCTCTCTCCTATGTCGTCTTGCCATTTTCCTATTGTCATTGTCTCTTGGGTGCACATTGAGCATAATGTCTTCCCAGTGTGTGTGATAGTAGTGGAGCGGGGCAATGTAGCCGCATGTCTCCCTAACCAAGCATCCTCAATCAAACTAGTAATCTTAGATTTACTTAGATTATATCTACATAGAGAAGCCTTCGCAAAACAGTAGATGATGATGGCTATAACTCTGTTGAGGTTCTCATCTTTGTGGAATCATCAGATGTAATCAACTATGTTCCTTCTTCAAGCTGAAGCCCAATGATTTACTCTTCCTCTATTGCCAGCTCAAGAGCCAAGGTCAAAGGGTGAATGGTAACTAGAGGGCAGTCTTGCCTCACACATCTGTTAATGAATAATTTATCCACCATAAAGCCATTTAGTAGAAGTTTAAACTCTACACCCTGACATAATACATAAATTATTAAGATAATTGAATTTCTAGCCCCATCTTATTGAGAACTCTACTCAGGAAAGACCAATGGACTCTATCTTATGCTTTTCAAGTTTAAGTTGTAGTATAAATTTATATTTAGTGACCTAAGCCAACTCTTTTCCTATCAATTTCCAATGAGTGTTTTATAAATATTAACAAAATTAAATAAATACATGTTGATTTTTGGCAATAGCTTCTTTGTTGGCACAAGGAAGATAGAAAGCATGGAAATTGGCCCTCCAATGCGAAATATTATCTTATGCTTTTCAAGTTCAAGTTGTAGTATAAATTTCTATTTAGTGACCTAAGCCAACTCTTTTCCTATCAATTTCCAATCAATTCATTATAAATATTATCCAGATAAAATAAATCCATGTTTATTTTTGGCAATAGCTTCTTTGTGGCACAAGAAGAGACAAAAAGCATGGTAATTGGCCTCCAATGAGAAACATGCCACATGCTTAGTATTGATTAACCCCTTTTTGATCCTTTTACCAATTCACCCTAACCTAAATGCTCTATTATGGATATGGATGTACGGATGTGGATGTGGATGTGGATGTTGATGTATGAATGTGGATTTAGATGTGGATGTATGAATGTGGATGTGGAAATGGATGTGTAGATGTATGAATGAGGATGTGGATGTGGATGTATGAATGTGAATGTGGATGTGGATGTGGATGTATGAATGTAGATGTGGATGTGGATGTATGAATGTGGAATGTGGATATGGATGTATGGATGTGAATGTGGATGTGGATGTGTAGATGTATGAATGTGGATATGGATGTGGATGTCTGAATGTGGATGTGGAAATGGATGTGTAGATGTATGAATGAGGATGTGGATGTGGATGTATGAATGTGAATGTGGATATGGATGTATGGATGTGAATGTGAATGTGGATGTATGGATGTGGGTATGGATGTGGATGTATAGATGTAGATATGGAATGTGGATGTGGATGTATGAATGTGGATGTGGATATGGATGTATGAATGTGGATGTGAAAATGGATGAATGGATGTGGATCTGGATATGGATGTATGAATGTGGATGTGGATGTATGGATGTGGATATGGATGTGTATGTATGAATGCGGATGTGGAATTGGATGTATGGATGTGGATGTAGAAAGACGAGAGTTCATTATAGAAACTGTAATTGTGACCTGTTTGTAAATGACTGTTTTATGTCAAGAATGCTGGGGTAGCATTTTGACCATCTTGTGAATGAGGTCGTGGAGATCTATCTGTTAAAGTTGTAACTGCTGAGACGGAGAGTCAATGGAGGACATCTCGCGTAGCAAGGTCGGCCGAGGTCTTGACCAGCCTCGGTTTGATTTAAATGGTGAGCTTCCGGTACAGTGGATGAGGGACCAAGGAAGCGGCCTATGAGTGAAGCGCTAGGTGACCCTACGAAGGATCCTAGAGGGTGCTGACCATACGGTGCTCGGGCTCTGGGTCGTCGAAGATACCCACACGTGCATCGTGGAAGATATTGAATCAAGGAGTAAGAGTTGTTTTCTGAAACCGGGCATGGATCTAATTGATTTACCTTGCTGGTCCTCAACGAATGAGTCCATGGATCTTTTATATGGATCTGTTGGTTGATCTTGCTGATCTTCAACGGAGATTGCATATTGATTTTTATAAGTGATTATATTGCCGGGTATTATGAGCTAGGAACTATTGAAAAGGCCTCTGAGTGGACAGGTGGTGAGCGTTCTGGTTGCCAATGATGCCATAGATACTCCGATGAAGGAATGATTGGAAATTAAGATTTAACCGGATATTTTGGAGGATTGTGATCAGTGATATAATAGTTTCATTAAAGGATTGTTTTAAAGTTAGCTGATGCTAACTTTAAAACAATCCTCCGATGAAGGAATGATTGGAAATTAAGATTCAACCGGATATTTTGGAGGATTGTGATCAGTGATATAATGGTTTCATTAAAGGATTGTTTTTCTTAGCTGATGCTAAGAAAAAAGGCAATTTCATATTGGGTGTGTAAGTGGTGTGACTAGTTTTATGTTTGCATGAACATCCGGCTAGGGGACCTGGGAACTCTTTTCCCTGGTACCCGAGACAAAACCTAACCAAATTCCTATTTGGATTCCATCACTACAGTGGTTGGCGATTGGCTAACCCATGGGACTGGATGGGGTTAGGCTGGACTGATGGATCCGTAAATCGAGACTCAATTTCTGTTTAGTTTGATAGATGAAGTGAGCCTAAGGAAATGTCTAGGAATTGAGATGCTTTTTTGGGGGACACATTGGCTGTGCTCAAAGGAGGATACCTCCAACTGAGAGGTACATTGAGAGCTATCAAGATGAGAGCTAGCATTTGGATTTAATCCCTAGATCCATTTCTCCTAGCCAAGCTAGGAGAAACAATGAGGATACCTCCAACTGAGAGGTACATTGAGAGCTATCAAGATGAGAGCTAGCATTTGGATTTAATCCCTAGATCCATTTCTCCTAGCCAAGCTAGATAGGTTGAGAGAAACAATGAGTGCCTAGTGGCATTTGAAACAAATGGGTATGGAAAACCCTTTGTTGGGATGGGCTCTCTGTGGAATTCTTCTTGAAGTAGCGGAATTTTTTCAAAGACATGTCTTCTGGGAATAAAAACCTTTTGAAAGGTGATGGTGCTGGCTTTGGCGGGACTTTGACATCAAAGGCTTTGGCGAAATCCTTCGCCATCCGAACTGCTTCGGCCATGGAAACTGGCTTGGCATTCTTCACCATGATATTCAAAGGTTCGTTCAGTCCCTGAATGAACCTGGCCATTAGCTGTTCTCCATCCAGCGGAGGCGAGTATTTGAGGAGGAGGGCGAATGCTTGGTGATATGCTTCAATAGTTCTACTCCCCTGGGTTAACTCTAAGAATTCGTTCATCTTTGTTTCTAAAAAGCCGAGAGGACAGAACCTCGTCCTTAGGTAAATTTTGAGATCAGTCCAGGTTTGGGTATTTCGGTCGAGACGGTTTATCTCGCAGTGGTTTCTCCATGCCACTCTAGCCGACTCCACTATCTTTAGCCTTGCAAGAGCCATTTTGCTCTTCTCATTATACCCGGTGACATCGAAGTATTCTTTCATTGATTCGATCCACTTCTCCACAGCCTCGCCCAAGTTTTCCCCTTCTCCCTTGAAAGGTCCAGGCTGCGAACTATGAAGAGTTTTACGAACATCCAGGTCGAGCTCTTCTTCATCGAGTTGGGGGTTAACATTTCTACCACGATGACCTCGATCCATGTTCCTATCAATACAAAAATTCTTGTTAAGTCTCTTTATTTATGATTCAATCCGATTTTTGATTCAACTGATTTCGGGGTTCTCTAAATAGGTCGACTCTCCACAGAATCAAGGGATAAAGATACTCATATAGAATGCATTATCAGTTAATAATTCATTCAAAATATTTCATTCATATCTTTAACACAATAATGGTCCATCAGACTGAATTTTTCCATCTGAACAGTCCTCCATGGAGATTTCAATTTTTCAGATTTTTTATTTATCATCCCTTAACTTGATCCACTGATCAAAAGTTAACAGTAGTAATCTGCAAGCATAATCCACTAATCTCATAGTGATTTGCTGTAGTCATTAACGTCATTCCAGTTATGAACATCATCACAGGGACTCGTCCCATTCATCCTCATCATTCATCCTCATTGTGGTTTTGCTCAGTTTATTACATTTCAACTAAATTTCAGGAATCATCATTTTTCAATCAGAATCCAAATCAACTCATCAGTTCACAACTAGAATTTAAAAATCATATCAACCACATTCGAATTCATCATCTGGATAGCATTAATGCTTATAATTTCAAGTCTTAGATTTACTTGTATATACTGCCAGTAAAGAGCTGCAGTTATACCCTCGGTATATACGGGTAGTCACGGTTCTTAGAACTATAAGGTAAATACCATCATGTCTAGGCCTCAAGCAGTCAGGGATTCTATACAATTGCGGTACTTCCATTTGAAGACCCAATTACCAATTTACGAATTTCAGTTTGAATATCAAATTGTATGAATTTTATCACACAATTACAACCTTTTACTCATTTTTCATAAATTTTTGACATATTTAGCTTCTCGGTTGATCCTCATTAGCCAAATAGCTCTGATACCAACTGTAAGATCCCTATCCCCACCGCGTAACAATTTCAGGGGTGCTAGCAGCGGAAGTAGCACTTCTTGCGTGGGGCAGGGTCCCACACTCGGGGCCTCGCCCACGGATATTCGGACAAGAGACTAATCCATCGGTTTTTCCAAAACCGAACCCGGAAAAACTTCCTTTGCCCGGAAAGCACGTGCGATTCCACCAGGATAACTTTTCCCTAACGTAGTCAAAAGCCTTAACTAACTGAACTCCACATCCATACATCCATTTTCACATCCACATTTATACATCCATATCCACATCCACATCCACATTTATACATCCATATCCACATCCACATTCCATATCTACATCCATACATCCACATCCATACCCACATCCATACATCCACATTCACATTCACATCCATACATCCATATCCACATTCCACATTCATACATCCACATCCACATTCACATTCATACATCCACATCCACATCCTCATTCATACATCTACATATCCATTTCCACATCCACATTCATACATCCACATCCACATCCACATTCATACATCTACACATCCGCATCCACATTCACATCCATACATCCATATCCACATTCCACATTCATACATCCATATCCACATTCCACATTCATACATCCACATCCACATTCATACATCCACATCCACATTCACATTCATACATCCACATCCACATCTACATTCATACATCCACATCCACATCCTCATTCATACATCTACACATCCATTTCCACATCCACATTCATACATCCACGTCTAAATCCACATTCATACATCCACATCCACATCCACATCCACATTCATACATCCACGTCTAAATCCACATTCATACATCCACATCCACATCCACATCCACATTCATACATCTACACATCCACATCCACATTCACATCCATACATCCATATCCACATTCCACATTCATACATCCACATCCACACCTACATTCATACATCCACATCCACATTCACATTCATACATCCACATCCACATCTACATTTATACATCCACATCCACATCTACATCTATACATCCATTTCCTTCAACCCACATCATTCACACATCAAACCATATCATCCATACATCTATCTACATTGATCTACATCATTCACATCCTAATTCACAGAACATCACATCCATTCATCCATTTACATTTATCTGATTCATATTACTTCCATCCATCCATTCATAGAATGAAAGAGAATTCTAATTTTTTGATATAAAGATTCTTTACGCATCTAATTAGGCATAAAGACAACTTTAGTAGGGATGACACTTTTATAAAAATCCTTTTATGCATCTATTTATGCATAAATTTGATTTTAAGAAAAATAATACTTTCGAATTAAAAATAAACCTTTTATGCATTTTACTATGCATAAATTCCATTTTAATGAGAATAACACTTTCAAAATAAAAATTAAATCTTTTATGTATCTATCTATGTATAAATTCAATTTCAATGAAAATAATACTTTCGAAATAAAAATAAATCTTTTATGCATCTTTCTATGCATAAATTCAATTTCAATGAAAATAATACTTTCGAAATAAAAATAAATATTTTATGCACCTTTCTATGCATAAAATCAAAATTGATAAGAATAACTCTTTTGGATTAAAACTAAAATTCTTTATGCATCTATTTATGCATAAAATCAAAATTGATGAAAATAACTCTTTTGAACTAAAAATAGATTTCTTTATGCATCTTTCTATGCATAAAATCAAAATTAATGCGAATAACACTTTTGGATTAAAATAATTTCTTTATGCCTCTTTCCATGCATAAATCCAATTTAGTAGGAATTACACTTTTAGAGTAAAAGAATTTCTCTTATGCATCTAATTAATGCATAAAAATCATTTATGATGAAAATCACACTTTTAATATAAAAAATATCTTTTATGCATATGTTTATGCATATAAATCATTTATGATGAAAATCACTCTTTTAATATAAAAGAATTTCTTTTATGCATCTAATTTATGCATAAAAATCATTTATGATGAAAATCATACTTTTAATATAAAAAATATCTTTTATGCATATGTTTATGCATACAAATCATTTATGATGAAAATCACTCTTTTAATATAAAAGAATTTCTTTTATGCATCTAATTTATGCATAAAAATTATTTATGATGAAAATCACACTTTTAATATAAAAATTATCTTTTATGCATATGTTTATGCATACAAATCATTTAATATAGAAATTATCTTGTATGCATATGTTTATGCATACAAATCATTTATGATGAAAATCACTCTTTTAATATAAAAGAATTTCTTTTATGCATCTAATTTATGCATAAAAATCATTTATGATGAAAATCACACTTTTAATATAAAAATTATCTTTTATGCATATGTTTATGCATACAAATCATTTATGATAAAAATCACTCTTTTAATATAAAAGAATTTCTTTTATGCATCTAATTTATGCATAAAAATCATTTATGATGAAAATCACACTTTTAACATAAAAAATATCTTTTATGCATACAAATCATTTATGATGAAAATCACTCTTTTAATATAAAAGAATTTCTTTTATGCATCTAATTTATGCATAAAAATCATTTATGATAAAAATCACACTTTTAATATAAAAAATATCTTTTATGCATATGTTTATGCATACAAATCATTTATGATGAAAATCACTCTTTTAATATAAAAGAATTTCTTTTATGCATCTAATTTATGCATAAAAATCATTTATGATGAAAATCACACATTTAATATAAAAAATATCTTTTATGCATATGTTTATGCATACAAATCATTTATGATGAAAATCACTCTTTTAATATAAAAGAATTTCTTTTATGCATCTAATTTATGCATAAAAATCATTTATGATGAAAATCACACTTTTATAATCAAAATAACAATTTCAATATGTTTCCTTCTATGCATAGAATTTAATTCTAAAGAAAGTAACACTTTTAATAAAATATTTTTAGTATGCATTTTCTTATACCTAGGATGAAAATTAACACTTTAAGAATACATACACGATGGGAATTACTCTTTTTGAATAAAAAAATCAAAACTTATTTTTCACAATTTTAAAAAATTTCACCATAATCTCCTTTGTATGGCTGACCATTTTTTAATTTTTAATTCTCTAAAATTAATTGGAAGTTCACCAAGAGTATTTAAGTCATTCTAATGTAAACATTTTCTACTTATCAAAGCAAAACATTATGAAAAACTTGATTTTATCCATTAATTATCCATCTAGGACAAAGAATGGTTAGATTTACTAAAGAAGAGAGGGGAATGCCTTTTTTCAACGAGGCATAACATCATATTCAATTTAGAGAAGACAAAAATCATTAAAAAAACCATAAAAATTAAGCATACAAGGGAATTTATGTATTTCCTTACTTCCATTCATCAATTAACTTCAATAGCATTAAAAAGCCATTCCAATTAAGCTTCTCAAGCTTCAGAGGGGTTGAGAAGAGAGAAACATTGAGAAATTATGAAAAAAGATCAAAATTCACACTTTACCTTACAAATTGCTTGATTCTTTGATCACGGCAGAGGCTCCCAACCAATCAATTGGTTTGGTATGATGATGGAGCCACCAATGGAGATTGAAGAAGGAGGGAAGCTCCAATTTCTTCAATTTGGAGAGAATTTTAGAGAATAGTAAAAATTATCATTATTTCAGCATAATTCTGGCATAGTATAATTCTCCTATTTTTTTTACAAAGGGCTCAGGTTCTATTTATAGGAGAGGGAGGCTCTAACCAAGACCAACTGATTTCTAGAATTTTCCAGATTCAATTTGGTTAAATTTGGACCAGATTTGGACCGAATTTGGACCTAGTTTGGTTCCTTTTTGATTCGGTTTGATCCAAGAGAGAGGAGAGATAAAAATATCACATTATTTTTGAGTTTAAAACTCATTCAAGCATGTGAAGTAGGCGCCTCCTTGAAGGGACTCCCCTTCCTTACACACGTGTCAAAATGGAATCATTATACCCAAAATATCTCATTTTTTAGTAATACTCATAGTTTTTTACTAATAACCCTTGTACATAGTCAACTCTTCATCTTATGTGAGCATTTACTCATTTTTGGATAAAATTCTTTTATAAATTGGATTTATCTCCTCCCCACACATGGATTGATCTTATTGGCCCATAGGAACCTTAATTTAAAATTTTGAAAAAAATCGTGACCCTCAGTGTAAACTCCTTGTACACCCAATTGTTGAACGGATGAATAGAATTTGATCAATTCCAACTATAGACATCGGTTTTATATTTTTACCTACATTTTTACATTGAAATTTTATATTTTTTGAAGCCATTTTTGCTTGAATTAGGTAGAGCCTTTTGATGTGGTAAAAGCCCTTTGTGTTTGCTTCAAGTCCTTGAAGACATTTTGTTAAAAGATGCCCTAAGAGAAACATGAACAAAGTGTTTTACTACTAACTACATTTTTGCAAGAGAGAGAAAGAAGAAGATAATGGCTAATGTAATTATAATTATGGCTTAATAATGATAGCTAGAGATCATGGCTCTCATACCATGTTGGAATTAAGGTTTGGAGAGAGCCTAATGTGGTAGGTATCACACTTTTTTGTAAAATCCCATGCATCCTTCTAGGTTGTGGGCCACCACAAGCCTGCTTGTAAGATTTTTCTTCCTTTCACTTCACCTCTAAGGTGACCTCCACTATTGCCTTTATGTGCTTCTATCAACACAACTTCCTTTTCATTATCTGGGACACACCTCCTCAGAAGCTAATCAATTCCCATCTTGCATAACTGACCAGCCACCATAGTGTAGCCCATGCTCTTTAGAGTTAATCTTTTCTTTTGATCCCTTGTCATTACCTTCGGGCAAAACACCCTTGCTTAGAAAATTATAATCTCATAGTACCATGCTCCTTCAACCTGATCAGTGTGAGCACATCAACATTGGTTGGATGATCTTGGACCCCATCAATAGCTTTTTGAATAGAATAGATTTGACCTAGTGCCTCCCTTTTAATAGTGTTGTAATTTCTTTCAACTCTTGAGAGAATCTTTCTTGCATATCATTGGCCTATAGCAGCCTTCTTTTGACTTTTGCCATCAGTACACTACCATCAGATGCATCCACAAAAACATGGAAAGGTATGGTCCAATCAAGCCACTAAGATTGGGACTAATGTAAGCATTTTCTTCAACCACCATTGAAAAGCTTCCTCACATTGCTCTATCCATGAAAAAGAAACATCTATCTTTGTCAGCACATACAATGGATATTAAGCAACATGAGCCAAGTATCTCAAGAACTTGTTATGCTATTTAATCTTTTTAAGAAATCTTTCTAGGTCCAAGTTAAGAGTGCTAAGCACTTCAATTTTCTTTGGGTCATTTTCCAATCCATCTTGTGACGTGTAATGATCCATTTGCAATTAGAAAGGCACATTTGGATTTAACTTCAGTCTTGTCTATCTGCATGTCTATCTGCATCCTTCCAAACACAACAGTATAGCTATTAAAGATTTGTTTAAGATACTCACTCCTTTTCCCAAAGACACTAAAGTAATCTACAAAAGATTTCAGTCATATAAGATTTCCTAGACCATCCTTTGAACTGTAGCCAACGCATTTTTTAGGCCAAAAATAATGACATTAGATGGAAAGACACTCCACTCTATGATGAATGTTATTTTCTCCTTGTCTTCAAGTGCCATTTTGACTTGAATGTATAGCTCATGACCTGCCATTACATCAAGCATAGAATTTGTAAAGGGCAAGGGAAATGGGTCAAAGATGGGTAGCATTTAGTTTTGTATGCATACTTTTAGCTTGTCATTCTTCTTAGGTACAATGACTATGGGTGAGATCTAGTTAGCTTTTCAATTGGATAGATAAAACCCAAATTCAGCAACTCATTGGTTTCTTCTTTGACTTGCTTAGCATAATTGGGATTCATCATGTACCTTTTCTATCAGATATAGGGATAGAATCCTCTTTCAAGTTGATCATATGCTACCTTAAATAGAGGCAGTACCCTCAATATCAATGTAGCTCCAAGAAAGCACATCTTTGCATTTTTGCTAGCTACTCTATTAACTGATTTTTGGATGGCTAGTCATGATGATGGTGGTGTCCTTCTCCTCCCAATTTTGCTTAGCCTTGCCATGTATGAGCCATGGTTTTTCGAGCAACATGGGTTATGCATTTACATCATTGGGCATTATCATAACCACCAAATTAACTTGTGTTTGACATCTTGCTCTCTTTATTACTTTGCCTCTGATTACTCCAAGAGGGCTTACTCATCTTCTTTGATATGCCATTCTCATGTTGAATGAAGTCAGAATCTAGTTATTGAGACCTAGATGCTTGGTAACTTTTTTTGAACTAATATTCACTCTAGATCCACCATCCAACAACGTATTAGACACTTTCTACCCTCTAATTACAATGTGACCTTAGGCACTCAGGTGTCTATGTCAGGCACCTTCTCCATAATGATTGTCTAATAATCTCACTAGTAGTTCTCTACAACAACAGTCTCACTGACTATTGTTGACCGTCTACAACATCCTACTAAGCAATAAATCCCTTTAGAAGTTGGGCATAAGAGATAATAATTGATCTAACGTGATTTAGCTTCATGTTCTTTAGGTCATAGGATTCTTTCCAAATCATCTAGCTAAAAGGCATCCTCATGATCTATGTCAGGTGCATTACTTACCTAATGTTTTTATTTCTTATGATGGATGTTTCTTCTGTCAACTACTGCTAGCTCATAATTTAGCTGACACATCCATTTGACTGGAGAACTTATCTTGCTTCATGCACATTTTTTCTGTAAGACAAATCTTCTTGGCCTTTTTCCCTATAGCACTTCTTGGTCTCACATTTGACTAGAGGACTTATCTTTCTTCTTGCGCATATTTTCTGTAAGACAAATATTCTTTGACTTTTTGGGTAGCACTTCCTAGTCTCACATTCTTCCACTACTTTTCCTAGATGGGTTGTTTCTTTTATCACTTTTGGTGAAAATCGCAGAGCTACTTGGTTGACACATCCGTTTGACTAAAGGACTTATCTTGCTTCCTAGCACATCTTCTCTATAGGGTTGACCTTCTTGGCCTTCAGTTGGCACTTGGTCACATTCAGTCACTACTTTTCCTTTCTATCATTGCGCTTTTTGCAACACTTTACGCTAACTCTTTTGAAGTCAGTCTCCCCGCCCTAAGCAGTTGTCTTGGACTAGATGCTCTGAGTTTTATGGGCCTAACCTTGTGCTTCCTGCACCATCTAGTTCACTTGCTCTATAACTATTTTCTACTCCTCTCCCAATTGATTGGATTCTTGGGCTACACATATTTTCAACTTTGGATGGCTCTTTTTGGCCTACTCCCTTCCTCATTGACTTGGTTACTACTATAGGGTATGTGGGGGTATGTGGCTCTTGCCTCTTTTCCTAAATCTCTTCAATCCACACCACATTCATGGTTGGATCGTGTGCACTTAAACCTTCAGTTATCATGTTTTATATGTCCTATAGATGCTTTAAGAGTAGCTATGACAACTCAATCCTTTTATGATGACCTGGAAATCTACATTAGTAGCATGTATACATCCTTGATCCATACGAGCTTTCCTATCCTTTGCTCTACATATGGCTTGTGATGACACACATTATTGACTTCAAGAACAATATTTATATTTCTTCCATTATATTTGTAGTTGTTTGTTGTGTGAGTAAAAGTCTTGCACATATAGCACAAGTGGGTAGCATCTTGCATTTAGTCATGTAATGCCCTTCATGATTGCACTATAAGCAAATCACTCCCTTCTGATATTCAAACTCATTAGAGGCTTTAGGGGTCTTGGTGCTTCCACCGGCTAGCTTCCCCTTTGTCTCTGTGTGTGACTCCTCATCAGACTCTTCTTACTATGACTCGTCCTCTTTGTTTAGATTCTTCATTATCTGACTCGTCCTCTTTGTTTAGATTCTTCATTATCTGACTCATCCTCTTTGTTTAGATTCTTCATTATCTGACTCCTTTATTGCCTTTTTTATCTTCTTATTTTTTTCAGCACTTAAATTCTTTTCTGCTCTTTTTGCTACATTGACCAATTCAACAAAGCCCTTGTTTTGCACGTCAATTGAAGCAATAAACTGCTAACTTCAATCTACTATGTCCAGCCATTTTGTGAACCATTCTCTCCCATCAACTAATATGAATATCTGTTGTTGTGGCAGCACCAAATGTATTCTTGAGAGATCTAAACTTGATAGCATATGCAATAAAATCCATGCATTTTTGTGTCATGGAACTCATCTGATCAATTAGCTGACCTATGGTCTTCACCTTTATGAATCTTTTTCAAAAAATGCAATCCTTAGGTGCTCCCAGTTTCCAAATAAACATCCCCAAACTGTGAGTACCTATGTGAGAATATGACCAAAGGTTGTGGAAAACTTCTCTCTTTTCTTTTAATGAGAGTTTTTTCCTATGATGCCCATAGCTCTCCATGCATTGTCAAAATTCATGACATACACATCATGATATTTAGTCTTCTTGCCCTTGGACCTTGGGAAGTTTTCCCTCTTGGTGGTTTTGCCACCATTAGCTCTTCTAGCTCTCTCTCATCATCAAAGGCTTGGTCTTACTGCTACCCTTCTTAAACTTGAGCAGCACATAACTGATTCTACCAGTTGTCCCCCAGATTTTTACCTTTTCTTACCCTTCAGTTCACGGACTCTGCTATGTTAATGACTCTTGAACAACTTGTATTTTTTGTGATTCTTCATTGCCTCATCCAATTCTTTCCTTGTTTATTATTGAGTGCTTTTGTTTAGGTACTCCCTAGTAGGATCACCAAAAGTAATGGGGGTCAACATACTAAGAAGAAAATTGGGCTACATGAGTCACCATATGATTAGCAATCAGACATTACAAACATAAAATAGAAGAGATTGAGAATTAGATTAGTTTTCAATGTATATTATTGATCATAGCATGCTCATGCACAAGATATGTAGTACAAGGTGATTACAGTCTAGCCACTATATGTAGAATACTTTAAGCTTTAATCTCTACTCACTATTGCATGAGCTCTCTCTATCTTTCTCTACTCTCTACCCACTATACATCCCTCTATCCAAAAACGTTTAAGTCAGTTGGGCATACCCATCTTGCTGACAATTATAAGATCAAGATTATAAAAATACAAACACATATTCTATTATAACAATTGACTGGTTGTACACATGTGCATGATAAAGATCTACAGTTGACAACTCGCAACCAAAATCCTAGTCAACACACACACGTGTGCACTTGTAAACATAGACACACACGATCAATAAGGGTTTTTATATCATTTATAAATTTACTAGTAATTTTTGGATCTCTCTCTCTCTCTCTCTCTCTCTCATATTGAGGGCCAAATACCTTGACATATACATGTCACATGCCATGCTGATTGTAGTGGGCCAATTTGCAGGTGTCATCATACTACCTATGGATAGAGATAGAGAGACCCATGCAAATACCTCCTGAGGAGAGAGAAGTTGAGTCAGAGGAGCACTATATGCTAGAGAGGGAGGTTGAGTTAGAGGAGCACTCTATGCCAGAGAGGGAGGTTGAGTAAGAGGAGCACTTCATATGTAGGTGCACCATATAGTTGAGATTCGATGGAGGTTCCATTGTCTCTTCACAATGGGGTGTGGACCCGTCGTATCCAAGATCATGGATTACCTAGATCAGTGGTGCCTAGACCTTTTTCTACTAGAGCTTCATCACCACAGAGATGCACTGATTTGGGAGTCCCTGGCCCCAAGCAACCATCACTTAGTTCTTTTGACCCACGAGAGGATGCCACACTAGCAATGGATAACATACCCATACCCTCATCGAGCCACACATCCTCAAGTACCCAACCTCCCACTAGAGCCCACTATAGTTTGACTCTAGATTGGGACATGGCACTATAGCGAGCTTGACATCTAAGACTCTTGGACCTCACTAGCAAACATAGACATAAGCCCAAACTTGAGATCTTGGAAAAGCACAGAGCCACCTTCCCATACTCAATGAATCTACAAAGCCTTCTACAAGCCCCCATGCTTGATATCCTTGATGGCCCCCTCCTCCTATCGAGGGGTAAGCTCCATAGGCTACATGATGGTGATGGTCCCATTTTGTATCATATGGAACGGATTTGAAATTTCTAGCTCATAGCTCTCGTCTTTATTTTCTTTTGTAAGATAATGAGACTACATGGATACTATTGTATCAATTTTGGTCTCATAGATCCATTTTGATGGCCCCCTCCTCCTACTAAGGGTTAGCGTAGGCTACATGATGGCTATGGTCCCCTTTTGTATCATATGGAATAGATTTGACATTCCTAACTCATAGCTCTAGTCTTTATTTTCCTTTGTACGATAATGAGACTACATGGACACTATTGTATCAATTTTGGTCTCATAGATCCATTGGGTCCTTTGAGATGTTTAATCTCTCTCTCTCTCTCTCTCTCTCTCTCTCTCTCTCTCTCTCTCTCTCTCTCTCTCTCTCTCTCTCTCTCTCTCTCTCTCTCTCTCTCTCTCTCTCTCTCGTTTCCCCCGCACCTCTCGTTTTTGCATGTGCGCATCACTCCCATTTGCTTTGCGCTCTGTTTGCCCCCGCGCCTCCCGTTTTTGTCTGTGCCTACCATTGCCATCTACTCTACACTTTGTCCTCCCCGCGCCTCCCGTTTTTGCATGTGCCTGCCATGTGCTCTGTCCGCCACACCTCCCATTTTTGTGGCCACCCTCTATTCTCTCTACCCCCCTAATCAGGCCCTCAATAATGTAGAATGTCCCTACCCTAGACAAATGGTTAAACCCTCAACCAAAATCCACTCCCACCCTTACCCCATCGCACATCGGCGTCTTCTCCCGTGTCCTTGACCATAGCTTGGGCTCGGTGATTGTGACAATGGTGCTCCCTCTTGAAGACAGAGTGAACAAGACTGAAGAACAGGCTCAGAAGACTCTTTCAGACCAAAAGAAGCTGATAGATAGGACATTGAACCAGCATCAAAAGGAGATTCATACTGATAGGATTGAGATCAATGGCAAAGACAACCGGGTAGAGGAAATGTACAAACAGCTGTGCAAGATGAGATGCGACAAAGATGAAAGCTTGTAAGGATGCATACCTAGTTGCATGCATGGAGAAATGTAATGAAGTGTGCAAGGAAGAGAGTATGGCAAAGAGGAAGGAGAGCTACCCACACAAGAAGCCCTTGCTATAGAGATTTCCCAATTGTTACGAGACACCAATGCCAAACTTGAGGGCGGAACTAGAGAAGGCTATGAAGGCAATCACAGTAGAGATTCAAGAGGCCAAATCAAGATTTTGGGAGGATCATGCAAGCCTCCAAAAAGACATGGAGGCAACCAAAGAAGAGGTTGGAGAAACCTCCAAATGGTTTGAGGTTGTGAAAAAGCAAAAAAAAAGTCCACACCCCAAATGCAACATCCATCATGGACGGCCACGCTTGAAGAAGAGAAGCGTCACCAATCTAGGGCTCTACATGTGCGAGTAACAGGCTTGCAAGTGGGAAACTCACCAAAAGAGGACGGTGGTGAGACTTGATGCAAACATATGGGCCTCACTGACACCCCTGGTTGTAGATGCTTGGTGAGCCGGGAAGGACTTGACGAGGGAGAGGCCTCTCCTCCTCAAGTTCAAAGCTACAGAGTCCCGTTTGGCTTTCTTGAAGAAGAGGTCCACAACCACCAAAATATACCTTGGAGATGACCTCACCCCCTACAAGTGGAACACAGGAAAGTTGGGATGGTTCAGGTTATGGAAGCCGGCAAGGCAGAAAAATGGGCCGTTTATCGCGATGAACGAGTCATCATCACGGATAAATTCCCCACATGACGGTGCGGGGTCTATGAGACCATATGCATTGAGGATAAGAGTATGGAATTGCAAAAATGGACTCTATGGTCAGACATAGGAGGCTTACACAGATAGGCATATTTCTTGTACTACACAGAAATGCATCAAAGCCCTAAGAGAGGGCTACCCAAAGTGGAGGGTTACACATGGGAGTCAGTTTTTAGAGGATGAACACGTGCCATTGGGCGAGGTGCGTGGCTCAGGAGGAGTTGCATGCTTGTTTCACTCTCATTTCAGAGGCATGCTCACAATGGTTATACATAATAAGGAGGCTCGCTTTATGTGGATGCAATTAGCCAGGCCTGGCTTGAGAGTGATGCATATTGCAGTATGCTACTTCCCACCAGAGAAATCATAATATGCATGCAGGTTGATAGAGAAAGGGGAGACTCCATATGCGCCATTATTTGTAGACATTGCATAGTTCTCCCAACAAGGAGAGGTCCTCCTATTAGGAGACTTTAATGCATGGAAAAAGGGGGAACAAGTGCAGACATGTGACTTCCAGGGAGATGCCATCATGTTGTCAGAAATTGACTTGGCTGAGATGGGCCTCCAGAGGGACAACCAGGACATGGGGAATGCAACACCATATGGTAGACACTTCTTGGAGATGGGGGCTATGCATGAGATGGTTATATATAATGGGCTATGCATGTGCTGGTTATATATAATGGGTTGTCTAGATGACCACATTCAAACATCCTTACATCTTTTCCACATGGGGGAGGCACTAGTATGGTGGATTACCTCATGGGGTCTCCAGCTCTTATACCACACATCCCAGACTTCACCATCCCTCCTCCCCCCATACTAGCTGACCACACGTTACTTTCTGACCACACGTTACTTTCTGACCATACTAGCTGACCACACGTTACTTTCTTTCACGATCTCATGCCCCACATTACCACCCACACCTACACCCCCTGCCACCACCTTCACCCGGGTTCATTTCCATCATGATCTTGACCACATCTATGAGGACCACGTCTCCCACCACATTTCATATCTTGACTTATCCCTCCCTATCTCCACCATTACATCCCAGTTGATCCATGACTCCACCCATGCCAACTTCCCCTACACCACATGCTCCACAGCAAGTTTTCCAGTGGGATCCCAACCCCAGAATGGATGGTATGATGAAGAGTGCAAAACCACCAGGCTTTGCCTCTTACGCGAGAGGGAACATGGGTTGATTTTAGCACATAAAATGTAATGCATCTTCCATACACTCACTCGCTGAAAGAAACGGGAATTTCTTGCTAGATGAGAACAAGAGTTATACCAGCTCTTTTTGAGAGAGGACAACTCGAAAGCTTGCACATTCTTGAAGAAAAAGAAGCACCTACACCTATCACAAATCCTAACCTTTGGGAAGCCTATGCATGACAGTTGTATGATGTGCCATACCAACCTATACCGCAAATGTCACACATCCCTCTCGGCCTATATCATCTTATCTCTTTAATTCCCCCACCAATGTCACTAGGGCTCTTAAAAAGCTACATACTGGGAGAGCAAAAGATCATGAGGATCTGCGCATGAAACATTTTGCCCACAGGCACCACGTATTGGCTCCCATTCTTGCCAGTCTTTTTAACAGAGCACTCTGTGAAGGCTTCCCACCCTCCTAGACTACCAACACCATTGTCCCCATCCACAAAGCAGGAGACCCCATGGACCCAGGTAACTACAAGACTATCATGATTGGTCACACAATACTAGAGGACATGATGAGCTCTAAAGCCGAGGCTACCATTGCAATCAATTTCTTCTACACCCACCATCCTTCGGCTGCCGGCTGCCTTGCCCTAGATGACAACGATGATGGCACAGATGGGCAAGGCAGCTTGCCACCTCCAAACCCACAAGCCCACCACCCCCTCCGCCACCATATGGCCCCTCATCTACATCTCCTCACACACAACCCCCACCTCCACCACCCCCCTTAAGCACCTCCACTCTTCCACTTTTTGGTGTCCCAACTTCTTCTCCCCCCCTTCACTTTCCCACTTCACCCCCATCACCCACACCCCCCTTGCCACCTTCACTATCCCTCAACTTAAGAATGCACTCAGCATTCAGGGATATCCCCTCCACCTCCGCTAGACCCCCACCTTTTCTCGACGCAACCCTCACCACTCGACCTTCATCACATCGACACCCCCTCCACACTCGTCTCGCCGACTCTACCACCCACCAATCCACCACTCGAAGAAGGGGAGATCCTGCCACCACCACCATCCGAGCGCGCGATGAAGTTGATTCTCTACCAAACCCTTTAAATTGGAGCGATCCCCTGGACCACACGAAGTTCAAGCAGGTCATCGCCATCCTGCTTGGTCAATAGCTCCAACATCACCCCATCACCCGCATCACCAACCGCCTTGATCTCCATGTCCTCCGCCCATACCTTGATGCCAAGCACACGACATGGTGATGTGATCACCCACCTAGAACCCACGGACAGATACCACCAGCCACCCACCGCCGGTGCTCGTCCCATCACCTTCGATCTCATGGGCAAGCAACCGGCCTGCTCCTGCTGGCGACAGTCCTTCCTCAGCAAACCCTTTATCTGGGAGGTCTATTGCAACGCGTCACGTGCACTGAGGATTACCCCAGATTATCTCCCCATTCGTGACAGTGGGCCTAGAAGACGATCCACAACGAACAACAAAAGAACTCGAAGTTGCAATTCAACTTCCCCTCTTGGTTTGCACCCCTGTCGTCTCGCAAAATACATGTACAAAAGAATCCATGGTCCAGTGCTTCAACAATTTCATCTATCGTTTACGACTAGGTCCCTGACCTAGCGGGGCGGTGATTGCCACCATCCGCTTCTTCAACCTTAACATCACTTTGCTAGAGTCCTCCCCTCCATGGGACCATTACTTCGAGGGAGCCCAAGGCCTCGCCTTCAACATCAACAAAGGGCCCACACTTGTAAGATTCCTCCCTCCAGCTTTTGAGGTGTACATGTGTAAGAACCTCCCCTTTTGATCTTATAATTATTCCCCTCTTGAAATAAAAGAAAGATCATGTTTTACCTTGTTTTGGCCTAGAGAGAGAAAATGGATGAGATCTGATGAGGATAAATTGAGGAAAGATGTGATGAGATGAAAATGATGTGATTGGATGAGAATAGGAATACTTATGAAATGGTTGTGGAATTAATTAATGTGGTTTGATGTGGAGCAATGTGAAAAGACGAGAGTTCGTTATAGAAACTGTATTTTTGAACTATTTTTAAATGATTGTTTTATGTCAAGAATGCTAGAGAAGCATTTTGACCGTCTTGTGAATGAGGTTGTGGAGACCCAGTCTGATAAAGTTGCAACAGACAAAGAGTCATTGGAGGATGTCTCGTGTAGCAAGGTCGCCGAGGTCTTGACCAACCTCGGTTCGATTAAAATGGTGAGCTTTCGGTACGGTGGATGAGGGGCCAAGGAAGCGGCCTATGAGTGAAGCGCTAGGTCACCTGCGAAGGATCCTAGAGGGTGCTGACCATACGGTGCTCAGGCTCTGGGTCACCGATGATACCCACACGTGCGTCGTGGAAGATATTGGAACAAGGAGTAAGAGTTGTTTTCTGAATTCGGGCATGGATCTGGTTGATTGACCTTGCTGGTCCTCAACGGATGAGTCCATGGCTCTTTTATATGGATCCGTTGGTTGATCTTGCTGATCTTCAACGGAGATTCCATTTTTGATATGTGAATATATTACCGGTTACTATGAGCTAGGAACTATCGAAAAGACCCCTGAGTGGATAGGTGGTGAGCGTTCTGGTTGCCAATAATGCCATAGGTACATCGATGAAGGAATGATTGGAAATAAGGATTCAACTGGAGATTTTGAGGATTATGATCAGTGACACAATGGTTTCATTAAAAGATTATTTTTTAAAGATAGCTGATTCTGTGAAAAAAGACAATTTCATATTGGGTGTGTAAGTGGTGTGACTAGGTTTTAGTTTGCATAAATATCCAGCTAGGGGGCCTAGGAACTCTTTTCCCTGGTACCCGGGACAAAACCTAACCAAATTCTTAATTGGATCCCATCACTACAATGGTTGGGCAGTTGGCTAACCACGGGACTGGATGGGGTTAGGCTGGACTGATGGATCCCTAAATTGAGACTCAATTCTGCTACGGTACAATAGATGAAGTAAATCTCGGACAAAAATTGTTCTATGGAAAAGAATCAACGGCTGTGCCTCTCAATGAGGAAAAAAGAGTTGGTCTCTATGATCCAAGTGCAATCTTTTTCCTGATCTGACTATGGGACTTACGGGTTTGGTCAGATCAGTTCAGTTAGTTAAGGCTTTTGACTACGTTAGAGAAAAATTTATCTTGGAGGAATCACCCGTGCTTTCCAGGTAAGGGAAGTTTTTCCGGGTTCTTCGGTTCTGGAAGAACCAATGGATTAATCTCTTGTTCGGATATCCGTGTGGACGAGGCCCCGAGTGTGGGACCCTGCCCGTGGTAAGAAGTGCTACTTCCGTTGCTAGCACTCTTGAATTCGTTGCGCAGTGGGGACAAGGATCTTATAGCTGGTATCAGAGCAAATTGGCTAATGAGGATCAACCGAGAAGCCAAAAATTTCAAAAATTTATGAAGAAGCAGTAAAAGATTGTAATTGCATGATAAAATTCATACAAATTGTTATTCAAATTGAAATTCATAAATTAGTAATTGGGTCTTCAAAAGGAAGTACCGCAATTGCATGGAATCCCTGACTTGCTTGAGGCCTAGACATGATGGTATTTACCTTATAATTCCAAGGATCATGACTACCCGTATATACCGAGGGTATAACTGTAGCTCTTTACTGGCAGTATATACGAGTAAATCTAAGACTTGAAATTATAAGCATAAATGCTATCCAGATGATGAATTCAAATGTGGTTGATATGATTTTTAAATTCTGGCTGAGAACTAATGAGTTGATTTGGATTCTGATTGAAAAATAATGATTCCTGAATTTTGATTGAAATGTAATAAGCTGAGCAAAACCATAATGAGGATGAATGGGATGAGTCCCTGTGATGATGTTCATAACTGGAATGACGTTAATGACTTCAACAAATCACTATGAGATTAGTGGATTGTGCTGACAGATTACTGTTGTCAACACTTGACCCAGTAGATCAAGTTAAGGGATGTCAAATTAAAAATCTGTATAATTGAAAATTCACATGGAGGACTGTTAAGATAAAAAGTTCGGTCTAATGGACCATTATTATGATAAGGATTTAAATATTATAATATGAGTGAATTGTTATCTAATGATGAGTTCTATATAAGGGATCTTTATCCCAGGATTCTGTTGGGTTCACCAGACTATAAGGAACCCCAGAATCAGTTGGATCTTAAGGAAAAGAGTCATCCTCTAATTTTGCGAGATGAGGACATCTTGCGTTTTTTAAGTGGGGTAGGATGTAAGATTCCTCCCTCCAGCTTTTGAGGTGTACAGGTGTAAGAACCTCCCCTTCTGATCTTATAATTATTCCCCTCTCTGAAATAAAAGAAAGATCCTGTTTTACCCTATTTTGGCCTAGAGACAGAAAATGTCTAGAGGGAGGTAATTCAAAATTGAGATATTTTTGGATATAAAAATCCTCCTAGTGTTTGAAATGATTTTCCCTGAAACAGAAATTCAAAAAGAACTTTCCAATGTGCAATTGAAATTAATTGAAAATAGGTAAAAAGGACCTTATCCTGAGTATGGACCAATAAGATTAATCCAAATGTAGGGAGGAGATAAATTGAAGAATAAAAGAAAATCCCCCAAAAATGAGTAAATACGCACATAAGATGAAGAGTTGACTAAGGACAAGGTTTATTAGTTAAAAAAGAAAAGATATTTAGAGGAAATGATGCATTTTTAACACCTCAGTGTGGGGAATTCCCCTCATGAAGGAGGTGCCTATTTCACATGTGTGGATGAGTTTTAAACTCACAAATAATGAGATATTTTCATCTCTCCTCTCTCCTGTTTCAATTAGATCCAAAAAGTAAGCTAAACTGACCTAAAAATGGTCAAAAAGTGACCAAACTGATGTAGAAAATTTTAAAATCAGTTGCTTGGTTAGAGGCTCACTTTTTCCTATAAATAGAAGCCTCCCCCTTTGTAAAATCTTAATGTTATTTATGCAATGTTACTCTGCTTCTGCCCTGAGCCATTTAACATTGAATTTCTTGATAATTCAATTGTTTTTTGGCCTAATCCTCTCCAAGTGAATTATGTGGCTACTCTTGCTGCAAACAAGAGTAGAACCCCCAATCCCTCAAGCCAAAGGAAAGCTTACAAGCTCCATGTAAGCTTAATTCTTACTTATTGTGAATTTTTAAATGTATGGTTTCTCAAATTTTATGCTTTGTAAATGTTGAATTAAAATCTGATGCTATGCCTTGATGGAAAGGCCACCCCCTTCTCTTCTTTACAATTCAGCCCTTCTCAATCCTAGAGATAGGATGACAAGAGGTTATTGATAAAGGAACCCTTCGGTTTCACCTGCTCCTCTTGTTTAGTTGTGAAACCTGCTCTTGTTTAGTTGTCATAGCATCTCTATACAATGAGAATACCTCTAACCTTGTAAAATTGTCAGATAAGTTAAACCTTCCTTTTGTCGGCATACATTCTGCATGATACTAAAAATAACAATGAAGCCATGCTAAAGAATTTTGCCCCGTTGGAGCTATGGATAATAAATAATCTAACGGCTTCAATCTGCCTCATTTTTTAGTCCTGGACTTCACCCTCTCAAGCCATACATTTCCAAGACTGAAGCCATACATTTCCAAGACTCAAAGCAACCTTAAAAGCTGTCCCACATACCAAGTCAAAGCCAAGGCTATAGCCAAAAGAATAGTAATGTCAATTGAAGATCATTTTGGGAGTTGCTTGTGATAGTCTACCATTATTAGGTATTCCATATGTGTGACTTCCTTGTGTTTGTCTCTTTTTTTTAATTTCTTCTTCTTCTTCTTTGTTTTTGTCTTTTTCTTTTCTTTTCTTTTCTTTTCTCCTCTTTTTTTTTTTGCTACCACCTGGCGGGCAACAGGTTCTTGTGTGTACTCTCCTTTTTGAGAGAATAGGTTCTTAAGTCTACCGCATAGCTTCTGCACTCATGTTTCTCATCCAGAGGGGTAAAAAAACATTGTGAGTTTATCTTTGATGTGCTCATAAGTCTTCGTTTGCAAAACATTGTGAGTTTATCTTTGATGTGCTCATAAGTTTATCTTTGATGTGCTCATAAGTCTCCGTTTGTTACAAATGTGGGAATTGATTCTTGAATTTGTGGTTTTAGTGTTATGGAGGTAGTAGGCACAGATATTGGTTGGTTGCCATTGGGTTTGAATGAATGCACAAGCTCTTGCGTAGGTGGTGCTAAATGCATGAGAGGGGTTGAGTGGTTTGCTTGGTGTTTGGTTGGACCTCCATTCTTGTCGAATCTTAGGTGAAGCTATTAGGGTTGAAGTCAGTGGTGAGGCTGCCATCACTTTGTTCAATTTTGGCAACCATATGAAAAAATTACCATCATAATACCTTTGTTGTTGTTGAAGCACGTGCACAGGTACCCATCTTTGATGAACATTATGAATTGGTGGTTGATATTTTTGGTGCTTAGGTTTCTTTCTTTGTGCAGGCTTAGGGGACTTTTGATGCACTTGGGAATCCAAGATTTGGTATTTCCTTGGTAGTACCCTTATGCTTACAGTAATCTCTTTGGTACCCATACTTGTTAAGTTGATGAACTCGCATAGGCTTTTGTGGACGGTGTTGTGGAGTACTCTTATTCTTCCTTGGCCTCTGAGTGCTGCATTGAGAAAGAGGCTTTGATGATCAAGGCACCCAAATTGGATTGGTGCCTTTGTAGTAGCCTTGAGCTACAAGTAATTTCTTTTCCACCCACATTTTGATACCATTAAGATATCTTGATCTTGGCTATCTTGGTGGAGTTTTCTTTGTGGATGAAGTGGAAGGTTTTAGGCCCTCCTTGACATTGGTTGGCACTGAGGTTACGGGTTTGAGACTCATGGGTGTTGTTGACGATGATGCTGGAGTCTCTTGTAGAGTGGATGTTGATGATGAGGCATTTGAGCATGTATTCGTCTCCTTTGGTGAGGTTGGTCGATGAAGAGGCGTTGGCTCTGGTGCTTTTCCCTTGAGTTCCTTGTTAGATGGTTATGCTTGGGAAACTTCTTTAGGAATAGATATGGATTGCGAGGTTGTGGCATTGGACCTTGTTGGTGAGGATGGAGTTGAGGCAATAGATGCTTTATCAGAGTCGATCATTGATGCAGATGGTAGGTCATTGTGTAGAGGGGCTTCCGTGGAAGAGGCTTGTAACTTTTTGCGTTTATAGAAATCCATTTTTAGGGTTGAATCCTCTTCGTGGCAGTATGGTATTGTCAACTTTGTGTTGTTGACCATCATGACCCTATCGCTAGCAAAGCATAGTGGTACTTGGCAATAATAGTCCATTTATGACCCAAGATCAAATCTGCTTCCAACACATACTCAACCACAAAAAACTTACAAGGGAGTTAGTTTCGATATACATTGTATGTTCAAAGTACCCCAAACATGGAATGTTCAAGTCTTGCGTGAATGGAATTCTTTCAAGATGAGCCGTAAGTGTTGTAGTTGACCTAACAATTCCCATAACTGGAGGGTCATCAGATTCTTCTCTCTTGTTGGATAAATCTATGCTTGAATTGTGGTGAGTCTAGTGGAAAGTTCTAATTCAACCATAATTCTTGGGATATTCTCAGTAAGATATGTTGGAAGTTCCAACTCCTCCAAGGTCTCTTCATCCCATAAATAGCAATTTCACAATGCCTGCATGAGTGTTCAAGGTGACTGTTTGCATGGATTCATCAATTGAATACAATGAGTCGCTTACCCAAGTTCCACCCAGGATGACATCATACTCAAGAGGATTTGGGGTAACATGGAATATAAATTCCACATTTCCATCGATTGTTTGAGTAGCATAGCTAAAGTAACTTGGAACTTCAATGTTTTGTCCATTGGCACCTCTTGCAAGACCATTATATTTAGGGATGATTTTAGATTGTCCTAATGACACCCAAGTGTCTATTGTCATGATGTTATGACTAGCTTGAGGGATAATCAACATGCATTTGCACTTAAGATCATTGCCTGTAGGGAAATCCAACCATTGCTGTCCTGCCTTTCTTTTTCTGGGGCTTCTGCTCTTTGGAATCCGACTCCTGACTGGACCATTGTGCTCTTATGACTCTCTCTTGAACATACCTAACCGCAATATTTGCGCACTCCCTTTTCTTGGTTTATTCTAACTAGCTTCACTCTTTGACTAACTGTGCAAGACTGACCTAGGAGTAACCTCTATTTTCTCTCCCCTACCTAGCGTACCAGTTTCAAGCAAGATTGCCAAAAGTGTCAGTGTTTGGTCAGGACCCAGCACTTATGTGGTTCCAGACCACCTAGTTGGCTCCGGAGGAGACGTGACTAATGTAGCTGTGCCCACCAATGAAATAAGCCAACAAGTGAATGTTGAGCTATTGTCTACCTAAGTGCGGGGAGATAGAGCATGAATGCAAGTAGGTTAGTTCCTATGGCCATCCAAATTCCAGACAAACTATCACATCTAGACATGAATGACTTAACACAAGATTGAACATGACATAGATAGAGATGAATAGATAGAAAGCAGCAGTGAGACAAGGTCCAATCCATTCTTGAATACTATAGTATAATGCCTTAGAAGAACTCTGCCTGTGAATTGCTCTCTCAACTCTCCTATGTCCCTAATTGGTACTGTTCCTCTCCTCAAAGCCTAAGTAGACTCGACATGTGTATCCCTATCCAAGTAGTGATGCGCCCTCTTCTACTGTCTCAGCTAGGTAGACCCGATCCACTCTCACTCATCTATCCCCATCCCCCTTTTTCCATTATAACCATGATGTTAATCCCATTTTGGATTAACAAATATGCTTCTCCATTTGAGGACATTAATAAGTGTTAAGTAAAGGCACTATAAAGGTTATACATTATGAGATACTGGCCAGCCAAGGCTTTAGTTTAGTAAGTTTTTGGCGCCCAAGTATAAATAAGGGCCAGTTGTATAAAAGGAATTTTCTCATAATGGAAACACAAAATCCCCCTTTGTGCTATGAGAGCTCTTGCTTTGTGTTGTGTGTGTGTGTGTGTGTGTGTGTTTGTGTGTGTGTGTGTGTGTGTGTGTGTGTGTGTGAGAGAGAGAGAGAGAGAGAGAGAGAGAGAGAGAGAGAGAGAGAACTCTAGTGCATGTTTCTCTTCTATGCATGTGTGTGGAAGAGTGAGAGGAAGATTGCCTTACATTGTGGTGTGAGCAACTCTGGTGATAGCGTGGAGGTGGAGATTGGAGGAGTGGAGCTTTCAAAAACGAGCTTGGAGAGCCTTAAGCGATGTGAGCTCAAAGCATTGGTAAGTACCCAACGATAGTTATTATCTATTGCTTCTTCCAACCATGGATATCTGGAGTTACCTCTTGGGAGGTGCGGTAGCCCATAACATTTTTGGCACTACTACTGAGGAAACAACCATTGTTTCTTCCATCCTCTTAGAGCTCCAGCTCCCAATTATGCAAGATTCACTATTGTCTTTGTATTATGAAGGTGCATTGTGAAAAATTGTGTAGATAAGGTTTGTGTGGAAGGAAAGAAATTAGAGTAGATGAGGAAAATTGTGGATTTGGAAGTGTGGGTGAGGACTTTATATTACCTAGAGGAAAGCTACACTAGGATTTCCTTTCAATTTTATTGTTTTTGTACCAATTTCACTACCGTGAGCTAGCAGTGGGTGACACACTTTATTGTATTTTTTTAAATCACAAAAACTATAAAAACAAGGAGCCATTGGTTTTGTTGGTGACTTGCATTGCATTCCAATTGCTAGGCACAACCTTTTTGGATCTTTTGGGCAGGGAAATCACACTCTAGTTCAATCAAAATGTTATTTTGTGACTTAATTGTTAAACATGTGAAAGTGGAATGCGGTTCACGACGTGAAACACTATCCGCCCATCAGCGCTGAAAATTTTGGGATTACCTTACTAAAATTAGGGCACCTTATCCTGACACAAAGAAACAAAAAATCTTATCTCGTGAAAGAGCAGGGAGATAGTTCATGGCATGAACCATATTCTAGTTCATGATGTGAAACACAGATTGCTACTTCACAGCGTGAATTGTAGTCTAATAGTGGAGATCTACTAATTCACACAAGGAGAGTCAGTTCGATACAAAACCAAGTGCAATGGTTGGAGTAGTGATTTAGCTTGCTGAAATGCATTCTTATGCACTTGAGGTCAGTTACACTCATTGGAGATGACCTTGCCTTTGACAACAGTGCATTAAATCACTCAGGTTCTTCCTACCAAAGAAGTGTTGGTTCAAGCCGCTTGACAAGCACTCAATTAAGTGTTGCAGCTTGGAGAAATATGACCACCATAGAAACTAGTAGTGAAGAATCCATGGAAGAAGGGCTAAGATTTTCTAGCTTTGGAGAAGAAAAACCAGCTTCTCCTGCAGAGTCTAGCAGAATCTTTGATATGGCCGGGGGATTTTTTAGTCTCCATCACAGCATGAAAGATGAAGCGCAATCAGGACGAGTACATGCCCATCAACAAGCACAGGACATGATCTAAGACCAAATTTACCAACCCAAACTTCTGGCCCTAGGAATTCTAACATGGTGAGGATTAGTGGAATGACTCCTAGGGTTAGGAGGGACAAGGAAAATGCTGTCCAGATGGGCCAAATCTTCTTTCCCACATCAAAGGAAGTGGACATTGACATGAAACTAGTAGAAGTTGAGTGCCAATTGCGAATACTAGGCTTTAAAACTGCAAGAGCTCAATACGTGAAGAACCATGGCAGAACGGAGAGAAATTGATAATTTGAATCTATTTTGACCACGTGGCAAAGAACCAGAAACATCTAGAAATGCAACTGATAACATGTGTGGATGGGAATGACAGAAGGAGGAATAGTAGCCTTAGAACCCATAAACGAGAAACCCAAGGCTGAGGAAGTCCTCAAAACACAAGAAGAAGTGGACAATTTACCTACAGCATCTGCAGAGGAGGAGAGGATCGGCTCTACATGAGGGAGGATATACATGAAATGATGAATGACCCCACATTCTTGCAAAGTATGGAACTTCTTATTCAACAGAGGTAGGCTGAGGCCACTAATGATGAACCTCGTGATGATGAGGATGTGCTTAAACCCAGCCATAGACACGAATTGAATAGAAGAACCTATGCAGGGAAGACGAGGACGAGGATGAGGTCTAGGTGGGGGTAGCTCCCAACGCATATATAAATGTGGCCACAAGGATGGATCTGTTGAATATGACTGTAGAAATGGGTAGAGGCATGGTTAGGGAACTAGGCACTACCCTTGAATCCAGACCATCTCAGATGAAGCCACACATCATTTCGAAGCTTGTGCAAAAGTTTTCAGGAGATGGTGGGGACCTGATCCAGCATATAGAGATTTTTAGTCAACCTGTGGAATATGTGGGCCGGTAAGTGATGTGACCATGATACATGCTTTTTCTCTGACCCTAGAAGGGAAGGCCCACTAATGGTATCAAACCCTAAAGCTTGAGGATAAAGTCAATTTCACTTGGCTTAAGAATGTGTTCATACCGAGCTTTGCTTGAAGTGGTGATAGATGGATGGTGGTACATATCCACAACATCAAGCAAAAAGAAAATGATTCCATGATGTGAGATTATGTTTCTCGGCTCAAACACTTGAACTCAATATGCAAATTGAGGGAAAGGATCAGTTATTGCACCCTACTTCCAAAGAGGAGTCTGAGATCATAAGATGCATGATTATCTGGTGTTAGCCCGCCGACCAACTACTCTAGATACATGTTGTAAGTTGGCAATTGAATAGGAGGATAGCATGCTTGAGTTGCTACAACCGGAAGATGCCAAGGAAGCTTTGGTGGTAGCAGCATCATGAGTCTCTAGTCATCAAGACGCGGGATCTAAGAGCAAGCAAGTTGGCAACATGACTATAGGAACTCAGTACTACCATTTTTTGGAAAAGTTGAAAGTCGGGGATGGGAGGGAAGCATCAGGAAATGCCCATCTCTACCCCCTGAGAGAATTTATTTGGTGCTCAATCTGTAGAGAAAATCATATGAGCACCATTGTGAGGCGGAAACAAGGAAACAAACATAGGGCCTCTATAGCCTTCTGGCTCACAAACTTTGAATATAACAACAAAATGGGGGCACCAGAGACGATATCATACACATCTCACCACATCTCTCTCTTATCCCACACAAACCAAAGAAGAGACAGCTTCAACGGCTCACACATCTCATTATCAAGGCCTTTATATCTGTCGGCAAGGCTAAGCCACTCACATATCATCAACACAAACCCTATTTGTCCATTTACAAGGGGTCATCCATCACACATAGCTTTTTATCAATTGACAAAGCTTCAACCCACTCTTCCTCGCACTCTCCTTTTATCACACACTCACACTGCAATAACACTTCACTCCCCAACACATACGCACGCACCCTATTTGCTCCACATGCACATATACACTCGTGAGCTACTGTTGGCTGTTCCGGACACACGCCCGCGCCTCTTACTCAAGACCCACAATATCCCTTATATGCCTACTACCCTTGTGGCTTAACAAACAACTCACACACACTGCTGCCCAAAGCTTTCTCTTGATCACACACTAGAGGCCCCTCCGGCCAGTTAGCTGCCTCCTTCGCTGCTCTCTTCACTGGCAGTCGACCCGCCAGCTTGTTCTCTTTGTCCGCTGCAGTTTGCGCCAGCTCATCTCCCCTTCACTCTTCCTGATGGTCCCCTAGGCAATTTCTTGCCTAGTCAACGCCCATAGCTTTGCTCCCTTAGCTCTCTGTCTCTCTGTGCTACCAGCAGCCCCACAGCGAACTAAACTTCACCACCTTCGCGATGTTGGCCCCCCCACTGCCCGGCTTCACAACGGACATCACCTAGCGGCGCCTTCCATCACGAACTGGCCGCTCTCTCTTCAGTGCGCTCCAGCCATGCGCACCGCCCACCAACAAAAGCCCATCCTTGTCAGCCTTTCACGCACACAAAGGGAATCTCCTCTCCTTCGCTCTGGTCACTCACACAAGAAAAAAACAAACAAGCGTCGCTGCAGTTTCTCTCTCCATCCTCTGCACTCTCCCGGAATCCTCAGTCTCCAGGCGGCAACTCCGTAAGCTTTTTTTTGTAATCAGCCTTCACTCACACCAAAAACATCCTCTGGCCGTTAGCTCTACTCGCTCTAGAAGTATCCTCTGTCTAAGCGGCAACCGCCCTCTAACCTCCTTTCGCCAACCTTCATGAAGGTTTCGCTGGCGGACAAGTTGGCACAACCAAAGGAAGCGCCAGCTGGCTCCTTTGTTACTTGCCACTTGGTGGTGTTTTATATATATATATATATATATATATATATATATATATACTTTTTAAAGGTGGTTCCCATGCCATACTTCAAGATCTTTTGAGCACCGGAATCCACACACATACTACGTTTCATCACCATGGCTATCATGCCCAAACCCTCTGCGATGTGGAGACATACGGCCATTCCAAATCTGCACAGTATATCCAAACTCAAGTACAAAGAGCAAATTATATTTAGCTGGTGTCCCTTGTAAATTTCAGTATTTACACTCTAGATTGGGCTCTCTCCACGTAAACCAGCATATGTACATCTATTTCCACCAGAGGCTCATCAAAACCCTATCATTGACATCCTCATGCTCTTCCACCTCTTATTTGCACACATCCAAGACACCCTCTTGACAAATAGAAAGCTCATACAATAAAAACTTCAAGTCTCAAGTAGCTGCTCCAAAGAAAAATGCATGCACTAACTCACTGCAAGGCCATTCAGTCTGTACATTTGCCAGGGCATTTAGGGCAAAGTTTTATTGCATACCATGCATCCCATATGTACACGGACTCAAAACACCTTTACAGAATTTTGCGTGACATCGTCACCTAAGGCAAAGGCAGTTACTTTATTGTGCTCACTGTCAGAGACTAGGGAACCATGACACTGCCATGTGCAGATATCCGAGGATCAAACCTTTAGCACAATTGCCAGCACCCTGAGTGCCTCGAGTCTTACCAGCACCATGCAAACCAATGTCGCTACAGGGTAGTTGAATACATCCTACTTACCAAGAGAAATGTTCAAAATGCAGGACATGTCACCATTGCCATCGCCTATTTTACCACCACAACCACCACAACCACCATAGACCAAGGTCAACTAGGTGCTAATTGAGGACCCTTGGAAGAGGGAGAAGTCATGCACGAAGTAGAAGTTAATAACGACTAGTACGAGGAACCAACAGAGATCACACCGGAGTACTATGTCTTACAAAACAACACGCCAGTACCAGTGTTTCAAACCATGGTATAGTGGAAGGAAAAAGACATAAACTTGACTATGAGAAGGGGACCCATACAATGTTTTCATTGTAATGGACCTCATCAGGTAGCGGAGTGTCCTCTAAAAAATGTGACTAATGCTGGCCAAACTCGGTTCCGATAGCAGCGCAAACCAACAGCATGCCAACTCTTTCATGTGTTAAGTGTGGTGTTGATTATCTGATCAAGGACTACCCATATCGAGCTAAGGACTACCCATATCGAGCCAATGGCTTTGCTTCTACTTCTAACCATGCCACCATCAAGACTATAAGTGTGCAACATGGAAATATTGCACCACTGAATGTCCTGACACACGCACAAGAGAAACAAGTGGACAAAGGGAAGAACCTTAGAGGTAGTACAACCTCTAAGATTGGGAGAAGCAGAAGAGTGAAAAAAGTGGACAAGTGTTGTTGAGATGTCAAGCTCAACATGAGCTAATACTCACGAGGTGCCCTCATATTATCAATTTGGGGTGGTTGGGTGGGTTCTAGTTTCCTGATTGGTCTATGTGGTGCATTGAGTGAAGAGTCAGAACTTGTTTCATTCTCACTTAGTGATGTACTAGTACTTGTTTCATTTATTGACTTTCGTTGGTGGATTGTCAGTTTTTCATTATGCTTGCCCATGATGCGACGAGATCAAATTTTCTTTTGGGCTTTTGTACCATTTGGCGCACATATGGGTTTGAGGTCTGTCTGGTGGTCTTTGAGGTGGATTCTTCTACATCATGTATAGCTTTTGGCTCTTTTGGGTTTATGTCCCCTTTTGGGTTTATGTCCTCTATAGGCTCATTTTCCCTGTCTTTTAATTCAACCTTAGTTTCAATAGTTTGTAGTCCCTTATCTTTCTTGGGTTTAAAAGGTTTTGTTTTCTATTTTGGGTTTTGCTTTAAAGCATGTTCTTCTACCCATGTTGAGGTATTGTTTTTTGCCTTCCTTTTTTTACTGTTTCTCGTGCCTTGGCTTGTAAACTTGAAAAGCACATTTAAGGGTACCATGGACAATTGCCCGTTTTGTACACTTAAGATGTTAAGAGTTGTATTTTGTGAGGCAAGTTGCATTGAAGCAACGCCTCTTGGGCAATCTTGGAACATGTGATCAATGCCATATTGTTCACACATGGGTCGTAAGGTGTCAATGACTATGGGTATGGAAGTATTCTAAACTGTGCAGTATGCCACCTTGTGAGGTCCACGATAATAGAAACACTAAAGTGTTCAATTAACTGCTTCCTGAGCAGTTTCTACCCTTTGGACTGTTTCTATTTGGTGCACGGAAGATGGAGGTTTTGAGTCAATTGTGGATGAAGCGGGACACTTTTTAGTATCATGGTCAAAGGTTTTACAATATATGCAGTATAGAAGAACAGGTGCCTTGTATGCACAATGGGGATTCGGATGGTCGTAGTAGTGATTGCACTCAACACAAGGCATTTCGTTCCTCACTTCTCGAGGCATTAAGGATGTCTTTATCCTCTCTTAGAGATGTCGATTGGAAGGTTTTAAGCAAGGCTGCATAGAATTTGAGGAATGATAATTCCAAGATCGATCTTTCTTTTGCCATTGCTTCACTTGGTCTAGATGAGAAACACCTCGTAGCATGATCATCTTCAGCATGTTGTCATCTAAACGTATTACTTCTTTACAACATTGATTGAATGTTTCTGGATTGGATACAATGATCAAGTTGTGTAAGCTATTATTCTTCAAGCCCATCATGAAACATCTCTTCAATTGAATATCGTTTAATTTTTCCCATGACTCACATCGTGAGTCCAAGAGTTTTATCCGAAGGATAAAATCTCTAATGGATTCATTTGGTTAACGCTCAATTGAATAAAGTTCTGTTGCTGCACTCCACCGATCACCTTGTCTGGAAAAGCCATATATAAAGGCCGATTTCAAGGTTTTGAAGGTGGTCCTGATCGATGGGATCAATGTGATGAACCATCGAATAGCTTTTCCCTCTAAAGCATAGGTTCAACGCATGTACTTTAGTGGGGCAGTTGGGATTTCCAAAGGGTTCACATCTCTGTTCAAACATTTGAATTAATTGAATAGGGTCTTTGTTCCGTCATATTTGTCCATAATTTTGGAAATTTGTACAGCCATATTTTGTATGAGTCACTAAGACCGTATGTGAGTGCTTTTGTTGGGTGAGACTCACTGAGTCCTTGGGCTACCCCCCTTCCTAAGCTAGTCAATATGTCCTAGGTATGGGCATCCAAGAAAGGGTTAGTATCAATAGGATATGTGGGAATGATAGGTAAGGGACCAAAGCCTGGTGGGATCGAAGTGATAGGGGGCGTAAAACTGATGACATGCTTGTTATAGGCATAGCCAATGGTATTGGGAGGTGTATTTGTGGCATAGATCTCAATGGCTCGAAGATGTCAGCCATTGGGTTCAGTCCTTGTATGATCCTTGCAGGCAATCCCTCTCTCGTGGCCGTCTGATTACATAAATGCTCCTTGTGATGATGAGCGAACACAGTTTTTTTTTTTTGCTATTTATATTCTCTCACAGCCCGTTACAGCCTCAAGAGGCTTGGCGTTCTCTTCGTTGCGTCAAACGGGTGTCCGTTCGCCCTAATTAGTTTAGATGGTATACGCACGTGAACGACCTCTTAGAGAATTTTTCAGAAAAAACGTATACTAGTAGCTTCCCAGATGGAAGAGGAGGTCCTAAAACCTATTATCCATCACTGTTTCAAGACGAAAAAAATTTGAAACTTTTTTTTTCGTATTTCACAGCACGTTTTTAAGGGTGTTCCAAAACGAAATTTTTAAAAACTATGTATGAGAGAGTTATAATATTTTTAGAGTACTACAACTTTGTTTCCCTGAGTCGTCCATGATTTTGTTGTTTATACCCTCAAAAAGTAGCCCGAATATGGCTCGTTGTCATTTTCGCTCTGTTTTTTGTGATTTTTCATGGTTTTTGGACTGTTTTTTGCCTCGATTTTTGGGTCTAATTTTGAGACTGCCGGTCGATGGCCAAAATGATTTCATGAAAAAATTAAATTTATTTTTTTCGCGTGAAAATGAAAGGATCTCACACCGTGAACCCTTATCGGTTCACGCCGTGAACCGGACTTCATGAAAAAATTCAATTCGTTTTTTTTTTGGAGTCTAGTGGTGGGAAATGCAAATTTCTCTTTTTGGGAGGGATATTTTTTGAATTTAAAATTAAAGAGATATGGGCATTTTCCAAAAAAGGTAAGTGGGAATCAAAATGTCAACCTTTTTATGACACCCCTTACACCCTTCATAAATAACCCCCAAAATGGATAATTTGACAACTCATAAACATCTACTCATTGAATGCTCATTAGCCTTAATGAGTTATGTAAAAAAGTGATTAAGAATTAATCTAAGATTAATTTTTTCACTAATCTTTCTTTTTACACTCATCAAGTACTCTAATTAATCACTAATTCCTAATTAATTCACACAATTGAGCACATCATTGTAAAAAAGTGATTAAGAATTAATCCAAGATTAATTCTTTCACTAATCTTTCTCTCTTTTTATACTAATCAAGTACTCTAAGTAATCACTAATTCCTAATTAATTCACACAATTGAGCACATCATTGGATAGAGCAAAGGAATGCTAATCTTTGTGCATCAACAAATGTGTAAATTAATCTAAAATAAGAGATTAATTAGGCTCTTAATTGTGGTCTCCTCTTTTAAGGTAAAATTAAGCAAAGAGAGTCAAATTTCTCCAATTAATGAAAAATTTGATGTAATTAGGTGTTTTGATTCATCTAGATGCTCTCAAAACACTCAAAAACACCAAATTAACACATTTTCTAAATTTTTTACCTCTTGAACAATATTAATCACCCTTATGATAAAAACCAGTCCATTAAGAGAAATTAGTCAAATTCAAGGGTTTATTGATGGTTTTAAGAAATTTTTTGAAATATTAAGCTACTCCTAATGCTTGCTAACACTCTAATGCAAACAATTTCAAAAACAAACACACAATTAAGCTAAAATTAAGTATCTTAGTTCTATGTTTAACACTAAGAGAGCTAACATTCATTAAAAATTACATTCTATTGCATTGTTTGATGCAATGGATGCAACCTAAGCCTAATACAAACTATGTGCAAGCCCTAAGAACGTGAAAAACCACAATAACAACAACAAAAACAACCAAGTAAGCTAAAAATTAAGCAAAAGATATTCTTTTCAAAAACAAAAAAGAGAGCTATTCTACACCAAATCACACACAAATCACCATCAAATCCACATCTTTTTTTTATGAAAAACCATTAATCAAGATAATGGACAATGGTAATGCATAGATTAGAGGAAAAAAGATGGAAAAAGCCAAGGGATGTCTCCCCGACAACGGCGCCAAAAATGTTAAGACTCACCCTAACCCTCCTTGAAACACATCCAAAAAGAGATTACCTGGTGAACCGCAACTATCGTGGAGGATCTTTCCAATGACCGAGCTTGTAACCCTTGAGGCCTCCAAGCTCTACAACTCCTTGAGAAGCAATTCCACCGCGCCTCCCACGAGCGTTGTCACACCGCCGCGTTGCACTACGGGTACTCGTCCCTCCTCTCACCTCACTTCACTCACACACACTCACTAGCATGCATTAGGGAGAGAGATTAGCCGTCGCGTTGCACTACGGTACTCGTCCCTCCTCTCACCTCACTTCACTCACACACACTCACTAGTATGCACATTAGGGAGAGAGATTAGCAACTAATCTCTATGCAAACTGGTTTAGCTTCCAATCTCCTGTTAGATTTAATGGTGTTATTGCATTATTTTATGGTATGATAGTGCATCATCAGATTGATTTTACAAGCGTGTGAAATCCCTCAGCACAACACGGCGTGTCCTATCTCCATCAACTAAACGACGTGATTAGGACCTTTTCTCTATCCTCCAACACTTCTTTTTCGTGCCATTTCATATGTGTAGGAAGCCGACGATGGGATTGGAAACCATACCCAGGAGAGCCTCCTTTCTATTTTCCCTTAGTCAAACGGCACGAGGAGAGCCTCTTCTCTTTTCTCCAACTCTTTATTTCACACCGCTCGGTATATACTGTGAAGACCAAAGAGTTTTATTGAGAGTATATTGGTTCTTTTCTCATCCTATGTGCGATGGTGGCAAGAACTAAGCAAACAATGTGAAGAGTTGGCCCAGGCCTCGATGTTGCTTCCAAGGCAGCAATTGAGAAGAAGAAAGTCAAATCTAGGATTCACTACTAGCTCAAATCTCTTAGGGAGATAAGGAAAGCTCAAAAAGCCACTAATCTTGTCATCCCAAGGGAACCTTTCATGAGGCTTGTGAGGGAAGTTTCAGACAGGCTCTGTAGGCAAATGAAGTCAGAGTTGTTTGAGTTTGTTAGATGACAATTTTGTGCTATTACTTGTCTACAAGGGGCCTCCGAGGATTTTCACATAGACTTTTTGAATGATAGCTATATTGCAGCTGGCCATGCCCATAGGGTGACTTTGATGAATAAAGATTTAAGTATGGTTAGCAGGTGCTAACCCAATTCTAGGGCTAACAAGAGCTACCACCATTATCTTACATCAAGGAGTCACGATAGATACACCAAAGGGTCATACATTTAAGATATGAAGCAATGGTGTCCAAAGCTACAACTTGGGCGGGCGCCCATAATGATGTGATGTAGTATTTATGGCGATTCCCGCTTCAAGAGTGTGTGCGCTTCAAGAGTGTGTGGTAGCAAGTTAGGATGAAGTCCTAAGTGATGTTCTTCATGGATATATTATGAGAGTAGTCATTGTAATAGCATTAGGCCTCTTATGAGCCTAAAGTGCCCGGTCGGCCCCACAGTTTAAGTGAGTGTGAACACTTATGGCCATGTATATAAGTGAATATCTCTCATAATACAATATACTCTCCCATTGTGCAATTGAGTCTTGCTCTTGCTAATCCAAAAGATTAGAGTCTTTCCTTCTCGGGTGAACTTGACCACCATGGAAACCCATCTTTGAAAGAAATACCTCACATTTATCTATGCATTCATTTGCAATGTTTGAAGGCTTGATTGAATATGCATAGTCCAGGTGAAGACAAAGAAGTCTATCTAGTATTCTTATTTCAGCATGCAAAGTACAAATATGAATATTGTGGAGTTGAATAGGGAGGATAGGATCCCAAATCGTTTCTATACTTTTGAATTTTGATAAATCTACCATACTCCTTGTGGGTGGCCTTCCAATAGCCCTTGTGTTACACCACTCGTTTGTCGCCATACTTGCCATACAATAAAGACAAGGATGTTTAGTGTTAGCACCACCATTCATACCAAACATTGACTGTAATGCCTTTAAGTCTGCACTCATATGCCATTCAACTATAAAACTTCCAACACCATCAACATTGAGACATTCACTTGCATTTTGAGATTCAATAATGCCATTTCAGTGTTTGATGGTCTTCTACTAGTACCTGGGAATTGATATCCTTGAGCAACTCTTTAAGAACATTTTTTCTTAATGATGAATTTTCATGTAGCTTAAGAACTTTAATGATGTCTATTTTAATCATTGTGTCATTCAGAAGTTGTACTCTATCTTCAGAATCGTACATGTTTAGACCAAAAATTTGAGTGACATATTGTCTTCCTAATTTCATCCTTCTTTTTATTTCCCCACCAAAAGTCTCAGACAAATTATTTATATGTTTCATTTGTTTTTAAGATTTTGCAATTTACCATTTAAGTACTCATTTAAATCTTCAAGGGATTTGATTTTTCTTTCAAGCTCGGTAAGATGTGTTTGAGAATTTATCACTGCAGTGTTTAAGTTCAAAATATGATGCACTTGTTCATTCCTAGATTGGCATAACCTTGTACAGTATCCTAAAAGACCATTTACACCATCTCCTACAAACCGGATAAGATCATTAACAAAATAAAAAGAAGGACACCTTCCAGTTGAGGGATCTTTTGGGTAGAAATTTCCATTAACCCATAAGTCGATGTGCTTCTTCCCTTCCATCGAAAGTTAGTTTGCTTCATTTGCATCTTTCAAAGACATCTGATTTGCCCTGCACGCTAGGTTATATTCAAGACTGAGCTTAATATTCATATGAAACTTTCTTTGGGAGGGACTATCTGAATTAGACATATACCAAGCTAAACTTCCAAAAGACGTAAATGAAAGTTGTAAAATATTAGAATAGGTTAGATTAGAATATGTTGTTAAACAAAACTTGCAGGTTTTTAAAATATTAGAAAAAATTGTGCCAGAAGATGCTATGAAAGATTCTATTAGGGTTAGGTTATGAGCATGAAAAGCTCAAAAAATGGCTTAGAGGGAAGAACGTTGGAGGGAAATCCGTAGATGTCAGTGAGTACTCAAATAACTCAAATTACAAGGGAGTTATGGCACGAAAGAGTGACTTTTGAGTTATATTCAAAGATATGCCTTAAAGACAATAAATATCCATGAATCTAGTATAAACCGTCATATTTGGAGACATTTGACCTATAAAACCTATAAAGTGACTTTTGAGTTATATTCAAAGATATGCTTTAAAGACAATAAATAGCCATGAATCTAGTATAAACCGTCATATTGGAGACATTTGACCTATAAAACCTTTACTAAATTAACATCTTAATCACTTTCTCATAGGGCCCAAAAATTTTCATTTTTGGCCCTAATGGCAAAGGTTAAGGTAAGCTGTGGACTTGAACACATGCCATTTCTACTCACTTGAGACTATGGCATGGCAACTAGCTTGAGACTCTACTTTTTGTATTGTGCCGCATCATTGGCTATGGCAAGAGATTTATAGTGTGAATTTTGTAGCTTTAACTTCATGAAGAGAACCTTCAACAAATAGGTAATTGCTCAGAGAGGAGGATAAAAGTGTCATTCATTGCCTACTAGACTCATGAGTGAACACAAAGAGCATAAAGTGGTACATGTTTCACTAGGGATTGGGGGGTGGGGAGGGTAATTATTAGGGCTAAGGCTTACAAGTTATAAGTATAGATTTTATATATAAGTGAGGGTTATGTGATGAGTAGATTTTTTAAAAAATCATGCCACATGTGATAAGATGGTTTGTGCCTAGACCATGAATGCTTCCATCCTTGAGGGAAACGGTCCCACTGATGGCTCCTAAGGGCATGTCATGGTGGTATGGGACACCACGGATAACTAGTGTGGTCTATATGGAAAGAGCCTTTTCCCCCTTTGCTCGAGGAAGATCTTATGTTGCTCAAGATCTATGGCTGGGTGGTGAGCTTGCTTCTAGAATCCTAATCTAGATCTATGGTTGGGTGGTGGTGAGCTTGCTTCTAGAATTCTAGACCATGAATGCTTCCATCCTTGAAGAAAACGGTCCCATTGATGGCTCCTTAGGGCATGTCATGGTGGTATGGGACACCAAGGATAAGGATAACTAGTGTGGTCTATATGGATAGAGTCTTTTTCCCCTTTGCTCGAGGGAGATGTTATGTTGCTCAGTATTTATGGTTGGGTGGTGAGCTTGCTTCTAAAATCCTAATCTGGATTAACTTGTGCTTGTCATGTATTTATTAAGAGTATCCTTGATGTGAATCTTTAACAGTTGGAATTAAATCAATGGAGGACAAAAAGAAGATGCAAGGAGCATGTTTTTTGTAAGCTTTCCATGAAAGACAAAGCCTAATGATGCATGGAGCATGATTTTTGTAAGCTTTTCTATTTTCTTTTTTGGGTTTTGCATGAAACAGGTATGTTATTGAGTCTCTATTGGTAGGGTTTGATGCATACACAGATTTAAAGGTATGATAAACACACTTTTGCTTTTAGGAAGTTACCTAGAGAGAAAGTAGAGAGGGTTCAAGAATATAGAGGAAGGGAGGAAAAAGTAAATGTTTTGTGTGTGAATGCATGCTAGATGTGGTGCAAGCTTGAAACGTATTTGTTTAGATTGTCAATGTACTAGGGGCAGCCATACATGGTTGTGCATTGGTGGGTATTCAATGCTTTTTGCTAGGCAAGTTGTTTTTTTTGCGTGTGTGTGTGTGCACACCATAATCCCGTGTGTGTGTGTGTGTGTGTGTGTGTGTGTGTGTGTGTGTGTGTGTGTGTGTGTGTGTGTGTGTGTGTGTGTGTGTGTGTGTTGGGGCCTATCATGGTACTAGCCATATTGTGGGCATAGGCAATCGTGCAGGTCTTATAAGTGCTAGCACTAGTCCTAGTAGTATGGGTGTAGCTTGGGACTAAGGTTTATTTTTGCAAGTTGTGGCACCCTTATAAGGGGCATTTGGCCGTCAAGAGAATTAAAGAAAAAAATTTAGACCCTCAATAGAAGGTCAAAGTAAAAAAATAGCCTTTCTCAAAGAAAGGGAAAAAATTGGCCTTTCTATTGACAAAGGGTAGCTTTTTGAGAAATTTTTGAAAATAATTTATATTTATAATTATATAATCTTGTTTCTTATAGCTTCTTGCCACCTAGAGGCTAGTCAACTAAACCTTCTTGAATGCTCAACAACTTGAGGCCAGCGACCTCTAGACCCCCTGGAGTCCGAACCATGGAAATCTTAGAGAGACTAGATTCTTGCAAGATGATTTCAGGCAAGAAACAAAGTACTTTTTAGCCTTTGCTACAAAAGCTAAGGATGGATATCTTCATTATCAAGTTGATACTCATGCACATGTAGTATATCATCTATGCTCTCTCACATTGAAAGAGAAGGATCCATGTAAATCTAAACTCTTGGGAAAGTTACATGGGTGGGAAGTTTGTTGGTAGAGTTATCTCATGCCTAAGTGCTTGATTTTTAGACTTGAAGCTCTTTGAGGCAACAAAAGTCTTTAGTCCAAAGCACTATCCACAAGATCGTAAATCTTTCTTTAGCATGGGTAAGATATGGATACATATTTTGTCAGAAAAGTTTGCAAACTTAGTGAATGTGAAAGCATGTGAGATACAATATGAAGACTTTATGATCAAATTGAAGTGAGCATGCCCACGAATGAGAGACGAATGAGTATTCGTGTAGTGTGGCAATTTTGTGGTCACGATGTGGAGTGGGATCAAACCTATGGTGAAATGAAGAAGATTTGGAGTGCATACTATTTGCAAGTATGGTGGATTGTGAGAGGGGGTTTTCAAAGATGAACCGGATCAAATGTGAAGACCAGAATCAATTAAGCTTGGAAGTATTGTATATGCTTATGTGCCTTTCTTACAATGGCTACTATCTTATCTTCATAAGAGTTTTGAAGATATATTTTTTGGAGATGAAGTTAAGTGTGGGATGACTTGAAGAGCCATTGTAATTTCGAGGTCATTGTGACTACTTAGAAATTAAATGTGGTTATATATTTTTGCTATGCTCCCTTACCTTCATAAGAATCTTGAAGATATATATTTTGGAGATAAATCTACTTAGAAATTAAATGTGGTTATATATTTTTGCTACGCTCCCTTACCTTCATAAGAATCTTGAAGATATATATTTTGGAGATAAAGCTATGTATATCCAAGTGTAGATCATGTAGTCCTTCTCTTTGGCCAATAAGTTTGAAATCATGTTTATTGTTAGATGCTTATTGAAACATATTTTTCCTTTATCCATCATAGTATGAGAATTACATATTTTATTTTTTGTCTAATTTTCATAAAATATATATTGATGGAAAGGCTTTCTTAAATTTCAGTTTATGTAAGTGAACAATGTAAACTTTGAAGGTTGGGAAAAAATCTAAAATGCATTTTTAAGAGAGGCTTTATTTAGAAGGGCATTGGAAAAAAAAGTGCCCTTCTTTAAGAAAGGCCTTTTTATATATAGCCCTTCTATAAAAAATGGGGGCCGAGTTGCAAAAATAGACCCTACTTGTTGGGACATCCCTTACAAGGTAATGTGGCAAGTCAAATAATCAAAGTAGAGGCTTGGACATCAACGTCAGTTGGGAGATTAGTTAAGCACAAGGTCGTGCAACAGATAAGAATGCATGGGTGTGCAAGAAAAAAAAATCAAGAAAAAGCAATTGTTTTCGATAAGAGACTACGTGCCTAGAAGAAGAAGCAAGAAAAATTAAAAATTAAAATTTAATCTTCTTTCTCTTAAAAGTTGTTATGAAAAATGTATGGCTTGGATAATTATAGGAGTTTTTTTTTCAATACACCTTTAAAAAAGAAGCACACACTTTGAGACAAACGAAACAAAAACAAATCTTTGGTTTTTTGTGTAATTTTATATTTTTTATCTATTTTTAGAGGGAAAGGCATGCTTTTAGTGGAAGAAGTTAATTTTAGCTCTCTAGAAGGCATGCTTTAGAAAAGTATAGGACAAATGTTACTATTAGATTTAGCAGAGTGGTGTGGATAAAGTGATATTTTAGCTATTTTACTAAATTTTGAATAGACCACCAAAATATTGTTTTGTGTTTCCATAGAGTATATTTTATGAGTTTTTCAAGAATAAGAGTGTTTTTCTAAAGTTTTATTTTAGTATGTAATGATTAATGCTTGGAAAGGTCAAAGAAATGATACCAAAATACTATTTTACATTAATGGAAATATATGAGGTGATTTCTTCAAGACTAAGAGTGTATTTGTAAGGTTTTATTTTAGTATGTAATGATTAATGAGTCTAAAAGTCAAAGAAATGATGACTAAGGTTGTATTAATTAAATGCAAGGTGGTAAGTTATTGGAACATTCTAATAACCCCCTCTATTCGGGCAAGTGTCTTAATAATTAATTAGCGCCCTTATGGGTGCTAATTAATTATTAACACACTAAGGTTTTCACCTTATGCAAAAAAAGATTTTTTTAAACTTAGTATCCCCACGCGCAATGCTTCATCTCTCTGCACGCAGCGTGCTCTCTCTTATCGTCGTGCTCTTTCTCTTATCGTTGCCGTACTCTCTCTCTTTCTTCGTCGTCGTCGTCGTCGTCGTCCTCTCTCTCTCTCTCTGCCTTTCGCCTAGATCAAAAAAACACAACAGCTCACTATTTATATATTTGCCTTGAGGCAGTTATGAGAATGTTCTAAATTTTTCTCCTTTTTTAATGTCTTGAAAGTTTCTAACCTAAATGTTAATTAATTAAACCTAAGGTCCTCTTACCTCTACTAATTAATTAATTAATGTGCAAACATGTGCAAACAGAATTTTGGTCCCATATTAGGAAAATTTGAAAAGGTGGCAAAAAAAACGAACCTACTCGCAAAAATTGGACTTGCTGCACAGTACTGAGCTGTGTTGCGTTGGAAGAGAAGACGGCTCTACTGATGAAGCAGTGTGTTGGTGGTGGGTGCTGGCTTGGCTTGCTGAATGAGAATGCGCCTTTCCGCGGAGCTCAACTGGAGGCCTTGAGCTGACATGTATCCCTGTAGACTGGTGCTGCACATTGAATGTTTGAATGCTCCTGTGATATGGTGCTGCAGGAGGAGCTGAGTAGCTGATGCCCACAAGCTGTTGTGCACCTTGTTGTTGCTTACAAGTCTGAAGCCTGCTTTGAGTCGCTAGCTTCTGTTGCTTTCATTCTTCCCTGACGCAAGTCACAAGGACTCTCTCTCTCTCTCTCTCTCTCTCTCTCTCTCTCTCTCTCTCTCTCTCGAACAAGCTTCATTTAAAGGAAATCAAAGACCATCTTCTACCTCCTAATCAGTCCACATTTTCTTGCTTGAGATGAAGACCAATCTCCCTTAGCACCCTATTTTGACATAAATCTATGCTTCTTCACTTGCTAAACGCAGCCCTAGAGGCTTTGATTTTTGACTAACCGTAGGGAGCATCATAGCAAGTGTTGAACACCATGATTAAAAAATTACATTGATCCAAAACGGACCAATATAATGCTTAAGCAATGGCACACTTATATGAAAGCATAATCTCATTAATCTATCTCTATCTAATGAGCCAAGGATTACATCAATTTATAGCTCTCAAGAATCAACTCCACCAAATCTCTCTCTCCATGATTCTCTCAATCAGCCCATGTGGCCTTATAGCTCTCTTGTAGAGCATCCAAATCCATTATCAACTCCACCAAATCTCCAGCAATCACTCCACCTCTCCATAATTCTCAATGACATCATATGCATTGCATCATTGCTAGGTGGAAGCATGTTAACGTGCTACGTTTTTTTAGGTTTTTAGGAGTGCTTTTTACTAGTGCTAACATAAAAAAAAATGGGCATGTGGTAAAAAATTTGTAAATAAAATTAGATTTTTTTTAAAAGATAATACATAAAGATTCTCTTCTTCAAGAGCTTTCCAAAGATGTATAGCATGGTAGGAAATTTTGCATTATGGGTCATCTTTAGATCCAAAAATCATTATAAAAGGTCATGCTAACTAGCACCTATCCCAAACACAAAAAATGTAGCACGTTAACATGCTTCCACCCAGCTTGCATCACTCGAGAATCTATTCATTCACCCTCTTTTACATTCACCTCTCACCTCCCTCTCATATAACCTAATCATTAAACAAATATATGTACCTTAGGATACCCCTCCCCTACCCTCAAATGCCAAATGTACACAATACTGATGAACTAGTGCTACTATCCAAATCATGCAAACCCGATATTTCAACATCTAATTTATGAGTTCCTATTTATGAGGTAAACATCCCTTAATATCATAGAGATATCATAGTCCCAAAAAAAACCTTGTTTTTAAACAATAGAGAACCAAACCAAATCAAGGAGAAGATTGTATCTTCTCCCATGGTGGGGTCCTTTCCAAATTGAAGATGCTTTATAGAGAACCAAACTTCTTATACACACGTGATCGTCATTCTCTATAGGTCTTAGGGAGACAACATGGAAAAGGATAGGGATAAGGGGAGGTTTTTCCAAGCTTTGTAATATTCAACATGGAATAGATAGGTGTTCCTAGTCAGAAGGAAACTCAACTCCTCATCTATGAAGGTAAGCCCCAAGGATCCATTTCACAACAAATGTGTCTTCCAACTAGTCAACGTTGAGATACCAATGCCGCCAACTTCCTTAGGAGCAGTATTAACCTAATTATCTTGATGACATGGTTGCCACTCTAGAGGAAGTTTTTTGCATAAAGCATTGAAGAATGTAGGTCACTTTGAGAAGGTTTCCAACATGAGAGAAAATATATACATGAGGAAGTATCAAATGACAAAGCTCCTGCTGGCATTTCTTTCCATCTATCAAAGCTCTCTTGATTTTTGGCCAAGGGTCAGCCACCTCTAGTGAAGGGAGATAATGAATCCCATAGGGATGCTTAAAAGTCTAAACACCGCACATTTTGGAATGATTTAATACCCTTTCTCTATAAGGAATGCTCTGCAAGGAAGGGAGGAGGGAAACCTTAGTTTTTATACATGTTTTTGTGATGTTTATGCATGTACAAGAGCCTTGCCGTAGATCATTTTGGTATGATTTAACCCTTGCTCTACAAGGAATGTTCCACAAGGAAGGAAGGGTAGAAACCTCATGCATGAACTAGAGCCCTGCCATAAAGCCCAACACAATCCAAAAATTAGTTATGAAACGAAGATCGTTATGAACAAGGACATTGGTATCATCAACAAACTGTTGAATGCTTAGTTATCCCTTGCTGTTAGGTAAAGATATACCTTATATGACACTTGCTACCATCTTCTTTTTAAAAATCCAATTGAGATTACAATTAGCTATTGCATAAATCTTGTCTATAGGGAAACCTTGTCTAATAGATTTGTTTAAAGCAATGAGGGGGCTCAATGAAAAAATTCCTTGATATTGCCCGAGCTCCATAGGACACCTATTTTAAATTATGTCATTTACACATTTACGTTTACAGTAAATGACATATTTATTAGTTGACAATGTATTTGAAAGAATGTATACATATAGAAAATGATATCTATATTCCCATAAACCATGTATACATATAGAAAATGATATCTATATTCCCAAAAACCATGTATACATATAGGAAATTATATGTAATTCCCAAAAACCATGTATAATAAATATTTTTTAGTACCCTTTGCACACAATGGGGATTTTCTTAAGACTGAGGGTCCCAAGGTTTAGGGGAATCTATGCAAGGGATTTTACCATCTTTCATGGATTTGACTGCATCACATCTAGATCCTATTCAGTGAGAGGAAGATCAAGAAGTACTGCAATACTTGGAGTAATAGAGGGGGACTTGGGTTGAGAAATCTCTTTCCTGCACTTAACAAATTCTCAAGAAGAGAGAGAGTGTGTGTGTGTATGTGTGTGTGTGTGTGTCTAACAAAGTTGAGATTTTCTTGTTCTGCAAAAGAGGAATGAAGTCCTCAGCTTCTTTGTTTTTTAGTAATGTGAAGGTCTCCGTGCTGGATTTGTCTATTTTTCCCGGTCCTTGTGTACACTTTTATGTGCTAGTGAGCAATTAAGTCTTCCTTCTTTATCTCTTCCCTCAGGAGGATAGGTTGTTGGTTATGGTGGTCATTCCCTTGGTTAACCTCCTCCTCTAGAGAGATAAGCTCTGTATATATGTGTTCCCTTCTTTTCAACCTGATTTGTTGGGCTTGTTTTTTAAGTTAACGAGGAACTATTGGGAATCTTTTCAACCTGACTTGTTGGGCTTGTTTTTTAATGAGAAACTATTGGGAGTTTTTGAATGCAACAGACCAACTGTATGTTGAAAACTGTCTATGAAGAAATGTCTAGACTAGCATAAATGGCTTGATGGAGAATATTCAACAAAGGGGGATCAGTATGAAACAAGGAGGAAACTCGTGGTTCGGTAGAGAGAAATCATAACACAGAATAGTGGTGAGACTGAAGGCTATGGAAAAAATCATTTGAGAAGCACACACAACCCCCTACACTCTCATAGTGAAGCACACACCTCTTAACGGGAGCCTTGCTGTAGATCCTTTTGGGGGGATTTCATACCCTTTCTCTACAAAGAATGCTCTACAGGTGTCATCAACAAATTGTTGAATTCTTAGTTGTCTCTTGCTACTATAAGGTAAATACGTTATATAACACTTGCTTCCATCTTCTTTAAAAAAAATTAGTTGAGACTACAATTAGCTATTACATAAAGAAAAGGAGCTACATGGAAACCTTGTCTAATAGGTTTATTTAGAGTTTAGGAGGCTCATTGAAAAAAAAAGTGTATGATATCCATTAGGCAAAATTTGGACTCAAACAAGGCCCTCTACCCATGTTATCACTTTACTAGAAAAAAGGGGACCGTGTCGTGAACCTTATATATCTTAGGTCAAAACGATAACATGTGACATATCATTTAGAAAGACCTTGAAAAGTAGATTTTAAATCTATCACCTTCGAGAAATTTGGAGTTAATATGTTTAATTTAGTTTCCAACAATTGTGACATCCATACTTCCCCACTTAAAATGTAGATCCTAACATTAGGATCTACCTTTTAAGTCAAGAAGTACAAATGTCACAATCGTTAGGATCTTCTTTTAAATAGGAAAGGACTAATTGGAGCCTATCAACTCCAAATTTGTCGGCGGTGATAGATTTAGAATCTAACGTATGGATGTCACAATCATTGGAATCTACCTTTCAAGTGGGGGAAGGCTTAACTTGATCATATTAACTCTAAGTTTTTCGGAAGTGGTAGATTTAGAATCTACTTTTCAAAGGCTCATGTTAGAGATAGATATCACAATCATTGGAATCTACCTTTTAAATGACATCTTTATTAGTTGATGGTGTATTTGAAAGAGTGTATACTATGGGAAATGATATGTATATTCCCAAAAACCATGTATACATATTTTTTAGTATAAGTGCTGTGGGGATTTTCTTAAGAGTGAGGCCGTGGTTTAGCAAGGAATCTATGCAAAGGGGTTTTTACCATATGTCATGGATTTGACTACATCACATATAGATCCTATTCAGTGAAAGTAAGATCAAGAAGTATTGCAATAGTAGGAGTAATAGAGGGGGACTAGATTGAGAAATCTCTTTCCTGCACTTAACAAATTCTTGAGAGAGAGAGAGAGAGAGAGAGAGAGAGAGTCTCTAGCAAAGTTGAGACACCTTGTTGGGTCCGTCTTTTTTTCTCGCCAACCAGGCCCCCTCGGGAGGATAGGCTGTTGGTTATAGGTGGTCATTCCCCTCCTCCTCTAGAGAGATTAGCTGTGTATATGTGTGTTCCCTTCTTTTCAACCTGATTTGTTGGGCTTGTTTTTTAGCATTAATGAAAAACTATTGGGAGTTTTTAATGTAACAGACCAACTGTAAGTTGAAAACTGATCTTGGAAGAAATCTCTGGACTAGCGAGAAAGCATAACACAGAATAGTGGTGAAACTGAAGGCTATGAAAAAGTTAGTGAATGAGGATAGGAAGTGAGGAGCAATATACTTTATCCAATCTAGCTTTTCTAAGAAAATGAATAGCCTACTTTTTGCACCAGGTGAAAGCTTTAAAAAAGGGGAGTGTACGTTTCAAAACAAAAGAGACCATTATTTTATCTAGAAACCCTTGATAGCCTTTCCAAGCTCTTTATATCCATCTGTGTTAGCTTCAACCATGTTGAAGTCTCCAAACAAGGTGGTCAAATTACCAAGATGGGAGAGGGATTGCCATAATTGGGGTCTAATACTATGGGCAGCACCAATAGCATAGACAAAGATGGGGTTGATGGTTCCAAGGAGGGCTATCAACACATACTAGAACCCATATGTCAAGAGCATACAAGGTGTTAGAGAGAAGAGAATCTTTCTATCTAGGATCTATGACAAGAGCAGCTCCTCTTCTGTTATCCAAATGGCGGTGAAGAACCAAATAGCCTTTGTGGATAGTACCAAGTCTGTTGCAGCTCCTCATATCTTCAGCTCATAAGAGTTATGAAATCCTTTCTGGTAGAGCCAAGACGTATAATATATATATATATATATATATATTCTTTCCCCCTCTCTCTCATCTGTAAATACTACACTTTAAAACACCTTGAAAAAAGACCTTATGGATGTTGAATTAAATAGCACCAACTCTCTCTCTCAACACAACACACTAAAAACACCTTAATAAAAGTGCTTACTCATCCTTGATTGATAGATGTTGCTTGAAAATAGCAGCCCCAAACATCGCTTTCAACAAGCACATCCTTCACAAAAAATTGTTAAAATTCACGACTTGTCTCAACTCATTACAACTTTGCCCAAAAAGAAAGGGGACACAAAATTTAGCTTTATTAGCAAGCTCTTTCCTGCAGCTTCTACTTCCTAAGAGGAAACAAGCTTCTGACACGAAAATTTCATGACAGTGTTTAACAAGTCTTCTGCCAGGGCTCTTCCCCATTATTGATGGATATATCACCAGTTCAAAGGTGATGCACATTCCCATATTTAGAACCAACCCCTGACGCTTTGAATCAGAGCTCAACCTGGCAAAAGACTGTCTTCTCAAAAAGATGCACCCTTCTATGAGATGCAAAACCTTGTATATCTGAAAGATCCACTTCCTTTTTGGAATTCACTGAGATGGCTGCCAAACATCTAATACCGCAGCCAGTAGGTGCGGCGGCGGAACCAGTTATAATCTGGAAGATTTTGAGTTGGGCCCATGGAGGCGATAGCCAGTTCCTGTACATCAAAAATAGAAAATAGCTCAGAAAAAAACACCCACTCAAATGGTGAGTTATCAATTATTGCAAAAGAAAAGCATCACCTTATCATGAATGAAGCGGTTGGCAACTCTCTTGACTGTTGCAGCATTGACCGCGTCTATTCTTGCAAATAATTCCGCTAAAGGCAATCTCCGACCGTATGTCAACAACTGCTTGCAGGAAAAAATATTTCATCCAAGCATAAGCAGAGTACAATACAGGGACGTTTGCTCATATGTCGTCAAACCTAAAAAAGTACAGCTTATAAAATCAGAAGCCTCTGACTATATGCACATAAAAAACTTGATAGGAAGTCCATTACACCTGACGCCCAATGTCTTCTGCAATCGCACTTGTGCCATCCAAGTGGAGTAGCAAACAGGCTTTCAGCTACACAAACAAAACACAGATGTGTTACTTGGTGCCCCCTCCTATTTTGTATGGTCAGTATTAATTATGGCCATCACCAATATAGTCGAAACCATTGAAATTCTTTATTGGTCCACCAACATCGGACCAACTTAGGAAACTATTACAGCAGTCATGATGAGCATATGAAGTAAAACATTTTTTTCTCCCCGACGAACCACCATGGGCTTTAGATGGGGTGTGTTTTAAGAGGTCTACTATTAGCATTTTGGTTGGTCTAATGTACTCTCACAAAACAACTTTCTTTTAACTGTATATTTTCTCAAACGGGAAGTGCAAATGACCAAATCAGAGATTACATCTGCCTCAAACCTAATCCATTGCTTGCACGCTGCTCCAGCAGCTATGCAACATTATCATCACAAAGAAAGAATTCACCATGGGCTTTAGATGGGGTGTGTTTGAGGAGGTCTACCATACTCTCACAAACCAACTTTCATTTTAACAGTCAACTTTCTTGAACGGTCTACTATTAGCATTTTGGTTGGTCTGATGTACTCTCACAAAACAACTTTCTTTTAACTGTTAATTTTCTCAAACGGGAAGTGCAAATGACCAAATCAGAGATTACATCTGCCTGAAACCTAATCCATTGCTTGCACGCTGCTCCAGCAGCTACGCAACATTATCATCACATAGAATTCACCATGGGCTTTAGATGGGGTGTGTTTGAGGTGGTCTCTATATTCTCACAAACCAACTTTCATTTTAACAGTCAATTTTCTTGAACGGGAAGCACAAATGACCATATCAGAGCTTACATCTTATCCATTGCTTGCCCACTGCTCATGCAGCTAAGCAACATTATCATCGCAAGGAAAGAACTCAGATTGCCGTTCGAGCATATCAAACTAAATGAACTCTTCTAGAGAAAATACTTGGTCAAATATAGTATTGTAAGAGCACACTTCTCTGGTTCCTTGAACACTCCATCCCCTCTCGAATGGTGAGAGATTATTGTTACCACATGATTTGTAACACCAAGGCTTTAGATGTGAGGTCTACTATTTGCGCCCTCATGATGCGAACCACCATGGGCTTTAGATGTGGTGTGGTCTAAGAGATCTACTATTAGTGTCTTGTTAGGTCTAATGTACTCTCACAAACCGACTTTCTTTTTAACTGTTAACTTTGGCAAACAGGGAGAATGACCATATCAGAGCTTGGATCTGCCTGAAAGTCTACTATTAGTGTCTTGGTACGTCTGATGAACTCTTTACAAACCAATTTTTAGCTGTTAATTTTCACTAACAGGAAGGGCAAATGACCATTTCAGAGCTTAGGTCTGCCTAAAATTTGCTTCATTGCTTGCTTGCTGCTCAAGCGGCTAAGCAACATTATCATTGCAAAGAAAAGGGTTCAGATCGCTGTTCTAGAATATCAAACAAAATGAAGTCTTCTAGAGAAAATACTTAGCACACATTTCTCTGGTTCCTAGAGCAATACATCCCTCGCTGTTAAATAACTTTCAAGTGCGTGCTTTGTGTCAGGTTGAAACCCATGTCCTGTGGATGTAAAACTGCCAAAGGTCATCTGTTTCAATCTTGTTTGTTTACTATCCATGGAATGTTGGAAGGTCATCAGCAATGGTCTCTGCATACAACCACCACGTCACCCTCCATAAAGCTCAAACATCTGCCTCCGAAATCAGGTTCATACTTGTCTAATGAAACCACAACTGCTATTCCTCCAGACTATTACCAAGGAAACAAGACAAAACCAGAACCTATTCAGGCTTTCAATCCCCCAAATCCTCAGGAAGTTCAAAAACCTGAAATCACCGAGACAACTGTCTTCTCCAGTTTGCCCAACACACAGAGGATGATCAACAAATACCGAGAACCATATAACTATCAAGTATCTTTGCATTCTCATCATAAGTAGCCATAGATTTACTAATAATCCACCTTAGCCACCCGTATCAGCCTGCTTTCCCTAATCCCAAGGCTCCCCTAACCTTGCCGAATTAGGCCACTAATCCCAAGGATTAGCGTTAGACACGTAAAGGTCCACCAAGATCTCCCTGAACACAAACAACCAAGTTAGTACCAAATAGAAGGAGTGCAGACTAGCTCACCTCTCAACCACAGATTCCATCTGGAATCTCCCCTAAGCCGCCGGAGGCTAAGGCTCCAATCCCAAGAACCATGCCAGTTAGCACTCGTATACCACCAACGCTTGCCTGCTAAGGCCTTCAGCATGACTTTCCATGATCCGTCGAATCCAACCATGTTCCCGACGGTAATCTTGGTCCATCAGGACCACTAGTCAAGAGACAATAATAATAAACCCATAAGTCACTTATATAGTGACTACAGCTGCTATAATTAACCATCCAGTCATAAATAGCCAGTAACCATAGATTTACTAATAATCCACCTTAGCCACCCGTACCCCTAGCCCTAACGGATTAGTGTTAGATACGTAACACCCTCAACATGATCATTGTCCTATATGTGGATGACCTCATTACGACAGGGAACCATGACCAAAAGATTCAGCAGACAAAGCATAAGGTCTCTATAGACCACACCCAAGAATCATATAACCTAGAACCGAAACCCTAACCAAGTTTCATAGACCCGACATCGCACGCATTGAAGATTGTGGCTAGTGACTCACCACCCAACCACAGGTTCACTGCCTCGAACCACCTCTAAACCTGAGGTCTAATTGTCGCGAGCCTGCTTGGTACCAATGGCCCCAACGTTGCGTCCCATACCACTAGGCCAAACCACCCACCTTGAAGCTCCATAGCCATAAGGTCTTGCACACCCTGATAACTCTCCTGTCTATCGCGTGGATACTTCCATAACTCATAGAAGCAAGCCCCTCGTTCAAAGTGCCCAAGTGCCCCTGAGGTCACTTATATAGCAATAACTTGGCTATTATTGGCCCTTGCTTTATTTATAAGCATTTAGCCATTATTACCCCTTAGGCTATTAATTATAACCTCATCTTGCTTTTGGGATCAAGGTATTGCTTGTGTGTGTGAACCTCCTCCTAGAGAGTAGAAGTGTGAGAGTGTCTTGTTTGTGTGTGAACCCACTCTTAGAGAGCTATCAATAATATCTAGATATTTGTATGCTTGACATAAGCTGTGATGTCATTAGGGCAACCTATGTAACCTAATGCACTTCATTGAAGAAGTCAATCAATAGTCACATCATTGTTGAGTTCTCTCTCTCTCTCTCTCTCTCTCTCTCTCTCTCTCTCTCTCTCTCTCTCTCTCTCTCTCTATATATATATATATATATATATATATATTGCTACTCACACAACCATAGCCATGAAGCTCTTCAAGCCTCCGTAGCTTAGAACATTCAACATTTGGTATCAGAGCTCTATAGAGGTTGATACTACCTCCAGTGGCTACACCCGAATTTTTTATACCTGTCTGTTTGGTCGCCAACAATCCGCACATCCATACTGAGCAAATATGTACATGCATGTACTGTAGTGCAATCGTACTATGGAGCAGCTCCCGCACTTCAACATCACTTTAACATCCCTTATGTGAGCCTGACCTTGCCACGCGCCTATCTACACCCTACAACTGCTATCAACAAGGTTTTTCAAACACTGTCAAACACCCGCCCCTTTGTTCACCTAGCAACTACAACAAAGGTCTAATCAGCCTCACCTCCGACTGTTGTCCTGCCTCTCAAATCTGCTTCCCAGCACCTGAATGAACAAATAAAAGAGAAAGGGTGTCACGTGCAGACCTTAATCTGGTGCCACGTAGACATGATTATTCCTTACAGCCGCCTTAAGAGCAAAGTTAGAGGTCGTATATGGGCAGTTTGGAGCCAATTTGGTGGAGGACATGCACCAATGGTTGGGACATATTATGGACACAATATGAACACATTTTATGACATTTTTGATGACTTTTTATGGCTTGAAAAGTGCAAACCGACCTAATTACAACTTGCTATCACTTTACTATATAAAGGCAAGTCATGGGTCATTCATAATCATTCAAAGACAGAAATTGCAAAGCCAAGACCAAGGACATGCAATCTAACATTTTGGATCAGCCAAGTACATCTCCAAATCAGCGTTTTCCATTAACGCACAATGGAGGACAGTAATGTGTACCACCAAGCCCCAGATCAACCAACCAACATCAGCAAACAAGAGAAAAAACTGTTAGCACTCATCTCCTGTCTATACATTACACACTAGGGGCCTCTGTTGTGGGTGTGCCTGCCCGTGTAGGTAGTTCTCCATTTTTTCCTCATTTGTCCATTTTCCTTGTTTTTCTGGTTGTGGGGGAGTGCTGTCGGCTGTTGTATTGCTGGCAGACCTGGTATGCCCTGTTTTTTGCTGGCCAATTGGGTTTGCCCCAGTGCTCAGTGCTGACCGACTTACACTATGCTTGCCAACTAAGTATGGGCTGGCTGTCGTGGGCATACTGGCTGCTGTCGGCCTGTTTTGGGCTGGCCAACCAGCAGCTTAGGGCCATATATATGGAGTGTTTTGCCCCCACACCACATTGTATCATATCATCGGATCTATTGTATATAGCAGAGTTCATACAACTTCTCTCTCTCTCTCTCTCTCTCTCTCTCTCTCTCTCTCTCTTCTGCGTTTTGCTCTCTACAGCAGTTGTCTCTCATTTCCGTTGTGCATTCTGCCATGGTATCAAAGCGCCAGGTAGCTTGAAGTTTGGAGACAGTGGGAGCTTGAGGGTTTGCTGATTTGTGGTGCTGATTGGAGATTGCTTGGGCTGTTCGGGACATGGGAGATCGGGTAGAAGGCGGCCATCATCGTCGGACAGCCACCTTGCTTACTATTTGCAGCCTGTTCATTTTTTTCCCCACCCACCCTCCCTTCACAAGACCTTGTGAACCCTTGAGATGGCAGACTTGCTTGAAATGGCTGAAAGCAAGTGAAGATCCCTACTCTCCTCACATTCCCGGTGGATTGACAATTGGACAAGAACAACTACGGCATACGGAAGGTAATGATGGAGTCTGTCTTGGAGTCTTATGATTTGGCTTATTTCATTGTGGTTGGTGTTCCACGGCCGGAGTTGGAGGACGGGGAGCTTTTACCCTCTACTAGGAAAGAACGAGAGGCTCAAGCACAGTTGTGGGATCATGTCAATGCCCGTGTGCATTGTTTCATCTTCCTTAACTACACACCATAGGTGATTAATCATATCAAACATATGACGCTGGCCAGAGGGATTTGGCAGCATCTCTATATAACAGGGTATCACCCATGAAGCGGATCTCCTTGGAAGTGCAGATGCAGGTAATGGATCTTGCAGAGTCTTCGATGATGCGGGAGCACATCAACAAGGTGCAGGCTCTTCAATAGGAGGTTCTTCAGGCTGGGAAGGAGATATCTTCAGAGGACATGGCCATCCCTTTGTTGTCTCATCTGACCGCTCAGTACTCAGCTTTCTACTCCTCTTTGATCACCAATGGCAGGCGCAACAGCATCACATGGGAGGAGCTTGTGCCTATGGTCTTGGACCAGAAAGAGCGTTTTACGAACCCTCCACAAGGCAGAGGTTCTAAGGCCTTGACCGGCCAACGGTTGCAAGACCGCAGTAAAGGCAAAGGGAAGTCTTCATAGGAGAAGTCTTCCGAGCAGAAGCCCGACTTGGATCGTGATGCCTTGAAGGCAAAGAGGACCTATAACAATTGTAGCAAGAAAGACCACTGTTGGAGGAAATGTCCTAACCGGAGCACCAAGAATCAACAATAACAGTAAAGACTCCAACTTTTGTGCACTTGGAGATTATGGACACCGGCGTTTCATCTTCTTCGAGTAGGGAGGCGGTTGGACTCACCGCTAGGGACACTCGAGACTAGATTCTCGACAATGGTGCTTCTAGGCACATGAGTCCTTCCCGAGAGTTATTACATGATCTTCTAAGGCACACAGGTCACATCTTGATTGGTGTCAGGTGACGAGTCCACTATCCCTATTCACAGTGAGGGCAAGTTAGAGATCGTTCCCGATGGCAGGGGGAAGCATTCCTCCCAAGTTCTTTTTGTCGCATCTCTTGGTTTTCATCTGTTGTCAGTGCATGAGGTTTGTAAGACTGGCGTACGAGTGGAGTTTGACGAGCATTTTGTTGCTCTACGGGACAAAGTAACAAGCCAGATTGTATAGGAAGGCGGAGTGGAGAATGGGATCTACAAACTCTCAACACTCTCTTATAGATTCTCAGTTAGGTGATGTGTGGCAGTTTTGTCGTGACCACTTGAATGTGGATCCGCTACAGCAAGCTTTCCAGGACCAGATGGTGGATGGCTTGCCCGATTTTGGCAGCAATAGATAGGGGCATTCCAGTTCTTGCATTCATCAGTCAAAGAAGCCTTTACAGGTAAACTATGCTCTATTGTCTCGTATCATTCGGGACAAACAACCTCCTGTAGTTGAGGAAGCTCTTTCCCAGGGGACTTGCAGAAAAGCCATGCAAGTGGTAGATGGTGACTTCCAGGACAAGGTGTATGTTGAGCAGCCTCAAGGCTTTGAGGTTCCGGGTTCAAAGGGGGTGGTTTATAGGTTCCGGAAGGCCTAGAACGGTCTTCAGAAGGTTCCCAGTACTTGGCATACCAGATGATCCTTGTGAGCAGGTTGATGCCTCTTTGTTTTGGAAGCAGTTTTATTCGTTGATTTAGTTGCTAGCAGATTAGACTTGAGCTTCCCCGTGGGGCTGTTGAGCTCATTCATGCAGACGCCTTTGAAGACTCATTGGGACGTAGGATTACGAATCTTGCGGTATCTATAGGGTACGAAGGATCTTGGACTCTATGATACTAGAGGGGGAACGATGGATGGAGTCAGACTCCCTAGGTTGGAGTAACTTAGATTGGGGAGGGGATCTCTTGTGTTTCCACTTTCCCATCTTCCGTTGTGTCTTCCTTCATGGTATCAAAGCGCCGGTGACTTGCATCATTAGTTGCTCCCTCCTCTTTATTGCGTTTTTTTTCCCCAGCAAGAGGGGAAGATGACCTCGTATGTGAGGGACTACAGCAAGCCAATATGCAAAGGCACTAAGGCATGCAAGAGGCACAAAGCAATGAATGTGAGGGAGGGAAGGCCCGGCTACACTAGCGGTTGTCATACACATTGGAACCGCTTTATGCTTCAAAATACAGTGCTAGCTTACACAACAACCTAGCACTTGTTTATTCCCGCATTAATCACTATTCAAATATTTAACAAGAATAACAAGTGAAGGGCCAGAAGTGTAGGAAAACAAATACCCAATAGCCTCAATGCTCTAACATGCCATTCAAAGCTAGCCATATATGAATTACTCATCTCATCAAAAGAAATAATATACAAAAACTCCAACCTCCACCTCTAGATGTTGTTGGATGAAAAACTAAGTTGTGGATAGAATCTTCCACCCGTGATTGGAACAATGTTTCTTTGCTCCCAGATGAGGGCTAAAAAATAACAGGATTCTTATCTTTACACCATACTACGCATGCATGTACCTATCAATGTGAGCATAAGAACAATAATGCTTAGTTATTTTACCTGATTTCTTGCTCGAATCACATCATCTTCAGCTACTCTGTAAATGAGTCTCCCAAACTCATGCATGATGGCCCAAGAAAGATCATCCAACTTGTCAGGCTGGCATGTTACAGCCAAACCACAATAAATAAGAAGCCACCATTTAAAATGATGAACAGGGGATGATCAGCATTCAACACCAAGATAATATGAGGTAAAGACAGTTACGAATATTCACCTTGGCAACAGCATAGACACCAAAGAGTCCTGCATCATTGTAGTTTGTGTTGAAAGCCATGAAACTCTCTGCCAACTCATTTGCTGCAATCTTTTGTGCAAGTTCTGACCTACAAGATTTCCGCAACATCCACTTACAAAATTCAAAAAAAAAAAACTTCCACTTTCCTTTGCCACCATATAGTAATTTGGATGGAACCTACTGCAAGAGACTACTAGTACCATCTATGTGCTTACCCCATATGCTTTCCAGCCCCTGCAGCCCTATTCCAACCGCCGAGCATAGTCTGCATGACCATAAGAGCAATAGAGTCTGGGTCTGTCCAAGGCGCCCCCATGACAGCTAGAGCGATGTGTGTCAAAGGCAGGTCATCGTCCCTGATACGAACCTGAGGGGCATGGTTTCATCAGAGCGATTCCTAATCCACAGAAATAGAAAGTGCCAAACGTATTTGGAAATTCTGCTAGGTCAACAAACATGTATGCAAACCTCTGAGCCAGTAAAAACTGCAGGGTCTTTTTCTATCAACTGAGCTGCTGTTGTAGCATTTGTGGACAGATTAGTGAACAATTTTCCAGCAAGTTCCACCACCTGTTTGTGCTCTATTGCACCGGCACCCGCAATAACCTGTGCCAGTCATTAGTGCCCCATTTATGATAGAATTTGGAACCACACACACACATACACATTCTCATCTCCAAAACAGGATGCCTGTACAGATAAAAATCCAAATAAAAAGCACCTTACCATACGAGGGGCTGTGTAATGGGTAGATATGTAATCAGCCAAGTTTTCTTTTGATATGGACTTGATATTTTCAGGAGGTCCCAGGATTGTCCGACCCAAAGAAGTGTGTTGGAATGCGGTCGCATGCAAGTGATCAAAAATCACCTCCTCAACTTGGCCTTCCACCTGCACACTTCAGTCATCCAGCCATGATATCACTAGAATCACTATATTTTTCCTTCCAAAAAGTAGTCTAGTATGCTCTAACCACAGAGCTTTTGCCATAAAAGTAGACACTTTATTAAAAATTGGTAATGTCTTCCACCACTCCAACCACAACATACATGAAAGGGCATCCAAAGCCCCACACTAATGCAGACAGAATTTTCAACCGTACATATAAAAGGAATGTAAATTAATGCAGTTTTTCCATACCTCTTGCATTTCCCGGAGAATGACATTGCGCTCTCGCTCAATGCGGTCTTTCGAGAAGGCAGAGTTCTGAAGGATGTCGGCAAGCAAATCCATGGCAAAGGGGACATCAGCCTTCATGACCTTGGCATAATATGTCGTCTGCTCGCGGGATGTGTAGGCATTCAGATGGCCACCGATGTTCTCGATCTCCTCTTCCAACTGCCGCATGGTGCGCTTCTTGGTGCCCTTAAAGATCATGTGCTCGAGGAAGTGTGCAGTGCCGTTGGTGGTGGCGGTCTCGAAACGGCTGCCGGCGTCGATCCAGACCCCGAGGGAGGCGGTCTGGAGGGCGAGGTGCGATTCGGTGGCGACACGAAGGCCGTTCGGGAGGACGGTGACCTTGGTAAGGGGGGTGGAAAGTACGGCCGTGTGGTCGTCGGTGGACGGTACGTCAGAGTTGTGGCGGGTGAAGAGATCGTCAACAGCGAGAAGCGCCTGGCTGGAGTGGCCAGCTGAAGCAGAGCGCAACATGCTGTGCAGCCATGGCTGTGACCTCCGCTTTAACCCTAGGGCAGCCCTCGCCATGGCCATATCAGAAAAACAACAGAGAGAGTCAAAAGACCCCCTAGAGGAGAAAAGTTCTTCTCCTAAGAAATGAGATAAAAAACCTAAGGGTAAAGCCGTAAGCCAAGGTAATGGCAAAAGAGTTTCTTTGTTCAAATGTTTGCGGGAAGGTGGAGTACATCTATTGGCTCACAACACAGCACCCGCGTCGCACAACTTGATGGCATCGAACCCGGGTCACCAACTCGCCTGCGTGCCTGTGGGCAAGTGTTTCTTTGTTCAAATCTAAGGGTGGCACTCTTAAGCCATGACTTGAAAAACAAAAAACCTTCCCCCATGAGGTTGCATAGAGATGAAAATTTTTGCAATTGTTTGACGCACCCTGCTTTAGAGTTTTCACATGCATCCTCTCCCATCGTGAAATCTTGTCTAAACATTTTTTGCAATTGTTTGAAGAAGTCACCCATAGAGTTTTCACATGCATGTTTTTGTGGGCAAAAATGGGTGAGACTTCTTATTACTCCTCGCCCATCATGAAATCTTGTCTAAACAACTCAATAATAGCAAGTAGTAAGTACCCTTGGGCTCTATTAGACCTACCCTTTCTGCACCTCCCTTACAACTCCAATTCTTAATCAATTCATCGTAAGCATGTCTATCCTTAAAACTCCAATTCTTTATCAATTCGTGTCATAAGCAATCCAAATCTCTCTTCTAGTTCACCTATAGCTTAGCGAGTCTCACTTCCCTCTTCTACCTAATGTTAAAATTATTGGGTTTTCATGTATGTTGGATGTTCAATGAATGCACGACTCAATGATGCTATTGATATTGTTACATCAAGTACATGCTTTTATAGACTAAAAAACTTTATCTTTGATACATCCCAATAATCTATCTTTTCCATGAGAGCTACAAATAGGAAGCACGTGCTAGTTTTTTTGTGGTACATTGTGAGTAAAAGATCGAGAGAGAGAGAGAGAGAGAGAGAGAGAGAGAGAGAGAGGGAGCGAATCCACTTGTGCTCGTAACAAAAGAATGCAATCATGACACAAAGGAATACATGAGAAGAGAATTATGATCTACTTAAATGTGAACTTGAAAATGAAGCTTTAGAGAAACAATCTTCTTTACAGGTTAACAAAAAATGAATTCTCATTTCTCTTTTTCTCAAAAAGTCCAAAGCCAAATCAATCACCAAGGCATCCTAAAGGCTGTCCAAAATAGACCAAGCAAATGGGAAGTACAATCTTCTTTCCAAGCAATTGAACTCCTAAAGAAGGTAGGCAAAAAAAAAAAAAAAAGAGTAACCAAGCTGTGAAGTACTAACACAAAAGGCTCTATATGCGGGGAACAAATGTAAATACAATGGACATAAATATAATGCGGACACAATGGATCATAGGAGGAAAAAAGGAACCCGGTGCACTACAACACATTAGGGTATCAAATCTAAAAGGACAACATCCATACAAGTGAATTTTCTTTCCATACACAATGCTAAAAACCAGGATACATCAAGGACATTATATACATCTGCCGCATATGGATGTGGAAGGCGCTCATAGATTACTTCATCATTTTCTATCAAGATCACATGTCGAACCATGTATGCAGCAGCTAGTCCTAGTGTGCCGGTCCCAGCAAACTTATCAATGATGGTCTCACTAGCACGGGTGAAGAGGGACACAATGTACTTGCAAATCTTTTGACCTCTTTAACAGCCCCCCCTCCATGGATAATCTTTTTTAACCCAATCCTCAGATGGCACACTACACACACAACAATCAACACACATGTTACTAGTGATGAAGGCTTAATGTTCATATTCTTTATGAGATTACCAATATATTCACTTGTCAATCACGAATGAGATCAAGCTCAACGTCAAACTCATCCCTGCGTTTATTTGTCTCACTTGATCAGAATGAAGCTCAAGGTCTCTCTTAGGAGCAAAAGAATGTACAAATGTAGTTGAGAAGAGACATGTCACCTGACCCAATCAACATACCAAACTTGTGAGGTCTACTCTTTGTTCACAGTGAGAAAAGGAGAGACATCACATACATTAATTACCTTTGTTGCCATTTGTCCTTTCTTCCGTCCAATGGCAGGTGTGCAGCATTGGACCAGCTACCGATGGAAGAGCACAAATCCCTTCTATCCAGCATAAGACTCAACCTTATGTGCCTCTTTCATTGTGTACGAGCACACAAAGAATCCAATATCAGACATGCAAAAGTTTGCTAAATTGAATGTTGCTGCATGCAAGCCCACATCAACCCGATTCCACTTGTGCACCTTTGTTTGAGAGCAGCCCTCCACCATGGTATTTGAAGGAAAATCAACAAACACCATGTCCACACAGTAGTCTACCATCTTTCCCCTTACCTGTTGAAATTTGAGCAAAATGATGAGCTATGGTGGATCAAACACTAGAATCAATATAATTAACAAGGTGATTAGCAAGTGATTAAGACGTAATTAGTGAATAATTAGCACATAGATTAATGTAGGCATGGATACTCAAAAACCAGCAAATTCTCATTAGGGCTATGCCTCAATTTATAGAGTTTACATCAAGCATCAAATCCCATTGATTTCTCCATGATTTACTCCCTGAATATCTCCACCTTTTGCCTGATTCTCTCCACCTCTTCTCTTTTCCCTGAATATCTCCCAGAATATCTCCACACTCCTAAATTCCCTCATGCTACCCATTATTCTCTCCCAGTAGATTCCTCTAACCTTTTCACAGGTTCTTTCACAATTACATCTCCTCTTTTACAGCCTCTATCCAAGAGCTTGTTCCCACACACACCCTATTCACTTGTATATTTCAACACCTCCCCTCAAGTGAATAATCCTAGCACACCTGGACCCTGTATCAAGTTTCCCTCTTACTTGATAGCCCGCGACCAGTGCCTCAAGTCCCTAAACTCCATAGTCCTCGACACCCCCCCTCAAGTGAATAATCCTAGCACACCTGGACCCTGTATCAAGTTTCCCTCTTACTTGATAGCCCGCGACCAGTGCCTCAAGTCCCTAAACTCCATAGTCCTAAATTCCCTCATGCTACCCATTATTCTCTCCCAGTAGATTCCTCTAACCTTTTCACAGGTTCTTTCACAATTACATCTCCTCTTTTACAGCCTCTATCCAAGAGCTTGTTCCCACACACACCCTATTCACTTGTATATTTCAACACCTCCCCTCAAGTGAATAATCCTAGCACACCTGGACCCTGTATCAAGTTTCCCTCTTACTTGATAGCCCGCGACCAGTGCCTCAAGTCCCTAAACTCCATAGTCCCTAAACTCCATAGTCCTTGACACTCTCTCTCTCTCTATGTGTCCAAGGCTACTATAAGTGCCCGCGACCTTGACTAAAGTGCTCACACATACATCTACCACGTGGCCTACATCATCGGTGGCTCAGAGGTGGTTTTACTTTATTGGGGCAGGTTACATTGGGTTGTGGGGTCTCTCTCTCTCTCTCTCTCTCTCTCTCTCTCTCTCTCTCTCTCTCTCTCTCTCAGAAAAGATGATCCGACTCCACTTCCCTTGGAGCCTCCATGAAGTTTGCCGATGTCGTTCCTTCTTCACTGGGTTTGCTGTAGCAGTCTCTCGCCATGTGTCCTGGCTTTCCACATTTGTGGCAAGTGAAGGTCCTCCCTCCTACTCTGCCTCTTCCTCGTCCTCGTCCTCGAGAGAATCCTCCTCGGGTGAAGAATGCTTTTTCCTCTCCTGCTGTTGAGTCGAGCTCTTTCTTCTCTTTGCCTCTGCTCTCTTGCTCTAGTAGAGCTGCTTCTATCTCATGTATCTTCAGTTCAGGTACATTCTTTAGTGTTGCTACAATGTTTTCATAATCTCCTTTGTCCACACTCTTCAAAAGTACAGCTAATGCTTCATCATCTTCTATCTTTTTGCCAATAGCTGCCAGCTGTTGCTTAATACTTTTATATTTGTTCAAGTGTGTGATTAAGGGTTCACTTTCCTTCATGTCCAGTTTGTAGAATTGCATTAATAGATTTATCTTGGAATTTTTTGCTTGTGTACCAAATAATTTATTGAGTTCATCCCATGCATCTTTTGCCCACTGTATCCCTGTGATATGATGAATGATCTCATCATTTTAAACTAAGTGCAATAAGCCCCAATGCTTTTTCATTCCTACTCTTCCACTCATTTTCCCCTCTCTCTGGGCATTCATCTCTCCCTTCAACTAATCCCCACAGATTTTTCCTCATCAGCAAATACATGGTTTTTGTTTGCCATGTATAAAACTGTTCTTCATTAAATTTGGCTATTTCCTGTGCTGAATTCATGGTGATGTGAAGGGGGTCTTACCTCTTGATCCAAATTCAAGATTCAAGGGCAGTGTCTACCCTTTTACAACTCAATCTGGTGTTTAATAGATGATTACAACAATTTTATCAGCATAAAATCACCAGAAATTACATTAAATTGAGAGTAACCAATTTGTACGGGATGGTTGGAGTATCAAACCAACTCCGATTTGCAATCTGAAGCTTTAGGGATCTGTATCAGATACCTAATGGTTAATTTGAACCCTCAATTGCACCAAAGTACAGTGATTAGCACTGATTAATCACTGATTAGCAAATTAATGCTCTGGTTTGTGTGCAGAAAACAGAGTATGCGAGGAGCCCAGATCTGGTGCCTTCCACTTCAAATGAGCTCAAATGCTTTCAAAGGCATCAATAGCAATGAGTCTAGTAGAGGATTAAGCCAAGAAACACAAGATTTGACCAAATAATGAAAGCTTAATCTCTGTTTTACCAAAGTCACCTGCAGATTTGATGAAGAGCTTGGATCTCTCTGTAGACTTGATGAAATTGATTTCTGTCTTCACCAGCTTGTAGAGCATGCTTGATTACTCCTTGTGCTAAAGGGAATTAGAAACATTTGAACTGTGCTTGAAGAAATCTCTATTTTGCTTCAGAAAAACGGCGCCTGCAGAAATGACGAATTCTCCTAGTTCCTTCGGCGGTTTGCTGCGCCGTTTCGATGGCTGGTAGCCAAGGGTGTTGGCTAGCTTAAGCTAGAAGCTTGTGACCTAATTTGAAGTGTGCTAAGTGCTAGAGACCCTCCACTGGCTGGGGGTGAAGGGGAAGAGTGAAAGCTTACTAAAAAATTGATTTTTTGCTAATTATTTTACTAATCCTAATTAATTCACTAATGGGCTCATAAATCTGGTTGATTCTAGGCATGGCTCTGATACCATGTTGAAATTTGAGCAAAATGATGAGCTATGGTGGATCAAACACTAGAATCAACATAATTAACAAGGTGATTAGTAAGTGATTAAGACGTAATTAGTGAATAATTAGCACATAGATTAATGTAGGCATGGATACTCAAAAACCAGCAAATTCTCATTAGGGCTATGCCTCAATTTATAGAGTTTACATCAAGCATCAAATCCCATTGATTTCTCCATGATTTACTCCCTGAATATCTCCACCTTTTGCCTGATTCTCTCCACCTCTTCTCTTTTCCCTGAATATCTCCCAGAATATCTCCACACTCCTAAATTCCCTCATGCTACCCATTATTCTCTCCCAGTAGATTCCTCTAACCTTTTCACAGGTTCTTTCACAATTACATCTCCTCTTTTACAGCCTCTATCCAAGAGCTTATTCCCACACACACCCTATTCACTTGTATATTTCAACAACCTCCCCCCTGGTACAAATGATATTCAATCCTTCCAAAAAAAATTGCCATCATATCTAATGGCACCTCAAGGCTCTATATGTCACAAGTGAGGTCAATAACATTCATATAGTATGCCAGCACTGTGCCTGCAGCAGCAAGCACACAATAGCATACAATCAACCAACGATGCAGTCTATTTAGGAATCAAAGTTAATCAATCACCAATGCAGTCTATTTAGGAATCAAAGTCAATCAACCAACGATGCAGTCTATTTAGGAATCAAAGTCAATCAACCAACGATGTAGACTATTTAGGAATCAAAGTCAATCAATCACCAGTGCAGTCTCTAGGATCTTACCAGGAGGTACTAGGTGGGTCTTGAGTGCTCTATCTACTTTGTCTTCACCATAACCAGCAGTGGAGCTGCTACTAACCCCCCTTTGTTTAGAATAGGCTTGCTTCGCTGCCTCCAGTGCCTTTTGAACTATATCTCTACCCAGGTTCACAGGTGGTGTGACAAATGTACTACTTGAGTAGCTCGTCTGTGCATGCGAGGTGGAAGGCTAGTTCTGCCAAAATAAAAAGCCACATCATTAAAAGCTTCGCGCCAACACCTTTAGAAATAAACACTTGCTTGTGTGATGGGTTCACAACATACCTCAACAGTGGTCTCATGGTCTTCCCGAATCACCACTAAAGTCATAAGTATTCTATACAAGTCAATTTCTTCCTTAAGAGCCTCAGTATAGTCAAGGTCTAGCCACCATGGGCAAAGTTCCCTCTTCATGGTAGACAGGGCCTGAAAGCATGACACTAATAATAAGCGCACACACATAAACACCCAACTTTAAACAAGAAATGTCAAAACTTACTCTGCCCGCAGATCTTCGTACATGTAAGTTGGAGTCCAAACTGCTGCCAGGGGAGGCATTGACTTTAGACCACCAGAGACAAGCTGCTTTTGTAGCCATCGATACACCACACGGCATGTAGCAGACTTCAAGGTAGGTTGCTCATCAATAGGTAAATTGTGGTAGAACCCTCCCTGGTGTGTCTTGAATGCCTTCTTGAAGAACTTTCTCCTACATGTCACTACATATTCCTTAAACTCCTTTTCAAAGGGGAGGCGGACCTGGTCAGCAATTTTGATTTCAACTAGCAAAGCCTGACCAAATTCTACAATTTGCAGCCAAAAAGCAAACACATGGAGCCAATCTCTCATCTTCCTCTTGTTAGTTGGGAGATACTCTAAGGCTCGAACATTGGATTGCTCATTGTTTAGCATCCCAACCAAATATGATTTTGCAGCATCCTTCACACATGCTATGCCAATAAGGTATATCTTCTCCTCTGTGGCTATGTGCTTGGCCGGTTCATGCCATGGTAGAGAGAGCAAAGCTCGCTAGTAAGCCTCTCCATTGCATGGGTCAGCCAGGCGTGTCATTTTGTGTGCCTTGTTTTGGTACAAAACCTCCACCTGTTCTATAACCTGATGGACGATCGACATCATCCATGTCCTTTTCTGTCGCCTCAATGTGTTGCTCCATCTCATCTCTGAAAACAAGTTGCGTCAAGATTTGAATTGGGATTTTGTACTATCCCTTTTCCCACCACGCATATCGACGTTGCGAGTGAGTTCCTCCTCAATAAATGCACAGTCCTCATCATCAACCTCCGCTAGCAAAGTGTTTAAGTTCGACTCACGTAGGTGCCTCAATTGAAACACCCTAACTCCGAATGTGCTTGGTACATAGCCAAACTCATTGACCCTGAATATTCATATGGAATAGTCAACATGTATAAAGCAATGAATCTTGAAAAAGAAATTACAAATATCATGGGCACACGTTCTTACTTGTTCAGTCTTGTCAGACAAAATAACAACTCCCCGACATCACCTTTGTTGAAACTGACAAACTCACATTTCACATAGCAATGCCAAGATATGTCCGTAGGATGATCTTCAACATGTACCAAAATAGTGAAGACCAAGCATTCTTACAAAAGAATTCCAAAACTTTGAAATTATAGCACTGAATAATACCTTGATTGATGCACTCCATGAAGGCCTTCCATCTGTTGTTGCCATCCAAGATATGCACCATCTTTCCACTCAAGAATGGGCCCCATTCATTATCAATACATTCACTGCCCTCCAAGCATCCATCCAAGACTAAATATGAGCCAATGTGACAGGTGATTCCTCCCCTTCTAGGTTGATCATAGACACAATAAAGGATCCTCTACTAGGCATGTACCCACCCATCTTGAATGACCAAGAAATTGTTGTCTCAGTGTTCTAGCTAAGATTTCTTACTGCCTCTATGGGCACCATCCTGTAAAGTGGTATCAATGGGGGATCGATGGTGAAATCAACTTTGATCCTTGAAAGGAATCCTTGTGGGCTTCTAGTTCTCATCATCTTCCCAAAAATCTCTATTTTTCTGACATGTTTGGAGGTGTCCTTTGTGCCTGTCCCCTCTCTTTGGCTGCTTTGTGTCTCATCTACGCCTTCCCTTTCAAGACCCTCCTCCCTCTACACAGCATCCTCCAAATCCTGCCCTTCATTCTCCTCCTCATGAGTGGTCCCAGGTTGCTATCATCCTCATACAGGCTGACATTGTCTCCCTCTACTGGTTTCTCCAGAGGTCCCATTCCATGGGCTGCAAAATAGGTAGTCTCGGCATGATTGGCCCCTTTTTCATCTCTTTCTAAAATAACATTTCCAAGCTCTTCAAAAAGACCCCTCCGAGCTGGAGCCGAGGTTGCGGTTCTCTCCTCACTTTTGGTTCCATGATTTTCGACTTGCATAATAGATTTATGTTTTTTACATCTTGGAAGAAGCTGAGATTCTCCCTCCATTTCACACACACTTGAAGACTAGGAGAAGAGATTGCGGAGTGGATATCGAGGGGATTTGTTATCAATATTACTTCCAGATGCAAGGCTCATTTTCGACAAACAGTATACTTCCACAATGGTTTCGTGTTCAAGATAATAACGTTGTGCATTCATTCATAAATGGATAAAATAAACATAACAGAATATTCCCTCATTGACTCTTAAGGATAGCAATTGCTGCCAACTACCAATTTTTTTGGAAAAAGAACATCCCTTAATGCACAAATTTAATATCGGCCACCTTCCCAAATGAATGAAGTTAGACGACCACCAAGTGGCACCCACCAAATTCAATCCTATTGAACAACAGATCATCTACATATCTTCCATCATTTTTCAAAACAATGGATCTCATCATAAAGTGCAAGGGGATTTCAATCAGCTACAGTGTGTGCATCTAAATGTAAGTATCGAACTCAAAAATTGGCTTCTTTACTGTGCATGCTAGAAGTTCATTTTTTAATTCCTATTTTTGGTGGGTTTTCGACCAATCTAGATCTCTTGATTTTTTGGTGGGTTTTTTCTGCTAGATTTTATGGCCAAAGAAAAGCCCATGTTGCCGACCCACAGGCCAACTAGATCACCTGACAGGCCGGCATCTTTCTTTCATGCTCATGTCGACCTTTTTTTCTACTCACGGGCTGATTATAAGTTGGCATCTTTCTTTCACGTTGAGCGTGAAAGAAATATGCCAACCTTTATTTCTCCTCACAAGACTATAGGTTGGCATCTTTCTTTCACACTCAGTGTGAAAGAAAGATGTCGACCTTTATTTCTCTCCAAAGAGGCCGACTTTGGAGATGCCAGAGGCTGCCACTAGCAATTTGGGGAAGTCAAAGGCTGCCACCAGCAATTTAAGGACGTCGGAGGCTGCCACCAATGATTTGGGGTAGACATCTTTCTTTCACACTTAGCGTGAAAGAAGTTGCCTCCCAAATCAGCCCCTCCCGATAATTTTTAGAGACCTATCCGTTAAAATTTATGTTTTTCAGAGGTGTATGCTTCCTACACAGCAAGACCTTACTGTATGATTAAAAACGTAAACTATTCACTGAATTATTTGGAGCTGAAAATTTGTGTTAGCAAACTACCCACGGAATTTTAGAGATGTACCTTTCGTTTGCGTGGAGTCAGTTGCTTGTGGAATTCCCTACGGGGGACCTCATGGATAATCTTGTGTTCCGGAATCCCTAATTCAGCAAAGGTTGCCCTAAAAAGTAAAAGTCGTGTTCAAAAATCAAGAACCACGACAATACACCTAATATAGCAATTAAAGAGGTAAAAAGGTAGATGTGGAAAACTCCTGAACAGGAAAAACGGAATAATAAGCCGGTGCTTTAAAATATAAGTTGACTCTTAATTTTCAGTGGAGATGCAATGTGATAACCGCGATTCACACAATAATTTGGGAAAATTGCCGAGATTTATAACTAAACTATCTTATTTTTAACCTTGAAAATTAATAGCCATATATAACAAGAACTGGGATTTTCAAATCTTAGCAGAGATATTTACACAACTAAATTTGTAAATCTATGAACACAGGACCTTATTTCCAAATCACGTAAGAATACTCAAAAACTGAGAAACATGAGCCCCTTTGTATTGCTTGGATAACATAGCAGAAAAGAAGTTACATAATTCTAATCACTATTATCATCATCAGAGTCATCCATATCTTCATCTTCCTCAACATCTACCTCAACACCATCACCGTGTGATGGGATCATCACCGCAGGTGAGGTCATCATCAGCCATGGGCGGTTGTTCTTCCTCCTCCTCCTCTTCATCTTTAAACTCATTCTCCTCTTGTGCAGACTCTGAGAAGCCTAGTGGAGTCTCGTCTGGGAGGTCGCTTGGTGAGAGAGATTTGGTAAGGCATCACTTCTCTCTTTTTGACCTCCTCCTTCGATCATCATCAGAGTTAAGGTCTGATGATGAAGAAGAAAAAGAAGATGACATGAATAAGAGCCGAAATGCATAAAAGGAAGGAGGAATGACAACGTTTAAGACAATAGGTGCTTTATGTAGAAATGAGTCTACGTTCTTCTTGTGAAATTTTTAGGATAGACAAATGTAAGAATATTAAAGACTTTATTAATGGGTTGGCTTTTAAATATTCATCTAGATTTTAATCAGATTAATGAGTCCTTGAAAATGGGTGGGAAGATAAGTTATCCTTTTCTAGATTTGAAGAGGAGGACGAGTGATGATTCCTTGAACATTGACTTTATGCATATTATACATTTTTTCTTTTTATTCCCAATGAGAATGAGTCATATAGATTAAAAAATTAAATTGGACATTTACTTTTAGCTTTCACTAAAAATAGGTTATATTGCATTCCAAGAGTTATCAGCTCTCATGTTATTTTAATTTATTCTATATTTAATTTTTGTTGACACAATCCCAAATGTTCAAGAATATTAATTCTAAATCAACTTTTCTACATAGGGACATGATTAATACAACCATTTTTTTGGGTGAGACTAGAGGTGCTTCCTTGGAGGTTCCTTTCCTAGGGGGCGGGCAAGGGCTTCGCAGAAGTCATTGCAACCTATCTTAGGTGTCTTCTTAAACATCACTGTGGAAGCTCTTTTGAAAACACAAGATGGTTTTGAGATACTGTGTCCCATAACCACATTGCCTGAAATCGAGGGAGACAACTACTTTGTTCTTAAACAAAGTATGTCCAACTTCTACTTAGCACGTGGTGTGATAAGGTTGTTACAGGGTCAATGTTAAAGGCTTTGGGGAGAGTGTAGTATCATCCATGTATGTTCAAGTCTGTGCTATTGCTAACCATGCTATTATTGCAAGTATGTGCTATTGATAACATGTGGTCCTATGTTATAGATTGGGTACTCAACAGTGCAGTAGAACATGAAGAGATGCAGACCGCTTACAAGTTATTTGAACAAGATGTCATTGATATTGACATCATGGATCCATCATTTCTAAAATCGGTGTCTGCATTCCAAATCATAAGGGTCCTTCCACCCAATGACATGCTACACACTTTCGTGAGAGACTATGAATACAAAGGCAAGCTAGAGTTCCTACCCAAAGAATATAATGGAAATTGTATTTTTGAGCTTACAAATAGAAATGGGGATGGAGCAAAAATATGAAGGAATTATTTGGACAAAGCCTCAAACATAGACTAGGTCAAACAAGTCCTTTGTATTGAGAAAGTCAGTTTGTGGTGGCACTTTTCAATGCATGAACAAGACGTGTGTGTTCTTATTACGCTCCTCTAGGCCGAATAAGCTTTATTGGAAAGGACAATTGATAAAGGCACCACCTCTAGGATCTCTAGCAATGTGTAGTTATGGGGAGATAAAATGTTTTTTCTACAAGCATGAACCTATATGCACGGATACATGCTCTACAAGTGCTTACTATTTCATGCCAAGACAATCAACACATACACGCTTGTTTATACATCAAGGATTCCACTCCCACCAGGTTTAACGGGGCATGTGAAGAGTGGCCCTCCGTAACACCAAGATCCTTGTGCAAAAAGTTGTATAGAATGGACCATAATGCAGGCCCCAAAAAGTACAAATGATTGTTGCAAGGGAGCTCATTATGAAGGCATTCACTGATGAAGATAAATTACAAGGAGAGCATGTGTTTGAGCTGGAGTTTGCAGAGATGGCGGATGAATTGGGAGGCTTGCTCCGGCTAGACAACTAAGGATTCATACCATGCTATTATAAATGCCCCTGTTGCATTCACTTTTGATCTAATGTAAAACTGCATTTCAGGTTGAAGCAAATGGTCATGCAAGCTAGGAAGGAAAATCGACGTGCTAGGAGTGGGCTTGAAGCTATCTTAGAATTAAAGCAAAAATGCCATTTCGAATTCTTCCATGGGAGCCGATTTCCTCTCCAAGCGTAGTCTAAGTCGGAATGTAGCTACATTTTTTAAATGTCCACCACAAGTCCTGGTTCAGGTGTTGATATTGTCCAACGCATGGACGCTGATAAGAATGAAGACCTCAAGGATGCATGGGTGTGTTTTGATCACGTTCATCAAATAGATGGATGGCACACGATGGTTGCACATGTGTATGACCTGAAGTAAGTATCCATCACCTTCCCTAGAGAGATGGATTAGCTCTCTAACTTGTCTACCCCCACTAAAATTGTTGTGTTCTTTCTGGGCAATTTGTAGCAATGTAGTTTTTATGGCTGACAAGGCAGCTGCCAGTTGGAATGCCATACGACGGGTGTTCAAGAATGGAGAGGCAATGCCGGATAGGAGAGGTTGTGCCTTTTTAATTGGCGAGACAGTCTCAATAATCACACAGAGAAGTATATTTTCTCACATCATTGTGAAAGCCACATCAAAATGTGTGAAGAATGGAGAGCATGTGCTACTGTTAAGATGCATTGGTTAAATTTAGAAAAAAATCCGTTCTTGGTGGGTCACTGTGGTAAGGTGGCAAATCGTAACCTTCCCAAGCTTGATAGTTGGCTAAGATGGTGGCACTTCTATGTAGGGCACTGGGGACACTATCATTGAGGGTAGGGACCCAAAGGGAAATGCGATGGTGCCACGGACAAACCTGGCTGAATCCAAACACGGGAGCTAGCTTGCTGGAGATGGATATAAGCACAAGATACCCTTATATGATGCATGCGTCACTGACCCAATAAATGCAATCCTGCAAAGTGCTCGATAACTTGCATTCATGGAGGGAAGGTACATTGGAAGCGGCCCCGATTTGCAAGTGCTCGTGGATAGGACCATGTCACGTCAAAATACAACACCTTCCCCTGGTGCACAACCTCTCGAGTGGTGGGTGATGCTCTTATGGGAACGCTCATGTTTGTTGATCAAATGAAGTTCAAAGGAGAGAAGAAGACGATGAGAACAAAGAGGCCTTTGAACTAGGGGAACACAAAATGCTGCAAATTGTAGCCACAGATCTGATTATGTATCTGTCACTGTTGATCGTGTTGATGTACAGAGTAGGGCAACTGAGAAAGATATGGGGGATACTGCAGCTATCATTGCCCTTGAGGCAGACATCCATGACACCAAATGGGCTATAAGACGAGTACCAGTGGGTAGTAGAGTAAAGTGCCAGCATTGGTTGTCTAGAAGGAAGTGTGATGATGCTTTAAAAGCTGGAGATGTGGTCCCATGTTTCTCAAGTGATTGCCAGCTACCACGTCCCACATAAAATCCATGCAAGCAGATATTACATAAACCAGCAGGTGTCCCTCCAATATGGCCGATAGCATTGGGTAGCACTCTATTACTAGGGAAGCAATAGGTCTAGTGAAGGCGAGCTTCGACATTGGCATGAATTTGGAAGAGTTAAAGAGACTAGACAAAAGCGAGATATAATCAAATGCCACACATACTAATGTTGAACAGGGTACTAGCAGGAAATAACCTTATCGCAAGGGTATTTCAAATACAACATATGAACAAATACAAGCAGCACTAAAGTTGAAGGCAAGAGTTGTCCGCTAACATGTGTACAAAGAAGGTGCTAAAGAACTCTTCTGTCTGGAAGATGAGGAGAAACAGTGTCCACCTTTTGATGTATTCATCCAAGGACAACCATCATGTTCTTGCCCCAAGTTTGTGGAAAGAACAAGTAACAAGAAGAAGTATCTACCATGCAAGCATATATACTATGTCTGTTTGATGGTTCTTGGGCAAGATGTGAACAATAACATGCACATCCACCAGCCAGAATAGCTCAACATATCTTGAAAGACATGTTTACGAAGGTTGTGTGGTCTGTCAATCAGCAACCCAATAATTAGTGACTGTGACTTTTGTCTCCATGTTATATATAGTCTTTGCCAAGTTATGTTTCACATGTACACAGCTTTGTCAAGTTATGTTTCACATTGTCCACAGCTTTTGTCTAATTATGTTGCCTCTTCCCTACTCCCTTTTTGTTTCACATTGTACACAGCTTTTGTCTAATTATGTTTTGCATTGTCATCAAATCTTGGGCATATTCATAGATTTTTGAACCTTCCTAGCATCAACCAACCACTAAGTACATTTTTCCTCCCAAAGACCACACCCAAAATAAAATGATGCTCGCTGCTCTCTCACTTGTGCTCGCTCCCTAGACACACCCGGTTAAACATATGACATCGTTGCTCATCACACCCACACATAAAAGCAGCTGTAAGGGTTTACTCACACATATAAAATCTAAGGGTTTGTTCACACATACATGGACACATAAACACATACAAGGGCATGTTCACACACATATGAGGCACCGAATATTTAACACCCCCCCCACACGGAGTGGAGGTGGTAAGACCCAACATGCAAAAGAAGTAGCTACATTCTAACTTCATCACATGCTACAAGGGAGAAATCTAGCCATGCACACCTCCCGTGCCATGCTAATCCTCCAATCAGTAGTGTGACTGAAATAACAAGGCCAGCTCTTTGTCACCCCTTCCCCCCAAAAGATAACATGGAGCCTTTTATAAGTGAAGGGGATACGAATATATAAAGGAAACACACACACGGGGATTATTTAACTTAGATTTTGGGGGACTCCCCGGGCAAAGAACCCATGACTCATGCATAATGATGAAGGGGAGAGCCCACTCATCATTAACCTCGCCCAGAGTGAGGTCTTTGGCTTGGACCATTTGTAGTATGTATTTCTTCTTTATCAGCATATGTATCTTCATCACAGCACCATAGTCTTCATAAGAGTCTGGAAAGGAGATTGGCATGATGCTTTTCTTGCTCTTTTTTCCAACTTTTTGAAGCAATTGGCCTCCTTGTGTCCCATCCTTTTGAAGTGCCTACACTGAATCTTCTTGTTGGTCTTCCAATTCTTCTTTATATTGATTAAGGCTTGATCAAAACCATTGGTGTCTTGCTCTTCTTTTCTTCTCCTATCTTTTCAATTAAAAGATAGGATCCCTTGCGTGCTCTTAATAAGCATTGCCATTTTATCTGCATCATCAAGGCATGGGTAGAGCACTCGGAGTCGATGAGTAAGTGCAGCTAGGAACATTGCCATTTTATCTGCATCATCAAGGCAATGATCTCAAGGCATGGGTAGAGCACTCGGAGTCGATGGATGGTAAGTGCAGCTATAGAGACAGGCGGATGTAAGATGACAACAAGCTATAGGCAAAGCAACTCGGTGGCAACCTCGAGGCAATGATCTCAAGGCTTGGACAGAGCACCTGGAGGCGGTGGATCCCTCGACACTAGTATCGCTCAATTTTCATGGCAATGTGGCAACGTCGTCAACCTGGAGGTAACGATCTCAAGGCTGGATGGAGCACCTAGAGGCGGTGGATCCCTTAGCACTAGCATTGCTTGATTTTGGTGGCAAATGTAGCAATGTTGTCAAGACGGGCTGCAGTAGTGGTGCACCCTACACTAGCGCCACCCCAAATTGATGGTGACAGTACATTTTGCGGATTTGGGTAGGCGATAATGGCTCTGTGTGGAGGTGGTTCTATTGGTCTAGCTTTGATACCACTTATTGGCCCAATTCGGTTGAGCTAAAGCTATGGAGGCTTGAAGATATTCATGGTGGTGTCTGTAAAAAAGAGAGAGAGAGTGAGAGAAAGATGTAACAAACACAAAGAGAGAGTGATTCGACTCAATGATGCTATTTATTAATGTTACATTAATAAGTACATGCTTTCATAGGCTAAAAAGCCTCTTTGGACAGATCACAAGATCACAGTAAGTGGGGCAATGACACATGGCTAAACACATGGCATCATTACTTTTATCACACTCACACATAAAAGTGGCTATAAGAGGTTGTTCACACACATAAACACACTTAGCTTTCTAAGGGTTGGTTCACACGTATGTGGATATATATAAACACAGACAAGGGCCTGTTTGCACACAAATGAGGCTCTGAATACCCAATATTGGATTGGTAGGAGTTCACTCATATTGTGGATTTATGTTTAAGTTAAAAACTTTCCTAGCCTTATCAAAACATGTGTCATTGGGAGCTTTACCTTAGAGCCACAAAATGTAACTTCTCTCTTGTGGTGTGCTAGCCCATCATCTAGATCCTCGCTTTGTTGTCACATCGGATAGATCCATATCCATGGGTATAAAAAAAGATCTTAAGCCACCTTGATGGAGGTGAGAAGAAGGTTAGCAAACATGAATCCAATAGAATACAAGCAAAAGAGTAGGGAGAAGAGAGTAGGAAGAGAGAAGAGAGTAGGGAGAAGAGAGAAGAGAGTAGGGAGAAGAGAGAAGAGAGTAGGAAGAAGAGGAGAAGAGAGCTCATGAGTATTCTATTGCAGCATGAATACAAGCAAAAGAGTAGGGAGAAGAGAGTAGGAAGAGAGAAGAGAGTAGGGAGAGGCGAGAAGAGAGTAGGGAGAAGAGAGTAGGAAGAGGCGAGAAGAGAGTAGGGAGAAGAGGGAGAAGAGAGCTCATGAGTATTCTATTGCAAGATTATGTGTTGCTTCATGTCAAAATTATCTTATACACAAATGGCTAATGTTCACACTAACTAAAAAATAGTTCATGGCCACTATGTCTACCCTTAAGCAAGTGTATACACAAAGTCATTGACTTCCCTAATTGGCATTAAGCATAGAATAAGTCTGCTTCATATATTCCAATGTCATCTTCCAAAAGATAAGCTTAAGTAAGATGGCAAAGCACCTTACAAGTGGGTGAGACCATGTTAATCAAAGTGGTTGACATACCCCCCTTCCTAAAGGTGATTGTGTCCTAGCATCACTAAGCTCAGGTGGTGAAGATGCTATTGAGTCATAGATGTGCGGATAGTCCATGAGGTATGTTGAAATATAGGATGTACAAGTGGTAGAGGGTGAGAGAAAGAGGTCATGTAGGTGTGAACACACCCCAAATAAAGTGGGCATGTGGGTGGAAAAGGAATCTAGGGTTGGCCCATCAACCTTAGCCCTTAGTGGACCCTATATAAGGGGCAAGAGGCATCACTTTTTGTAACACAAGTAACACAACCAACACATGAAGGTGAAGGTGAAGGTGATGGTCAAGCCAAATTTGGAGTGGTTGAAACAGAAGGTAATATAGAAGCTTTCTATACATCTTGTGTTCTTGCTCTCTCTCATATATGTTGCTCTATCTTGCCATCGGCTATTGCTTCCGTTGTGCATACTCCCCATAATTTTGTCATGCTAAGTTCCTCGTCGAAAAATAGACTATTCACAGGGGGTCTAGCACTATAATTTCACATTTTGCACCTTCGTTCAAGAAAATTGGTGCAAAAAACCCTTTTTTTGATGATATAAACTCTCTTGAAGTTCCCTCGCTCATAAGGTTAGACTCATTGACGATCAATACAACTTGGAGCCAAACAGTGCCAGTCTTGGATAGAATCAATGAGAGAGCGAAGATCATCGCAGCACAGGACAAGTTACTCATGACCTTGAAATAGGAGAACTAGAGGCTCGGTGTATGGATAGACCACCTATCCAGAAGCAAGACCCTACCTCTCCTACACATTCACAGAGAAGCCTTGCTTCAAGGCTCTAGAACTTTATCCTGGGAAATACACAATTGGACGAGTCACATCCTAGGGTGAGAGGTATGGAAAACCAACAAGAAAGAGATCCCATGCTGCCTCTAGATCCTAGAGTGGAAATAGGGAAAAGTGAGATCCATCAAACCAAGACTCATTCACTAGTCTAAAGGGCCATGCCGGTCTCAGGGATGGCTGATTCATATTGAGCCCAAAGACCCATACTAAACCCAAGGCCAAATCTAGCTCCCCAAGGGCCTGAAATGTCATATATCAGAGAGAAAGGGCCTGCCCAGCCCCGTCATATTAGCCTGGGACACCAGTATACCAGCGATACCAGAGCATACCCACGGTACCACGTGGGGCCACATGAGGCACAACCCAATGCTCCCATAGGACCCCCAATGGTCTACTATCCACCAAGCCTAGCTCCTCCACCAGGCCTAGCTCCTCCACCCATCGTTCCCCACAAGAAGCACCTGCTCTCCTCTTTTCTCTCTCTCTCTCTCTCTCTCTCTCTCTCTCTCTCTCTCTCACTATCATAAGCCATTCACATCCTCATTAAGAAGGACGGTGGTAGAAGAAGGTGAGAAGCAAAAAGGCATCAAGAAGGAAGGCAACAAAAGAGCTTCATCAAAGAGAAGATTCCATCATCATCAACAAGCCCTTGAAGCTTGGAAGAAGAACAAGATTATGATCCTCATCATCGACAAGAAGAAGAAAAAGAAGAAGAGGAAAAAGGAGAAAAAAACACAAGTAAAATTGGTAAATCTTTGGTTTTTTTTCCATCATCAATCTTCTTTGAAGATGTGGAAGATGCATGGGAGCTTCTTTGTGATCGGTTGAGGGTTGCAACTTGCTACTAGGTATGACCTCTTACCCCTCTATCAAAGGGGAACTTCATTGATGACATCATCAATGCAACATCCAAAAACGCAGCCGGCGTCCATCTCTATTTTCCGACCGGCCATCTGTAATTTTATCGCCACCAATGTTCTGCCTTATCATCCGTCGCTTGTGTGCCTGCTCCTTGTATGGTGGTTAAGCTAAGATTTATCAGCTTGGCTGCTACAACAATGTGGCAGCAGACTGGAAACGCAAGTTGGCAGCACTTCTATCATAGCCGCGAAAAAAAAGCACATTTTTTCTAAAGGTTTAAAAACCTTTGTTTTTTCATCAAGGTTTTTTTAAAAGAGAAAAAAAACCAACTCTTTTCTAAGGTTCTTTGTTGAAACCTTTCAAAGTTCTCTTTTAAACCTTTCTACAAAGTTTTTTTCTCTAAACCTTTTTCTCAAAGGTTTTACAAAGGTTTTCCCTCATTTTTTTAAAGCTTGAAGGCAAGTGAAGGAAGTAATTATTTTTACCATTCTCGCTTGGGAAGTGCAAGGTATGCACAATTTCTAAAACCAAGCAAATCAACGCATGAACTCATGCGCACGGAAATCGTGTTGTGTATTAACCTCCATAGCCATAACATAAACTTAGCAAAATAAACAAGAAGAACATAAAAAGCAAAATATGCATGACAAAAGAGTGGGTTCAATCTCCCCCCATGCATCAGTGAGCACGCTTCCTCATGCATGTATTTTTGTATTAGCCAAAAAGCAAGTGCTCAAGAATAGCTTGATACATTCCACTTTGGGTTATTAATATCAAAAAGTAACTTGGTCTCCAGGCTTGGCTATTTACATTAAAATTGTAACAATTTAATTAAATAAAACTATGGGTGGGCAACCATCAACACACACCAAAACCCGACGACCACTCACCGACCAAAATCCATCGCACCCACGTTTCTCCATGCACTGATCGATTGACCAAAAACACAAGACACATTAAATCTCGCTTATCCACCCATCACGATGCGACCACTACTCCACGCTCTCCCGCGTAGCCAGTCATGACCGTGCAACAAATGAGCGTACTATAAATACGACCTAAAATATAAAATAATTCCACAATTCACATTTCTATAACATACCGTGGGGTTAAAAAGCAACTGTCCTCAGTTGTGTGAAATAAACAAAAGTAAGGGTGGCCAACCTCATGCTATAGTGCTGCCTCAGTCAGCGAATCGACACTAAATCAATGTGTTGCCTCAGTTGACAAATCGGCACTAAACTAACGTGCTACCTCAATTGGCGAATCGGCACTAAATGAATGTGTTGCCTCAGTCGACGAATCGACGTTAAATGAATGTGCTGCCTCAATCGGCAAATCGGCACCAAAACATGTGGAAGAATTATGACACTGTCTCAGTCAGCGAAATCGGTGTCCATGAAAGAATCAATGTGAATGTGAGTGGTATGCTAGAATCAAGTGTCAGTAGTGCGGGGTAAACGATGTTTCAAGAATCCACTGTGATACCTCAATACAAAGATTCTTATACTTCACCAAGTAACGATGATACACAGTGCCAATACGGGTGGTTGTTTGGTCATGGTCAATAATACTTTCAAGTACTATAACTTCAGAGTATTCTTGGAGGAGAGGAGGGTCATCAATAACAGGGTTAACATGAATGGGGCTTTTAAAGGGTCTCAATAACAGGGTTAACATGAATGGGGCTTTTAAAGGGTCTCAATAAACTAATGTGGAATGAGTTGCGTATCTTCTAGTGAGTGGGAATGCCTAAGCGGAATGCATTTTCATTGACTTATTGGGTAATTGTGAATGGTCCATAAAATCTAGGAGCCAACTTGATCTTTGGATTCTTGGAAGTATTCTTTAAGCGTCTTTTCTTTATGTGAAGCCAAACTAGATCATTTTCTTTGAATTTCATTGGTTGTTGTTTCTTGTTGGCTGGAGCAGTGTATTTCAATTGTGCTCACTTATTAATAGATTCAATGACTTCAACTAGAATAGTAGCATGGTTATGAATTAAAGTGTTAGTAGAGCATCACTAGTTATGGTAGAGATAGGAATGGGAAGTTTCTTGCCAAGACCATTTCAAAAGGAGCCCGACCAGTAGTAGCCAAATGGGGGGTATTGTTGTAAGCAGATTGAAGTAGAGGAAAATGTTGATCCCAATGAGAGGGTCGGTTAATAGTGTAGAATTTAAGAAGATCCATAATAGTGATATTGGTAGCTTTAGTCTAGCCATTGCTTTTTGGATGGGAAGTGGATGTAAAGTCCATTTTAGAACCTAAGTTCTTGAATAAAGCAACCCAAAAATGATTGCAAAAAAGAGGCCATCTCAGTCAGAGAGAATGACTTTTGGAAAACAAAGATAGTCTTAATGAATAGCTTAGCAGCTTGAGGGGCAGACAGGGTCTTCTTGCAAGGTACAAAGTATGCTTGCTTGCTAAATCTATCAACTATAGTCCATATCATGTCATTATGAGAGGCCGTAGTTGGCAAACTAGTAATAAAGTCCATTGAAATCTCTTCCCATGGGCCTTTGGGAATAGGTAGGGCCATTAAAAGACCAAAAGATTTACCCCATGATGGCGTTTAATTCTTTGACAAACAATACATTCAGACACAAATTTTGCAATGTCATGTTTAATGTGAGGCCAAAAGAAATATTCTTTACATGTAGCTAATGTGGATTGAACTCCTCTATGTCCCATATATGTAGGAGGAGGTAAACCTCTTTTTAAGATATATTTTCTTTATCTAAAAAAATATATATTTAAGTTACTGAATTTGAACTAATCTTAATGTTGAATCTATGGTTTACTAATTTTCTTAGGTTGTAAAAATATTATAGAGATACTTATGAGAAAGTTTTACAAAGAAAGTGAATATATACATACCTCCATCATTGTGGTGTTATTGAAATTATCTGTCACAAAAACAATTTTAACACTCCAAAGAGATGTGAATCATTATTGTTTCTATGGATAGGGAATATAAAGTTACTAAACATAATTCATGAGAAACTTAACATCATAAGAATAAAAGATAAATTAATTATGGATATAAGGATAGGAAATACCAACATTGAGTTGAAAAGCTGTTGGAGAGGATGTGAGATTGTAATTAAACAATAGAAAGAATTGATTGTAAATAAACAAGTCAAAATCTATGTATTTACTTTAATGTCAAACGAGATGATGATGAAAGATTAATTTGCATTTTAAGTTGAAATAACTTGAATAATAAATATGAAACTTAGCAATCATAAGGTTGAGTCAAGTGTAAGAAGGTCGGTACCTTATATATTTGATTGCAAAGATGTTTTACGTTGAGAATACCTCATTAGATTAGAGAGAAAAATGAGAAAGCAAAATGGATTGAAATATAATTATTCTCCAAACCTAAATAGGGTTATATTAAAGTATGACCTTATAAGAAATAAAACCTATAGTAATATCGTTTGAAATTCTACGTATAAAAATTTGTGTTTCCTTGTAATTCGTGGTGTTGAAGTTGCTTGAAGCTTGTGCTTGAGCGGTATGGACCTCTTGTACATATACTTTTAAGTTAGAAACTTTTAATAATTTAAGCTTAATCAAGGTTTGTTTAGGCTTTTATAAAAGCATCCCCATATTCATGTATTCATGTATCCACGTACTCATGTACCCTATTTTGTCTAGTAGCATTAGCTTCCCACTCTCCCTAGTTGCTGCTTCTGGATGCTCCCCTACTGATGTATTGTAGGGTCGGATAGTTACCTTCAGTCCTTTCTTTTCTTTTCTAGATAGTGTATCAGATGTCATATATGGTTGTAACTTTGGTCTCATAGGTCACTTTGGCCTTTTGAAGACGTTAATATAACATTTCATTTCATTTCTCTCTCTCTCTCTCTCTCTCTCTCTCTCTCTCTCTCTCTCTCTCTCTCTTAAAAATACCTAAAGACAAACTTTTTATAGATTTAACTAAAGTTTAATGTAAGGTTTAATCTAAGCTCTATAAGCTTTAAACTAAGCTCTAAAGCTTATACATTAGACTTTTTAAAAGAAAGTTAAGCTTCAAGGATGTCCGTGCTACGCGCAATAGAGAAAAGGAAAAAAAAATCAGCGTTACCGAGAGGAAAAAAAGAAGAAGAAATTCCGCCTATTGTTTATGCTAAAACTGCCGCCACTGCTGAGGGTGGAGAAGAGAATATATATATATATATAATGTAAAATTTAAACTCTACCCCTGTTGAATTGGGCACACAGGTCCTCCTCTTTTTTTTTTTGATAATTTCCCTGAAGAAATACTCCTTCACCGTCCAATATAGAAAACTTCGATAATGAAGCTTTTGCAAAACTGAAACTAGAGTTATAGTCTCCACCATCTCTTGCTAAATCAATCTATGTAGACTGATTGTGAAGAGGATTAGTGAGATTAAAGGTGGTTTTTCTCAAACCCATTAATGGTTTTCCACCTTGCTTTACCCCTTCTGCAATAGATTAATGGGGATTTGTTATCCAATGGTTAACAACAAGCCTTCTTTCAACCATACAACCAAAAACGTATTCCTCTTTAAATTAAATCTTTAAATTAAATAAAAATTTACCAAAATCACTTTTAACTTTATCTCTTTCACTTCTTTGTCCACAAGTTCTTGACTGCCTTCAAGAAGCTTGAATTAATTCAAAGCTTGGATGTTGTGTAGTAATCTCCATAGCTATAAAACAAACTTGGCAAAATAAATAAGAAGAACATAAAAAGCAAAATATGCACGACAAAAGAGTGGGTTCAATCTCCTCCCATGCATGAGTGAGCACGCTTCCTCATGCATATATTTTTGTATTAGCCAAAAAGCAAGTGCTTAAGAATAGCTTGATATATTCCACTTTGGGCTATTAATATCAAAAAGTAACTTGGTCTCCAAGATTGGCTATTTACATTCAAATTGTAGCAATTTAATTAAATGAAACTATCGGCACGCAACCATTAGCGCACACCAAAACCCGATGGCCGCTCAACTGGCCAAAATCCATCGCACCCATGCTACTCTATGCACTGATTTGCTCACCAAAAACACAAGACACATTAAAATCTCGCTTATCCTCCCATCATGCGACCACTGCTCCACGCTCTCGCGTGTAGTCAGTCTCACGAACGATTGTGCGGCAAATGAGCGTACCATAAATACCACATAAAATATCAAATAATTCCATAATTATTCCACAATTCACATTTCCATAATGACTATGCGACGAATGAGTGTACCATAAATACCACATAAAATATCAAATAATTCCACAATTCACATTTCCATAACAAATCGTCTATCGTATGTAACGGAGTTAGACATTACCCTCGTGTTGATAAACAAGTGGTAAGACCTCTCCTAAATCAATGTTCACATTGGTGTATGTATTTTTGCATCATGATAATGAAGTGGAAAGGTGGAAGCAAGAAGCATATTGAGAAGCACATGCATAAGCTATTAAAACATGAGTGGACAGCCATGTGTTTATCTATGTGGCAGTTGGACTAAGAAAGCTAGCATGATTGGAAGGAGACATGTACGCATGAAGCATGTCTACCACAAGAAAGGATTGGAGAAGAACAAAGATGCAAGCAATGAAGCCAATGTAATGAAGAATGGTACATCCGAATCCCACTTGAAGATTGTCTTTTGTAAGAAGATGATTTCATCAAAGCGAAGGAGCAACAAGGGTCGTGCACAAAGCCACTATATGGAAGAGATGATACCAAAGATATTTCTAAGGTTGAGGGAAATTTTGTAAGTTCCTCACATGCTGAGCAACTCTTCTAGTTAAGGAGTGAAGCATACTTACTAGAATTCGGAGTAACCACTTTTCTTTATAATTCATCACTTTTGTAAAAGCCTAATTTATAAAGGCTACCTACTTTGTCATCTATCCTATGGTTGACAGGGAGTCCTCTTGTTCTCATATGTCCAATGCTCACCTTGCTCCATGTTTGGCATTGTTCCATGGTGGAATATTGAGAGGGGGTGTTGAAATATATGGTGTACAAGTGGTAAAGGGTGAGAGAAAGAGGTCCTGTAGGTGTAATCACACCCCAAATAAAGGTGGGATGTGGGTGGAAAAGGGATCTAGGGTTGGCCTAACCCTAGCCCTGGTGAACCCTATATAAAGGGTAGGAGGCCTCACTTTTTGGTAACACAAGTAAGGGTCTAGCTTCTTGGTGCGCACAACCTCATACTCTGCCCATATCTCAAGGTGGTTGAAGAGATTGGGCCACCTCTCTTGGGCTCAAGTGGCTCAACAATGGAGAGATTTCAGTGTGGTGCCTTTTTGTTTCTATGGTTGGAATAGTCAAAGATGAGTAACGTGGAGGGCAAGGAGCTATATTCTAGAAGATCTAGGAGATTTGTGCTAATTTAAAGGGGATTCAAGGCAATGGGTTATACCATGGACCAAGTTTGCACCCATAATTTATGCTAATTTTAAGGGGATCCATGACAATGGGTACTACCATGGCCCCCCTATCCAAAGAGGCTTGTTGTCAATGATGAGGTTGTGCTACAGGTGCTAGTGATTGTGTATGTCTATTCATGCGAGATGTTTCTATGAAGTGGTAAGCCTTTAGTGAATGCCTATTCATGCAAGATGTGTATGTGAAATGCTAAGCCCTTAGAAAATAATATTAATGCAAGTGATGTGCATGGGCTGTGTGGATTGATAGTGTGCTTGTGTGTGTGCTCCTTCTCTTCCCAACACTTCCTCTAACTCACTCTCTTCTTCCTCCAACTCATGTCTTGAGTAATGCTCCGCTTTCTTCTTTATGGTTATTTTTTTCAAATTTTGCACCATCTAAAGTATTGGACTCTTATTCGATATTCCTGATAGAATATTGGGAGGCATATATATAAAGAAAAGGTTGTCATTGTGGTTGCTTGCTAGCAAGGCTAGGTCATCAAATAGAATGATAATAGCATCATCGTGGACATCCCGCTTTGCTTGCACCTTTTAAGGGAATCTAGGAGATGGATCATAGTGTGGAATGGTCTTTTTTCCACCATCCCCCCCCCCCCAAAATCCCATGATGTACTTGGAAGGATGTGATGCGTCTATGGTGCATGTAAACTTGTAGTACTACTATGTCTAGTGAACAACTATGTTCTTTGATTGTCCTCAATCTCAGCATATCGATCAAGGAGATCCAAGAGCCTCTTTTTTTATGTATGTTTGGTTGATTTGCTTCTAACATCTTGGGTGTACCTATGTTTTGTATGTAAGGGTTATTTCCTTAGCCTTGGTAGGTGCACAAATATCTTATGTGAAGTGCTCAACTAACTCAAGCACAAAAACAAGGACTCTATGAAGAGACATGAGTAAAAGGAAGGTGAAGAGAAGAGAGTTTAAAAGAGAAGTGATGCAAGCACAAAAACAAGGACTCTATGAAGGCACATGAGTAAAAACGAGGTGAAGAGAAGTAAGCTTTTAAAGATTTATGGTTTTTAAAAAACCCACAATGAAGAGCTTGAGAGTAGGGTGTAACAATAGAGGTATAAGAATAGAAGACACCAAATTGTGATGATGATAGGAAGAAAAAACATTGGTTTGATCACTTGTTTTGAACTTGGCAGTGTCGATGTGAAAGAAAGTGTTTCCCTATGAGGTCGGCAATCTAATGTAGGCATTGGGTGTAAAGAAGATTCAATGAACTTGCATTTTGATGCATCTTGAAGCTTCCCACTTGCCCAAATTATTTGAATTATAGGACCTTGTCTGAATTTGAGAATAGAACACAAATAATTTGGAATGCTCAATTGTGGATGGTGCTTATTCTCACATCAGTGAGAACAATACTAGTCCATGCTATAACCTTAAATTTGAAGGATAAGTGAATTTTTTTGATGCGAAAGACAAGAGTTATTCATGTTGTGAATTACCAGAGGCTTATAAACAAAAAATTAGGTCCAAACACTGAGATTTGCCCATTAAAACATGTACTTGAGGTCTAGAAATGTTTTGGGAGATGAAATTTCTCTTGAAGATAGTGTATCTAACTACCAACTACCAAAAAGGTATTGGGTCTAGCCCTTCAGTTAACACACATCAAAGTGTATTTGTCTAGAAAGTTGTCAATTCAAGCGATAGCACTAGTGAAGAATCCACGGAAGAAGCTTACACGATTGATGATGAGTGAGTGGAGGAGAGAGGCTCAAGCCCCCCATAATATTTGATGGTAGCTTGTTAAAAATGGCCAAAGGTCTATTTCGACTACATTTGAGTACAGACCAAGAGGCTCACTTAGCCTCCATGCATAATGAGCAATATTCAAAGGTTCCCAATGAGAAGAGGAGTTACATAAGTAGCACCTCCTTATAGACTTTTGTGCTATGGGAAACCTTTATAATCCCATGATTAAGAGGGATACAAGACATTGAATTTAATGATAAAATGTTGGAATTACCCCATCCTGAGGAAAATAAGACTCCATCTTTGGCTCTACGACATCCCAAGTGTTAAGTCGGCATAACTCAAACACTATAGGGAACGATAGGTAAAAAATTGACCGATTGATGAATTGACCTTAACCATCATTGAAGAAGGTCAAGTTAAAAGAGGTTTGAGTCAAAACTAAATCATGACTATCATGAGGAGCCAATAATATTGTGCCCGACTTTTATGTTATGCAAGGAGCTATGCTAGTGCCTGTATTTCAAACCCTTGTCTAATATAAGGGGAGAGAAATGAGTACAATATCTTGGAGGGCTCTGTTGCAATGTTATCATTGTTAAGGACCTCATTAAGTAGCGAAGTGCCCACATAAAATGGTTTCTCTTGCTTATTAGTAGCAAGATCCTCTACAAGCAATGATGGCTCTAATGTTTATCTGTATGAGAAGTGTGGAGTAGACCATCTCATTAATACAAGTCAAGCAGGGAAGCAACAACTTCCACCAATCTTTACAGCAACAATAATTATATAACTTGGATGAATAGTGGCCCCATTGAATGTGTTAACCCAAGCTTAGGCCCACATGTTGTGAACAAAGACAAGGTGGATGTTCCACAGTTAACTGACATGCTACTTCTAAAAAGGGTAGAAGGGGACCAAAAAGGGTAGGAAAGGATGAATCATTGGCCCTAATGCAAGATGGTTCATACAAGGGAACTATAGAGACAAAATCAACAAGATCTAGTGAGGATAGAATCCCAATACAAAAATCCCTTAAATAGACGGCCCTAGAAAGGCCTGTGACCCCACAGGGTGTTGGAGCATATCCCAATGTTGAAAAATGGAACTACAAAGGCCTTCAAGGAAGCCAGGGAAAGATTAAGCATCGACTAAGGAGCAGTAAGGCCATTGAAGCAATGTGTACATCCACCATGAGGAGGCCATTCAAGTACTGTACCCCCACAAGGAGGTACACAAAATAGGAAACTTAATACTGAGAGCCAATTCAAGAACAAGAGGAGGAGAAAGAACTTATCTCTAAGGAAGGGTTGGGAGATGACCTCATGAATAGAATGTTTAAAACAAGGGATGAGGCTTATACTCATAGATCAGAAAATGGGATTGAATAGCTATGGTTAGGGAAAGTGAGGTAGCATACAGACCACAGGATGTAGCTAGCTCGATGTGTCGAAAGTGAAAATGCCTAGTGGTCCCTTGCTTCGTAGCAATCCTACCCCATGGAGGGATGTAAAAGAATGGGTCGAGGGAACATAGGTTAAACTAGGATATGAACCAAAGGTTAATACCTCACAACATTTGAGAGAAGATATAATGCTTTTAAATTCATCCAAATTCCAGTCAATAAATTGGGACAATACTATGAGAATGATGACACAAATTATGTGGCCATTCCTATCTACCATAATGGATATCAAGAAACTATAATGCTAGATGGTGGAGCAAGGGTGAGCATCATTATGAAAAATTGATGAAAAAATTGGAGAAAACCTACCTTAGAGCAAACAGATCTTGTTATAAAAAATGGCCGATGGCTACAAAACCCATGGGAGTCTTGCAGCATATTAAATTAAAAATATTTTCATTCCAATATCATCGCACATCCATGGTTATGAGTTTATTGTGCCCAACTAGATTCATATGATGTTATGCTTTAGTAGACCCTTCATAAGGGAGGCCAAGTTGGTGCATGATTAGGCCTTAGACCAAGTCTATTTACGAAAAGATGCCCAAGTTCTAAAGGTGTATTTACAAACATGGAAGACTCATCCTAATGGAGGGTAACCTCTTTGGAAATGACTCAGTTACACCACATTAGTACAATTGTGTGAACCAAAAATTGTCTAGAAAAGGCTAGAGAGGAAGATATGATCTATGAACCCCTTCCTGTAACGCCTCCGCTATACGGCTGCGTCTTCCTCAAGCCGCCATAGCCTAGGCGTGGAGAAGAAGAGAGGGTTCACCTCCTAACCATATAATGACGAGTTAGGGTTTCTCGTTGGGTTTTATACCAAAACCCTGGCCTGTGTCCACACCTCCTAGCCCGGCCGCCCATCTTACTTAAGAGCCGTGCTAACTTCGATGTGTACACACATCGACCAAACCCTAACGCCCATTAACCCCTGAACCTCGCTAGCATTAATAATACTGACTCTGAAAGCTATTAACTTATGCTAGGGCTCGACTTCCGTAGGACCATAGTCCTGACATTACTCCCCCCTTCGAAAAGAGTTTTCGTCCTCGAAAACAAAAGTGGGGAAACGTTTCCTCATCACACTAATGTTTTCCCAAGTGGAGCCTTCCTCTGGACGATCCTTCCACTTGATAAGAGCTTGTTTCCAAACTTGGTGGTGGCGAGTACGTAACATGTGGTAATCCAATACTCTTTCTGGTTCATGAGGCAGTATTGGGGGTTCCACATATTCTACCAAGAAAGAATCATCGACCGGCCTTTCATGACCCATAAGGCGTTTCCTCAAACGGCTTACGTGAAAGATGGGATGAACCTTGGAATGTGCTGGTAACTCAAGTTTATAGGCTATTGGGCCCACCTTCTTGAGTATCTTAAACGGTCCACAAAATCGGGGCGACAATTTTGGTACGGGACCCGTTTTTAAACTGGTGGATTTTTCTGGTACCTTCTTGAAAGTGAAGTGGCCTACGTTTCTGGTCCGCAAACTTCTTGTAACGATCTTGCACTTGACGAACATTTAATCATGCAAGGCGCAACATATCAATATGGTCTTGAAGAAAATCCTTAACCTGACTGATTTTCTCATTCGCCAGTCCCACCGACACTGGTGAACATGGCTGAAAACCATACATCAACATGAAAGGGCTAAAGCCTGTCGAGACATGCTTTGCACTATTGTCAGCAAACTCAAGAATAGACAAATAAGACTCCCAATCAGATTGTTTTTTGCTGACATATGTCCTAAGCATATCTTCCAGCACTTGATTAACCCGTTCAGTCTGACCATCTGTTTGCGGATGATCAGCTGTACTTACTAAGGTTCAACATAGTACCCAGCTTACTGAATACTGCTCGCCAAAAATGGCTGTTAAACTTGCGATCGCGATCTCACTGACAATATTGGACGGTAAGCCATAAAGTCGATAAACATTCTCCACGAAAAGGCATCCCAATTCTGGAGTTGTAACTGTTTTCTTAGTAGGCACAAACCTACAAAGCTTGGTTAATCGATCCACGATTACCCAAATGGCATCATGTCCACGATTCGTTGTGGGCAAGCCCGTTTTATAAAATCCATAGAGATACTTTCCCACTTTCCGTCGGGAATCTCTAATGGATGCAGTAACCCGCCAGCTTTAAGACGTTCTGCTTTGTTCACTTGACACTTCTGACACTGCAGAACATAGTCAGTAACATCCTTGTGAAGTCCAAGCCAATAGAAATGCTTTCTTACGAGAGCATACGTTTTTGCGAATGCCTGCATGACCTGCACTTGGACTATCATGACACTCAAAAAGAATTTGGCGCGCCTAGTGTCTAAGTCCAATGGAACACAAACTCTCCCCTTGTGGAGTAAGTATCCATCATCGATGGAAAAGTTTTTCCATCGCTGTAGTTCATCTTGTGATAAAGAAGAACCATGTGTGGAAGAACTGGGAACACTACCGTGTGAGTGAGAGGGACCCCTCATTTGAACATGATTCCACACCTTTGAGTATGTTGAATCCTGCTTGCATTTGCCTCGTAAAGATTCTAACAATTCGCTTTTCAACTCTGTGAATAACAGCGAATTAATCTCTGGCATACGACTCAAAGCATCAGCTACAATATTGTAACGTCCTTTGCGATAGCGTAGCTTGCAATCATACTCCTGAAGGATCTCAGCCCATCTGGCCTTTCGACCCTGCAAATCTATTTGGTTCATAAACCACTTTATGCTTTTGTGATAAAAAACAATCTCGAATTGTGCACCATATAAGTAATGTCGCCATTTTCGTAAGGCATATATGATGGCAAAGAGCTCACGCTCGTAAGCTGAGTAGTTTTGTTGAGCACGATTGAGCTTCTTGCTCTCATAGGCAACAGGATGACCATCTTGAATGAGAACCGCACCCACTGCCTTAGCACAGGCATCCGTTTCAATCACAAATGGTCTTTGAGGATCCACAATTGCCAAGATGGGAGCCGTAGCCAAAGCAACTTTAAGCTTATCAAAGCTATGTTGTTGCTCCTCACGCCATTGAAAGGTAATTGCCGCACCTTTCAAATTGATCAGTCATGGGAGTGACAACCTTTGCATAACCGTTCACATATTTGCGATAAAATCCTGTCATTCCCAAGAAGATTTGAAGTTCTTCCATACTTCGAGGTGTTGGCCATCGCATAATAGCATCAACCGTACTAGCATCCATAGAAATTCCATCTACAGAAATTACATGACCTAGGTATTGTATGCTATCCTTGAGAAATTCGCACTTACTTTCTTTCGCGTAAAGTGCATTCTCGCGTAGTAACTGAAAAACTTTTCGTAAGTGTTCCAAATGCTCTTCTAAAGTCGAACTATAGACCAAAATGTCATCAAGAAAGACAATGATAAATTTGCCTAAGTATGGCCGTAGTACGCTATCCATAAGTGTCATAAACGTTGCCGGGGCATTAGTAAGCCCAAACGGCATAACCAAAAACTCATAGTGTCCAAAGCGAGTCCAGAACGCAGTCTTGGTTATATCATCAGCGTTAATACGCACTTGATGATATCCTGAACGTAAATCAATTTTAGAAAAATACTTCGCACCTTGGAGTTGATCAAACAACTCATCTATCCTAGGTAGCGGGTATTTGTTCTTAATTGTTACCGCATTCAAGGAGCGATAATCCACACACATGCGCATGGATCCATCCTTTTTCTTCACCAAAAGAATGGGCGATGCCCATGGTGAAGCACTATGGCGAATGAAGCCCTTACTAAGGTAGTCAACAAGCTGACGTTCCACCTCAGCTGCTTCAGTCGCACTAAGCCTGTACGACGGCTTACTAATTGGTTTGGTGCCCGGAACGACATCAATGCGATGAGGCAAAGCTCGTTCGGGTGGCAAACCCTTTGGCAAATCATTAGGAAAAATATCTTTAAATTCTTGTATAACAGTTGTTGCAAAGACAAAGCATTAACTGGTTGCTTAAGATTATTTAAAGAGATTTTAAAAGAAGGTAAAGAGAAAGAAGGCATCGCTGAGGAAGATTCATTTGAAGAAGAAACATCATGCACATCAAACCCACTAGTTTGCGAGACACAATAACAAAAATAGACTTCTTCTATTTGATTACTATGCTCCAAAAAAGAGAGTTCGACATTACATATGAGTGGTGTTAGGGGTACATCACGTTCCCCCCCAATAAGTAAAACATGCTTACCATTGGCCTCAAACGTAAACGTATTATGTTCATAACTCCTTTTGAGTGATGACCCTAACCCATACAACCACTCCCGTCCTAAGATGACATCCGCACGAGACATATTCATCACTTGGAAGTCAAGAACCATAGTGTGTTCTTGCACAAACACAGGCACTTGCCGTACTAGAGTATCCCACACATCGTGATCATCCCCCTGAATGGTGGACACCACATAACGATGAGAACTCTTTGTCTCCGGCAACTTTAATTTCTTAACTAATGCATAGTTCAAGAAATTGTGCGTGGCACCATCGTCAATGAGAATACGTACTCGATGACCATAAATGGAGCCATGCATACGGACCAAATCATGTGGTCCAACTGTCTCTTGCCACATAGATGCAGTGAGATTACACTCATGCATCTCGGCAGTGTGCGAAATCTCTACCGCAGAATACTTAGGATCAACATCCAACCAAGGGAAGCGTTTGCACCATGTGTACAGCCTTCTCCTTGACCTTATCCTTATTCTTGCGAGGCAACTGTGGACAATTTTTCTTCTCATGATCACTACCTAAGCAATGATAACATAGTTTCTCCTTCTTGGCTCGTTCATAGTCTTGTGGAGACAACGGACCACTTGACCCTTTAGACTTCTTTGTGTTTTCAGTAGAATTGTTGGCAAGTTTACGCTTATCAGCATTAAATTGCGAGCCATTGAATTTGGCCGGTCTATCCATGCCCTTCTTATCCATGGTGTCATCAAAGATAAGGGCACTTTGGATAGCCGCTTGCAAAGTTTTAGGATACTGGGTTTTAACCTTTGCCTGATATTCTTTATCAAGGCCTCTAACAAACCCACGAACCTTTTGAAAGTCGTCCAAACCGTCTAGCTTGAGAATGACTTCACGGTATTTGGACACATACTGATTAAGTGTAAGATCTTCCATCTTGCACTTGTCCCAGGCTGTCCAACTCCGATCTTTCTCCTAGAAGGCGATCGGTGAGCGATCGTTTGGCGAGCGCGTGAGAATTCTCCCTTACTTGAGTAGCACAAGGGGGAGGCTTCACCATCCAAGGAGTGAAGGGTTTTGAACCCACCACCTCAAGCTCCAAGAGGAATTCTTCTACGACGCTTCAATTGGAGTTCGCTTTTTAAGGTAATCCGTTCTCTATTTGTAAGCACGTGCATACCATGGCCTCAGCGGAACCGTCTCATGTTCACTTCGATTTTGAGAATGATATGCCTGATGTTAGTGAGGCACACCCTTTGGGTGGTGGTGTGGGTGATTCGCGAGACAGGCCGTTGCGCCTGATCGGGATGCCAACATGACCGATGCCGAAGGGGTTGCGAGTCCACTAGACTATTATGGTTTGGTAGACACGTTAGAGTTTGGGCATCTCACTTCAAGGGTAGTTGCACTTGAACGCACTATAACAAATGTCAATACCAATCTCACAAACATGAGCACGCTTTTTACTGAATTTATGGCACGTTTTGCAAGTGGATCGGCGGCAAGTGGAGGGCCTATTCCGATAGTTATGCCTCCTCTTGTTCCAAATCCTACAGTAGAATCTATTGCACCCTCTGCAACGCAGGAAGGGGCTATGTTGAAAAACGTGAAGCCGCCTGTGCTTAAGGGAGAGGAGCGCGATCGTAACAAGGATGCGGTCCATACATTTTTACACAAGTGGACGGACTTGCATCACTTACGCCGCACTCCCGTTGCTGTTATGGCCACTGAGACGAGTCTCACACTTGAAGGTAAAGCCTACAAGTGGTGGATGAGTCTACCTATTGAAACTCGCCCTAAGACTTGGGAGGAGTTTGAGGCAGCTTTTAAAAAGGAGTTCTTACCCCAAAACGAGAAAGATCGGAGTTGGACAGCCTGGGACAAGTGCAAGATGGAAGGTCTTACACTTAATCAGTATGTGTCCAAATACCGTGAAGTCATTCTCAAGCTAGACGGTTTGGACGACTTTCAAAAGGTTCGTGGGTTTGTTAGAGGCCTTGATAAAGAATATCAGGCAAAGGTTAAAACCCAGTATCCTAAAACTTTGCAAGCGGCTATCCAAAGTGCCCTTATCTTTGATGACACCATGGATAAGAAGGGCATGGATAGACCGGCCAAATTCAATGGCTCGCAATTTAATGCTAATAAGCGTAAACTTGCCAGCAATTCTACTGAAAACACAAAGAAGTCTAAAGGGTCAAGTGGTCCGTTGTCTCCACAAGACTATGAACGGGCCAAGAAGGAGAAACTATGTTATCATTGCTTAGGTAGTGATCATGAGAAGAAAAATTATCCACAGTCGCAAGAATAAGGATAAGGTCAAGGAGAAGGAGAAGGCTGTACACATGGTGCAAACGCTTCCCTTGGATGCTGATCCTAAGTATTCTGCAGTAGAGGTTTCGCACACTGCCGAGATGCATGAGTGTAATCTCACTGCATCTATGTGGCAAGAGATAGTTGGACCACATGATTTGGTCCGTATGCATGGCTCCATTTATGGTCATCGAGTACGTATTCTCATTGACGATGGTGCCACGCACAATTTCTTGAACTATGCATTAGTTAAGAAATTAAAGTTGCCGGAGACAAAGAGTTCTCATCGTTATGTGGTGTCCACCATTCAGGGGGATGATCACGATGTGTGGGATACTCTAGTACGGCAAGTGCCTGTGTTTGTGCAAGAACACACTATGGTTCTTGACTTCCAAGTGATGAATATGTCTCGTGCGGATGTCATCTTAGGACGGGAGTGGTTGTATGGGTTAGGGTCATCACTCAAAAGGAGTTATGAACATAATACGTTTACGTTTGAGGCCAATGGTAAGCATGTTTTACTTATTGGGGAACGTGATGTACCCCTAACACCACTCATATGTAATGTCGAACTCTCTTTTTTGGAGCATAGTAATCAAATAGAAGAAGTCTATTTTTGTTATTGTGTCTCGCAAACTAGTGGGTTTGATGTGCATGATGTTTCTTCTTCAAATGAATCTTCCTCAGCGATGCCTTCTTTCTCTTTACCTTCTTCTAAAATCTCTTTAAATAATCTTAAACCAGTTAATACTTTGTCTTTGCAACAACTGTTATACAAGAATTTAAAGATATTTTTCCTAATGATTTGCTAAAGGGTTTGCCACCCGAACGAGCTTTGCCTCATTGCATTGATGTCGTTCCGGGCACCAAACCAATTAGTAAGCCGTCGTACAGGCTTAGTGCGACTGAAGCAGCTGAGGTGGAACGTCAGCTTGCTGACTACCTTAGTAAGGGCTTCATTCGCCATAGTGCTTCACCATGGGCATCACCCATTCTTTTGGTGAAGAAATAGGATGGATCCATGCGCATGTGTGTGGATTATCGCTCCTTGAATGCGGTAACAATTAAGAACAAATACCCGCTACCTAGGATAGATGAGTTGTTTGATCAACTCCAAGGTGCGAAGTATTTTTCTAAAATTGATTTACGTTCAGGATATCATCAAGTGTGTATTAACGCTGATAATATAACCAAGATTGCGTTCCAGACTCGCTTTGGACACTATGAGTTTTTGGTTATGCCGTTTGGGCTTACTAATGCCCCGGCAACGTTTATGACGCTTATGGATAGCGTACTAAGGCCGTACTTAGGCAAATTTGTCATTGTCTTTCTTGATGACATTTTGGTCTATAGTTCGACTTTAGAAGAGCATTTGGAACACTTACGAAAAGTTTTTCAGTTACTACGCGAGAATGCACTTTACGCGAAAGAAAGTAAGTGCGAATTTCTCAAGGATAGCATACAATACCTAGGTCATGTAATTTCTGTAGATGGAATTGCTATGGATGCTAGTAAGGTTGATGCTATTATGCGATGGCCAACACCTCGAAGTATGGAAGAACTTCAAATCTTCTTGGGAATGGCAGGATTTAATCGCAAATATGTGAACGGTTATGCAAAGATTACCGCTCCCATGACTGATCAATTGAAAGGTGCGGCAATTACCTTTCAATGGCGTGAGGAGCAACAACGTAGCTTTGATAAGCTTAAAGTTGCTTTGGCTACGGCTCCCATCTTGGCAATTGTGGATCCTCAAAAACCATTTGTGATTGAAACGGATGCCAGTGCTAAGGCAGTGGGTGCGGTTCTCATTCAAGATGGTCATCCTATTGCCTATGAGAGCAAGAAGCTCAATCGTGCTCAACAAAACTACTCAGCTTACGAGTGTGAGCTCTTTGCCATCATATATGCCTTACAAAAATGGCGACATTACTTATATGGTGCGCAATTCGAGATTGTTTTTGATCACGAAAGCATAAAGTGGTTTATGAACCAAACAGATTTGCAGGGTCGAAAGGCCAAATGGGCTGAGATCCTTCAGGAGTATGATTGCAAGCTACGCTATCGCAAAGGACGTTACAATATTGTAGCTGATGCTTTGAGTCGTATGCCAGAGATTAATTCGCTGTTATTCACAGAGTTGAAAAGCGAATTGTTAGAATCTTTACGAGGCAAATGCAAGCAGGATTCAACATACTCAAAGGTGTGGAATCATGTTCAAATGGGGTCCCTCTCACTCACACGGTAGTGTTCCCAGTTCTTCCACACATGGTTCTTCTTTATCACAAGATGAACTACAGCGATGGAAAAACTTTTCCATCAATGATGGATACTTACTCCACAAGGGGAGAGTTTGTGTTCCATTGGACTTAGACACTAGGCGCCAAATTCTTTTTGAGTGTCATGATAGTCCAAGTGCAGGTCATGTGGGCATTCGCAAAACGTATGCTCTCGTAAGAAAGCATTTCTATTGGCCTGGACTTCACAAGGATGTTACTGACTATGTTCTGCAGTGTCAGAAGTGTCAAGTGAACAAAGCAGAACATCTTAAAGCTGGCGGGTTACTACATCCATTAGAGATTCCCGATGGAAAGTGGGAAAGTATCTCTATGGATTTTATAACGGGCTTGCCCACAACGAATCGTGGACATAATGCCATTTGGGTAATCGTGGATCGATTAACCAAGCTTTGTAGGTTTGCGCCTACTAAGAAAACAGTTACAACTCCAGAATTGGGACGCCTTTTCGTGGAGAATGTTTATCGACTTTATGGCTTACCGTCCAATATTGTCAGTGATCGCGATCGCAAGTTTAACAGCCATTTTTGGCGAGCAGTATTCAGTAAGCTGGGTACTATGTTGAACCTTAGTACAACTGATTATCCGCAGACAGATGGTCAGACTGAACGGGTTAATCAAGTGCTGGAAGATATGCTTAGGGCATATGTCAGTAAAAAACAATCTGATTGGGAGTCTTATTTGCCTATTCTTGAGTTTGCTTACAATAGTGCAAAGCATGTCTCGACAGGCTTTAGCCCTTTCATGTTGATGTATGGTTTTCAGCCACGTTCACCAGTGTCGGTGGGACTGGCGAATGAGAAAATCAGTCAGGTTAAGGATTTTCTTCAAGACCATATGGATATGTTGCGCCTTGCATGATTAAATGTTCGTCAAGTGCAAGATCGTTACAAGAAGTTTGCGGACCAGAAACGTAGGCCACTTCACTTTCAAGAAGGTGATTGGGTGTTTCTGAAGGTACCAGAAAACTCCCCCAGTTTAAAAACGGGAACCGTACCAAAATTGTCGCCCCGATTTTGTGGACCGTTTAAGATACTCAAGAAGGTGGGCCCAGTAGCCTATAAACTTGAGTTACCAGCACATTCCAAGGTTCATCCCATCTTTCACGTAAGCCGTTTGAGGAAACGCCTTATGGGTCATGAAAGGCCGGTCGATGATTCTTTCTTGGTAGAATATGTGGAACCCCCAATACTGCCTCATGAACCAGAAAGAGTATTGGATTACCACATGTTACGTACTTGCCACCAAGTTCGGAAACAAGCTCTTATCAAGTGGAAGGACCATCCAGAGGAAGCCTCCACTTGGGAAAACATTAGTGTGACGAGGAAACGTTTCCCCACTTTTGTTTTCGAGGACGAAAACTCTTTTCGAAGGGGGGAGTAATGTCAGGACTATGGTCCTGACATGACTTTCGAAGGGGGGAGTAATGTCAGGACTATGGAGCCCTAGCATAAGTTAATAGCTTTCAGAGTCTCGAGAGTATTATTAATGCTAGTGGGGTTCAGGGGTTAATGGGCGTTAGGGTTTGGTCGATGTGTGTACACATCGAAGTTAGCACGGCTCTTAAGTAAGATGGGCGGCCGGGCTAGGAGGTGTGGACACAGGCCAGGGTTTTGGTATAAAACCCAACGAGAAACCCTAACTCGTCATTATATGGTTGGGAGGTGAACCGACTTCCACCCTCTCTTCTTCTCCATGCCTAGGCTATGGCGGCTTGAGGAAGACGCAGCCGTAGCGGAGGCGTTATATATCAATACACGTGCGGTGAGCTGCGTTAATGTAGCATAGCCGCCCACGTCTTGGACACATCCAACGCACTATCTGCAACACTATAAATGGACATAATTGGCACAAGCTAAGGCATCCAATGCTTGTGAGCATATATTCCCTATACTCTCAGTATGCCCTCCATCTAGAGTTTGTCTAGATTGCCATCTAAGCTATACACTAGAGCGCACGGGTGGACAACACCATCATATTATACCTATCTCTTGTTTAGTATAATCAAAATTTTAAAATTCTCTCTATTCTCTCTATTACATTGTCTAGTGTACTTTCTCTTATTGTATCTTTTTCCGTTGTGCCATATTCTTACACGATTAGCATAATGTTGTGCTCTATCTTGAGCATCTTTCTTTGTGAGTTACAACGTATTATGTTGTTCTTGTAACCAATCAATTGCCTCACTTACCTTGATGTAATGTACATCAATCATGCAAGGAGATCTAGGCTGATATTCATATGTTGTTTGTGTAGGTATAGTTATTATCTATATAGTAAAAGCACTATTTACATAGTGGCATAGTGGCAAGATACCAATACTAATGTTCTACTTACCAATACCAAGATTCTACTTACCCTACTCCAACAACTCATTCGAGGGAGGGAGAGGGGGGGAGTTGGAACGTGGGGGGAGGGGGGGATACCAATACCAAGATTCTACTTACCCTACTCTAACAATTCTTGTCTCATTCCCTTTCCTACCTACTCTTACCAACAATGGATGCTAGTATGTCATCCTAAATTGCTAAGGAGAATCTAAGATCCAAATTTTATAGATTTGCTAGCCTCTTGTCTTAACATGGGGGGAAGAAGAATATATGGGGTATGCGCACGAGCGTGACCGGTGCAAGTGCAAGAGTAAGTGTGAGTGTGAATGTAAGTAGTGTGAGCATGAGAGTGATGGTGATAACGATAAATATACCCAAGTTGCAGAAACCACGATAAGCCAACTTACGGGCAATTAACCCTTTGTGTCTATCACTCTTCAAGATCTACTTCTTCTCCCTTGAGGGAAGTGCTCCCTTGTATCTATCCTTATCTCAAATCTGCAAGAAGAAAAGCATTGAGAAACCCTCTTTTGCAATGGTCTCTTTGATAATCCCTATTTTTGGGCTTAATTTGGCCATTTTTTGGCTTTATTTGGGGATTTTGGCCATTTTACTAGTTTTAGTAGTTCCTTAGGCTATTTTCAGCAATTAAAAATAACTATTTTTTCAAAATTAGGTCCATTAAGTATTTGTGGGTTTCATTAGGTTTCCATGCCTATTTTTAGGCATATTAGTTATTTCTATCAAAATTTTATGTATATCATTTTTTTTTGCAATTTTAAATAGGCGACGCTTGTGGGTTGTGTTGCCTTGCACTACCAGACTCCAGGAATTAGTGGGATGTAGATGGATGCATTATAATGTTTATGTGTAGAAGCATTTAGGACCAATTTTGGGGCCGATTGGATATTCTTGGGAATGGACCCTTTAGTTTCAAGTGACGGGTGGTTTTAGTGTGCACAAGAAAAAATCGCCTACTTCTTGGAGGAGGAGAGAGAGCATTGGGAGTGATTCTTAATCATGAAGAGGGTTTTGGGACTTTCAAGCATGAATATTATCCATTCTTACTTGCATTTCTATCCTTCTTGTGTGTTATCTATGAATTTTGATGATCATTCAAAGAGGGGGTAATTAGCACGATCATTAGTGGGTTACAAATTGGGAAATTTAGGGATCAATTTTTGATATGTTAGAGGAATGGGATGTAATAGGATCTTAGCAACATTCCCAATCGAGTCTTAAGTGCAATAGCAAGAATTGTTCAAATTGATCATTCTTGAAGATTTTGTGCTTTCTTACTGATATAATTAATGAATATTAAGATAATTAATGATGAATTATTGAAAAACTTTAAAATAGATATGAACTAGGATTGGATACACTTGATTAAAGCATGGTATCATGATTAATATGGGATTAAGGGGTGTTTTAATTATCTTTAATAAAACTAGCTACATCGATTAATTGAAAAAGCTATATTTTTTATTGATAATGTTGATAAAATGATATATAACAAATAATTTTTTTAATAAGAAAACCTTAACCTAAATGTTTAAAATTTATTGGAGTCAATTTGCTATTTATTTCTTAATTTCTAAAATCTATATTATTTTTCTAATTACTAAAAACGATGAAGTTAATTAATGAATTTTCATTAATGAAAATTATCAGTGGTGTAATGTGTGATATTATTTTGATAGAAAAATTCTAAAACATTATTAATAATGTTTTCTATTGATAATTAGCAAATTACTTAATATTTTAATGGGCTAAAAATTAGGATTTTGGGCCTTGATAAATAGTAAATTATTTTTCTTTATTCTAAAAAATTAATGATAGTTCTTAGATGTGTTGTGGGGTGTTAAACTAATGAGAAATCATTAGAATTTATTTCTAATAAACAAATAATTAATTTCTTTATTTTTTGATTTATTTTTTAAAAATTAATATCTCAAAATATATAATGAATTTGGAGAAAGTTTTTGAAAAAAGAAAGTTTATTTTCTATTTTTTATTAGTTTGTTAAAGGGTTTGGACAGATAATGATTATTCTTTATAGTTGTAGTGTAAAATATCTATAATTATTTGTTTAGTGGAGGGTTAATAAGTAGAGTTGACCAGCTAATTAATTTCCATATGCTTTATGAAGGTAATATTCTATTTTTAATGAGTTCTTGTGGCATGTAAAGTTTTATGTTGTTTGAAATTCATTTGTGGGTACATGCTTTGTAAAATGAAGCCAGTTTGTTGCATAATAAGTAGGTTGAGGAGAATGGGTTATTCCCAGTGCTCAAGTGAAGTGTTTATGTATGTGTGATGGAGATATTTAAAATTTTAAAAATTAATGCATGTGGAATAGATTTATGCTTGTTAAGTGAGTTAAACGTGATTAGTTCATTTTACGATATAGTTTAAGGTTAATTAGGAGTAGTTATCTGCAAAATAGGTGGTTAGTGGAGGGAAAGCCCTCGATCTTTTTATTGTCCTTCTCTTTTTATTTTAATTAGGAGTAGTTATCTGCAAAATAGGTGGTTAGTGGAGGGAAAGCCCTCGATCTTTTTATTGTCCTTCTCTTTTTATTTTAAAAAGGAGTTTCCTTTGGCTTTAACAGTAGGGAGCATGTGGAAAGTCCTCAGAAGCAACGATTCAAAAGGGGCATTGTCCACCTTGCTAGTCTAAACGTTATCATAGAAGGAATCAAAAACTTAAGTGCTTATGCAATATGTTTGGAGGTGATATTTGGACTACATTAGAATGCAAGTAAGTGAACCTAAATGTGTGCAATCAACATATAAATTACCTTTTTAGTAGCATAACGACCTAATACTTAGTTGGCTAGTAACCCGTGTTTACAGAGAGTATTCTAGAGGGTCACTCTTACACCCTTTCTCCCAAGTTCGATCTCCTCCACCAAACCTTCTCTTGTCAACTTTATTCTCTCTTATGGTTCACTCCCTCTCATCTCTCATGCTTCATTCACTCCCCACACTTCCACAAGCTTTTTTCTTCTGCACTATTACCACTTGCCACAAGCATAAACAACACAAAATCAAGCATAAACAACAACCTAGAAGCTATTAAGCATCATGAACACAAAACACACACAAGCATCATAAGCGAGTACTCAAAAAGGGAGAAGAGAGAATAAGACTCCCAAGTGCAAATTAAGATGATGTAAAGGTCCATTGAGCCATGAGAGTTTGACTTATATACAACTTAAATTATGGGTGTTCACACTTGTCCACCACCCATAACGTACTTATTTTCTAGTCTAATCTTTAACTCCTTATTTTCCTGGCTCTTAATTTGGAAAATAAGTACTAGGCACATTCTGTTGGACATGTCATCTCCAGCTCTCTTTTACTCCATTTTATCCCCTTTTTATCTAGATATTTATCTGATATTTTAAGGGATTTTCCCATATTTTTAATGGCTATTTTAGGCATTTTTATCTGTTGTGGACATTTGTCCACCAATGCTACTGGCCGACTACTCTACATGAGATATATATAAACATGGCCATTGTACCTTCATTTAATTCATTCAACATCATTCAATACAATCAATATTTCAGTCTCTAGCTCAAGTGTTGGCTGTCTACTCTCTCTTGTGTGATCTCTATTTTCTTCTACTTCACATTCACATATTCTCACATGGTATCAGAGGTCTTATGCTTCCACAGATTAGCAAGAAGAGTTTTCAGCCTGTGTTTTTTCTCCTCTTCTCCCTTGGCGCTTGCGTTTTGGAGATCTGCCCATCGCACAAAATTAGAGTTTTTCTGGTGCATTTCTCCTAGCAACACTCTGCTACATTTTTTTCCCAGCCTCCCTCTCCTCTCCTAATTTGTATTCTGGATCTACCCCAGACTAGTGGTGCTAACTTGTATTCTAGACCTGCCCCGGACTAGTAGTGCTAATTTGTATTATGGACCTTCCCTGGACTAGATTATGGACCTTCCCTGGACTAGTGGTAGCACTGTAAACTTGCTCCATTAGCCTCTCCCTCCCTTACTTCATCGCACATTGGGTCGGCTCCCATCTTCACCCATGTGCCTTGATCTCCGGTAGGAGTACAATTCTACATCTTTCTTTCACCTTGCCTAGAATTTAGGGAGGAGTGGGCCACACCTCGGTACCTACTTGTAGCCTTTTTGCTATAAATTCAAGAGGAGGATTCCATGGCTTCTACAACGATTGTCATCTCTTCATCCATTCCACAACTTCCCAAGGAATCAATCTTAGATGGAGCCAATTATCTTGATTGGGCACTACAAATGAAGACTCTCATTTGATATCATCAGCTATGGGTTATTGTTTCTGGTACTAATGCCTCTCCCAATGCAACTTCTCCTTAGGCTTAGATTGATGCTTGGTTGTTCAACATAAAACCCTCTATTGCTCGTCAATTTGATGACAATGACGAGGAAACTACAGAAGAATTGTGGGATACCATTCAGAGGAGGTATCACCGCATGATAGTGGGTGTTGACAGAAAATTGGATCTTGGGGAGACACATCACTACTAACTATTAAGCTAATTAAGTTACATGGACTTTAACAATTATCTTGAGCAAGATAGCATAAAATAAAAAATAAAAAATAATCACATGAGAGAGTATTGGGTGCAATCTATTCCCCCCCAGGAAGTGTTGGCATACTCCAACTTCTTGGGTATTTATGTCTTCCCTGAGGGCTAGTTCACATTGTGTGGTGGCTAGGTGATGGCTTCTACTACGCCACCTACAGGCACACAAGAAGAAGACATAGTGGGATCAGAACTGGGGGACACTAGAATCCTAGCTCCAAGGGAACCAATCAACTTGGAAACTGTCCCTACTAGCCCTCCAGCTGACTCAATATAGGACACTTCAACACCCTTTTGACCTCCCTTTTTGAACCAGATTCCTCCTCCAGCTCTCCTCTCATGTCAGCAAAAACCACCAAAACCTCTGACCTTTCAACTACAAGCCTCTCGTGACCTTAGCTGACATACAGCTAACGAAAATAGCTCCCAACTGATGTAGAATGGTCTGACTCTACCTCCGAAAGCCTCCCTTAGTCCCCGATCAGAAACCTGTCCTCTTGGTTCCTAGAATGTCCTCCCACATCAGCTAACATTATACTCACAATCCCAAGGTCTTCCTAGACACTTTGCTGACCCTCTTTTGACCTTTCTCTGACTGACACTCACCTACTGAAAACTACCTCAGCAATCTAACGTAGAATCGGCTAAATCAAAATCCTTATTTGATGCAGAAACTCAAAGAGATATCATACTTAAGACTCTGCTAACAACATTTGACACTCAACTACCTCCAAACTGACTGTCCTCTCAAGGATGACTAAAACTGACTCAGCTAATGTAGATTCTCTCTCCTCTGTGTCCACTGGCGCTCTCAATCCCTTAAAACACTCATTCTAACTCAAAACTAGATCCCCAATCATTAGAATGAATCACATGGCAGCTCAATTTCCATAAAACTCAATGAAAATCACACTTTCATCACAACAACAGTTCAAGACAACAAACGAGACCCAATCTCTCTGTCTGCTCAGACATACAAAAACACTCCATTGTCTCAAAAGCCCTTAGACCTGGGCACTAAGAAAAGAAGAAAATGTAAAAACTCAAGGATCCCCTCAGGTAAACCTTGGCAACACAAATTTAAACTCTGAATACAATGTCGCGCTTAATAGGCCTTCCTCATACAAAACAATGCATAGCTGACAAGAAGCAGCTACAATCGAATAGAATTGAATTGAATCAAGTATCTAACAAATTTCAACTCCTCAAAGATCCTAGGCGACACACTCCCTACAAAAATCTTTAGCCTCCATCTCTCCCTCCACTGTGATCCAACCAATTCTTCACACTGCACCTAACCTCTCTTCAACAATCTATGCAGGAACTCTAGCCCGCAACAAACAAACCTTCAGGAGCCCACTCAACTGGAATCGGTGCACTCCTCTCTCTGGCAAGAACTCTAGCCACACCAAAAGAACTTGATTGCGCTTCTTGAACCCCGTCACACCGCTTTGCCTTCTTTCCAGAAGATTATGTGCCCGGCTTACTCGTTCTTCCATACTCTTCCTATCTTCATTTTGTGCACCAACGCTTTTTCTCCTAGCTACCACACGCCGTTTTGCCATCTAGGATTCACACCACACCATCATATACACACTTTTTACATCTATACACCATGCTTTGGGTGGGCTCGATATTCCCCTCACAACGTGCAACCAAATTAATAGGTCCATGCCCATGTATAATAAAAGTGGGTGGCTAACAAAATAGGTCCATGCCCATGTATAATAAAAGTGGGTGGCTAACAAAATACAAAAAATATCTCGTAGTAAATACCACAAACAAAATACCAAAATCATTGGCTATCCACATTAACAACACATGCTAAAATTACATAACAGTACATAATAAGCATTAAATCTAACACTTAGTTCTAGCCATCCCTAAATTCATATGTCCCACACATGGAATATTTGAAAGCACCCAAGTGCCATTCTACGAACATAGTGGTAATTAGGCATCCCCAATTAACCACATAAGCATGGATGGACAAACCGTAACATCCCTCCTGCCTCTAGGATAGCAACTGTCCTCAGTTGCATCATATTAACTGGCATGTGTTTGAAAGTAAGATTGGATGAGGTCAAGATAGGTACAGAAAAATTGCTCGGGCATCCATCAAGCATTCTCTCTTGGATGATTTTTAAATGTCAAAATGTATCTATTATACATTGTACCTGTGTGAGTGGTAGTGGTCTCATGGTCAATAATAGCTTTAGGTTAAAGCTGTTATTCTTGGTTAGTAAGAATAGGTGCTTCTTCCTACACAGGATGTGTAGGAAGTGATCCCTTATAAGGTCTCAAAAGATTGATATGGAAAGAATTGTAAATTCTCCAATGAGAAGGAAATGAAAGCCGATATGCTAGGTCATTTGAAAGATCCCTACCCCCTCCGCACAACGGGTTCGGGGGTGCTAGCAGCGGAAGTAGCACTTCTTACGCGGGGCAGGATCCCTCACTCGGGGCCTCGCCCAACGGATATCCGGACAAGAGACTAATCCCTTGGTTCTTCAAAAACCAAACCTGGGAAAACTTCCCCCTACTGGAAAGCACGGGCGATTCCTCCAGGATATTTGTACTCTAACGTAGTCAAGGTTATTACTGACCAAACTGATCCGACCAAACATGTAAGCCACTTGGTCAGATCAAGGAAGAAACTTGCACTTGGATCATAGAAACCAACGCTTTTTTCCCCATCGAGAGGCACAGCCGTTGATTCTTTTTCCAAAGAACAATTACTATCTGGGATTTACTTCATCTATCGTACTATAATAGAATTGAGTCTCATTTTACGGATCCATCAGTCCAGCCTAGTCCCATGGGTTAGAGCCAACTGCCCAACCACTGTAGTGATGGGATCCAATTAGGAATTTGGTTAGGTTTTGTCCCGGGTACCAGGGAAAAGAATTCCCAGGCCCCCTAGCCAGATATTCATGCAAAGTTAACGCCAATCACACCACTTACACACTCAATATGAAATTGCCTTTTTCACATATTCAGCTATCTTTAAAATAATCATTTAATGAAACTATAGTGTCACTGATCATAATCCTCCAAAATATCCGGTTGAATCTTAATTTCCAATCATTCCTTCATAGGTGTACCTATGCCATCATTGGCAACCAGAACGCTCACCACTTGTCCACTCAGGGGGGCTTTTCGATAGTTCCTAGCTCATAGTAACCGGCAATACATTCACATATCAAAATGGAATCTCCGTTGAAGATCAGCAAGATCAACCAACAGTTCCATATAAAAGAGCCATGGACTCATCCGTTGAGGACTAGCAAGGTCAATCAACCAGATCCATGCCCGGGTTTCAGAAAACAACTCTTACTCCTTGTTCCAATATCTTCCCCAACGCACGTGTGGGTATCTTCGGTGACCTAGAGCTCGAGCACCGTATGGTCAGCACCCTCTAGGATCCTTCGCAGGTCACCTAGCGCTTCACTCATAGGCCGCTTCCTTGGTCCCTCATCCACCGTACCAGAAGCTCACCATTTAAATTGAACCGAGGTTGGTCAAGACCTCGCTACACGGGATGTCCTCCATTGACTCTCCGTCAGATGTTGCAACTTTAACAGATTAGGTCTCCACAACCTCATTCTCAAGACGATCAAAATGCTTCCCCAGCATTATTGACATAAAATAGTCATTTAAAAACACGTCATAAATACAGTTTCTATAATGAACTCTCGTCTTTCACATTGTTATACATCTGTCCACATTACTTAATCCATATGTATTCCTATTCTCATCTGTCCACATTACTTAATCCATATGTATTCCAATTCATATGTATTCCTATTCTCATCCACTCACATCTACCCATATTCACATCCCATATCATTCATTCACATCACATATCATTCATTCACATCTATCTCAATTTACATCACATCTCATCACATTCATTTCACATCTCATCTTATTCATTCTTATCCCGATTCACATCACATCACATCTCATCCATTCACGCACATCGACATCACATCCTTTCACATACACATCCACATCCATTCTTCCACATACACATTCACATCCATTCTTTCACATACACATCCACATACACATCCACATCCACTCTACCACATACACATCCACATCCATTCTTTCACATACACATCCACATCCATTCTTCCACACACATCCACATCCATTCTTCTACATACACATCCACATCCATTCTACCACATACACATCCACATCCACATCCATTCTACCACATACACATCCATTCTTCCACAACCATTCTTTCACATGCACATCCACATCCATTCTTCCACATCCACATCCATTCTTCCACATACACATCCACATCCATTCTCTCACATACACATCCACATCCATCCTTCCACATACACATCCACATCCATTCTTTCACATACACATCCACATCCATTTCCATTACATCACATCTTATTTTCATCTTATCACATCCATTCACAACCTATCACATCTCATACACATCTTATCGCATCCCATTTACATCTTATCACATTCTATTTTCATCTTATTACATCCATTCACATCTTATCGCATCCTATTTACATCTTATCACATCCATTTCACATGCTATTCCCATTTAGTAGCTTTTTCTAGTTTGATTCCGATAATGGAACTTTTTCTAAATTTCTACCAATTGCTTGCCCTAATTAAAGGCTCATTTTCTCGAACGACTATTTCTATATTCCTTCTCAATTCCTCAATTAAATTATATTCAATATTCCTCTTTTGAATAAAAGAATTCATGGGATTTACCGAAATCAGTTCTACCCATATTTCCACTTTTGATAAATAATCATAAATTGAATTATACTAAAAATTCCTCTTTCTTCCCTTAATTTCTTGGATCTCAAATACCATGGGAATTCCTCTTTTTTGCAATTAATTATTTGCATTCCAATGTCATGGAAATTTCTCTTTTATCATCAATATTTCTCATAATAAAATACCCATTAATTCAATATGCTAGGAATTTCTCTTTTCCCATCTAAATGATGGAATTCCAAATGTCATAGGAATTCCTCTTTTACCATTTAAATATTTCTCATAGATAAAATAAATTTATCTAAAATTCATCTTTGAATTTAAATAAAATACCCATTAATTTCAATATGCTAGGAGTTTCTCTTTTCCCATCTAAATGATGGAATTCCAAATGTCATAGGAATTCCTCTTTTACCATTTAAATATTTCTCATAGATAAAATAAATTTTTCTAAAATTTATTTTTGAATTTAAATAAAATACCCATTAATTTCAACATGCTAAAAATTATACTTTCCTCATTTAAATATTTGAATTCCAATATGGTGGGAATTTGTAAGGTCCCTCCCAAGCCATGTATGTATGTGTCTCTTTTAATATAGATTTCAATAAGAAAAGAGAGTGTAATTAGAGAAGAGTGAGACAACAAGGCTAGAAACATTAGGAAAGTGTTAGAATAAAAATATTAGCTCCAAAAATTCTAAAAGAAATAAGAACATAAGAATAGTTCTATTAAGAGATAAGTATTCCCAAAAATAGAATTTTGAGTTTAGGTGATAAGAGGTCATATTTAGAGTACTTTTACATATTTAGAGTCCATGCATACTAAAAATGTGGAAAAACAATGCGTTTCTAAAGATGGCACGTTTGTGGCTATATACAGACGTTTTTGCCTATTCTGCTTGAGATGGATTGTAGACCAGATGCCTTCCCGTTCTTTTGACTGGTTATATAACCATATTCTGAGCTTTTATCAAAGAGTTATGGCCGAAACAATTTGCTGTTTCTGTCAGGGTTTGCTGTTTCTGTCAGGGTCTCTACACAGAGAAAACTGTGAGAAGACAGCAAGTAGCCTCAAGGTAATCCTAGAGTTTGAGATGTATATATCCCTTCATTCTTATCTAATATCTTAGAAAAGAAGCTTAGATTGCTATGGTCTTTCGAAGAAAGAGACCAAAACTCCATAGCTTTTCTTTTAGAGAAAGAATAGTATGCCGTAGTCCTGTAAGAGAAGGCTATTTTGCCATAGACCTTAGAAAGAGAGAAGAGTCACAGTACGAGTAAGAAGAGATAAAGCTTGGAGATTATTGGATAATTTCAATAAAAAGACAAGGTATTAGAAGACTCTATTCTCATATGTCAAGTTCTAAAGCTCTTGTTAACGAGCAAAGGCAATGATAAACGACAAATTTCTATAAGGTATATACATATTTTATTTTTCAATTATATATCATTCTTAGGGGTTGAGGTATGGCCCCGGCTTCTCTATTAATTCTTAATAGTGATCTATTTGATTGATTTACTATTTAAAGTTTGTATTCTTTTAAACAACAGCATATGTCTTAATAAAGAATGTCTTATCGCAATCTCAAGTTGAAATGCAAAAATCTATGTGAGAAAAGGATTGTTTTCTTAAGAAGGTAACATGGATTCTAGTCCTATGGTTTAGTGAGTAACTGGATTGTTATCTTGGTTAAATTAAGGTACAGGTACAACTCTCCCTGCCTTGACGCTGCCCCGTTCTTGTGCTTGTATAGCCGGGGACGGCGGAGACGTTAGTAAGGCTCGGAGTTGGCCCATGGTATCCCTCATACCATTGGGAGAATGAGGTTCGCCGATTGAGGCGAGTGATTGTGATGCTGCCTAGTTCTGAGGGCCCAGGCTAGTGCGGTGAATTAGCCCACCCTAGTGCGCAGACATCCCTCTGAGGGGCGGGAGGATCGAGCGATGGAGCCTGAGAGGGCGACACGCCGGCTTGAGTCCTCGCCAGCGGGTCGACGATGAGGTGTATGGTCCCGTAGGGTTTTACCCAGCATGTGGAGGCTGGAAGGCCGAATTCTAGATCATCGGCGGTATAAAGGAAAAGAATAAGAGAGCCAGTTTGGCTTGTATGAAATTGATTCATGTTTAGACTTTGTTTTTATAAATCTTGTCTTTGGCATTATTGTATTGTGAAAAAAGGCTATTTTAACAAACCTTGTGAAAAGGGCCTTAATTAAGGAACATGTTTATTTATGTCAAACAGTGTGGTAGGATTAATTAGAAAACAAATTGACGCGTGAGTAGGGTGGAAAGTGGGAGGATGGAATGCCCCGATGGCACCATCCTACGGATGGGTGGACCCAATTAGTCAGGTAGCTTTCCAATAGATTAAGTGAAAGCCCTACGCTAGATAATTAGGTTCTTGGGTAACTCTATTCTAGAAGACTAGGTCAGTGGCTGTGCCTTGCATGGATGAGGAAAAAAAGCGTTGCCTCTAGAAATCAAGTCTAGTAGTTGCCCAATTTATGATAAATTATCCTATGGGTGATTTGACTTTTAGAAGACCACACTCCCCCTGCGGGATAGAACACAGGGGGAGTGTGGTCTTCTAAAAGTCAAATCACCTACAGGATAATTTATCATAAATTGGGCAACTACTAGACTTGATTTCTAGAGGCAACGCCTTTTTTCCTCATCCATGCAAGGCACAGCCGCCGCTGACCTAGTCTTCTAGAATAGAGTTACCCAAGAACCTAATTATCTAGCGTAGGGCTTTCACTTAATCTGTTGGAAAGCTACCCGACTAATCGGGTCCACCCATCCGTAGGATGGTGCCGTCGGGACATTCCATCCTCTCACTTTCCACCCTACTCATGTGTCAATTTGTTTTCTAATTAATCCTACCACACTGTTTGACATAAATAAACATGTTCCTTAATTAAGGCCCTTTTCACAAGGTTTGTTAAAACAGTCTTTTTTCACAATACAATAATGCCAAAGACAAGATTTATAAAAACAAAGTCTAAACATGAATCAATTTCATACAAGCCAAACTGGCTCTCTTATTCTTTTCCTTTATACCGCCGATGATCTAGAATTCGGCCTTCCAGCCTCCACATGCTGGGGGTAAAACCCTACGGGACCATACACCTCATCGTCGGCCTAGCGAGGACTCAAGCCGGCCTGTCGCCCTCTCAGGCTCCATCGCTCGATCCTCCCGCCCCTCAGAGGGATGTCTGCGCACTAGGGTGGGCTAATTCACCGCACTAGCCTGGGCCCTCAGAACTAGGCAGCATCACAATCACTCGCCTCAATCGGCGAATCTCATTCTCCCAATGGTATGAGGGATACCATGGGCCAACTCCGAGCCTTACTAACATCTCCGCCGTCTGGCTATACAAGCACAAGAACGGGGCAGCGTCAAGGCAGGGAGAGTTGTACCTGTACCTTAATTTAACCAAGATAACAATCCAGTTACTCACTAAACCATAGGACTAGAATCCATGTTACCTTCTTAAGAAAACAATCCTTTTCTCACACAGATTTTTGCATTTCAACTTGAGATTGCGATAAGACATTCTTTATTAAGACATATGCTGTTGTTTAAAAGAATACAAACTTTAAATAGTAAATCAATCAAATAGATCACTATTAAGAATTAATAGAGAAGCCGGGGCCATACCTCAACCCCTAAGAATGATATATAATTGAAAAACAAAATATGTATATACCTTATAGAAATTTGTCGTTTATCGTTGCCTTTGCTCGTTAACAAGAGCTTTAGAACTTGACATATGAGAATAGAGTCTTCTAATACCTTGCCTTTTTATTGAAATTATCCAATAATCTCCAAGCTTTATCTCTTCTTACTCGTACTGTGACTCTTCTCTCTTTCTAAGGTCTATGGCAAAATAGCCTTCTCTTACAGGACTACGGCATACTATTCTTTCTCTAAAAGAAAAGCTATGGAGTTTTGGTCTCTTTCTCCGAAAGACCATAGCAATCTAAGCTTCTTTTCTAAGATATTAGATAAGAATGAAGGGATATATACATCTCAAACTCTAGGATTACCTTGAGGCTACTTGCTGTCTTCTCACAGTTTTCTCTGTGTAGAGACCCTGACAGAAACAGCAAATTGTTTCGGCCATAACTCTCTGATAAAAAATCAGAATATGGTCATATAACCAATCAAAAGAACGGGAAGGCATCTAGTCTACAAGCCAACTCGAGCAGAATAGGCAAAAACGTCTGTATATAGCCTCAAACGTGCCATCTTTAGAAACGCGTTGTTTTTCCACATTTTTAGTATGCATGGACTCTAAATATGTAAAAGTACTCTAAATATGACCTCTTATCACCTAAACTCAAAATTCTATTTTTGGGGATACTTATCTCTTAATAGAACTATTCTTATGTTCTTATTTCTTTTAGAATTTTTGGAGCTAATATTTTTATTCTAACACTTTCCTAATGTTTCTAGCCTTGTTGTCTCACTCTTCTCTAATTACACTCTCTTTTCTTATTGAAATCTATATTAAAAGAGACACATACATACATGGCTTGGGAGGGACCTTACAATCTCCCCCACTTAAAAGATTCGAGATGTCCTCATCTCGCGAGCTGGGGTAGTATCTAAGTAAATTCTCCTGTCTCTTTCAAAGTGGTGTCCCCACTAGGTAAAAATCTTCTTTTATCTAAATATTGTTCTTAAAGAGTCATTTATTTCATGTGCTTGGCTCGTTTTGTTGTGCCTCCAAAAGGTCTTTATTATTCTAAAGTTAATTGGCCTTATCATCCTAAGTTCATGCATCCATATACCTCTCATATGATATGAACCTTCGAATTCCTTATTCTATACCCCCATGTAATATGGTACTTAACAAATTATCATGGAAAAACGTAAGGGAATCAATTCTTTACGCAATCTAACCTATGATAGCAATTTCATAATCTTAGTATCGTCTTGTAGAATACCTCTATTCATCATATACATTACTTCACATGAATCTTGCACCAATCCTCTTCTATTTACTCATAGAAATACTTGTTGAATTCGGTTATCTTTAACCCTGCTATCCCTATTTCTTGACCTAATTTTTGCTCTAGCTCATGATTCCTTGTAGCCAGGGGTGGGCTTGACGTTTCTCTTGAATTAGGAGACCTCTTCTTGATTAACATGGAAGGACTCATGTCCTTCTCGACACTTTCTATATAAAAAAGACTTTATCATAGTCTCTGGCTATAATTATGGTTTCTGAAATAGAGGATGGTTTTACATTCTTGATGAGGTTATTCAAAGGTAGATTAAGCTTCCAGATGAATTGATGGAGAAGAGTTACCTCATCCATCTCTGGAGCAAATCGGAGAAGTTTAACAAAAGTCTAGTGGTATTCTTTTAGGGTCTTCCGTTCATGGCATCCCATAACTGATTCTAGTTCCAGTGGTTAGATTAACAACAGTGCTTCCAACTAATTCGGCATTTCTTACGATTTCATAAAAACGCGAGAAAGGGTGAGCTTGCTTCTTTCATTATATCCATTAAAAGTTCAAAACTATCAAATACTTATCATAGCACCACATTTGAAGGCAGTCAAGATTAATACATCTAAGATCTTCATTTTTTTTGAGAATTACACATCTGGTGCCTTGGGATTGACACATCCAAAGATTATTAGGATTAACATATCTGAGATGATTAGTTTTGTGAAAATTACACATCTAGTATCTTGGGATTAGCACATCTAAGAGCATGATCCTCTAAGAATTACACATCCGAGATCCATGTTGTCTCAGATGGGTTCTAGATCTTGGATGATCGTCCTAGTGTAAAGCATCCAATGGATGGCATTCACATGTCAACTATTCAAATCTTAATGGAGTTATAATCTTAATGGAGTTATAATCTTAATAATTTGTAATATGCAAATTAATGAGATATCCTGAAAATTTCTCTAAACAAGTTTCGGTCTATCCTTCTAGTCATTCAGTCTCTCACTAGTTTCTTAATTTGATCACCCTATGTTTTTCCTCACAAAAGGTTTTCTCCCCAATCTTATTTCTCAAGTTTATTGTACAAATATCTTGTGTGTGCACCCCCAAGATACAAGCACAATTTCATAAGATGATTGTCTCAACATGTGAGGATATTCAAATCACTTCTATGGCCAGTAGAGATGATTGATTCGTCCTCATATGATAAACAATCACTTGTTTTAATCCCTTGATAGTTAACCTTTGAAAAACAAATCCTAGGAACTAAGATCGGCTCTGATACCACTTGTAAGGTTCCCCCCTTCCAAAAATAGGGGAAACACTTAAGATAGTCCACTAAGTCTTATCTTGGAGAAAATTTCCTACTCATCGACACCTTGACCATGCAGAGATTCAAGGATACGATTCATAGGTAAGACCTAGTTCTATCCCGCAGGGGGAGTGTGGTCTTCTAAAAGTCAAATTATCCTGTGGGTGATTTGACTTTTAGAAGACCACACTCCCCCTGCGGGATAGAACTAGGTCTTACCTATGAATCGTATCCTTGAATCTCTGCATGGTCAAGGTGTCGATGAGTAGGAAATTTTCTCCAAGATAAGACTTAGTGGACTATCTTAAGTGTTTCCCCTATTTTTGGAAGGGGAGGGAACCTTACAGAATTCCTCTTTCATCATTTAAATTTATCTATGCAAAAAGATAAATTTAACTAAAATCCTTCTTTAATTTTTAAATAAAATATACATTATTTTAGCATACCAATTTTTCTCTTACTTCATTGGAATACATGGATTTCCATTGTTCGGGGATTACTCTTTCAACATAAAAATGAATTACTAAAAATTTCTCTTTTTTCTAATTAACTATTTATGCATAAACATAAAATCAAATTTTCCATGATTATAATGAGAATCATTCAATTAATCTAGGATGATTAATCCTAGAATATGGTAGGAAGTCCTCTTTTCATATTATGAATGAAAATGATTTATGTGTTAATTTTTCAGAAATTTTACCATATCTTCGCCTGCTATTACTGATAATTCTCAATAATTTTGAAAATATAAAGTTTAGTAATATCATATGATAGAATAACCATTAATTGGATCAATATCCAATTATGGACTTGATTCCTAATTTTTCCATGAATTAAATAGCATAAAATCATTAAAAAACCACTTATTTGGCCTCAATTTGACAAGCATAGAAATTACTTTTAGATTAGAGAATTGCTTCATGAGAAGCTTCATTTGAATATAGAATAGGTCATAGGAATGACCATTCTTTGGGGGAGAGAGAGACATGCTTAAAAAAAATATTTAATTTAAACATAAATGGAAATTTATGTGTTTTATCACTACAATTCATTAAAGAACTTCAATTGTCTTAAAAAGCCATTCAATTGAATGCTTATCAAGCTTGAGAGGGGTTGAGAAGAGAGAAACATTTGGAGATAAAAAAAAAGACCATAAACCACACTTTACCTCCTAGATTGCTTGATTCTTTAATCAAAGTAGAGGCCCCCAACCAATCAATTGGTTTGGTATGTTGATGAAGACTCCAAGGAAGATTGAAGAGAGAGAGAGAGAAGCTCCAATCTCTTCAATTTGTAGAGGATTTTTAGAGGATAATATAAAATATCATTATTTCAGTATAATATTGGCATGGTATAGTTCTCATATTTTTTTTACAAAGGGTTAAGGATCTATTTATAGGTGAGGGAGGCCTCTAACCAAGTCCAACTCGTTTCTAGAATTTTCCAGGTTTAGTTTGGCTGAAAATAGACAAGGTTTGGACCTAGTTTAGCTCCCTTTTGATTTGGTTTGATCCAGGAGGAGAGATAAAAAGTGATAAGAGCAGGTAAAACTTTGCCATAAACAATTGCAAAAGGTGCTTTTCCAATGGATGAATGTGGTGTGTTATTGTCTGCAAATGTGATGAAACATATGCATGAAGTAAATCCAATATTGTGCTATTTATCACTTCAGTTTGACCATTAGATTTAGGATGAAATGCAGTGGAAAAATCCAATTTAGTGACTAGGTTATCAAACAATGTAGTCCAAAAATCACTGCAAAACTTAGAATCTCGATAAAAAACAATCATGTGTGCTAAGCCATGACCATTAGATTTAGGATGAAATGCAGTGGAAAAATCCAATTTAGTGACTAGGTTATCAAACAATGTAGTCCAAAAATCACTGCAAAACTTAGAATCTCGATCAGAAACAATCACGTGTGCTAAGCCATTGCAAAAGGTGCTTTTCCAATGGATGAATGTGGTGTGTTATTGTCTGCAAATGTGATGAAACATATGCATGAAGTAAATCCAATATTGGGCTATTTATCACTTCAGTTTGACCATTAGATTTAGGATAAAATGCAATGGAAAAATCCAATTTAGTGACTAGGTTATCAAACAATGTAGTCCAAAAATCACTGCAAAACTTAGAATCTCGATCAGAAACAATCACGTGTGCTAAGCCATGATTTGTAAAAATCTGTTTAACAAACAAGTGTGCAGCTTGATGTGTAGTAATAGTCTTAAGGAAGAAAATATGCATGTTTTCTAAATCTATCAACAATAGTCGAAATCATATCATTATGGCTTGCAATCATGGGAAAACTAGTGATAAAATCCATAGAAATTTGTTCCCAAGGAAGCTTAGGAACTAGAAGAGGCATAAGCAAACCGAATTTCTTACCCTTGTAACTTTTCACTTTTTGACAAACATCACATTTAGAAACAAATCTAACTACATTAGGTTTCATTTTAGGCCAATAGAATTCACTAGATGTAGATGAAACACCTCGATGCCCCGCATAAGGTGGCTGATGTAACTCCTCTAGAATAGAATGTCTAAAGGGTTGAGTAATGCATAACCTTTTCTAGAAGAAAAGATATCCATCATTGGTAAGAATACTCAGCAAAGGTTTCCAATTATTTTCTCTCAATCTAGACCAAATGTCACTAAAGTCAGGGTCTTGGGCATAAGTCACATCATGCATAGAGTTAAAAGATTTATTCTCAATCATAGAAATATTTTGAAAGGTAGGTCTCCTACTCAAATTGTCAGCAATACATTTTCTTTACTAGGTTGGTATTGAATAATAGGCTAAAAACTTTGAATAAAAGCTACCCATTTAAAATGTCTATTAGAGATACATGGTTGAGAAAGCAAATGTTTAATACTCTGCTGATTAGTTTTATAAGAAACTTTGAGCCCATTAAATAATGTTCCCAAAAATGTAATGCATGGACTACAATAGACAACTCTTTGTCATAGTTAGGTGCTATACTTACTTTTAGTAGCACAAGAGTTCCTACTCTCGAAAGCAATAGGATGACCATATTGCATTAACACAACACCAATGCCCTTACCACTAGCATTCGATTAAAACCACAAAGAAAGGATGTGAAAAATCATGTAACTGTAACACAAGTGTATGAGTAAGTGCATATTTTAATGCAAGAAAATATTTCTCTTGAAGTTCAATCCATTCATAAGATTTGGTTTTCTTAATAAGTTCAATAAGATTATGTGCCTTATTTGCAAAATTACTGACAACTTGTGATAATAGGTACACAACCCTAGAAAAGATAGTAACTCATGAAGATTCTTAGTTCGCAGCCATGATGCAATAGTTTCTATTTTTTTGGGATCAACATGGATTTCCTTAGTAGAAACTATATGTCCCAAATACTCAATCTCACTTTGGAAGAAGCTACTCTTTTCAAGATTAAGGTAAAGTTCATTTTCCTTGAGCAAATTAAATACAATTTCCAAGTGCTTTTTGTGCTCTTTTTCAGACTTACTAAAAACTAAGATATCATCGAAAAAGACAACCACAAAGTTTTGATGGCTAAGAAAAATCCTATTCATCATACGGCTAAAAGTTGCGGGAGGATTAGTAAGACCGAACGCCATCACTAAAAAATCTAAGTGACCAATTTGAGTTCTAAAAGTAGTTTTATAGATATCTTGGTTGGCCATTCTTAAAGATGTCAATTTTGATAAAGATGTTGGCTCCCCTTAATTTGTCACGCTTAGATCATCAATTCTAGGAATTGGAACTCTATTCTTGACAGTATTCTTGTTAAGAGTCCTGTAGTCTACACACATGATAAGTACCATTTTTCTTCTTTCTGTAAGGTCCCCCAAACTAAAAGCAGAATCCTTAAGATATTCTACTAAGTCTTTAAAAAAAAATCCTATTCATCGACACCTTGACAGTGTAGAGATATGAGGATAAGACTACTAGGTAAGACCTAGTTCTCTTACTGCCGAAGGAGCATGGTCTCCTAAATTATTCTTAAAATGGAATCATCCATAGAGTGATCGACCTATCTTGGGAAACCTCTATTCTTGATTCTTAGAAATAACGCCTTTTTTCCCATCTATGCGAGGCACGGCTGCTAACCTAGTCCTCTAGAGTAGAATTGCTCAGGGACTTACTTGCCTAGTGTAGTGCGATGGATTAATTTTGTTGAAAAGTTATCTGACTAATCAGATCCACCCATCCATAGGATGGCGCCATTAGGGTATTCCACCCTCCCACTTTTCACACAACTCACCCGTCATTTTTGTTTTCTAATTAATCCTACCACACTGTGTGACATATATAGACAAGTTCATTAATTAGGGATCTTACACGTTGTTCATTAAAACATCCACTTAACTTAAAACAATGGTACAACAATACTAGAAACAAGGGACTTAATTTTAAAATATTAATTACAAAGGTTTAAATCCAATTATAGTCAGCAGATCGAGGCTCTCTTATTCTATTTTTTTTTTCTGTCAATGATCTAGAATTTGGCCTTGAAGTCTCCATAGACTAGGCAATCCCTATGGGACCATCACCTCATCCTCAGTAGTAGCCAACGTAAGGACTCAAGTTGACCTGTTGCTCTCTTCGGCTCTGTCGCTTGATCCTCTCGCTCCTCGGAGGGATGTCTATATGCTAGGGTGGGCTTATTTACCGCAATAGCCTGGGCCCATAGGACTAGGCAGTATCCATAGTTCTCACCAAACTGGCAAGTTCCAACAACCCAATGGTATGAGAGATACCCCGCTGACGTCGGCCTTGCTAACGTCGCCACCCAAGTACACAAGCACATGAATGGGGTTAGCATGAAGGCGGGGAGAAGATGTACTTGTACTTTAATTTAAGCAAGATAGCAACATAATAATTGAATCCAACGTTATGATATACAAGAAACCACATTATCTTTTCGAGAAAGTAACAATTCTACAGGAAATTTAATATTTTCAAAATAAGGGAAAAAAATAGCATCCTTTATCTTTTTTAATTAATTCTAAACTCAAGGATTAATTTTTTAAATGATTTTAAAGCTACCCTGGCCATTTCCTTGAGGGACTCTCAAGGGAAGAGTTGGGGCCGCGTTCGAAGCATTCCTTCTTGCATTGTTGTTGTGCACCCTTCTCAAGGCAGCATTTTGGCGTCTTCGAGGAGGAGCCATGCTATCCACCCTCTTGTAGCTCGCGCAATTGAAAACTCAACGCTCAGCACACACGGATTGTGATTTGGAGAATCTTCCGTGGAAACCACCTCTTAGAGAAAACGTGTGCTTGCTTAAGTCTCTTTATATGGGTGGGAAAAAAGTAGAGTGTCCTTAAGTTGACAGCAAGGGCTAGTTGGAAACTGATACTTTATCATCCGAGCAGACCGAATTGGGAATCTCACCACATCGATTTCAAGCAGGTTCGATGGATCAAGAAGTTAAAGATGGTTTTCTTATTCTGAGACATGGGTACCCCTAGGCCCGATAGTTATGTGACCATAGAAGGTAACCATATACCATAGAACCGTTGGGTATATGACCAAGTAAAACTGGTACTGGAGCTACGAACCAATCCATGCTTGTGTGGTTTTGCCTCACTGGGGATGCTAAGCTCTGTTGGAAGCAATGGTGCCGTGATAAGGAAGTTACTAAATACTCCCAATTCTAGGATGACATCAAACAAGCTATGAAGAAGTGGTATCTTCCCCCATCTCATGAGTCTATCAAGATGAATGAGTTCTTTAGCCTCAAGAAGCTCAGCTTAACTCTGGAGCAGTACTACTCTCAGCTCATCACTCTCTGGACATATGCCCCACCCATGACTACCTCTTAGCAGCAGCAGGTAGCCTGCTTTTGCCAAGGCTTGAATGAACCTTTGGATTCCCACCTCAAAGCAATGAGGCCGAGTGCATTGCAAGATCCTCTCATATGAGCCAAAGTCTAGAAAAGCTAGGCCCCAAAAGAGATATCACCCTAAATCAAACCCTAAGGACTAGTCTTACAAGAAGCCCAAAAGAGATATCACCCTAAATCAAACCCTAAGGACTAGTCTTACAAGAAGCCCCAGCCAGATTCTCCTAACTACAACCGAGGTTGGCCAACCAACCTCTTTGTTACCCGTACATATATTGCTTCTACTAGGGAGGCCCTTGTGTGTTTTATTGTAATGAGCCAAGACACTTTACATCCAATTTCCCCAAGATTAGAAGATCCTTTCCTCAAAGTGGTCGAGCAAATCAGGGCAGTGGAATCCCCATCCGCCTAGGTGCAAGAGATGGTGGACGTGGTAGAGATCGTGGGGCAGTTGCCTATGCTTCTGCTATAAATGAAGAACCAATTTTGGAAATGGCCAAAGAAGAGCGTGCCAGCATCCATGCGGCGATAGAGCATCAGGGTCCTAACAAACAATTGTTATTCAAACCCCAGGTATGGGCAGCCATTCCAGCTTTTGATTGATTGATTACAGTAGTACCCATTCATTTCTTTCTCCAAGGTGTTTATGGAAATTAAACTTGGATCAAAAACCAACTAGGAAAATGGTTGTAGAGTTAGCTAATGGTAAGGAAGTAGTATCTCACCAAGTTCTGTAGGAAACCTTTATTTTGAATTGGGTTGTGAACAAACTCATGGTTATGATGGGGGATCCTTGGGATAGACTTGTTAGTCCGCAAACAATGCTTGTATTCACTGTAACCAGGGAGTATCACTTTTAAAAATAAGCATGGCCAAGTAGTACTAGTATAGGGGAAGATAGGTAAACCCAAGTTTAGGGTAGTCAAAGCAAAACATCTTCTCAAGGGAGCACGTAAGCGACAACAAGTTTTCCTGTCAAGCTCAACAAAGCTTTTGAACCCAGTAAAGAGTCAGAACCGTTTTGGCTCCAAGAATTCTCATTTTTCTTCATGAGCTTACAAGACTACCACCCCCTTAAGAAGTTGACCATGAGATCAAGCTATTTATTGGTACTCAACCTATCTCCAAAAGGCCCTATGAGATGTCTCTCCCTGAAGCCATTGAGCTCAAGGAGCAACTTTGTCAACTCATTGAGCAAGGATTTGTACGCCACAATAGTTCTCCTTACAAGATGTCTCTTTTGAAGCCATTGAGCTCCAAAAGACCCTATAAGATGTCTCTCCCTGAAAAGCCATTGAGCTCAATGAGCAACTTTGCCAACTCATTAAGTAAGGATTTGTGCGCCCTAGTAGCTCTCCTTGTGGGAAGCACCCATTCTTTTCAAAAAGAAGAAGGACGGCACTCTTCTTCTTTGCATAGATTATTGGGGGTTAAATCAAGTCATTGTCAAAAGCATGTACCCTATCTCGCACATTGACGAGCTTCTTGACAGGCTTCATGGAGCTAAGGCTTTCTATACAATAGATTTAAGATTTGGCTACTATCAAATTAGAGTCAAGGAAGTAGATATATCCAAGATAGCTTTCAATACGATAGATTTAAGATTTCACTACTATCAGATTAGAGTTAAGGAAGTAGATATATCCAAGATAGCTTTCAATAACCATTATGGCCACTATGACTTTACTGTGATGTCATTCGGGTTAACCAATGCTCTTGCGACTTTCAATCGCCTAATGCAAGATATATTATGTCCCTACTTGGATGAATTTGTGCTTGTCTTTTTTTGACGACATTATAGTCTACTCCAAGTTGATGGAAGAGCATGAGGAGCATGTGCGTAGAGTTCTACAATTACTGCATAGACATAAACTCTATGCTAAGAAAAGTAAATGTACCTTCTTTATGAGATTGAGTATCTTGGATTCATTATCTCCCAAGATGGTATCTCAGTAGATCCCGCCAAGGTCAAGGATATATTAGAATGGCCACCCCCTAATTCAGTCTGCAAAGTTCATGGATTTTTGGGAATCACAAGATGCTACAAGATTTTCATCAAAGATTACTCCGTGGTAGTTTCACCCTTGACCAATCTTCTTAAGAAGGATTGTGAAATAGTGTGGTTGGAAATCCATCAAGAAATCTTTGATTAGCTCAAAGCCATCATTTCCTTAGCACCAGTCTTGAAACTTCCCAATTTCACCAGGGAATTCGAGGTGGTTACTGATGCTAGTAGTCTAGCACTTGGTGGTGTCACTAGCCCGAGAAAGAAGACGGATGACTTATACTTCTCACAAGCTAAAGCAATATGAGGCCAACTATGCCACCCATGATTTGGAACTCTTATCAGTTGTTCATTGCCTCAAGTTATGGAGACATTACCTCTTGGGGTGCAAGTTCCAGCTTGTAACCGACCATAAGAGTTGGATCTTCACCCAAGCCTAACCTCAATATGAGGCAGAGAAGATGGGTTGAAATCTCTAAGGAGGAGCTATCATTGGGCATGCTTGAAAAATGATGTCCTTTGATACTTGAAGCAATGTCACTCATGTCAAAGGATCAAAGCTAAAAGAGGATGCTATGGAACATAATACAATCCATAGTCTACCTCCCCTACCACATCAGTTTTTCGTATCCTAGAAACCACGGTGGAACCCCCATATTTCACATACGTGAACCGATCTAGTCTTATGCCCTAGTGAAGCCTAGAAGCCTCTTTTTTATAAAGAATAAGACTAAATACATTAGTCTCAAATCCTTATAATCAATCTTATCCTTGTAAATATTTGAATTGAGAAATAAAATGATTTGAGACTAAATACATTAGTCTTAAATCCTTATAATCAATCTTATCCTTATAAATACATTAGTCTTAAATCCTTATAATCAATCTTATCCTTATAAATATTTGAATTGAGAAATAGAATGATTTCAAGGTTTTGCTTTCATATCATGAAAGTAGTGTAAAGTATAAGCCTCATGATCCTAAATTTAATCTTGCAATGATGGCCATGACAATCAGTTTCCTCCCCCCAATGCGCTATACATAGACACACACAGGAGAAGAAGCTCCTACTCAAACAAATGCAAACTCCCTTCTTTAAAAAGGAAGGTTTAAAAATTAAAAGGAATGCTGAGGTATGGATTGAAGCAATGGATGATTACTTCTCATCACCACTGGTATTGGAGCTGTGTGCCAATCCATGATTGCATGGTTTTGCCTTACTAGGGATGCTAAGCTCTAGTGGAAGCAATGGTGCCGCGATAAGGAAGTTACTGAACACTCCCAAACCTAGGATGACATCAAACAAGCTATGAAGAAGGAGAAGTATCTTTACCTATCTCATGAGTCTATCAAGATAAATGAGTTCTTTAGCCTCAAGCAACTCAGCTTAACTCTATAGGAGTACTACTCTAAGTTCATCACTCTCCGAAAATATGTCCCACCCACCACGACTACTCTGAGCAGGTAGCCTGCTTTTGCCAAGGCTTGAATGAACCTTTGGATTCCCACCTCGAAGCAATGAGGCTGAGTACATTGCAAGATGCTCTCATATGAGCCAAACCTCTTGTGAAGGAGCTGAAGTCTGCAAAAGCGAGGCCCCAGAAGAGATCTCACCTTTGTGAATCAAACCCTAAGGACCAATCTTACAAGAAGCCCCAGCCAAATTCTCCCAACTACAGCCAAGGTCACCAACCAACCTCTTTGTTCCTCACACATATACTGCTTCTTCTAGGGAGGCCCTTGTGTGTTCCGTTGCAATGAGCCCAAACACTTTAAAGCCAATTTTCAAGCTTACAACATCCTTTCCTCAAAGTGGTGGAGAAAATCAAGGCCATGCAGCCCCCATCCACCAAGGTGCAAGAGGTGGTGGACGTGGCAAAGGTCGTAGGGTAGTTGCCCGCGTGCCTGTGCTATAAATAAAGAACCAATTTTGGAAATGGTCAAACAAGAGCGTGCCACCATCCATGCGATGGTAGAGCATTAGGGTCCTAACAAACAATTTGGTATTATTCAAACCCCAACTGCTCATCATGTTAAGCCATTCCAGCTTTTGATTGATTATTACGGCAGTACCCATTCATTTCTTTCTCCAAGGTGTTTGAAATTAAATTTGGATCAAAAACCAACTAGGAAAATGGTTGTAGAGTTAGCTAATGGGAAGAAAGTAGTATCTTACCACTCTATAGGAAACCTTGATTTTGAATTGCGTAGTAAACAAACTCATGGCCATTTTAGAGTCCTACCATTAGGCATTTATGATGGGATCCCTGGAATGGATTGGTTAGTCACAAACAATGCTAATATGTATTCATTGTAATTAGAAAAGTATCACTTTTTACAAATGAGCACGCCCAAGTAGTACTAGTTCAGGGAAAGATAGGTAAACCCAAGTCTAGGGTAGTCAAAGCAAACAATGCTAATACGTATTCACTATGATTAGGGGAGTATCACTTTTAAAAATGAGCACGGCCAAGTAGTACTAGTTCATGGGAAGACAGGTAAACCCAAGTCTAGGGTAGTCAAAGCAAAACATCTTCTCAATGGAGCACATAAGGGACAACAAGATTTCCTTATCAAGCACAACAAAGCTACTAAACCCAGTAAAGAATCAGAACCCTCTTGGCTCTAAGAATTCTCTGGTATCTTTCTTGATGAGCTTACAGGACTACCACCCCCTCGAGAAGTTGACCATGAGATTAAGCTAATTCTTGGTGCTTAACCTATCTCCAAAAGACCCTATAAGATGTCTCTCCCTAAAGTCATTGAGCTCAAGGAGCAACTTTGCCAACTCATTGAGCAAGGATTTGTACACCCCAACATCTCTTCTTGAGGAGCACCCATTCTTTTCAAAAAGAAGAAGGATGGCACTCTTCATCTTTGCATAGATTATCAGGGGTTAAATCAAGTCACTTTCAACCCTATCGCTCACATCGACGGACGAGCTTCTTGACAGGCTTCATGGGGCCAAGGTTTTCCCTAAGATAGATTTAAGGTCTAGCTACCATTAGATCAGAGTCAAGTTAGCAGATATATCCAAGAAAACTTTCAATAACCATCGTGGCTACTATGGGTTTACTATGATGTCATTCGGGTTAACCAATGTGGCCACTATGGGTTTACTATGATGTCATTCGGGTTAACCAATGCTCCTACAACTTTCAACCACCTAATGTGAGATATATTCTGTCCCTACTTGGATGAATTTGTGCTTGTCTTTTTTTGACGACATTCTAGTCTACTCTAAGTCCACCGGTGGAAGAGCATGAGAAGCATGTTTGTAGAGTTTTGTAATTACTGCGTAAACATAAACTCTATGCTAAGAAAAGTAAATGTACCTTCTTTACTCACCAGCAGATTGAGTATCTTGGATTCATTTTCTCCCAAGATGGTATCTCAGTAGATCCCGCCAAGGTCGAGGATATACTTGAATGGCCACCCCCTAATTCAGTCTGCGAAGTTCGTGGATATTTGGGAATCACACGATGGTACAGGATTTTCATCAAAGATTACTCCCTAGTAGCTGCACCCTTGACCAGTCTTCTTAAGTAGGATTGCAAAATAGTGTGGTTGCCAATCCATCAAGCTAGCTTTGATCAGATCAAAGCCATCATTACCTTAGCACCAGTCCTGAAACTACCCGATTTCACTAGGGAATTTGGGATGGTTATACTGATGCATGTAGTCCAACACTTGGCAGTGTCTTAGCCCAAGAAGGAAGATGTTATGAGACTGACAGCAGGTAACACTAAAAGGTAAGACTAAGGAAGATTATTTATATGTAAAAGGTTGCATATAAATGAGGTTCAAGGGATTTCAAATAGGAAATACCTAAGCAATGGTTAATAGGCATTAAAGTTAAAGTAAAAAGAGAAGTAGCTGGTGAACAATGGAAGCCCAAGGGACACAGGGGTAGTTGAAGAGGCATTGGACAAGGAAAAGGTAATGTCTAGCCAATGAAAGGTCAAGGGGCTGAAGTTGGAAGGTCATGCATCATCTAGGCCTATATAACCATGAGATAAGGGACTATTTGGGATATGCTTGGGTGGAGAATCCAGGTTCTAGTCTTACAAGTCCTCAAGCTTATAATGCAAGGAGCATTACATTGGTATCACAGCTAGCGTTCAATCTCAAAGGACTCTTCATGCTTCTCGGATGAACACAACAAATGGATAAATTATCTTTTGCTCTTTTTAATAAGAAGATAAGGTGCTCTTCTTCATCTTTTGCTATATTATTTTGATTGAAATGTTGAATAGCCATAGCTATATTTTTGGCAATTATGTTACTTGGCAGTGTGTCCAAACTTCATGAGCCTAGCCATGTGTGTTAAACCTTCATGAGCCTAGCCATAGCAAGCACAAACTAGTGTTGTGGACAAGAACCAACAGCCACAACAGCAAAGAGCGCAAGCAAGGCATAAGCGCTATTGGCCGGTTAAGGCAAGAAGGGCGTTGAGAAGGGGATGCCAGCCAGCCGAATGCAGTGAAGCATGGCTCTTGAAACGATAACCAGACAAAAGCAAGCGGCTGTGAGAGGCGCCAGCAGCCCAGGCCATAGCTGGCCAAGGTGAGACTGCTGTAACACTCGCCGCAAGGAGAGTTGGCACGAAGGCAACAGTGCTGCCAGCCACAAACGGCATGAACAAAAGCACAGCCAAGGCGGTAACATCACCATGTAACAACAAGAAAACAACGTCGAGAGCCACAGACAGAGGCGCGCACACACCCGCATAGGCTGGTTAGTGTTTACTTAAAAGAGAGAGAGAGAGAGAGAGAGAGCAACGCAACACAGAAACGAAACACGGGCACGAATCTGTGCACAGTCCACGAGGAGAGAAGCCTCACGACGACAAGATTCACTGATTGCAGCAAATTGAGCAGGATATTCAGCCATGCTCCAGGCCAGACGTAGAGGATGCATTGTTGATATGGTCGAAGATGCACCTGAGAGAGAGCGAGTCGCTCTCACGAGCCTTCAGAGATAGGCCATCGAATTGCACCATCGAGGCAGAATCACAAGAAAGCTAGGCGTTTTTGGCGTGGTAGAGCTAGCGCCCATTTTGGCACACAAGGCGGCGTGAGAGTGAGCTCACAATAGCCAGTGTTGGTTGTTTCGTGGGTTGTGGCTAGCCATGCTCCTGGTGGGGATCTGTTGCTCGAATCTGAGTTCCTGTTCTGAGCTAGGAATCGGAAGTCTGCACAAAGTGAGCCGAGCTCAAATCTGAGAATTCCACTGTCACTGACAAGGATAAAGATGGCATTCTCAAGTGGGCTGATTGACTTCATCGCTCCCTGCAAGAGCCAGGATGTCCTCAACGTCAAAAACCATCCAAATCATCTCCATGGTGACTCATCATGCAAGACGGTTAGGTTCAAGTATGGGATGCAATGCGAGTTGCATTTTATATTGATGGAAATATGCATGTATGGGTTAGATTGAGAACCAAAAGGGCTTGGTGAATTTCGACGATATTTTGAGGGAAACAAATGGAGTGATGGTAGCTAGGGGTGACTTGGGCATGGAGTGATGTCAGGTAGGGGTGACTTGGGCATGGAGATACCCATTGAGATGATGATTTACAAGTGCAATGCTATTGGTAAGCCAGTTGTGTGACAGGCACTCAGATGTTGGAGTCCATGATCAAGTCTCCAAGGCCCTCAAGGTCACTTGTGAAGGTGGAAAACCATTTCACACCATTGGATCCAGCTCCGTTGGTGAACTATTAAGGTGACCAATACATGGGAGAAGATGGGGCATTGTATGTGGTAATGAACGAACCCGAAAGAATTTACTCAATGGGAAACTTCATACCAATCCACCAACCAAGCTTTTCTCAAGCGTAATTTGTTTCGAGCGCTTCTTCATGGGAAAACCATTAGAAGAAACCTGAGGTACACCTAGCATTGGTTTCTCACAAAGTATAGTCCCAAATGCCTATTCTAAGGTTGTTACGGCATAGCTTAACTGACGACCAAGTTGATAGAGTCAGGATTATTTGTGTGCCTAGTCACACGCAAGTGCACTTTATGCTATTTGCTTGATGGGCACGGCGGGAAGAATCTTTTTTCATCAAAGTCTTCATGGAGAGCGTGGAGTAAAGGTTGATGCTCATATGTAGTTTGTAAATTCTTGTTTATGGGGCCAAAAAACGAATTTGTTCATGTGACTTGTGTCATCTTAATAAGTTTTGTACATCACCAAGAACCATTACGTGCAGAAGGTCTTGTACGTATTTGACACTCGTGACGTATGTGTTTAAGTATGATGGACTTGGGATGTATGGGTTTGGTGTGTTTCACACTCAATTATTTGAGCTTCTTGCTCTAGTTACTCTGGTATTGGCCTCGTGTGGACATTCGAGTTTTTTCAAGTGAGTATCTACATAAGCATGCATGTATGGGTCATGCATGAGATTGAAGTTAAATATTATGTGATTTTAGCGATTAGAAGCATATATATGTTTTGCATGCTTGCATCAACTGTATGCAGGATGATTAATCACATGTTTCAATACACTTGACTAGTGGGTGTAAGAACACTAGTTAAGTATGTTGATTACTAGTGAAGTGCTAGTGATAATCAATAGTTAATGTTTTTTCCCCTACTCTCTTTATGTATTGTGTCGAGAAAGTTTGAACTATTGAAAAGTTCAGTTGAGGACTTGTTTTTCAAGTCTTTGATTTACGTCCAAGCAACCCATTTGAGTCATAGTCTACATGTCTTAGTGTAGTACTCTTGCTTGCACAGTACACGAGCTTTTGCACGGTTGAGAAACCAATGCGATTGGGTTTTTCTCGTAAGTTTTAGTTCCACATGGATACAAAGGGACATAGAGTTCTTGGCCCTAAATTTTAAGTATTTTTATGCATATCACATGTATTTTTGTGTTATGTTATGTTGAGTTCACAATAAATAAGTTGGTTTGTGAATTTGTATCATAAGATCCTATATTGTTGATCATACTGGTCGAGGGTCTTTTACAATGTTATGTGGATAACCTATTGAGCAAACACAGTTTGTGTTTGTTGTTAGTTAGTAATAGACTTTAATATCAAAAGTTATGTATCATGTGCTTAGTACGAACACATTTCACTGAAGTTTTACCGTTCTGAAGAGTTTCTTACTTAAGGGGATATTCCTTTTACTCATACGTTGGCATTACTCAAGATACTTAAGAAGTAAAAGGAATTGGCCACGGGAGTAAATGGTTACTTTACTCTTCATTGCTTATGGTATGCAAGGTCGGTCAACTAGTACGTAAGGTACTAAAAGGTAATAGAAAAAACTTAATTGGGAATTGTGTCTCACAGAAAGGAGGTTATCCGTAAGATTGATTCTAGTTAAGTGTATACAAGTGTGCACTAGGAAAAGATTGATGGTGGTGGTAACCTGGTAAATCTTCTGAGTGATCATGACACTCGAGAAGTAAAAGAGAGTAATGAAAAGTCATTAACTGAATACAAGCCTTTGATCAAGGACATATGCAAAGTTGGTGGACATAATCATATTGGTTTATCCTCATGTTTAGCATCAACCAGAATAAAGTATTCATCTTAGAAGAAGGTGTTAAAGCCAACCTCATTGTTCTAAGAATAACATAAAGTTCAACAACATCGTGTCAGATTTGTATGGTGTAATGACACATACATGGACAATTAGGTGTTCTTAAAAGAGAAAGATACTCTCTCGTAGAAAGGGAGTTTAAAGGCACATGACCGAGGAAGGAATATTCCTCTACTAAAGTGTTTATCTAACGAAAATACTTATAAAAGTGAACTTATTCCAAGTTAAAGACTTGTTTAAGTTTGATTTAAAAGGAAAAGTTAGAAATCTTTAAACAAGATTTCTATTATGATTATAAGCATGCTCTAGTATAAGAGAGTAAAAGTACTCTCTTGATATGAGACCTTCAAAAAAAAAAGAGAAGGTTATCTTCTGAGATGGCAATAAGGTGAATCAAAGAGTTCAAGAGAATTTTGTTTCTTTTAAAAGGGGAAAAAGGTGAATCTAATCTTTTTCCAAAGTATTGTGCTTGAAGGTTTTGAGATATTTGACAATACTTAAAAGATTAAGTGTGATCAAACTTTAAGAGAAGGTTGGCATACTCAAGAAGAAGTTACCCAGTTTTGTTTTTGAAGACAAAAACTTTTCTTTCAAGGGAGAGGAAATGTTATGAGACTGATAGGTAACACTAAAAGGTAAGACTAGGAAAGATTATTTATGTGTAAAAGGTTGCATATAAATAAGGTTCAGGGGATTTCAAATAGGAAATACCTAAGCAATGGTTAATAGGCATTAAAGTTAAAGTAGATGGTGCACAATGGAAGCCCAAGGCACACATGGGTAGATGAAGAGGCATTGGACAAGGAAAAGGTAATGTCTAGCGCCACCAATGAAAGGTCAAGGGGATGAAGTTGGAAGGTCATGCACCATCTAGGCCTATATGACCATGAGGTAAGAGACTATTTGGGATATGGTTAGGTGGAGAATCAAGGTTCTAGTCTTACAAGTCCTCAAGCTTATGATACAAGGAGCATTACATAAGACCAGTGGTTTACTGATGCAACAAGTAGTCAAGCACTTGGTGGTGTCTTAACCCAAGAAGGAAGACCATTAGCTTATACTTATCATCACAAGCTGAAGAAATATGAGGCCAACTATGCCACCCATGATTTGGAACTCTTATTAGTTGTTCATTGCCTCAAATTATGGAGACATTACCTCTTGGGGTGCAAGTTCTAGCTTGTAAACTGACCACAAGAGTCTAAAGTGGAACTTCACCCAACCTAACCTCAATATGAGGCAAAGAATATGGATTGAAATCCTACAAGAATATGACTTTGGCATCGAATTCCGCCCTGGGAAGGATAATGTGGTAGTAGATGCACTTAGCTGGCAAATCTTTCTTGAGTGCAATTTCTATGCCAAATGATCCCATATTGGTCAAGGTAAAAGAACTCCCATTTCATGGCCTATGTACCAAAGGATGGTGAAATTAGTTGAAGGAAGGAGAACTTTAGAGAAAGAGAAACTTCACCCATGATGGGTGCCTCTACACAGCCTATGTATTCCCAAGGATCCTTCCCTAAAGAAGCTAATCCTCCATGAAGCTCTTGATAGCCCCGTTCGCAGGGCACCTAGGCTTTGCAAAGACCTTGAATGCTCTAAGGAGGAGCTATCAGTGGGCAAGCTTGAAAAATGATGTCCTTCAATAATTGAAGCAATGTGTCTCATGTCAAAAGGATCAAAGCTAAAAGAGTCAAGATGCCAAGAAAGCTTCAACCCTTGGATATTCCTTAAATGAAGTAGGAATGCATTAGTATGGATTTTGTCACAAGCCTCCCCACTATACAAGGATGATATGATTCCATTTTTGTAGTGGTGGACTTGCTCACCAAAGTAGTTCATCTTATATCGGCAAAGAAAACTTTTAAAGCTTCTGATGTTGCCCGATTATTCATTAAGGAGGTCTTCAAGCTTCATGGTTTACCGAAAAGAATAGTCAACGATTAGAACTCTGACTTCACTTCAAAGTTTTGGAAGTCCTTATTTTAGGCCTTGGGTACTCAACTTTGCTTCAGTACATCTTACAATCCAAAGACCGATGGCAAGACTGAGAGAGTCAACCAAGTAATTGAAGACATTCTCAGAGCATATTGCAGCGTGGGAGCCAAGAAGATGGGTTCAATACCTTTCTCTAGTACAATTTGCCTATAATACATCTTATCACCAGAGCATAAGGATGTCACCATTTAAAGCACTCTATGGGCATGAATGCTTATCTCCTCTAAATTTCTCTGATCTAACCATAAGAGTTGAAGCCTCCATAAAAATGCTCAAGGAGATGGAAGAGAAGACCAAGGCTATCCAAAAAGATATTAAAGCTGCTCAAGATCAGCAAAAATATTACGCCGACCGTCAAGGAGGTCTGAAAGGATCTTCAAGGAAGGAGAAAAAGTTCTTCTATAGGTATGACCCAAGCGTAGCTCTTTATCACTTGGGAAATATAAGAAACTCAGCCCAAGATATTGTGGGACATATACATTCATCAAGTGTTTAGGTAGAAGTGCCTATAAGCTACAGCTCCCAGTCCATGTTAAGGTCCACAATGTATTTCATGTAAGCTTGTTGAAGCGTTATGTACCCAGTCTCAATCATATTCTTGATGATGAGCAAGTTGTAATCCCAACTCAAGGAGTCCTTACATTGTAGCCTAGTAGGATCATAGATTCTAGAGAAAGGCAACTCCGTAATCGAACTCTTATAGAACATCTAGTACAATGGAAAGACTACCCTGAAGAGGATGCAACTTGGGAAGATGAAGCTACATTAAATTCATGACGAGATGAGGACATCTCAATTTCTTTAACAGGGGAAGGATGTAACATCACCATCTTCAATAATAATATATGTCCATTTAATAGATAAAATTATGGTCCTTTTTATAGTGTAAAAATTAAAATTTTAATAATTGAGCTATTTCTATTTGGAATCTTAAATTTTTGAGTCCAAATTTGAAATCTACGTGTGACTTTACCCTAATGATGAATTTTATAACACTCAAAACGGACACCGAAATAAGCCTCTATGTAAATTTTGAGTTAAATTACGGTAAACTTGTGGCCTTAATAAATGCAAGTCCGTGTGTCCGATTGACGAACGAAATGCACCCCTGCGACCAAGAAACCACCCTGGACAATTTCATCAAAAAATGTTTTGGCCATTGGACACGTCAGCATGCATATCAAGGTCGGCATCCCAAAAAAGGGATCCTCGCCCCAAAAAGATGCCTCCTTGGACCGTACACATACCAGGGCACCCATACAAATGGTCGCATACTGACCAAAGGTCACCTACCCTAACGTAAGTTTCTCCTTGCCACCACCTGACACCCATGTGACCACTGGCCTGGAAGGCACACGCATACTTCTCCACTGACCTGGAAGGTGCACGGATACTACACCGTCCTTTCCGCCCCTCTTTGCTCTCTCTTTACCCATACCAGACCCTATATAAACCCTCTAGCCCTAGGACCCCCCTCTATGCCCATCAGCCACCTCTGTTTGTGTAGGCTCTCACCAATGGCTCTCTGCAGCCAAGATCTGTCCAGTAGCTCTCCGCAGCCAAAGCTCCGGGGGGGAGAGCAGTGTAGGACACCCCTTCCACAAGACTAGAGGGTTGGCTGCTGTGAGAGCTTGGAGAGGGCCCCCATGTGAATAAACTTAAGAGGAGAACCCTTCTCCTCCCCCCTAGCCCTCTCGTTTAGTTTCCAGCCAACCCTTTCTGTCAACTTAAGGACACTCTACTTTTTGCCCCCTCCATATAAAGAGACTTAAGCAAGCACACTTTTGCTCTAAGAGGTGGTTTCCAAGAAGAGTCTTTTGCTCATAAAATGAGTAAACGAACTCCAAATTGCAATCTGTCTAGAGCATTGAGTTCACAATTGCATGAGCTACAAGAGGGTGGATAGTATGGCTCCTCCTTAAAGATGCCAAAATGTTGTCTCGAGAAGCGTGCACGACAACGCGTGCACGACAACAATGAAAGAGGGAATGCTCTGACCCCAACTCTTCCCTTGTTGTTGGGAGTCCCTCATGGAGGAAATGTCCAGGTTAGCTTAAAAATCATTTAAAAAGAGGTTTTTGGATTAATCCTTGATGTTAGCATTAATTAAGAAAGATAAAGGATGCTATTTTTTTTCCCTTGTTTTGAAAATATCAAATCTCATTTAGAATTGTTACTTTCTCGAAAAGATAATGTGGTTTCTTATATATTATAAGGTTGGATTGAATTATTATGTTGCTATCTTGCTTCAATTAAAGTACAAGTACATCTTCTCCCCACCTTGATGCTAACCCCATTCTTGTGCTTGTGTAGCCGGGCGGTGACGTTAGTGAGGCCCAAATTCGGCCCAAGGTATCACTCATACCATTGGGAAAGTGAAACTCACCAGTTTGGTGAGAACTATGGATACTACCTAGTTCTACGGGCCCAAGCTAGTACGGTAAATAAGCGCACCCTGGCATATAGACATCCCTCCAAGGAGTGGGAGGATCAAGTGACAGAGCCCGAGAAGGCAACATGATTGCTTGAGTCCTCGCCGGCTACCAACAACGAGCTGTATGGTCCGGTAGGGATTCCCTAGTCTATGGAGACAGTCTATGGAGACTGGAAGGCCAAATTCTAGATCATCGACAAAATAAAACATAGAATAAGAGAGCTTGGACCTGGCTATAATTGGATTTGAATCTTTGTAATTAATATTTTAAAATTAAGTCCCATTGTTGTACCATTGTTTTAAGTTAAGTGGTTGTTTTGATGAACACCATGTAAGATCCCTTAATTAATGAACTTGTCTATATATGTCACAGAGTGTGGTAGGATTAATTAGAAAACAAAAATGATGGGTGAGTTGGGTGGACAGAATTCCCTAACAGCACCATCCTATGGATAGGTGGACCCCATTAGTTGGGTAACTTTCCAACAAAATTAATCGATTGCACTACGCTAGGCAAGTAAGTCCCTAGGCAATTCTACTCTAGAGGACTAGGTCAACGGTCGTGCCTCGTATAGATGGGGAAAAAGGCATTGTTTCTAGGAATCAAGAATATAGGTTTCCCAAGATAGGTTAATCACTCTATGGGTGATTTGATTTTAAGAATCATTTAGGAGACCAGCTCCTCTTGTAGTTTATCTTTCTTAATTAATGCCAACATCAACGGATTAATCCAAAAGCCTCTTTCGAAATGATTTTTAAGCTAACCTGGCCATTTCCTCCATGAGAGACTCCCAAGGGAAGAGTTGGGGCCGAGTTCGGAGGCATCATTTTGGCGTCTTTGACGAGGAGACATACTATCTACCCTCTCGTAGCTCGTGCAATTAAGAACTCAACTCTCCAATCGGTTTGCTCACTTTATGAGCAAAAGTCACTTTCGTGGAAACCACCTCTTAGAGAAAAAGTGTGGTTGCTTAAGTCTCTTTATATGGGGGGGGAGGAAGTAGAATGTCCACAAGTTGAGAGCAAGGGCTGGCTGGAAATTGAACCAGAGGGCTGGGGGGAGGAGAAGGGTTCTCCCCTTAATTCTTTTCACACGAGGGAGGGGGGGGAGGGGGGAGGGGGGAGAGCATTGTAAGACACTCGCTCCACAAGACTAGAGGACTAGCTATGAGAGCTTAGCTCGAGAGGGCTAAGCTCCACAAGACTAGAGGACTAGCTATGAGAGCTTAGCTCGAGAGGGGGGGGGAGGGGGGAGGGGGGAGAGCATTGTAAGACACTCGCTCCACAAGACTAGAGGACTAGCTATGAGAGCTTAGCTCGAGAGGGCTAAGCTATGAGAGCTTAGCTCGAGAGGGCTACTAGAGAGAGCTTGGCTCGAGAGGGCTAGTGGACAGAGAACCATCGGGGAGAGCTTGCCTGAAAAGAGACATCGGGGAGAGCTTGCCTGAAAAGAGACATCGGGGAGAGCCTACACGCATAGAGGACTATTGGGGAGAGCCTACATGCATAGAGGCGGCTGCTAGGCATAGAAGGGGGTGCTGGGGCCGGGGGGAGAGCCTACACGCATAGAGGCGGCTGCTAGGCATAGAAGGGGGTGCTGGGGCTACAGAGAACTATTGGGGAGAGCCTACACGCATAGAGGCGGCTGCTAGGCATAGAAGGGGGTGCTGGGGCTGGGGGGTTTACATAGGGTCTGGTACAGGTGTACGGGCACGAGTAAAGAGAGCAAAGATAGGTGGAAAGGACGGTGTACAGTGAGTACGACGGTCTGTGATTGCATGGGCTTGTAGAAAGAGTGATGCCTATCATTCACGGTGGGCCAAAGGTGGGGTACGCATGTGTCTTCCAGGCCAGTGGTCGCATGAGTGTCCATGTGGCGCGTAGGAAGAACCTTACATTAGGGCAGCCTGTTGTTGGTCCATATGCGATCGTTTGTATGGGTGCCTAGTATGTGTACGGTTCAAGGAGGCATCTTTTTGGGGCGAGGACCCCTTTTTTAGGGTGTTGGCCTCGATATGCGTACCGACACATCCCACAACCAAAATGTTTATCGATGAAATTGTCTAGGGTATTTTCCTACTCATAGGGTTGCAGTCTGTTTGTCAATTGGAAAAGTTTACCGTAATTTAATTAAAAATTTACTGAGAGGCTTAATTCGGTGTCCGTTGAGTGCTGTAAAATCTTCTACTAGGGTAAAATCGCATGTAGATTTCAAATTTAGACTCAAAAATTTAAGATTCCAAGTAGAAATAGCTCAATTATTAAAATTTAAAATTTTACACTATAAAAAGAACCATAATTTTATATATTAAATGGACATATATTATTATTGAAGATGGGCATGTTACACTTTACAAGAAGGACTGGTGCTCCAAATGGTGAACTACTTAGTCTAATAAGTTCTCAAGAAAGCAAATCCTCGATTTGAGTCTGAATTTTTCCTTGCTCAAGAGGATTAACTCTATAAGGTGCTCTACAAGGTGGTGCACTTCTAGGAATAATATCTATTCGATGATCCTCACTCAGGACATGCACTAGGTAATCCAGGAGGTAACTCATTGAGAGAACAATTTAGAAAGAAAGGAATCATGTGAAGAATCCCTAGGATGTAAGCTGGTTAACCAAAACTAAGAATGTTTTCTCCCTCTTCCTCAATGCCCTTTTTGCGTGAATATGAGTCAAAAATTGTTGACCCTTGCTTTCAAAAATTCCCTATAAACAAACATTCTTACCACCATGTATAAAACACATTATGTGCTTTGCATAATCAATATGTGGTGTGTACTGATGTTGGCGAAAAGACATTCCCAAAATCATGTCAATACCATGCAAAGGTGCTACTAAGAAAGTACGTTCATCAGAAAATTGTTCAATAGACAAAGCAAGATTCTTCACTTTCTTAGTGCAATTATTCTTTTTTATTTTGAATAGTAGCCTTTACTTTAAAATGAGAAGGAATCATTTCAAGATAAAGAGTATGTTCAAGACATTCAGAAATAAAATCATGTGTACTGCCATCATCATACAAGATTGTGATTTCTTTATCTTGAAATTTTTCTTTCATTTTAAGTAAAGTGTGTGGTGAAAAAGAATGAGGATAAAGGTTATGAGTACCTTCTTGATCAGATTTACCATTGAACGCATTACCATCAGCAGACTCTGGCTCATAGTCATCATCGTAAGCATCATCATCATCTCCAACGCTAGTGTCTTCATCACCATCTACCATGTTAAGTTGAGCAATTGGCTTCTTCTTGTTGTTGCTTGGACACTTATCAGAATAGTGCCCCTTTTGATGGCAAGCGTAACATCCGATGTTCTTCGCTTTTTCATCTCGATTCGCCAAATCTAGAACATTTGTCTTCTGTGGTTCTTAACCTACTCCTTTGTTGTTACCAATCTTTGCTTTATTGTTGGTGAGTTGGTGGTTTCTTTGATCTTGACCCTTGTAAAAAGGTCGTTTAAATGAAGAATGCTTGTCAAAACCACTAGAAGATGTCAAAGCTTTGGAGAATTTAGAAGTATGATTCTCTTGTGTGGGAACCTTGGCACACCATTTTTCTTTTCACAATTCAAAGAAAGAGATTTAGTAGATGCAAGAGTATGAGACGAAGCATGTTAACCTCCGATCTAATATTTGGGTCCAATCCTAAAATAAACTTCCTTTTAAGCTTCCTTTCATGTACTTTTTCAATGGATTGCATTTGAATGAGGGTATTCCAAAAACATTTAATGTAAGTTTGAACATCCTCCCCTTTCAATCGTCTAAGAGTGTCCCAATGCTATCGAGATTTGGCTTTGTAGTGAGGAGGTAGAAAGTGTCTCTTAATTTCATACTGAAAATCCTCCCAAGTATGAGGTTTATGTCACCCATTCTTGGTAGCATTCCACCATAAAGTGGTATTCTAAATCAAATGATTTGCAGCGCACTTGACCTTGTCTTTCTCAAAAAATTTCTCTCCCAAAAATAGTCATTAAACTGGCTAAGACACGCTAAAATATTGCAAGCATCCTTCTTTCCATCAAAAAATTGGAAAGAGAACGCCTCGCGACTAATGTGAGATTTTTTTTCGAGCCATTTGAGCATTAAGAGTTTGTCTCGGGGGGTGCACTATGAAGAAATCCTTTGTATCATGTACGTTCAAGGAGTATTTGAAAAATCCCTCACACTTACATATTTTTGTGAATAAAATGACTCCTTTTTCTTTATAAACTTATGGGTTTTTTTCAAAATTGGTTTAAAAAACCCCCTCTTGTAAATGTTATTTTGTAACTTTTTCAAATTAATATACCCCTCCCAATGAATTCACGTGCTACACTTACATATTTTAAGGTGACCCTCGGGAGAGTTGGTTTGACAGCCCGACAAATAGAATCCTCGTCACTATCGCTATATCAAAATCATGCCTACGCCGTTTTAATGTTTCAATTGGTCTTTTAGTGCAAGTCTATGAGTGCGTTCATTGACCAATTGTGCTTGTAAAAAGTAGTAAGTTGTTCTTGAATAGATGGGGGTGCACGAAAACTAGCCATAAATGACGAGAAATAGCAAAAGTTCAGAAATACATATAGGTAGATCTTGCTAGTGATAATGATTATGAAGTTCGCGTGACCCAGCGAAAGAAGAGTGATGCATCCATCCAATGCAATCTCCAATTTATCTGAAAGTAGTCATGAAGCATTTGAAGGTCATTCGATGGGAAAATATTGAATACTGGAAGAGAATTTGAGCTTCTAAATTTTGAAAATTTGATTTGTAAATTCTACATTGCAAAGGTGGGATGCTGAAAATTTCTTTAGTTTGAATCCGGGCCAAATTCGGATGAATTTGGGCAAATGTTGAAGGGTTTTGACTTAAAAAGCCTCCACACACGTCTCCTCTTAACTTTGAAGCTTTTATTAAATGAAGAAAGGGAATTGTGTAAGCCATAGATTTCTGCAGGTTTACAACAACTGTTGTTTGCGAATCCAACTTGCTTGATCCTTAATGAAAGCTTGCAAGCAAGACTAGGATTATAACTAAGCCTTTTGTTTAGGCTTTAGTTAAAGCCTTTGGTTAAGCATTTAAGCCTTTTTTGACACCTTTTAAATGCCTAGAAAGTGACTATCCAATCAGTTGCATAAAAACCATAAAAGCTCCAACCTTTCAAGTGATTTTGTGGCTTTATGTGCCCTTTTTTTCTAGCTTTCTTTTGGTCATGACATCTCCTTTTGAAGCCATGAATATATATTTTTTAAAATTTATTCTCTTCTTGTACTAAATACTTTTTACCTTCACTCCCCCCAACCATGCTTTGATACCACTAACATGAAATTGGATCTTGGGGAGACACATCACTACTAACTATCAAACCGATCAAGTTACATAGACTTCAACAATTATCTTGAGAAAGGTAGCATTAAAAAAAATTTAAAATAATCACATGAGAGAGTATTGGGTGCAATCTATCACCCCCCAAGAAGTGTCTGCATACTCCCACTTCTTGGGTATTTATGTCTTTATTAACAAAAATAGCCCACATGCCAAAAATAGTTGCATGCTCTTACATGGGCTTGCCCTTTACAAAAAATAGAAGTTTCTTTTACCAAAATCTTAAATAAATCCTTCCTATCCAAATCACTAAGGAATGCATATACACCCCCAAGGGCTAGTTTACGTGCAATCAAATTAATAGGTCCACATCTATGTATAACAAACGTGGGTGGCTCACAAAATACAAAAAATATCTCGTAGTAAATACCATGCCCAAAATACCAAAATCATTGGCTATCGAACCCAAGATCTGCATATAATCATGACATCACCATCATGATGATGAAGAGAATCATCATAAGTAAGCATAGCATCCATGCATAATGAACTTGGAGAACCATCAAATGAGATCACATCAATGTGATCACCACCATCATGCACAGTGGGCTTAATAGATAGAACCTCCAAATCTAGATCACGAACATCTAGAACACGTGTAAGAAGAACATCCTACATAGACCCAAAGATAAGTCTTATATTTGCATCCATGTTAGCCAAGGCCAGCTCCTCACGATCATTAAGAAGCTTGATGATGAGAACCTCCTCATTGCTGGTAAAATTGGATCAAGGATCTCCACATCCTCACTGGCATCATGAATGGAAACCACATCACTATGCATCATCACATTATGTGTAAAATAATCATCATGAGAAGAAACATGGTTGAGCATCAAGTGAAGTAGAATCCACTAAAAATGAATCACAAAACTTGCTTCTCTCTACAAGAACATTAGCAATAGATCTTCCACAAAAGCCATGTGATGTTGCCTCATCCATGAGACAACATTAAGAACATCCAGAATCACATTGGCTTATCCATGCCCAAATTGCATACTATCATGGTAATCCTGACCATCCACCACACCCTAGGAAACACCTGATGCAAACCTAGGGACATTTTGAGAACTCCTCTTGGCACTTCCGGCCTTCTTGATTCTCCCATGATCCCACAACCCCCACCATATCCATCCCAACATAACAAGCAAGGTCAACATCATCATTACTATATAGAATGTGCTGATTTTGGTGAAGGATAATGAACCTAGCTATGGAGATTCTCTACATTGTGTGAGATGGATTAATGAGAGAAATTAGGGTTTATGTGCATCTCCTCTGGTGTCATCTATTCTCTTTTCATGGTATCAAATATTGGTACTCTCATTTCTAGGGTTTTGTGAGTGTTTGAAATAGTGGAAGAAGATGTTATTTTGGAGCAAGGAAGGAGTTGTGAAGAACATGCCGGAGACTATGGAGAACACATACATTATAGATCTGAAAGGTTGGCCTAACTGGTGAGTCGCCCGAGCCTTCCCTTGTGGATTAAAGGTATTTGGAAGCTAAACCAAGAAAATAAAGCTTTCCCCATTGAAGCTTGCAAGTGGAAATGTATACAAATGAAATGTGTTGATTTGCAAACATATAAGGAAAAAAACTACAGTTTGCCTAAATAACTTTTGCTGTGATGTTCAAAAACCAATTGTACCATGACAAACATAAATCTTTTTTGCATAGATGTTGATTAAACATTGGATTTGGAGTAATGTAGCCCAAGTTATAAACGGAACAAGATAAGGGTGCAGATTTGAGATACTTTCTATAACATTTAGTTGAAGCATTGATATATGTGAAGTTTGCCCCACAAGCTTGGTTGAAGCTTGATGCAGGAGGCTAAACTTGACAAAATAGAATGTATATATTGTGATAAGTAATAGTCCAAATAAATTTTTTGATGAAAATCTTGACAAGAATAACTTCTAGATTTAGAAGTACTACATGACAAGCTTCTTGAAAAGCAACGGGCTTTGGAATCTAGTGACAGGTGAAGAGAGGGAGCCAATGATTCCTACCGTTAATGCAACTTTGGCATAGCTTACAGCATATAGGACTTGGTCATAAAGAGCATTTAAAGAGTTGCATTACTTCTCAATTTGTGTGATAGATGGAATGTTATGTCATATCCAAAATACAGATAATCCCAAGGATGCAAGGGATACATTGGTGAAGATATATGACACGAACACTAAGGCAAGGAAGATCTAGTTGAAACAAAAGATACACAAGATAACATAGAACAATAGGAGTGTGCATAATTATGTGTAGGATATAAAAGCATGTGCAGATGCATTACTATCTATCAATGCACCAATGGATGATGATGATTTGATTACTATTACATTAAAAGGTTTGGGCAAGTAGTACAAATCATTTGACACTTCTCACTATGAGAAGTGGTGATCCCCCAAATTTTGAAGAGTTCTTTTCACTGCTTATTATGGAAGATTTGAAGCTTGGATTAGGTACATCATCGAGTAGTAGTGGACATGCAAGGGACCATGCATTTACACACAGAGGTGCAAGAATCATGGGGAGATCCTCATCTAGAGGAACGTGGTTGACAAGATAGACCAACACAATAATTACAGAAATGTTTAGCCCTTGTATGGTGCACGAGGAGGTAGAGAGTCATAATCATGAGGTAGAGAGAGATCGAATTCTACAAGAAGAGGTAGGTGCAACCTCAATAACAATATGGAAGTGGCATTGAGTGTCACTATTGTGGTAAGATTAGACATATGGCCAGGGAATTTTACAAGAAGAAAAATAATTTGTGAGGTGGCAAAATTCAGCATGGTACTATGCATTCTCTAGTAATGCAAGTCATGTGGGAATGAAGATCATTTATTTGCAACTTAAAAATGTGATGGGAACTATGACTTTATATAGTGAACGCGATGATACTTTTGGTACATGGATTCTAGTGCATCAAACCATATGACATGACATTGGTGAATTTCCCTAGCCCCTGTCAAATTCGATTTGCAGTTGCACGTTCATCTATTCTTTCCGGGATATTGTCTCCTTCATATTCTTCATTTCCCTTTGAATCTCTCCATTGGCCTTCTAGATCTCCTAGATTTGCTTTTGCATTTCGTCCAAGCGGCTCGCTTCCATCCTCCTCCTATGCAACTCCTCTTGTAGGGGTTCCTGTTGCTGCTGGCTCCTCACCATCTGGATGCAACATCCTTTTCCATGATTATAGCCTGTAGCTTGGTCATTTCTTTCAATCCATCTATCCAAGCGGCTCGCTTCCATCCTCCTCCTGTGCAACTCCTCTTGTAGGGTTTGTGCTGCTGGCTCCGTCACCATCTAGATGCAGCATCCTTTTCCCTTATTATAGTCTGCAGCTTGGTCATTTCTTTCAATCCATCTATCATGCAGCCTTGGCGATAGTTGAGAGCTCCCTACACCTAGTTTGTGTCAATGGAATCTGAAAATTTTACAAAACTAGTTGCAGAGAGAGCGAACTGTGCTTGTTCAAGTTGCAAGCTTGCACTGGTTGTAGCCTCCTATCTGCTACTCTAGATTTTGTGAGAGGATAGACTTGCCAATGTCGACCAAGTCCTCCTTAAGCTGCCTATTGCCCTTTGCTTCTGGTACTGCACACACTGGTACCTTCCTTGGCAGTCCTCCCCTTCTTTGTTGGTCTTCTTCTCCCCAAATTCAAAAGCCCTTTTCTTCCCCCATGTTGCTCTTTTCCTTGTCCGAAACTTGCCTGTTCGTGGGGCTTCTCAGTTGCATCTTCTTTGGTTCCTGAACTCTCCCTGTGACCTGCATCCTCTTTTTGGCCTTCCTCCTCCTCTTTTTCGACTCCTTCTTATGGTGCCTTAAACAGGTTGTTAGATATGTGCCAGATTGTGTTTATCGTGTTTGGGTGGTCGATCTTCCCTCTCTATTCCTTCAAGTTGTGACACAACACCTCTACCCATGCTACCTTTGTTCCAGCTTCCGCAGCTGTCACCATCCCAAAGGCCTTTCTTGATATGCAATACGGTTTGTGGTGGATGAGATTGATCATCTCCACCACAAACCACATTTTCTATTGTCAGTATTCATCTACCATGACTATGATCTTAAACTCCTTGGCCTTACCCTCCCAGTGAGCCGAACTCCTTAAGTAGGTCCTCATCATTGACTAGCTTACCGGCAATGTTAATCTACCTCTTATTTTGTGGCTCTCCTGGTGATCTCCTTCTTGATTTCTTAGTTCTTGTTTTCTCAGTGGTTCCTAATTTTATCATTCTAGCTGGCGCGAAATCCCTTCTAAGAGTCTTCTTGGATGATGCAGTTGTTCTTTGTGTTCTATAGCTTTAGCCTACCTATGGCGGCGGTGATGCATTGCTCTATTTAAGCTCCCTTCATTCTCCATGCATACTCTATTGTACTCTTATGACTCTCTCATAAACATTCTTGACAACACCAACGTGTGCACAATTATTTTCAATATCTATTTCAACTAGCTTTACTCTACTGACTCACTGTCCAAGACTGACCTAGGACTAGCCTCTATATTCCTACTCCCCTAGCTGGTGTACCAGTTCCCCAGTAGGATGGCCAAAAGTGTCGGAGTCCGGTAAAGACTCGACACTTACGTGGTTCTGGACCACCTAGTACTAATGCAGCTATGCCCAATGCAATTTGCAATAAGTCAACGCTAGGATGTTGAGCTACCTGTCTGCCTAAACGAAGGGAGATTGATTATGACTGTAAAGTAGGTTAGATCTTAAGTCTGTCCTAAAGCTAGATAGTGATCCGCATCTAGACAGGACTACACTTAGCACAAGATTGAATGTTGAATAGACAGAGATATGTAGAATAAATAAAAGTAAGACAAAAACCAATAAACCACGACCAACCCATGAGTCATTCTTGAGTAATAACAATACAGTTCAATGCCTTAGTGAGTTTTACTCTCATCAACTGCTCACTCAACTCTCTTGTCTTCCTTTTCAGTACTATTCCTCTCCTTTGGGCCCAAGTAGACCCAACATGGTTCTTGGATTATCCAGATGGTAATACACCCTTTCCCTACAATCTCATCCAGGTAGACCAAGTCTTCCCCTACCCCTCTATATCCCCTTATCCAACAAATTCCCATTTTCCTTTACAACTACATGGGTACTACCCGTTCTTCGAGAAGCTGTTTTACAAGTTTGTTACAAAACAAGAAACCTCGGTTTGTTGTGCACAACGGTCAGTCCTAGCAGCGGCGATCTGGGTGGCAGCGAGGCCAGACGGGTTGATTGGCCACCAACAAAGATTAGTTAGAGAGCATAGAAAGGGGCTATAGAGAGTTTGGAAATTCCTTTTTTCACTATACAATAATATGCAAGTAGTGCCTTTTTGGAGAGGTAAACTGTCATTTTTGAAAGCAAACTAATTTTTTTATTTTTTAGGGTTAGTTCTTGGCTAAGCAGATCTTGTGGTGCAGCAAATGGGAGGTGAAAAAGGCAGATGTGACCCCTAAGTGCACTAGTGGGGCTACTAGATAAAAAAGGTGATGTGATTGTAGGTGGGAAAATATAGAGTAAAGAAATAAATAACCCTCCTTTAGGCCCTAAAGCTAGTGGATAGAGTGTGCACCCCTCCCTCCCATTGGTCCAAACTTGATTAAAAGATCATTAAAATTAGTCCTAAAGTTTCCTTTTTTTCCCATATTTCCCCTAATGTGGAGTGTAAGAGATAACCTCATTGGCTGATGTGAGGATGATTCTCCTAGAATCAACTCATTCCCTAATTTTGTATGCAAAAAAAGATATGCTAACCAAGAGTGTGGAGAGTCCTCTTCTAAAGGGATTCTAAAAGGCTCATATCTTGAGGGTTCAACACTGAGACCTAAGTTGATAAGCTATCTTTTAGTTCTACTGAGAAAAATATCAATGTGATAAAGGCATCAGATTATTTGGACTCAGTTTTGAGAGCTTCTTTGAGTTCTCATCCATTCTACAATGGTAATCTGTTGTGGTGATGTGCTTGGAAAGGACAAATATATGGGATAAATGATCATGACCCTGTCGGTTATGTCATCCTAAGCACAGAATCAACCCAAGCTAATCCATTTCAAGATAAACAATCATTCGATTGGTTGAGGCAGAAGGGTTCAATGAACTGGACTCTATGTGCACGAAAAGACAAAAAAGGTATGCTAATATGTTAAGATACTTCTGGTTCGGGATCTGCTCTCATGGTGCTGGTTTTCATGACTTGCCTTGCTTTTCTTAATTGTTCTAATGGATTATGTGACTCGTGCCTACCTAGTCTAACTCTTCGAGCACTTTCAAATGCACAACACTAAAATCTAGTCAAAGGTAGCAAGAGTAGTGAGTTGTTTCCTCATTTGAGCTTCCCAATATGTGCCTTTGGGAAGTGAGGAAGTACAATGGGTCTTGGACGAAATGAGCAAAGAAAAATGCAACCAAATGAGCATTTTATAGTCTTTGGGGAAGATTGTCACCTGCACTGATCACATAACCGAGTTTGTAGTGTAATTTTCTTGGCTGAAATTTAGAAATCCTGGTTGGAATTCGACATTGCCTTTAATTTTCAGGGTTGAAATTTGCACATTTTAGCTATAAATCTCGGCATTTATATAATTTCTAGTGATTCTTAAGTCCAAATCCCGATTAAACCTAAGCATTGCCTTTAATTTTAAGGGCTGAAAAAAAAATTTCAAGCACTGGTCACTTGACTAAATTGGTCACCTTGATATGTCATCAAACATCATTTGACTTTTGTGACTTGACCAAGAAGGCTTTCTATACTCTTTTATTTTCATTTGCATGTGTTAATCTAATTATTTCTTCCATTACTATTGGGGTTTAATTATAAATGTTACATGCAAAGAAAATGTATAGCTCAAGTGGATAATCATTCCTAGGTGATAGTTTCCACGTTATATGTCTTTTGTGATGGCTCAACAAGTTATGGGGTCCCACTCAAGAAGGCTAAACTTCTCAATTCCCATGCAATCTATTCAAGTGTAAGATAAGAAACTTCTTCTATTTTTATTTTTATTTTTATATGCTTAAATATTTTTCATTACATTACTTTTATCATTAAATTTTTCTACCTTAGAGAAAAGAAAACTAAATTATAATCACACACCCCTTAAGAATAATTAATCTCATTCTATTGTTTAATGCAAGAGTGTGCATTAGAAAAATCTAGAAGAGAAACGTTTCTAGCATTAAATTCAATCATATAAGTGGCACTCTTCCACAAGCAAGAAGGAAAAATAGCAAAATATAATGAACAATAAATCACTCTCTACTAGCTAAAGCAAAGATGAAACCAAAAAAAAATATCTAGCAAAAAAATTTAAGACTTTGTGGATACACATGAAATTGAAAATGAAACATCACACTAGTGTGAAAAGAGAGAAGTCTAAGCATCTAACTTTGGCCACATGTTAGCACTCTTGCTAAAACAAGAGGGATAAACCATAAATGATAGCTAGAAACACTCTAGAAACTTCATGAGTGAATTTCCTTGTCAACTTAGAATAATCATAGTAAATGACTTTTAGTCTAGTATAATATATATATGCTCCAAAATATTTGAAAATAAACCTACCTTAAAGACTAAAGAAAAAATCAATCTTGAAACAATCATGGTAGTTTGATGTCTGGTATATATCCTCTCTCTAGAACCAGAAGAAGATTATTATTTACTATTAATATTCAAGACACCCAAGCCTTGAAGTGTGATTAGACAATGATACACATATGATTGTTGTCCTTTTGCATTATTGAAAGGAACTTTTAGAACATTGACCTTTGTTGTTGTCATTTTTCTTGATGTCATACTGGTATGTATATATAAATCTTAAGGAATTAAATGATAATGATTTGTTGTTCATTGAATGTCTCATTATCATACTAGTATGGGAGGGTATTAAAGTTGAGGAATTTGGCAATCACGATGTTCATATATGCACCAATAAACACTTGACCATAGTCCTAGAATATAATTGTTAGTGGTAGACTATTCACTTACATAATGATGTTACAACTCATTTAGATATTCATAGTCAACATTATACCATATATTCATGGAACTTCAAGATGCTCGATGTATGTCTAAGCAATTTTTTTGCACTTGTTCAGTTCTTATCCACTCCTATAAGTAAACATGCAACTGAGCTCAGTTGTAAACCAAAGCAAGAGGGATGTTAGGAAATCCACTCTAAGGCTGATTGGGGACGCCTAAGATACCATTAAACCATGGTGGTATTTGGTATTGTGGGGGTACCACATTAATACTGACAGGCTACTATTATTGGTATATATATTTGGGGCATTCTAGTGTTATTGGTATTGCAGGTGACAATATATTCAATAATGAGCTAGTGTATTATTGGTGTATGTGTTTGTACCTATTTTACATCATCATGTTGGGATTAATTGTGTGGATTCCAATTAATTGTTTTGAATGACATGATTGATGTGTTGGTGAGATAGGTGATGACCAATGCAATAGTAGTGCCGACTCAAGTGCAGCATTGATGATGGTTTGTGCATAGCACAATTTACATTGTTGAATAATAGAGCATTATTATATTTAAGTTTGCAGTGTGCTAGTCTTAGTAGTTGGTTTGGTTTCACACCTTATTTTGGCTAAGATCAGGCATTATATTTGTATGAGTAATGTGTATCACCACATCCATTGGCTATGTGTATATTGGGTCTCATATTTATTTTCAAGTGCTTTAGCAAGTGTGTTTGGCACTAAAGCTATTTTTGTAAAAGCAAAGACCCTATTTTGGATGCTCAAGCTATTATTATCCCTAAGGGTCTAATTTGGAAATACAATATTTAAATACCCATGTGAGGGAGATGGAGCCAATCACATTGGGTGTCTTTATCTTTTCCTTGTGTTGCACACTTCGTCTTCTTCTTCTTCCTTTTCCCTATGTTTGAGTAAATTAATTTATACTAAGGTCTATGAATGATTTTGTTACATGGTTAAATTCAATCATATGTGTGTGCCCTTTGTACTTAAATGTTTCATGGTAAAGCCTTAGCCTTGGTCATGTGACATTTGCACAAGCCTTGGCCACATGGCGTTTGCACGGGCCTTGACCATGTGGCATTCACACACAAGCCCTATCAAAGAAGAATAACCATGTGTTCTATAACTTTCATTTCTTTGAGCCATCAAAGTTTGAGACCACCTCTCTCAGCTCAAATGCCAAATGGAATACATGTGTAAGCAGTGGAAGTACATACCAAATGGGGACATCATTGCCACATGCAGGTAGGTAGATGGGTAATGTTTCTTCTAGGGGCCAGAATTACCTGGTCTATTGTTGGTTGTTTGGCAAAACAACTTGTCCGGAGCTGAGGAGATAAGCATCTTATAAGGGATGATTAGTTTCACCATACTTTGGGAAATATGGTGTTCTAAGAATAAGCTTCTATATACTTGGGGAGGGCAGCCATTGTACAGGTTAAAACTAAGTGTAAGTTGAATTGTGAACTTATGTTCCAAACAAAATGGCAATGTGTGATTCCAATTTTATGATATTTATGGACAAGTTCACCATCCCTTGAGTATGGATTACATGTACATCAACTGTTGAAGCTGATGCTCTGGATTTCTTTGTGTACAAGTGGAGTAGGATATTAATGCACCCAAGAGTGGTCATGTTGAGATCTTTTGCAACCCAGTGCGTAGGCCAAGGTATATCTTCACATCTTTAGAGGAAAAGGGCTTTTTCCTCCACAATCTCTATTCTACCTTTGTTTTGAGGGTGTTGGAGTTGGACATCAACAACACGTTTTTTAAATTTTGGTTGTAGGTTGTTTGATTATTTGTATATTTTGCAAGGTTACATATACCAATCACCCTGGCATGTGGGCAAGAACCATGGTGAAGCATTGGCCACTAAAAGTGACACCAAGTTAGACATAGAATGAGGCAATCTCCATAGGATCCCCTCTGTATGTGAGCTCAATCTGGATGTGAAAAGAAAGGGAGGGGGAGGGGTATTGCTTCACTTGAGATGTTCGTAGTACCATGCCCTTTTATTTTCCATTAACATATACATCTTTTCCCAAAAAAGAAGGAATTAATTTGTTTGTGTGTTGACTTGAGAGCAACTTCTCAAATTTGGAGTCATGTATCTTACTTTAATCACTTACAACGAGCATTGATCCTACTATAAAAACATCACTAATACTAACTTTATGAAATCCAAACCTCAGCTCAAATGTCACACAACAAAACCAACGCTTGGGCCGTTTGAAAGACATGTTGGCCACCTTGATGTAGAGGTTGCCGGATCCCTCAAGGGAAGACCGCGGGTCTTCTCCCGAGTCCGAATGGGAGTATGCTCAGTCAAGCCGCCAATGCCACCGTCAACAGGACGAGAGGCGTAGAATGTAGGAGGATGAGATGTATTTGGAAGATACAAACCACCACCACCCGAGAAGTAGTTGGGGCAAAGGGACTCATTGGTCTTTCAGAAATGGATCCGTGAGGTGGAAGAATAAGTAGAAATGAATTAGGTGGCAGAGAGGCATTGGATAAAGATCGCCTCCTATTTCCTCACATGGGTGATGCTTTCAACTGGCTCTAGCCATGGAGAAGCGTGGTGAGGGTGACACCTGGAGGTCTTGGGATGAATTCAAGAATCATATCATAGATTACTTTGTACCCCGAAACGAAGTTTTCAAGATAAGGGGCGAATGGCGGAATCTATATAAAAGGGATAGCAAACTGACCGAGTACATAAGCAAGTATCAACAAATCATGCTACTACAGATTGCCAAGATGACCTCGGTGGATAGGTTACATGGATTCTTGTTTAGGCTAAAGGATTGGGCCCGTCCATCGACGACAGGCCGAATGGGTGGCAGATGCCAGCAAACACAGTTGTAGGAGGTAATGCAAATGTGCCTAAGGCTCAAGGGAAGAAAGAGAATTCAAACCAAGACACAAAGACTGAGTCCTTAGGAACACAATCACGGTAAGCAACAAAAGTGGCGTAAATGCACCCGCCCGAAGTGGTGGCTATGGAAATCAAGCAAGTAATAGTTGGCGGAGTAACAATCAGTCCACCACAAACACTGCAAACAATGGCAACCAAAGGTCTCTCACTTGGAGGGCATGCCATTGGTGCAGGAACCACTATGACAATGAGCATCCAAAACGAACCCCCTAATCTAGGGTCAACACAGTGAATGCCCAAGATGCAGATGATGGCACGGAATACTACGGGGGAGTATGGATCACAAAGGTTAAAGAACCAAAGTGCTCCCAACCACGAGGTAGTGGACCGTCAATGCCCCGTGTGGGGGCAGTGCAGGCATCTTTGCCCCATGTGGGGGCAGTACAGGCATCTTTGCGATGCATGGCAGCACAACTACAAACCGTTCCAAATTTGTATTTTGTAGCAGAGATGAATGGTGTAAAGCAGAACATTATGGTGGACACGGGGGCCCCACACAAATTTATGACGCCGCCCGAATGTGCTAAGAGGTTGGGGGTACGTCTCTCACGAACGGCCACGGCCATGGAGGTGTCTTTCGCTCAAGGCACTGATTCCAATTTGCTCATGGGATACTCCGTGCTAGTTCAAGCGGGCACATGGAAGGCCAAGTTGGACTTCCTTCTGGTCCATGCTAGTTCAAGCGGGCACATGGAAGGCCAAGTTGGACTTCCTTCTCGTCCCATCATGGATGCCTTCGAAGCCATTGTGGGGCTATCTTGGATGGACAAATATATGTTGGCTTTGTTCAACAAAGGAGTTAAAAACCTCCTATTAGAAATGCAAGGGACTAGGGTATTGGTGCCATGCTTGAGGAGACCACCCCTCCTAGTAGCCAACTAAGAAATCTCTAGAAAAACCAAGTGAAGCAACAAGGCATGCACATAGAGACATAGTAAACCCAAAAATTAGTGACAAAGGAAAAAGGGTGATCCCAGAAAGCCTCAAGCCTGTGAATGCAGCCATGCAAAGTCAGGGGGTCTGGAAATGCAAATGTACAGGGTCAAGGTGTGCTCGGTAGGAAGCCTGGTAATGCAACAAGACAAAGTCAAGATGTACGGAAACAAAAGTTGACTAGGAATGACTTGACACCTGACTAGTATTTGTATCGTGCCAACAAGTAGGTAGAATGGGACGTCAAGCAAGGTGCCCAAGCACATCTGTGCATCATGTGAGTGGATAGAAATAAGCGTAGGAGTCAAGTAGTGATCGGGGATCCAAAGATTAAAGGGGTCCTTGACCAATATAAAGATGTCTTGCCAGACAAACTGCCTTCAGGGTTACCGCCGCAAGCGGTCAATGGATCACAAAATTGAGTTAATCCTCGAACACACTCCATCGGCAAAAGCACCATATAGAATGGATGCCACTAAGTTGAAGGAACTAAAAAGACAATTGGGTGAGCTAATGTAGCAAGGGTTGACCCGCCCAAGAAAGTCACCATACGAGGCAGCACCGGTTCTCTTTGTAACCAAAAAAGATGGCACAACCAAACTATTGTACAGATTACCAAGCACCTAACAAAATGACCATCAAGAACAAGTACCCCATTCTTGTGATGGAGGATTTGATGGATCAACTAGTCGGGGCATGATGCTTCACACGTATTGACCTCCGGTCCCTCCGATCAGGCTATCATCAGATTTGAATCGCAAAAGGGGACATCGAAAAGACAGCGTTCAAAACAAGGTATGGTAGCTACGAATGGCTCGTGTTGCCGTTTGGCCTCACGAACGCTCCGACCACGTTCTGCACCTTGATGAATGATGCCTTCAAAGACTACCTTAATGAGTTCCTCGTTATCTACATTGACGACCTCTTGGTCTATGGTAGAACTTTAGCAAAGTTGGAAAGGTTAAGAAAATGCAAGTTGTATGGCAAGCCAGAGAAATGTGAATTTGCATGTCAGAAGTGGAGTTCCTTGGACTCATTGTCAACAACAAAGGAATTACAGTCGATCCATGTAAAGTGGAAGCTGTTGTCAAATGGCCAATACCCAAAAATGTGAGGGAAGTTCATGAATTTGTGGACTTTACGCAGTTTTGCCGCAAACATGTCAAGGACTTTTCTAAAATCATTACTCCATTGACAAATATCACAAAGGTCCGAAGAGCTTTCACTTACAACAAACACTCATCCTATTGTAAAAACATCACTAATACTAACTTTATGAAATCCAAGCGTTAGCTAATGCTCCCCTAGGAGACTCCGATAACAAGAAACAAATCTAGTTTAAGGAGGATCAAAACTCAGTGATAATTTCATGAATAATTGAGAAATATATCCTATATCCATCCAACTCACAATACAAGTGGACAAAGCGAGCTCATTAGAGAGAGAGACTGGTGGCGAGGTTTTGCAGGAGCTTGGCATGAACTCTACAAGTGAGACAGAGAGCCCACTAGAGACAGCGCGTGCAAAAGAGGGGGAAGGTAGCTTGCCCTCTCTTACCAACTGTACGCAGACCGGGCAAAGAGTTACATGGCTATTTTTGTATCTCATCTCTTCTTCTTCTTTTTCTTCTGCTCGTTCTTTCACACACGAAGGATCCTCTATCTCTCAAACATATGCCCATCATGATTGTTTGTCTTGCCTTGAAGAGGAGGGGATAGGCAACAACAATCTCTCTCTCTCTCTCTCTCTCTCTCTCTCTCTCTACTAAGGTCCATCCATGAGAATGGGCTGGGGAGATCTCCCCTGCAGACATCCCCCCTTATTTGGTGTTACGTAAAATCTCGTGGTACATGGTCACGATGGAACAAAGAGAGCATGAAGAAGATCATCTCTCCACCCCTAGAGGAGGTTGTCTATTGGGAATTCTTGATAGATGGTTAGCATGAACATGCACTGACCCCTTCCTTAATGTAGTGGAAAAGTCAAATTCTAAAAGATGGATGGGGCAGACTCTTGTGCCCGTGCATGCAAATGGGTGACAGAGATCTCTCCCTTTTTCATGTTTTGGTTTGTAAAACATAATAAAACTTTTGCATCACATTTTTAGTTTGTAAAGCACACTGTTTCTTATGCTATTATGTAGCAAACAAATGACTGTCGATCTAAATGACGATAATTTTTGCGACCCTCAGTGTTCAGGTGTACATATTTGGCATGGTAGTACTGGAGTTAGCAACAGCTGAACGGAGGTTTTTTAAGACAAAGATGGTGCAACCTCAGGACTAAGTGCCACGGGGTCTTAATGGATGGCATTGATCAAAATCGTGATGCCTTTTTTGGGCCGTCGGATAAAGTAAACTAGGTTACTAAGCGATCCTAGTTTACTAAACGAGCATAGTTTACTTCCTAGTTTACTAAGCGATCATAGTTTACTTAGCAAATCATAGTTTACTTCGTAGTTTACATCATGGAATTAGGGTGAATTTGGGTTTGGGACTTATAATATTTTGGAGCAAGATGTTATGTGCAAAAGAGGATTTGAACTTGAGACCTTGGGTCACCATTGGAAACACCTTACAACTACACTATACCTTCAAGCAACAAAACCATGTGGTTTCAAGCCATTATATTCTATGTTTTTCACCCATAGTTGACTCGGCCTAGTGGCTTTGAGTGCAAGACAAGGTCCCATGAAAGAAAAGCATTATTGGTAGAATTTCTGATTGTGAACATCGAGATGCAAAGCTATACCCTTGCTGAGAGGAATGTTTGTTGTAAATGGGCAAGCATGGGCTTGCATATATTTGTTGTTAATGGGCAAGCATGTATGGGCTTGCATCCAATCTGATAAAGGATTTTGGCATGGTAGACCTTAATTGAGGAGGCAGCATTACATTGACAATCATGTCTACCGCTCATCATCTTCAAAAAGGGATATCTATCGGCTCTTGAAACATGGAAACCCAGGATTGCATAGAGGATTTGCTTGAGCCTTGTTTTATCCTAATTTGCTCCAGCTAAAGGTCTACTTGAAGCTTTGATTTTTGTGGTAAAAGTAGGCATTATGTAGATTCGGATTATGATAAAGTACTAGTTGAGGATTTCTCATTGAAACTTATTTCAGGAGTTTCAAGTAAAATGGTAGCTTCAAGAGATAGCAAAGAGTCATGGCATTAAGGAACATGGCTGGATACTGCCTGTTGCCCGTAAGGAATCTATAAGCAATAAGCAATCTTGCTGGTCTAACTCCCCTAGCAGGCCTATGTTTAGATAATACACTTGTTGGTCCAAGAGATGGGGTGTTTTTTTAGAAGCCTTGAAGCTATTAATATGCCCTATTTCATACGACCTAATCATGGGCCAACACCAGAACCAAATATGTTAAACAACCAACTTGATCTCTCTCTCTCTCTCTCTCTCTCTCTCTCTCTCTCTCTCTCTCGTGTGTGCGGGCACGCATGCACACACACAAAAACAATACAACACACACACAAGTACCATTTTAGACAGCATGAGGATGTGTATATATCATACACATAATACACTTCTGCAAGTAATTGTAATTAAAGCTTCAAAATTCTCCTTTTTTTGAATTCCCCCCCCACATGACTTTTGGGAGAGTACAGAAGATGACTCCTGTAATTGATAAGTGTTTTTCCAGAGTCTATATTACAGATAGTGAGACTTTATAATGTCAATATCTGTCAAGACGGATACTTTTAAGGGTTCTGTATGAATAATCAAGAGCCTTACATCTGTATCGATTAAGAATAGAAGTGTCACTTAGATGTAGATCTTTGAGGCTTTATGAATTTTCATTTGCTGATGGATAATATGAGAAGACATTTTAAAGTAGTGCCTGGCCATGTCAATCAAGGAAAATAGTTTCACTCAAATGTAGATCTTTGAGGCTGCTATCAATTCTTATCTATTAATGGAAAAGAAGACATGTTAAAAGTCGTACCTGGCCGTGTGTGTGTGTAGCTTAGCTCACATCTTTGACATTGCATAATCCATGACATCAGTGAAAAAATCTGCAGACAGTAGGATGAAGAGAGATCTTGAGGCTTTCCACGTCAACCTCTTTGGAATACAGGTAAAGATTTATAAATTACCTACTTTATGCACCTTGAATGTGCCAAATATAACTCTTGCATGATTTCACAAACAGTACTAAGGGGATTTACAGACTTGCCTTGCAGGCTGGACGGGGGAGATTGCCTGTCCATCCCTGCACAAGGTGCCTCTGTAAAACCCCAAAACCACAGTAAAGCATACCTGCATCTTCTTTGTTGAAACACATGGGAGGCTTTATCCTGAAGACATTTCCATACACACCACCTTTTCCTACCAAGACTCCAAGATCTGCATAAAATGCACCGGCCAAGCACACATCACAACCCCTTGAGATTGTGCTTTTGTAATGCACTGGAAGAACACCCTCCAAACAAATAAACAAATGGAGATTTCGTTATGGTACCTTTCATCTTCTCATAAAGATCAGCCGTTTCTTCCCTAGCTGGCTCTTTGGTTTGTCTATCTCGCACTAGCTCCACTCCAATCATTAGACCTCTTCCTCTCACATCTCCAATGACTGAGAGATGCAAAGAGCTTGATTGTAGATTGCATTGCAGCATTACTTTAAAATGTACTAACTTATAAAAGCCACTTTGAAGACATTCATGGAAACTATCAATTAAGAAATAGCAACAAACGGCTCTTGTTTCCAGCTCTGCTGGATGAGAATATTATCTCTTACCCCAGCCTCCTCCCTCTCATCTTCTTTTCATATTTCCTTGGCTCCATGCTGCTCCCAGTCTTGCATTTCGGCCCTCGCACACCATTTCTGGTTGTTCCCCCTCAAAAGGACTCCATGGCAGACGCTCCATCTAACCCTGGACAAGGCCGCTTCCCAGTGTCATTTTTCCACAGTGGATCTCCAGCTCCTAGCCTCTTTCGTTGCCTCATTGGAGGCCACCTTCATCTGCAAGCTCATCGGCAGCAGACCGGATCAGGGATCTCTTACAGTCAACCCTTGTGGGAGAGCATGGTCAGATTACCAATGTCCAGCTCCTAGGCAAAGGTTGCATCAGAATCGAGTTCAACTCGACAGCTCTAGGTGATGGCATCCTGGCACAGAGCCAGATACTGGCTTGGGAGGCAAAGGTGTTCTTAGGCCGTTGGCACCGTGGCTTCTCTCCTGATTCGGACCCTTTGGGAGGAGCTAGTGGCTTCCCGGTTACCGCATGCTTTCCTGGGCTCCCCAAGGAGTACATGGTGCTCCTTTCAATGATTGGTCGTACACTGGAACAGGTTCTGAGTCCCCCCTGCCCCTGCTCGCTGGCCACCCCCATAGTTTCCAGGGCCGCTGGAATTCCTTCCCTCCGGGTGCTTTTGGTCTCACCGAATACCCATCCCCAGTAGGTCACGATCCCCTGTCTCTATCAGTCTTTTTTCCTACAGCGGGTGTTGTTCTCTTGACTTCCGGGCCCCTCTGCCCGCACTTGCCCCTCTCTGCAGATGCCCGATGTCACCCAGGTGCCAATGAGAGCTTGGTGAATGCGTGTTACATACTTAGCACTAACCTTGGGGTTAGGGACTAATCCAGCAGGGTTAGGGGAGCCCTGGGATTAGGGAAAGCATGCGGCTTCGGGTGGCTAGGGTTTAGATTTAATAAATCCAAGGTTATTGCATATTTATGACTGGACTGTTATTTATAGCAACAATAAGCACTATATAAGTACTCTTGGGTTATTAATGATTCATTGTGGTCGGGACCACAAAAACCTATGAGCAAGCTTCCAGGCATAAAACAAAGTTTGAGAAGGCTCCACAGGACCAAACCCAGTCTTCGGGTGAACCCAATCCAAAGAAGGATAAGAAGCATCAGCAGATCCTCCAGAACATTAGGGAGGGCAAGTATTTCTCTTGCGGTCAAAAGGGCCATATGAAGGCAAGTTGTCCGAAGGCAAAGACCAAGGCAACTCATTTAGCAACAACTCGAATACACACTGAAGATTGCTTGAGGGTGGTTGTGGTTGCATTGGCAATGCTTAGTAGAAAGTATGAAAAGTTGAAGCCTTTACACACTTGGATGTGATGGTTAAACCCAGTCTTCAGGTGAGTATTTCTCTTGCGGTAAAAAAGGCCATATGAAGGCAAGTTGTCTGAAGGCAAAGACCAAGGCAACTCATTTAGCTACAAATGGATTACACACTGAAGATTGCTTGAGGGTGGTTGTGGTTACATTGGCATTGCTTAGTAGAAAGTATGAAAAGTTGAAGCCATCTGGGTGTGATGGGCAGGAGACTCCATAGGAATGCTTCATGGCGACCTTTTTCTTTTGTTGCTCTCTTTCAAGTTTGTAAAGGCCCTTACATAGGATCTTTGCAAGAAGGTCCGCGCTGTCGAAAAGCTGAGAAGCCCTGACAAGATTGTTTAATGGGTGCAGAATGGCCCGAGGCAACCCCACCCCGTCGAAAAACTGACAAAGCCTGACAAGATCATATGTTTGGTGGGGAGTGGCTGAGCAAGGACAAGGAGTGTTCCTAGTCCATGTCATTTGGCGCCGGTTGCCAATTAACTTTCAGTGAGTAAAGATCATTGTATTCTTTGTTGCATTAAGTACATTGATTCTCACCTGCGCTATGAGACACCCTTACTACCACACAATTGTCCCTAGTTTCTTGCATTGGCTGCACGAAAACTGAAGTGGGCTACATAAAGGCTCAACTTACTGTCATATTTGTCTTTCAGGTTATGCAGTCGTCGGAGTAGGTAGGTGCCCACTTCAGCACAATGTTGTTGACGCTTTTCTTTCTCCAAGGCCCTCAGAACAGCATGCCCTCCTGCAGAACAAACCGGGTTCCCCCCAAAAGTGTTGAAATGTAGCGCACGTGATAACACGTTTGAAATCTCCGGTGTTGTGACGACTGCCGCCACGGGAAGCCCGTTTCCTAGGCCCTGCAAAAAAGGGGGGCAAGTGCTTTTTATGAACCCACTCTAAGGGATTCTAAGTGTCCTTAGAAACATCCCTCACCCATCCAACAGGCAGGAGACTCCGGAGTCCATGAGGCATGGGCACTCCTCATATCTGTAAACACCTAGGAGAAAAATAGGAATACAAAGAGTGCTCGTAAGTTACCTTGGCCATGGTGACAATGTCTGGTATAACACCTTGGGTTTCAAAGCCCCAATAGTGGCTGCCCAAGCGGCCTAAGGCCGTCTGCACCTCATCAGCAATGCAAACACCCCCAGCTTTTCTAATTGTATCATAGACTATGGGTAGATAGCCAGGTGCAAGCTCCACTGCCCCTCCCACTCCCTGCATATACATTAAATAAATTTCATGCTTCTGTTCTAAACATTGGATTTTTAAAGACTAAAAATGCTTATATTACTTGAAACTCGACAGACTTTTGGTACTTGCTTAAAGCATGAGAATAAGTTTATTAACACTACTTGGTTAATACTACATGGATAAATAGGCTTACTTGAAAAGTTTCTGCAAAGAAACCCGCAACTCGACCACTTGTTGATGTCTCAATCAGATCAGCAACATCTGCTGCATATTTTGGCCCATCAGATCCATAGCAACCTCTGTAAGGATTGGGATTCAATGCGTGATGGACGCCAAAGCCCTGTAAGAAACCCCTGCTTGTCAAATTTATATGTGACCCAACCCTTTTTGCAACCTACATTAATTTCTGCTCCATGAAAATGATAATAATAACTACCTAAGGATAAGGTTTCTTTCAAAAGCCTGATATGTAACCAGCGATTTATATTATATAACAACTTTTCACAAAAGGTTCCTTTCAAATACTAAGTTTAATGTTCAAATGACATAACCATTGAACCCAGTCAGAGCAAGGAGACCAACTAAGCCTAAATTTTCTTGATTAAGCTCAATTTATACTCTAGCTAAGCCTAAATCTTGTTGAATAAGCTCGGTCTGTTCTCAGTCTGTACTCTTGCAAGCTGCCCCCAGGCGGGACCTTGCGACTACAGAAGGATCCACTCAAGGGGAGGGGGGAAGTTCTTGCACCTGTGGGATCCCATGTTTGTAGATGCGCTGGCCGGAGAGTCCCATTGTGGCTGCACTCAAGCCATGGTATGAGTTTCTTAAAGAAATCACGTCATAGTTGCCGGTGTAAAGCCTAGCCATCATCAAGGCCATGTCATTGGCCTCTCCCCCTGAGTTAACAAAGTACACAACCTGTTGCAAAACAGAATCCAACACATGAGCGTCAAGAATAAAATATAAAATTGTAAGTCCAGGAAAGGGAAAAAAAAAAAAGGAGAAATTTCTAATAATTCAAATTTTGCATCTTCCAAGAAAACAAAAAGAAATAGATCAGCTCTACAAAGGCATGGCCTTGTATTTGATAACTCATGGAATGCCACTATAGTTATACTCCTAATTCCATGATTGAAAGCTTTTATACATTAAGATTCAAGGTTTATCCTATTGATAATTCATCTGGCACATAGAGGAAAAGCAAATTATATAGAAGCTTGAAAGCTTCTATATATCAAAATCAAGGTTCAGCTTGAGGGCACTTTACTTAACTACACAGAAATACTACCTTTTGACACTAACCTAGTGTACATAGAACATGTGTTAAAACTAAAAATGAATGAATTGAAAATACCTTGAGGTTGCCTGGCATTTTTTGTGCAAGGGCTTCCGCAAAGTCGCCCACGGCGTGGTTGAGATAGATGGTAGAAGTGTGCTGGAGGAGCTTGGTCTGCTTAACAATGGCATCCACCACCTCCGGATGGCAATGGCCACATGACACTGTCACGATCCCGGCGAACGCATCCAAGTACCTCCTCCCACTCTCGTCATACAAGTATTGCATCTTCCCCTCCACTATGTTGATCTATTATGTGGCATCAACATTAGGAAAAATAAATCAAATTCCCCTTCATATGCTTAATCTGATCCGTGCATCAACATTAGGAACAACCCAAAAGGATCAATTCCCCTTTCACTATCTTAGTCTAATGTTTGCATCAACATCCCTTTTCAAAAAAACAACCTAGTGTGGAAAACAAAGGAACTACTTTCTCTCCACTATCTTAATCCTCAACAATTACAAAAGTGATCAAACTCAGTATGCAGCACAAAAGCATTAATCACCCTTCCTCCCAAAGCAACTTACATTATCATGTTTCTAATTCACAACTTTGAACTGCTATAATCATTGCCCTTAATCAACTAAAAATGCTAGTAATAAAGGAAAATAAAGCTTGGTTACGTAGATACTACTTACTCTCTTTTGATCGAGGAAACCTTAAAACAGTCAGCCAAGTAAAATAGTGAATTAGCAAATTAGTAAATGAAATGACTTGAGTGTGAACTTGTCTAAGACTAAATTAGAAAAGGCAAATATAATTACTTTCTATAAATGTGAGTGACATTGTCTTGGATATCACAGGTTGTAAAGTCTCAAATAGGAAATTAATCGTTATTTATATTATTAAATCGCAATTATGCCTATGATTACGGCCTGATTTGAGGACTTAACTTTAGGCTCCTAAACACAGATATGATTTAATATATACATATATAATATAATATTGCCTATATATATATATATATATATATATATATATATATATATACACACACACACACAAACACACATACTCACACACACAGCAGCAGCATACATGTTTTTTGTAGTAGAGGACGATGCCATCTACAGAGGGCAATCTACAGAAACCCATAATGAATTCCAAATCCTCAAGCTTAAAGAGGTGCTTATTAGCCCTTTGTCATTAATTAATTAATGCCCACTTGTGTGGGCATTAATTAATTAATTGTTGCCTCACCTTTGTTTCATTAAAGTTATTACAAAGTTTTTTTTTGGGAATAATAATTAAGTAATTTAAACCTCTAAGGTTATTACAAAGTAATTCAAACCTTGCTTTAACTAAAGGTAAGGATAATAAATAATAATTTACAAACTTAATTTTAAAAAGCATTAAAAATTAAAAAAATAAAAATGTCATCTTAAATCTGAAATGAATTAAATGACTTATAAATAATGTATGAAATTCAAAAAAAAAATCATTTTCTCCATTCTTTTGAATCAGGAAAATTACACAAAAAAACATATTTTTGTATTAACACTAGCGAGAATTTTTACAACGATAAAAGTGATGATTTATACAACAACGATCATGAAAATACATATTCAAAAGATGGTCATACGTATCCCTTGAAATTTCTTACCTAAAGATATGTGAGTGACATTGTCTTGGATATCACAGGTTGTAAAGTCTCAAATAGGAACATCTTTCTATCCTCCTTTTGTTTGACAATGGAGTGACATACTCAAGCAACTCTGTAAACTCATCTTCACTAATCTAGGTTTCATATTCCCCATTAGCATGTCTAAAATGATA